>NC_137251.1:11105153-11767690 GCF_051294905.1 Botryllus schlosseri | reverse complement strand
TTACATCATAAACGCTATCGGATGATATTCAACGTCGAGCAATTCTTCTCGAATATAAGTGCAAGTAGCGATTTAAAGGTGCGTAAGTAAATGTTTGTAGACTATCTCCACCTCTAGCGTTCAGAGACGATGAGTAGAGAAGTACTGAGTACTCAAGTAGGTTTTCCCTACATACAGAAAATACTGGAATGTTGGTGATATAGGATCGTTTCTACTTCAAGACTGTTTCAGTATTAAACAAAAAATAGACCCCTGAATACTAACTTTTTACTTATGCAATAGCGATTACAAAGTATTACTTACCCTCTACTCAAGAGGTTTTTCAGGTGGAACTACCTACTTTTAGGACTGTGTATGTCAAAGTAGTTTGAGCTTACGTTTATATCACCTTGACAAGTGACATTATCACACATGAAAATGATATTATCGCGTAATACCAGAAGTTAACACACGTTAATGTGTTTCGGAATTCACTAGAAATTGGTTACTAAGAGAAGTATATCCTTGTGTACACAATAGCGGAGAGAATATTTAAAATGTAGTAAGCAGGCCGATGGGTATTCATTGAGTTGTATAAGCATAAAAAACATTCCCGCGCGCGTCTTAGGATTAGGTGGTAGGGTTAGGCAGGGTTGGGTTTAGGAGCGCGCGGGAATGTTTTTTATGCTTATACAACTCAATGAATACCCATCGGCCTGCTTACTACATTTTAAATATTCTCTCCGCTATTGTGTACACAAGGATATACTTCTCTTAGTAACCAATTTCTAGTGAATTCCGAAACACATTAACGTGTGTTAACTTCTGGTATTACGCGATAATATCATTTTCATGTGTGATAATGTCACTTGTCAAGGTGATATAAACGTAAGCTCAAACTACTTTGACATACACAGTCCTAAAAGTAGGTAGTTCCACCTGAAAAACCTCTTGAGTAGAGGGTAAGTAATACTTTGTAATCGCTATTGCATAAGTAAAAAGTTAGTATTCAGGGGTCTATTTTTTGTTTAATACTGAAACAGTCTTGAAGTAGAAACGATCCTATATCACCAACATTCCAGTATTTTCTGTATGTAGGGAAAACCTACTTGAGTACTCAGTACTTCTCTACTCATCGTCTCTGAACGCTAGAGGTGGAGATAGTCTACAAACATTTACTTACGCACCTTTAAATCGCTACTTGCACTTATATTCGAGAAGAATTGCTCGACGTTGAATATCATCCGATAGCGTTTATGATACTACTTTTACATCATAGAATATAGAGTTATAAAAGTAAATAATTTTAGGATAATCTACATCATCAAGCTGAAAAGAGGATGTACCATGAATTAGTACTTACGGAACATGATGAAGTGAAAATTCCTTATGGGCTCTATCACCAAACTATGACTGAATTGGACATAATTAATATCGCGAATTCTCTTATTCGCCAATCTCACGTGTATGAGTTAGAATTTTGTCAATGTCATCTCAATGAAAACCTCCTCAAGATTCTATTGGATAAAATTCGCGGATTTGAATCTGGGGTATACGCCTTCGCACATTCCGCTCATAGTCATTGATCATTATAAATTCACGTTCTATTTCAGTATATCTTATCCGTAAAATATTGAGATACAGCTTTATCGTTATCGCATTGTTCTGTATTACTAATGTGTTAAGGCGCGAATTGGTGGTATCGCAGCGAATAATGCTCATTTGCTACTGGTATAGGCATTAGTCTCGATAGCCTTACTAGATAGACTATAGTCAGAGTTGATCAGTGTTAGGCTGTTCATAGATCATTTAGCGTTTTATGCGTTAAGTTTTGCGCTCGTTCAGGTCGAAATAAGAAAACTCAGCGTTACAGCACACAACGACATTGAAAAACTCATCCCATTAATCTGCGAGCTGATGAAGCAGTGTGCTTCGACAGAGCTCAATCTGCAAGAAAGTGCTGGATCCGAAGATTTTCTGATTATTTTGAGTAAACTTATCCAGCACCATCAGGTATTGGTGATGGAAAAAGCTAGGCGCTAATCTAGTATAGAACCTCTCGAAGTGATATTTCCTAATACCTCATTTCCGTAGGTGAAATTGAAAAACCTCGATCTCAGCTACAGGGAGAACATTAACTTTACGCAACTCGGGACTATTATTTCGAGCGATCTAACATATTTGTCAGTTGTGAACTCGCGCTTGCAGTCAACAGATTTCATTGCTATGCAGCTCAAAAACATTAAGGTCTGCGCGATTATTGCTGGGTACAGTTGTTAATGATCACATTCTGTATGAGCGGCTGTGTAGAGATGAATGAGGGAAATTCTAGTTTAATCTTAGCATATTTAGCCTATAATATGACGTGAGTGACTAAACAACATTTTTTTCTGTTATAAGTTTGAATTTTTTATGGCTGATCATTGCTGATCGTAAATTTACAGTTTCCGATATTTTTTAGCTCCAATATCTTGACATTAGTTACAATCAGCTGGATGAAGAGTGTATGATCGCGCTGCCTGCCTTACTTTGTAAAGACAAGACGGTTACTCTTATCATGAAAGGATGTGACCTTACACCCGAGGAAATTCGCGCTTTTGAAAGTTTTGTTGATATCGGGGTACTCGCTCGTTTCTATAGTTTTGTGGATCATTTTGATATAAATTGGTGGATTTATAGGTTGAAAGCCTTGATCTGAGTTACAATGCCGATATGGAACCGGCGGGTTTGAAAGAAATTGGATGCTTCGTAAGAAAGCATTGCACGAAAACAGTTCGACTTTCAGCTTGCGAATTGGATGAAGACTCACTAATCTCGTTAAATAACGGTCTCGGAATTTATGAGGTGATCATTTGAACTAGGTCTGTTTTGTTTTCTAACTGAAATATTCAATCACAGTGTAATGCTTATGTGAGTTTTAGTCATATTGAAGCATGACATTTCATTGTTCGATAGAATTTTCATCATCAATAAAGTGTTTCTGATCACGAGCTTCATTATCTTCTTCGGTGTTGAATAAGTTTTTGCTATTAGGAGTAGAAATCGCAAAAAAAAAATTGCTCAACCGTCGGTAAATAATATTATGACTAATCTATTACGGCCTTCGAGTCGTTTGTAGTCTCGTAAACTATCTGAACATCACACCATGTTTTAGCTGCATTCGCTGGATTTAAGTAGAAATCCCGGCATTTCATCCTGCTACAAAACAGTAACTAAAGTCCTGTGCAATTCCCGTGTGGAAGAATTTAATCTGTGTAATTGCAAGATGCTTTCCATGCAAATCAGGAATCTGAGCGAAGAGATGGGAAAACGATGCGATACGGTAAGATCTTTCTGCTCAATCATAGATCCCGATATAGCGATGTAGTTCGTTTCTGCATTTTTAAATTGATATAAATCTCCTATTATTCAATTAACAGCTAAAGGCAATCGACCTCAGTGATAGCGATAGAACGAGAATCGATGAGAAATACGTGAATTCCATTCAGAGCTTCGTGAGATATAATCCTGAATGCCGCAAAGTCAAACTAGTCTTACCGCGCTTGAGTGGGGAAGATATGAAGACCTTGAGAAAACAACTGTTCTCACCCTGTAAGGGGGTATTTTCCGAATAAATATGTATCTAGATGAGAATTAGGAGATTTTCCTTTACTTGATAATGCTTTGCGTGAGCGCTACGGCCTGATAAGATTATAGGTAGGTAGGCCTACATATTGGTAGAAGTTAAGACATGCCAATGTAACTTTCCGCATTTCTGTCTATATCGATTCGGAATCCACCAGAAATTGGTTACTATGTGAGCGAAGTATTCTTGCAAAGCAACAGCACAGGCAAATTTATATTTGTTCGGTATGGATAATATTATAGAACATGATATTTCCACTTGGAGAGAAGACGAAATTTGATGTCATAAGGTAGCTCATTTTACACTATCGTAAATCTCTGTCGCTATAATGCTCGTAATCGAATCAAATTTGACCTGCAATGTATTCTGGGTAACCCTAACTCAAGGTGGGGAGTCGAATATTAACATAGTAATTCTGTTATTAAAGTTGACTATGTATAGGTACGTGCTACGCTACGGAAAAAGAGATTTAGCCAAAAGTCTGTATAGAACTGCGTTGGTTTTAAAGGTGTTACATCATGAAATGTCTGACGAAATTTGGTATGGTGCATTGTTATTATGTCCTACAACTGTGTACTAACGTTCAAGGTGAGAATTTAATGTTTAGCATGCTAATTCTGTTATTGAAATTGACTATGTATGGGTATATGCTATGTTCACGAAAATCAGATATGCGTAAACGTCGGTATTCGACTGCGATAGTTTCAAAGGTGTTCCATCATTAGATGTGTGATGAAATTTAGCACGGTGCATTGCCATAAGGCTCTACAACTACGTATCAAGTTTAGAGTTGGTATTCAATGTTAAGCATGGTAATTCCGTTATTAAAGTTGGCTATGTATGGGTACGTGCTATACGCTCCCGCAAAACAGATGTACGCAAAAAGTCGATGTAGAGTCGCGTTAGTTTTAAAGTTGTTCTATCATGAAATGTGTGATGGGATTTGGTACGGTGCATTTTTATAATGTCCTATAACCGCGTACCAACTTTCAAGGTGGGAATTCAATGTTTAACACGGTAATTCTGCTATTGAAATTGACTATGTATAGGTATATGCTATGTTCACGCAAAACAGATATGCGTAAAAGTCGGTATTCGACTGCGTTAGTTCTAAAGGTGTTCCTTCATTAGATGTGTGATGAAATTTAGCATGGTGCATTGCCATAATGTCCTACATCTACGTATCAAGTTTAGAGTTGGGATTCAATATTAAGCATGGTAATTCCGTTATTAAAGTTGAGTATGTATAGGTACGTGCTATACGCTCCCGCAAAACAGATGCACACAAAAAGTCGATGTGGAGCCGCGTTAGTTTTAAAGTTGTTGCATTATGAGTTTACTTATCAACTTTGAAGGATTGCGCAGTTTGTGGTGTGATACGCAAAATTAGTGTGTTTAAATCAGACCTGTCGTACACATAGTGATGTCGCATTAGTCCTAAATATACATGATAGAATATCAAGGAAAGTATCATCTAACGTATAATGAATGTTATTTCTTTCTCGGAAGCAAGTCATTATCCAAACACAGTGATCAAAATTATCGCAGAGCAATACCGGTTTTGCGTAAATTCCGAACAAAATCCAGAGTGTAAGAGTCTTTAGTGCATCGGAATAGTGTAGTCTTCTATCTACTTTACAAAATTTATACGATTTTTCTTGTTGCGTTCCGGGATAAAATGTAATTTTTCGCCCTTTTTGTTTATTTTTATTAAAATTAGTATCCATTAAAAAACGTCGTGTAAAGGTAATGTACGAATACAAGTACAAGTTGAGATTTCAAAGTAAGTAAGTGGTTATGTTCGTAGACTAACCCCACTTCTACGCAACGATTTTTCAGTAAGTAGTTATGTTTCTAGGCTACTTTTACTTCTATTTAACGAGTTTTCATACTAATCTGCTTTCTTTAATAACTTTCATCTTTTTCATCAGTGAGCGAAGGTAATACCGGTGTTAACACCATGGTCAGATGCGAGATAACAGCGACTCAGAGCTCATTTAGATACCTAAGCTACTTTAAAATTAGTACCCGAGTATTTGCTGCAATTATACTGCCAGATAGTTATAGCAAGAGGGTTTCGATGGTGACGTACTTGTATAATGCACATTTTGGAGAGAGTAAGTAAAGCAATGATCTCAGATAAATCCATTAAATTAAGGTAGAAGTAGCTATTTACGAACAAAAGTTAGTATTCTAGTTCTATATTTCTGTTAATACTGAAAATGTCATGAAGTTGAAGCAATCTGAAATCATAAACACTTTAGTATTAGGTACATATACGCTAAAAGCTACTTTAGTATTCTGATGGATTGCAAATACTAGTTTACTTATCAACTTTGAAGGCTTGCGCAGTTTGTGGTGTGATACGCAAAATTAGGGTGTTCAAATCAGACCTGTCGTACACATAGTGATGTCGCATTAGTCCTAAATATACATGATAGAATATCAAGGAAAAGTATCATCTAACGTATAATGAATGTTATTTCTTTCTCGGAAGCAAGTCATTATCAAAACATAGTGATCAAAATTATCGTAGAGCTGGAAAATGCGTGAGCTGGACTAACTTTTTACGTAGTTCGAAATCGCTACTTCTATACATTAATTCAAAGTATTTGTCAGTCATCGCAGCACCGCTCATATAGCGCAGCATCTATTTATTTCACGGATAACAAATTACTCCTGCTTTTATCAGAGGATACTTTCCTAGGGTTTGCCTACTAACAGTACTTAGTTTAGATTAATGAAAAATATAGTGATTGAAAATAGATCACTGGATTATAGTTTACAGAAAACTCCACAATTCTATGTGACGTCCTTGCATGACAACAGCCTTCGAACTATTCGCCACCTCATAAACACTTGAGTAGGCCTACATTTGATGCGTGTGGGGAAAACCTAGGTAAATTTACATATGCATTTAGTTTCCGGCTCTGAAAGCAAGCTTGGTCTATTATCAATAGCAACTTTTGCGTGAACTCCGTTCTATTTCACTTCATAACTACACAATGTAGATAGTCTATTCGAAAAATTCGATGTATAATTGAACTTTCCTCTGCATGATCATTAGGGCTTCTATTTTTTGTTGCTGGGCAACTTTGTTGAAGCCGAAAGCGGTATTATCTAGCAACATGGTTTAAATGACTCGCCTCCGGCGTTTATTGACCGTATTACCCGTATTCTCGTCATGCAAAAATTATGCATGTATTAGTATGAATCTCAGATGCAGCAAAGTGTGTGAGACTGCCTGTAAAATGGTGCGAAGCAGCGACTCTAATTTCCCGGCTTATAGCAAACAACGACGCTGAAATTTTACTTCAGACGCAGCAAAGTGTGTGAGACCACCTGTAAAAATTGCGCGAAGGTACATTTCTCGGCTTATAACAAATAACGACGCTGAAATTCTACTTCAGATACAGTAAAGTTAATGCGTTTGGCTATATAAATTGCGCGAAGGTGCATTTCTCGGCTTATAGCGAATAACGACGCTGAAACTCTACTTCAGATACAGCAAATGCGACCAAGTCTGCGCGAATAAGTGCATAAATTGCGAAAAGGTGCGACTCTAATTTTTCGGCTTTATTGCAAATACCGATGTTGGAATTGTACTTATGTCACATAGAACTCGAACACTATCGATGAAATTCACATAAAATCATGAATTGCTTGCCTGCGTCTAATGAGAATAAGTCGTAAAATGGGGAGGCTGCAGAGACCGTAACTTGTATACATAAAATCGAGTTTAAAAATATGGACGGATGAGTTATCTCTGACCAATAGAGTAATATAACCGCCTATAGGTTAGTGGGGTATTGCTATAATGTATGTCCAATTTTCATATGCGTTTAGTTTCCAGCTCTGAAAGCAAGCTTGGTCTATGATCAATAGCAACTATTTCAACAAATATTACATACCTATTGATAGATAGCTAAGGCACCATGTCGACCCAAAATTATACCTTTTGCCGTCCATACTTTTATAACCCTTGAAGGGGTAAAATTTGCATTACACTAACTTGCAATTGTGAAGCGGCGTTTCACTGTTGGTTTAATCACCCTTATTCTAGTGACATGAAAAGGACTGAATCGTATGAATTGTGGTCACTACAAGAATCGAGCGAAAGCGTTGTTTCACGCCGTCTTGCATCGGTCACGATTAGTTTTACTTTTCAACTAACTTGTTGTCTGTCGTTATATTCATTAGACTCGCTTTCATGCGGCTAATTTGTCCCTATCATTATAACGTCGGTGATCGCGTACCTGCAGCGAAGGTGTTCGTTTAATTATAGCAACGAGAACCGGGTCCCTGCGGCTATTCCGCTGGCATTTTAGTGCCGAGTTAAATACCCTTATACTCGACATGCAAACATTATACAGGTAGCGGTTATACTGCGAGCTGATGAATTCGTCATCTATTCGCCTAGCGTAGTTGTTCATAATCCCAACCTTCCGCTCGTATCGTATATACTACAAGCCAGTGATCGCTACATCAAACAAAACGCTCAGATCGAACGCAAGAACTCGGATCGCAGTGTCGGACGGTAGCAAAGCGGTGTACCTCGAAACATCAACCGATCTGGAGGATTTCAGCTAGTGAATCGATGCAATAACGATCAACGATATCATTGATATGCTCTTTCTTCGAAATAAAATGAACTCGTACACTATACAATGCTATTTCAAGGAGACTGAGTAAAGTGCCAATGTAAGTTTTGACGCGGCAATCATAAGTCGTAAAATGTGGAAACTGCAGAAACCGTAACTTGTACACATAAAATCAAGTTTAAAAAATATGGATGGATGATATTAGTCCTAAATACACATAATACAATATCTGAGAAAAGTATCAAGATGCGGCAATCAATGCAGCGATGATATAGCAATGGATGGATGATGTGGCACTATAGGCGTGGCGCTTGATGATGTGGCACAGATGACGTAGCAGATGAATGTACCCTTAGGGTATGAAAATGGGCGTGGCAATTAGGATGACGTGGCGCTCTCTGATTGGACGGCAACAAACGAATCCCATCCTACTACTGACATGCGACTCCGAGAAGTGCGCCAAAACGATAGGCAGCGAGAAAACCTTGGCCAAAAAGGACTGCCCTATATGCTGACCGAAAACTTCGATTCATACATAAAAGTTTAATTGTCCACAGGCACGGAAATGGCTGGCGCTGAATGTTCATGTGCTGGCGATCCGAGTCCCACAATACAACAAATGCCATGTCGAGGGAACATTATTTGCCAGTAGAGAAATACCAATTTTAAATCGTGTTCGTGTTTTAGTTTAGTACGCTTGAGCGATTTCAATGTCTTTTGACACAGCCGATAGGACGTCACGAAATAGCATCATGTAACGAAGTCATTATGCCAACGGGTGCGCCCGAAGATGTTTAATTAATATTTAGAGGACCTACCTTTTCTAACACACCTCACTCGATCAGCTTTACAGGTAAATCTGATTATGTGAGCAGAGAGAGGATAAAAATGGATAGCAATAGATGTATGCAATTCCCGATCATATTGACCGATTCAATCATGAATCATATAAAATTTTCGCGCCCAACCGGCCCCCGATGTAGATGATAAGTATTGGCAAAAAGCGCAGAGCCCGATAGGGGGGTCTGGGGGGCGAAGCCCCCAATAAGTTCGGTTTATCACCTTATGTGGAGGGCTGGTTGCGCACTATTGTCCAAGGGCCTGCGCAGTGAGTTAACGTGTTTGCGCAGACTCGTGAAAAATTAGAGGGAACATTGGTAACAGCCTTCTTACTGACTGACATACGTGGTGCTTCTAATTTCGGTGAATATTGTACATATAGATCGTGCAGTGGTTCTCAACCTTTTAGTCTTCGCGGACCCCTTTTGGACCGTCACGGACCCCCGCGAACCCCCTGACCTCATAGTCAAAATTTAGCTCAATCGTCGTGCAAACGTCATCTGTCTTGTGCAAATATCAACTGTAGGCTAGCGATAAACGCAATCAAAATGACTTTTGTTGGTAATAACATCATACTATTCATATAGGAATTGGGGAGACTCTTAATATTTGAAAATGAATCCTGAAACTGCATTTATCCAAATACGTGGTCGTGTCGTGATTTGATATGAACGAGTGCCCTAAATCCATATCCACAAAGATAGGTAGTGGTGAAACGCGTAACGCTTCCGACGAGGCGACGACCAACAACAAATATGGCACCAAAATTGAGAAACTGATTTTTTAATGGACATTATATCGTCCAGCCTGGTCATTTTTATCCAGCAGCTAATCTTGAATTTATTATGGAATAGTGGTTATGTGTATCACAGGAGAAAATGGATTTCTGCAAACACTTATAATTCATTGTGATTGACCTTACTACTCCAACTTTTTATTTTGTCACAAGGCCCAACAAAACATCTCTACGCGGCAATATGTTTGTATCAGTACGCTAATGGCAATTTAACAATTAAAATTAGTTTGCACAGTAGGATATTGCATCGCAGACGGCCAGTTCGGTGATGGGAATCCTGGGGTTTTGCCAGTATTGAAGCGGAACTTCCTTGTAATTTTTCTAATTTAAATAAACACAAATTAGGTTATCAACCGTTTTGTAAATTCAGAGGTCTCGCGGACCCCCAGAAAATGCTTCGCGGACCCCCGGTTGATAACCACTGGAGGGATTATTGCACGGTGGTTTTTTCAACGTGACACGTGACTCCGTAAACGTATTTATACAACATATACAGAAAAATGTTCACAAACAACTTTCCCATGAAATAACTTCCTCTAAATATAAACCAGGATACAGTCGCGGGGAGTTGACGAGCTCAAGCGTGACTTTTACTATCCATATTTGATATTTTCGAAGGTCACAATGGCAATCCAATACTAATCAGCCTTCAGGATTACCGGACCACGACTTATCGATCGACGTCGCCTTCCGCCACATGAGACCTCATTTTGTTGCTTGTCTTATAGATTCTTTACTTTACTTTCCATTCAGTGCACATGCCTCTTTTCTACTTTGTCTAGCCAAGGTGGGTGTCTGATTTCAAAGACTACTCCAAGTCGTCGAGACACCTTCCTATATTTTCATTGTATCGCAGTTTTCAGGAGTTTGGAAATGATGAAAACATTATTAAACTGATATCGATACTGATCTGCGATTATCGCGTTTCGAAAATTTTATTTATTTTGTCCCTCAAGTATTTTACAATGTACCCGTACATTTTATGTAATATCCTTATGCTTATACAAATGTCGTGTTCGAAATTAGAATTGTGACGTCATAGGATCGCGTTCACGCGAACCAGAACCTTTCAGGGGTTCGCACCAACCCTAATGTTTTTATATGACCCAACTGTAGCAGACGCTCCCCGTTTTTGACTTAAATTACTTATTGGTCTACAGGTCATTCCCACCCCGTCGTATATCTTAGTTCTCTACGAATAACTGCAATAACAGGCGGTATTATCCAATAAGTATAGAGTCGTATCAAATGAAAAACAAACCGAATATCATAAGTTACCGAAGCTACGTCCAGACTTCCGAAAAATTTTAAACCGAAAAACACAAAGCACAAATCTTATGTTACCTAGGTTTACGTCTGCGTTCGCCGGAAAACTGCACAACCCCGATTTGATTTCTTCCCGATTCTACGTCGAATTTCCCGGCCATCCTTTGCGTCCATGTTATGATGTCACCGAAATTCCACTGGACAGAGCCTGACCCATCCAACACAAATATGATGTCCAATTTCTGCTTACGTTCCGGGCACTCTGCAACACAATTATCAAAGTAAGAGTTAGCAACTATATCGGGATTTCCAACCCAGTGCGAATTTGTGTTGAGAGATTGCTTACTATTTTCTATTCCTTGAATCAAACTTTGGGATGTTCGACTACATACCTAAAATCACGGGAAGTAGGCTACATCCTTCCGAGACTTACGCAAACGTTGTTTGGTTGCATCAGGGCTGCAGCCAAGTCACAAGGCTCCGAGTCCCAAGTCAATCTCACTTTTATAGTTTTGACTCGAGTCGAGTCAATTTCAATTCACCACCGAGTCAAGTCCGAGTCCAAGTCAGCAAGCACAGGTTCGAGTCCGAGTCGTGGTATTATGACTCGAGTCCGAGTCCAAGTCATTGTGTTGACTGCTCAGTTTTCCAGGTAAAGTCTTGTGAAACCCATTTCTTATAACTCTGTTTGGTGATATCGAATGGTTCGCATTTACAATATACTAATTTTCCTCACTTTTGGCAGTTTCCAGTTGCATTTTCAAGTACCAGAGCCAATAGACGAAATCTTAATAGTGTGTGGTTCCTTTACTATTCTTTGATAAATACGATGAAATGTCGGTTTCGGCCGTCTGAGTCTCGAGTCATATGACTCCAAGTCGAGTCAACACACAGATCGACTCAAGTCGAGTCATTTCCGTATTTTGAAACAATGTCTCGAGTCGAGTCATAACAACCCTGGGTTGCTGTAATAACGGCGATGAACTGCCGATTTGATCAATTTTGGAACGGCTTTGATACGTTGCCGATTCATGGTAGGCGCAAAATACATGGCACGGGGATTCGTGGCCAGATAGCGCAGTGGTATAATCCGTGGCTGCAACACCCATGGGTGCGGGTTCGAGTCCGACCGAGGTCGGCTTCAGAATTCCTATACCTAATTGTTGGAGGTTTATCTAGGCTCCTCCTCGCCACCTCATCCGCGTAAGCGGAGTCTTACAAAATTCCTAGGAGTGGGCCGTGCTATAAGACGGCAGTTACGGAATAAATGAAGAATATCGGCCTGGTGTAAATGACCATAGCAGTCGACAATCACCATGAATACAACAAAACAAAATGGCACGGGGATTTGTCTGAGTGCCCGAGTATTTCACGCGTGGTTATAATGATATTGATGTCATTCAGTGTGCATGCCCCTCCTCTTTACATCACCTAGGCCAAGGTGGGTGTCTGATTCCATAGACGATTCCAAGTCGCTTCGACACCTTCCTATCTTTTCAATGTATCGCATTTTTGTGGTGTATTGAACGGATAAAAATTGCTAATAAACCAATGATGATGAATGATGATGAAGCCATTATGGCTTGCCGAAGTTGATTTGACTGTTATGACGCTGCTGATGGGAATGGAATCCAGTAAATGGTGAATTAGTATATTGATCGTGCGACTTTGCGAAGCAGAATATTTTATGACTCGAAAATTGATTCGAAAATTTGTCTCCGAGTCATTCCATATTTTCCAAACGTCGAGTACCAGTCAAGTCATTCAGAATATGTGGCTCGAGCCATTCCAATATACTGTTTCTATGACGGCCGTATATGCGAATCTCACTTTAAACGTGTCACCTAACTCACTGCAGTTCAGTTATGTGTTCCAAGCTTTTGATGAGATCTCATATCCATACACTTATACGTCATAACGCCTATATTACGACGCAGCATCAAAATATAGGCATATTGACGAATGACATGGAATTGGAGAGAAGAGCAAAGAAGAAGTATTAAGTTCGTCGTTGCTTTACTTACCTGGTTTTTTGCTATCAACAAATGACCAGTTCGATCCATTGTCCTTGGTCTCATAACAGAATCCTGGGAAATGTTGGATGCTGCCACATCTTAATACTTTTCCAGGAGCGCATACCTACAGCAAGGTAATACAATGAGTGGCTAGTGATATTTTTTACCGACCTGAGAAGTTTCACTTTTTGTGTGCATCGTTCTCACAAATAATATACAATCAATGCGATTCATTAATTGGCAACTGAATAGTATATTCATATTGAAATGAACCCATATTTTCGGCTGACACTCGTCAGGGTTAATTGTCAGCAACTAGTAAAGAATTCAAAAGAACAGCGTATATCAACAATCTTAACACAAAATATGACGTCACCAGCACGAAATGTCGAATACGAGAGCGTTCAATGTACTATTTTTAGATGATACACGGAGCTCTTTTTGTTGATACAGCCTTGGCTGGTGTATTTTGATAAAAGTCGACTCCAAGGCACACAAATGAAAGTGTGAGCGACCCTTTCCGAGTATGCGAAATCTGTCGTCTCTTGATAGGTTTCGGTCAAGAATTTCATAGAGCTGGAGTCTTGGGGCAAGTTGTATTAATGAGCTCCCTAGATGGGGAAAATATCTTGGAATTGTCACATTGTAATGGATTAATTTCGTGGCGCACAAGACCTAGGCGTCATTCTTGTTCATCTTCCAAATTAAATGTCGCAATTATAAATTACTCCTGCCCTAAAGCCCTAATTAAAGCTATTGAAAGGATTCATACATTCTCAGAATTTGGTATTGACCAACTTGAACTTACGATTAATTCATTTCGCACACTGCCAAGCGCCAACATAGCGCTGTCTTTCTGGTACGACCCAGGACGACGAACGTTGTAGCAGGTATCATTTTGCTTGAAGCTCACCAAACATTTCTCTATTCCTTCGTATGCTGCTGTCAATGAACCAACTGAGTCGTGTCATCTTTCCAGAGCAGAGAGTTTCGTGCTACAGAAATTAATCACCGACACATCGCTATTATATAGCCGAGCATGCATGGCATATAGAACAAAATCTCAGCGTGTTTTGCCACATTGCACATTCGATAACTTCCCTAAACCCCCTCTTGTTATTAACTACTACCCTCACGACCCTGTACGAGATTTTCATCAGCGAAAATCTGAAATTTTCCACCTGTGCCGGTGGTGAGCGGCGTCGATATCCCGGATAGTGAACGTAAAAGTTTCGGTGATGAGGATATCAACCTAAAAAGAAATTCAACTGTGAGTAACGACATCACAATTAGCATATTAAGATTCTTCGACTACAATTAAATCATTCATGATTCAGGCAGATTCGAAATACCATAGCCTGCCTGTCATAGGTCATAGTCCTCCTAGCTGTAAAATTCCGATATCGTATGGTACAACTTGACATTACAAGATGATGAACTGAGAGTGTAGTTATATAGGCCTATGTATATCGTTATAAGCTATATCATCACAAGCTTATGTGTGATCAACACATTCTAGAATATCAAATTTACAGTACATGCTTTCCATTAGATTTTGACGTTTGCTGCATGCATGAAACCGATTTCAGTGACTTAAGCGATGTGTCGCCTTTACAATTACAGAAATCGACGACGTACTAACTTACTCGTTGTGATCTGTGATTGTCAAATCGTAACCGTAAAATGAGGACTGGTTACTTGGACTGCTTCCGTGCGGTTGACCTCGATTTTTTGGTGCTTCCAAAATTTTGATTGCTGTGTCATTCCGTTCGACGTTGAAACTCGCAGTATTCCGGCAATAAAGCAACAGCACCATGCCAGGTAATCCGACACGGAAAATACACATGATTTTTAGCAGACTGATAATGTAGTAAAATATTAAAAATGCAAGTCTTCCAGTGCGTTGGAACTATAAACGTGGAGAGCGCCGAACCCACATGGATTCAGGTCGTGTTAATGCATTATATGTCGTAATATCATTGCTTAGCATCATTGTCCTATTCCTGGAGCATAAATATTATACATAGGCTAATTTGGGATAAAGAATAAGAATATGATGGTAGAGTTAATTGGTAAGTGCAAAGTTAATGACGTCAGCATGTGAAATATACAATTATGTGCATGGGTAACATGCTGCACTCATAACAACCTGCGTAATGATAATATATGGGGCTAAGACATTAGAAGGGGGTAATCTACCTTTTTGATGTCGATGGTGCTGCGATTTACCTATCAATCTGCACCGCTGTAAGTGCCACGCGTAATTCTACTCCGCTGCTGACTGAAAGAAGTCACCATATTCACCCTGGTCTAGTTACGACATCATGCATACCATGGCTATATTCAGCGCAGCTCCGTCTCTTACAAAATATGGCTATGTAATATCGGTTTTCCAGTTTATGTGGAGGAATTTCCATGCCACCTACCAGGGAATTTTTTTCATTGTTAGTTATATACCCCTGAATGCTATTATATTATATTGGGATTCCAATGACGTGTTCGCAGTCCTTGATTCATATGAGTATATAAATGCATAACTGCATAAATAAAATAGTATGTGATTCTAAGAGCTATTCCAAGTTTTAATCGAAGATTGGCAACATTTGCATTATCGCGCCATTTTAAATTGGACTAAATGATATGCTTACAATACGATCGTACGTATAGACTATATTTCAGTGGTTCTCAAACTATGGTACGCGAGGCCTTCAAATTGATCTGCCGAAAGTTATGCCAATTTTAATTGTATTTAGTCTACAAACTTGCTGTGCTATGAAATAGCTAAATCCACCATAAATATACTTATACACGATGGTACAGTGCATCAATTTCACGAGGGTATTATTGCGTCACTGTAAATTCACCTCAAAGAAAAACAAGCATCTGGTGAGATTGACCAACTAGGATACTAGGCAAAAAGACTACTTAATTAGTATCGTTAGGAGACTACATTTTCACTGTGACGAAATTAGAGTATAACCCAAAGTACATTAAGTACGGATTCTTCGCAATCGAATGCGGATGAGTATGTTGGCTAGGCTGTGTGGTTTGATTTACAACCGTTTTTAACGCGGGCATAACGTCTGCTAAAACGGCACATCGATTCGAAACATGCAGAAAAGTAAAATTGAGATCCATGCCTCTAATTGGGAATGTGAGCAAGGGTTCTAGGCGTTAACAGCCATTAAGTCCAAGAGACGAGATTGTCTGATTGGGTCTGGACGGACACCATGTCCGATTTGATGTCAATAATGTTATATGCAGGACAGACAAGCTTGTGCAGCAAAAAAGTTGCACCTGAACAATTAAATTGTGTTTCTTGCTATTCATTGGTATATATATATGGTATATTTTAGTAACTCTAATAAATAATATATATCGGTATATTGGAGCAAATAAGTCATTCAGGATCCAGGTGGTGGTGCGCACTGCAGTAAAACTACAAAAAGTGGTACGAGATCGGAAAAATGTTTGAGAAATACTGATATATATCACAAAAATATCCACTTTCCTGTGGAAAATATGTTGCTTTGCCCGTAAGGAACGTACGCACAGCTATGGACTCTCGGCGCTTTGAAAGTGATTCATGCGGATGACAAATCGACTGATTTCGCATCAGAAAAATGCACGTTGATTCCAGTGGAAATTCCCCCTGCTATATATCGCTAGTCAATGCTCTCGTGTTTGGTAGTTTGTCGATTTCGTGCTGGTTGTAAGGTCCGTTAAAAGCAATCACCGTCGTGGCGTAAACTCTAAACATCTTCTCCAGCAACGATGATGCGAAAACATCCTTTCTCGCTATACTTTTGTTATATATTAGTACTTCCTTCGTGTGGATGAAATCACATAAAAAATACGTTGCTACTAAATATATCACATTAAACATCTAATTAAGTAATTACCGATTTAACACATAATACTATAGATTACTGGTGTAAAAAATGAACTGTGCATCGACAGTATGTTAAAAGAACAAAACCGTAAAATATGATTTTCAGACGACGGAAACATAAAAAACATTCATTGCAAATCACTATAACTTCTACAGTTCCATTTCAGAGACCAGTTCTGAAATGCGCGGATTCACCTTAGAAAGTGTCATCGTATTGTTCGGTCGAAACGCAGCAGCGTGCTATCCATTGGTTACCTGCAAATGATCTAATAAATTTGGGAGATGGAATCGGCATTTCATACGGGATTTCGATTTTGAGCCGCATTAGCCTCCCTCGCGTGCGCCACTGCACGCGACGTGCCACCGCAACTGTCACCATTCGACGACTGATCGCACTTGATTGCCTGTAGCCAATAATGGCCAAGAGCAGTGTGTCAGCACGAATGATATATGGGTTGAGTGTTTGCATTGAACTTAAGCGGAATCCCTGAGAGTGAATCAGGGAAGTCCCGGGGTTTCCGGGAAGGCTGGTCGAGAACCACTCGTATAAACGTACGACCCTATATACCGACTGTCGCAGCGGTATGTGGTATGCAGTTGGTATGTGGGTCGTACATCACTTCGTTTGCAACAGAGAAATGTGCCCAGGCAGATTAGAGAACCTGACGTCAATGCTATTTCAGACAACCAATCGCAGACCAGTAACCCTTTCTTGCAATAATATGACCAGACCAAGGCACGTAACTCTGCAATAGGTCAGCACCTTCTTACCCATCCAGAGTGTGCGAAATCGTATAACGTTAACAGATTTTCAATTCTTGCTCGCGGACGTACTTAGTTCCATTTAAAGGATCTCGAATTGACTATAATAAAACTCAAGCGACCGATTCTTTGTCGACAAAAGAACCTGCTCTATTCTCTCCGCTTGACGCTCTCGTTTTGTGGATTCTCTCGTTGTTGTTTTTATACCATTCTTACGTCATACTACCAATTTCATCTTTATTTCGAATTGCAATCTCCCTATTTGCTGACGGCCGCACCCGATGAGTGTCAGATGAAAAACGTAGAGTAAATAAATTGCAAATGTGAATGTGTTGTTCGCTGCAATATTCAAATTCTCTACCACGAGCAACATATTTAAATATATATTATTCAACACGAGAACAAATTATAGGTTCTAATTTACCTGCATACCCTTAGCACTTAGTTGAATGTAGACATTTCGCGCTAATGCTTAGTTTTGAAGATAAGCCTAAACGCGTTTTGGAATGGTATAGTCTCACTCTTGTTTGAAATCATGGATTACGTGTTTTAATACTTGTCTGCTCAATACACGCTTATTCCCGACTTGTCGCGCAATGTCATTTGTCGGACTCTACTTAACACGATACTCAGACGACGCATTAAGCGTTTTTATTCGCTTGGTCATATTATCTCATATGGTGGATCGCACAATCAAACTTGGCATAAATGTGAGTGTCGAACTGACGAAGGTTGTGTGGGATTACCATATTTTGGAAATCTGCAAAGACGACACCATATCAAATTTTTCAGACTTGCAATACCGAGGAAAATCCGGAAAAATCGTGAGTTTTTTGCACTTCGTAGTTGACTGACTAAAAAAACGGTCAACTTTCCAGCCCAGCTCCCGAAATAGCCGCCGGAGCGTTACCTCAGTGCTGATTTACTGTATCTCAGTCGAATTTTGCTCTATATTTAACCAAAAGTCCAAAACAAGAGGACAAATTCTCAAAAAAGAGGACATTTGGGCGTCCTCCGAGGACACTTTCAAAAAAGTCAAAAAAGAGGTCAAATCTTCTTAAAAGAGGACGTATCGTAACCCTAAGGTTGTGCAGCAATTTCCTAACGAATACATGGTACAATTTCATCACTGGGACAGATTTGGTACCCGGCTGATTTTTCCGCTGTTCACCTCGCTTATAAAATTCAATTGAGTTAACGATCGATAAAAAACCAAATAGACTTTCACAAGATTATTCAAATTTTAAACGGCAGAAGAATTAAAATAAAGATTATTCCAATCATCCACACCATTTAACATAGACCGCGAGCATCTCACATAACATAAACTAATATATCTATTTCTGTATTTTCATACATTTACAAAGAGTTCAAGGAATCTATTCTTCGATGCTAAGCTTTTTTGTCGAATTATTCGAAAATTCGGACCAGGAAACAACTTCAGTCCTTTACTGATAGCATAATCCATAGAATACACGCAGTATAAGTGTATATACGCAGATCGCGCGCATAGTCATTTCAGAATCTTTTTCAAAGCTTCTGTAGTGAATTATAGGAATAACTTCCATGTGCATTGGGATTCCCTTATTAATACATTGATATTGTGATCTATAAAATGAACACAAATGCGGTCGGATATATTATCTATGATTTATACCTGACTGCTTAGCGCAAAACATTGGTGGAATGTATTTGCCGATATCTGAATTGTGCAAGTATGTCTACTACTGGTCCTATTCGCAATTTCGCACGGTGTTCATTAGGCTAATATCGATCGAATCACAATCGATGGTGTCTCTCTTTTATTATATGTGACACAGGGTGTAAAACGACTGCGTTACAACACCAATGGTGGCTCTGATCGTTCGCACCACTGTTAGGGTATGCTACTATGCGCTGGAGGCTTGTCTGGGCTCCTCATCGCCGATCCTGCTGTGCTAAACAGTGTATTAAAAAGTCCAGAGACACGGTAAGCTGTAAAAAAGTCGGCAACAGAGACCTGAAATTGGACGCATGTGAGTTTCTAGACCGATTTAAGAAGGATACAAATAGTCAAAGATATACAAAGTCAATGGCTCCTTACTATAGAAATATCGATGTCGTGATGCACAAGGCCTAGTAAGGCTATAAGCGTCACTGAAATAGAATTGATTCTAATAATTAAATGATGCCGACTTCCTGCTTCCTTGAGGAGCTGCCTGCGAGTTTCTGTTGCTTCATGACGTCCAAGAAGAATGTTACCTCCTTAATTGGTATCTTTTAAATTGATTTCGTAACACATATAGAGAGCAAAGCCTGTTTCTGGAATGAGTTGTGCAAGTGTGGCTGATACATAAGTTTTATAAATAATGTCAGCCTTGTGTGTATCTAAACAGACGCATGCAGCCTATCGTTTGGCCAAAACAACCTGTATATATCTTGCTTCTGATATATTTCTGCTTACAAAATTGGTTACGGTGTTCTGCAATAATTTCACAATGTCCGAGGTGTTCCACGACGCTAACAATGTTGAAAAATACCGCGCAAAACAGTTGAAGCCAGGGGTGGTCAAAGTAGTCACTGTCGCTACTCAAGTAGAACTAGAAGTAACGCCGAGATTTGTACTCAAGTAGAAGTAGGAGTGGGGGTTTACAAGTAAGTAAGTAGGTATTCTAGGCCTATTTTTGCCTAAAAAACTGAAAACCGTCAAGTAGAAGTAGAAATGGTCTAAAATAATAACTGCTTAAGGTGACTAGCAACCCAAAAAAATCAAAATTTTTGATTTTTTTTTCTGCTAAGAAATGTTAACATTGTATCTCTGCTGTCACCTCATGGCCATTTTTTACTCAAACAATAACTGAAAACTGCAAAATTTCGATTTTATTTTCCTCTGATAATTTTTTTTTTGGGGGGGGTTTCAAGTTCCTACCAAAAGATCGCATGTTTCGTCCGATGACTTTATAAAATATAATGTTTGACATTTATAAAATATAACCATCTATAATATCTCCGGGCACAAATTTGTTTGATTGTTGTCAGTTGGCATTCTAGCATTCTGGCACTCATTCTTATCATTACATCGGTAACACCTGTTCATTGACTTTTTATGTTTCAAGTGTTTGATAGTCGTTTTCTCAATTGTAAAATTTTGTCAAGTTGCATCACGGCAAACCAAAAATTTGTTTGAAATATTTGTTGTAAATGCGTCACTGAAGGTTTTTTGAAAAGCTGAGATTCAGTCCTGTGCTATGCTAAAAGTTTTTAGTCATAGGTCTACCATGTCTAGAGGTACATAACGTCACAGTAAACTTACAGCAAATTTATGATAAAAATTTGGATTTTTTTGAACTTTTGAATTTCAAAAGGAAATTTCTCCGAGGTTGGTTGCATGTAATCCTTCAAAACTTAGCATAGCACGGCACTGTTCTAGTACTTCCTAAAGAAGGCGTTAGATCGTAAAAAGGGCTTCACAATATCGAGATTTTGCATTTCCCGTGTCGGTGCATTTTCTGTCCTTGAAATACAAAAAAATCCACAATCTGCAGGGTATAACGAAATTTTTGTTTTTTTGTTTATAGCATAGCGACATCTAGCAACTGTGAAAATTTCATGGTGATGGGGGTAGCCATCCGAAATTTAGGTTTTTTGGTTGCTAGTCCCCTTAATAAGTAGTACAAGTAGGCAAAATCTACTTCAAGTGCTTCAAGAAGAAGAAGTACTTCGTTACTGACCACCTCTGGTTAGAGCCTCACTTCTTCCGTGGTTATACATATAAAGTCCATGAAAAATAGAGCGCTATGGTATCATGCGTTGGCTCATAGGAAATCAATTGCCCTTCAATTGAATAATTCTCGCCTTGCCATGGCGAGCACATCTAGTAAATAGTTGGATCGTCGGTTCCAGTGACAAGAGCAAATCGTTTAAATGATGGGTAATACAGTTACGTTTTGTGAAACGTGAACCTAAAATTCTGCTGATATGTAGGCTAGCAGAGATAGAGGAGTCTCGAACTTCGACGAGCGAAACGTTTTCGTCATAGCCGTAGCCACGAGTTGACATACATGTGTACCAGATAGTTAATTTCCCCTCCTTCTATAGCCAGCATGTTTTCAGCCGTCCGAGAGACAAGTGTCATACGAATGGGTTTTAACAGACCCGGTTTAGCAGACACGAATATCAGGGATATATAGAACTCTATATATCCCTGACGAATATGCAAAATATCTTCACAAATTGACTTACCGCGATAGTACAGTAGTATTACGTTCTGTCGGAACTGGATTAGAAAAGGTACGAAGGGCAAACCTATCCCAAAAAACGAAAGCACGTCCTCTTCCGAATGTGATGATATTGAGAATGTTCAGCTCGACATCCAATATCAGACGGGTATACAAGGCTGTTCTTCACTCCATCATTTGATCGCATTTTTCTCGCAAGCATATAGTACGATTCCAAAGTTCGCCGAGAGCGTGATAGTAACTTGATTTACAATTAGAAACCGCACACTCGCGCGCCCGTGGTTCGCGCATCGCATATCAACGAACACATCGTTTTCAACCATTCAAACATAACCACTCTCACATCACACGCTGCACGCTGAATGATTCGATCGACTCTTACCCGCGGAGAGGAGGTTATCACGAATCCCGTTTGAGATAACTGCAGCTGATATGATGCTACTGACATATTTCCTGACCCAACTTTCAGAAATAAAAATGCTTTTATGCTGGAGGTCACGGAAGAGGGGAAACAGAATTAGTCTGAGTTAAAGCTACAGATATTAATTCTTTATTCGCACGATGTGTTGGCGAAACGGGACATTTCTACAGAATGCAACACCTCACCTTCCAGAGTACTTTGAAAAATGAGATCAGACAATTGCGTCACGATGCTATCCAATCCGCTGAAACGCGAAACGCTCAAAACTCGTTCATTTGAAGAGTAATTGCCAGTTGCAATCATCTGAATTTACATGCACACCGTGTGAATAGGTAGTTACTTGGTGATTTTTATGGTTATTCAGGATGTTCCAATTGTCATAGTCATTCGCATAAGGTCGCACAATGTTCCTGCAACCCTACATTATCGGCAGTCTTACATTATGTGATACTTCCGAACGAAACGCTTATACCTAATGTAAACTCCAATATTCACTTACTTGGAGCTGTCTTTTGTTAAATGACCCTACGCCAACTGCAAACGGAATTATTCCTTGTGATCTAACATTCTTGGCTGCTTCGTCGAGATCGTTGCTGTCAGTTGCACTATAATATGAATGCATCCGTTGAATGATTCCATGATTAAATACCTCTTTACATGGCGACATCGATCTGTCGCGTCGTAATCTCCTCCCAATGTTGGCTGGTCGGTATAGAGATATAGACTATAGAGATATATATGAAATCAAGGAAACCGTTGACAAGAAAGCTTAAAGTGACCACATCTTATATCGTTGGACAATTTTTATCACATGATACTTTGACGGTGGGTGTCTGATATCGAGTACTATACTCCAAGTCGTTTCGACACCTTCCTATATTTCATTGTATCGCAGTCTTGTGGTGTATTGAAATGATGAAATTATTAGCAATAAATTGAACTTAAATTGAAATTAACGATTCTTACGGATTCGCAATAGTATTCGCAGTTCTACCAGGCTTTTATATCAAGTACTGTTTGTTTGCATTGACGTTTGAAAGCTCAGGTTAACGCATATGTTATCCAATACCTAAGCGAGGAGCGCCAACGCCGTGAACATGTTTGTTATTTTCCATGTAGATGTTTTGTATGTGTGATCATTCTCATTTCTACTTACCCTCCGTCCGTCAAAACCACCATCACTTTCTTTGTATCGCGGTCTGCCCATCGAGGGGCTTTCTGAAAGTCTCCCAGTGTTTTCAGAAGAGCTGCTGCTGTGTACGTTAGCACCCCGCGACGTGTGATTTGTCCAATAGCTGTCTGAAAATGTTACCAAGGTTGGATCAGTCGTGGTGACGCATTTTTAGATTTTATCTTGCTGCATGATGGGACGGGGGTTAGTACCATGCATCATATCATGTATATTTAAATATAATATCAACCGCAGGCGAACTCATGTGGGGAATGTTTTTTATTTAGTTTCGGACCTCAAGTCGACTCCTTCATGGCATCAAGCCCACATCTCACATATATTCGGAGGTGGTCAGTAACGAAGTACTTCTACTTTTTGGAAGTACTCAAGTAGTTTCCCTCTACTTCTGGTACTTACTCAAGTAGATCTGATTTTCTCTACTTCTACTTCGTAATATTTTGTGATCTACTTACTTACTTTTCGCTATTTTCAGTTTGTCAAGTAGAAGTAGTGTAAATCCCCAATACGGAAGATAGCCTGAGGAATTTCGGGGCTGTTTTCCTGGAGATCCATCATTTAATATTCATAAAAGTCAAGTAGAGCCCAGAAATTTTGTGGCGCTTCGCGCACAGTAGTTATGGAGTGACAAATATGATCTCACGAAAGTATCAGTGAATATAATATAGGTACCGGATTGCTTGATTCCGCTCACACGTCACACCGCATTGTCGCCCATATCAAATATTTCATCACAGTAAATAAGGCCCACCATAACGTTTGAAACTCCCGTTTTGCAATCTAGCAATTACGTATCATATCGTAATCTAGCAGCCTATGACGTGTCCGGCTAATCTGGAAAATCCGTCTTTTTTTCAATGTTACACCTGTTTTAGCAGATCACCTTTGAAGCTTTAAAGAGAAAAGACATGAAATATATTTTCCGCTTTTTAGAAGTGGTATGTATTTCACTTTCAATTCCGAATATCATACTTTGAGCTAATTACGTTCAGTTCTTTTGTCTGTAGAACATATGTTGAAACATAAACGCAACTGTAGCATTGCCTCTATTTTCCGAAAATAAAGCTACACTAAATATAAATCTTACAATCCACAATATTTGTTATTAACGTATACTAATCGCGCAAAGTATTGAAACCGTATCCGATACAACTTCTCCGTATTGCTCTTCTCCTAAACTTGGGGCCTCATAATATGGGGTAGGGCGCCGTGCCATGATGTTCTCTAAAACGTGTTTTTTTAGTAAACAAAGGGTTAGTATCGCATTTTCATAGCAATACTCTAATTTGCATCCCATGATGCGAAAGAATGCTTCTTCTATCGAAAATTGATATCTCATGGGATGCATCAATACGAATCAAGTCTCTACACGTCCCGCATAGCTCAATTGGCAGCTTTTGACAGTTCATGCAAACGAATTAAGACTGTTTTCAAAACTACTTACTTGCTTGAGTAGATTTAAAGTCGGTCAATTCTACTTCTACTTCAAGTAGTTTCAAGTTGCTTATGGAAGAAGTACTTCTACTCGTACTTGAGTAGATTTTTTCGTCGCTACTTCTACTTGAGTAGCTTTCTTGACTACTTTGACCACCTCTGCATATATTGCGGCAGTAAATCAGAATCCACGATAAAAGAGCTGCTCCATAAGGTTTTTTACATGATGATTACACGACTCGGCCCAATGCTGTCATCGAGTATTTGCTACTAAGTACTAACTAAGTACTAATTGATACCACACATTTATATTAATATATAAAGTATATAAAGTTCAAAAATTAAGTGATGCCTGTTAAATTGTACCACCTGGATTGAATTCCATGCTGTGTGGGCGTTAGAGATTGTAAAGAACATAGATCTATACAAAGTCACGAGTCGATGTCCTATATTTCTCTATGGGAAGCTATTCAGTCTAACTAAATCATATATTTCGTATCAATCTAGTTATTGGCTTAGAAAAAGGCTACTTACCTGGAGTCTGCTATTGCTTGTAATCGATCCAAGAGCGATTTCGGTAGTTATGAATTCGCTGTTAATGAAATTGTAGTCATTTACAGTTGGCTGGCCGACATACTCTGTGTCTTAAAATTAGCCCCGACTTTGCGTTATAAAGTACTGGATAATATTCGCTATTTAGTGGAGATATATCAAAACTACAGCTAGATGACATCAAACTTCAGTGAAAACTGTGGTCAACTCAACCATTAGCTGTATTCGTGGGGTAATAGTTACTGGGCCTATCCCTGATTGTGGTGTTATGACAAATAAGTCACAAAACTTTATGACCCAGCCCCGTATATGCACATGTACATCGAATCCAGGATAAATTCCTTATCGCAATAAGAACCTTCCCGAGACCCGATAGTTTTACAAGAAATAGACGAATCAGACTTCTGTACAGCTTTTGATCAAAGTGATTTAGGTCGGACCAATGACATCCAGACAAAATATATAGCGTGTGTCGAAATAGCGTGTTGGGGTTAGAGGTGCAGTTTGCTTGGGCTTATGTTAGGGGTGGCGATATAGCATGAATTAGGGTTAAGTGCGAGGTAAGTGGTAGCTTGAATGATTTTGAATGTCTATCTATTTTTCTGCCTGCAAATGCTAACAAGGAGTTTATGAGTTATCTATACATGGCCCACTCTTATTAAAATCTGCACATATATCGCTTAAATTGCCCATTTTTATGTGGGCGTATGTTAAGCTATTATGTATCTCAGCCCTGTATTAATAACTGCGATAACAGGCCTATCAACCAACTATCATAGAGTCATGCAAACTGAAAACCACAAACAATAAGTCGTAAGTTACATAGGATTATGTCCAGTTTTGCCGGAGAACTGCACAACCCCGATTTGATTTATTCCGGATTCTACGTCAAATTTTCCAGCCATCCTTTGCGTCCATGTTATGATGTCATCGAAATTCCATTGGACAGAACCTGATCCATCCAACACAAATATGATGTCCAATTTATCTTTACGTTCTGGGCACTCTGCAACATAATTACTGAAGTTAGAGTTGGCAACTCCGTCCTGGGTCCAAACCTACTGTTAATTTGTGCTTGGCAATATAGACCTGTAAGACCTTTGGTAATCACAAGAGGTGTACTCAAATCACACTAAGCGGCTTTTGGCGAAGTATGGCACCGTCTGAGTTTGTTCAATTACCATAATAAAAAGCCCCGTCATGCCTCTATACGGGTATTGCTCGAAAGCTCTTTTCAATTAGCATCAGCATTATGACTTGGACTCTTCAGGTGTAGAATAAGGATAACGTAGGGCATCGCCATCGGCAGCTTATTGAAATTTCTGGTAAGAAGCTAACTTGGCTCGTTCTGCTTTAAATAACTCCACGTCGAATCGATACCGTCGCTCTCGTAACAAAACCCTGGGAAGCTCTGAGTTTCCTCGCATGGTAAGACTGTGGCAGGTGCGCACGCCTGAAAAAAAGAAAATATTTTTATGACATCGACCCACTTTTACAGTCTGGTCATCTCTGTCCAATCATAATGGCTTGCTTGCTTGCATAATTTCGAATTTAAATGGTGTTCTTGAGGAACAAAACTTCAATAGATACTTGATTAATGTATTCATATAAAAATAAATCGCAATAGTTTCGGCTGACACTTCTTATTTGTAATCGTCAGCAACTATAGTAGAGATTTCGAACGATTTTTGTATATCAACAGTCATATCACCAAACACTGTATCACTGTATCTTGCATATGTTCGGATTTTTCGCGAAACGCAGGTGTATCCCGTGCGACAGCAGAGGTGGCCAACATGTGGCCGTAGAAGGAAATTTGTACCACCGTGGACACGTAATTCGATTAGTATGTGTGTTGGCGGCCGTCGACATGCAATTTAAATTTACGAATCGACTCGCTATTTCTTGAAAGATTTTAATCAATCTTGAAATTTTCTTCGCGCTGGGCGCGATTCAAAGTCACTTCAGTTTTCGATATCAATATAGTAGGGCTGTTTGCAACTAAAGCCACACATTACAAATTCGAACAGCAGATGAAGATGATGCACCCATATAGAAATACCAACTCGAAATCGTGTACTCCTCACTATACCGGCAATCCTAATGGGACGTCACAAAATAACAGTATGCAACAAAGTGAATAATAACAATTGGCCAACCCGTAGATGCATTACCATTTCTCTCTTGCCCTAATTTTTTTTAAACACCCCCATCGTCAACTCTACCGGTGAATCTGATCACATCCATGCGCTGAGAAAGGATAAATGCTTGATAGTAATATGGAAAACTACTAATATTAATGATAAAATTCATTGATAAATCGGAAAAATTGGCGCGCCTCGTGCGACATTCAGTAGTCCCGTAATATGACAGGTGACCACTCGCGATTTCGGAGCGTATAGCAAGCCTATATAATCAAATAGAGTAGTCCGGAGTTCACCGGAAATTAACATAGACACTTGTACGTAGGCATTTGGCGTCTAGCTAGTTCATCACGCCAATGCCCTGAAATGCGGCCGTATAGGCTACATGAGTAATCGAAATGCGGCCGTGTATGGAAAAAGGGGGGCCACCCCTGCTTGAAAGCGACCATTCATTCTATGATCGTACGTTTTACTGAGCCTCCATTCTTCTCTCACAAATAAATCGACCATAAACGAAGAGATTGGAGCTTACAGCTTACTTTGTCGTGAACTAGTAGTTAACTAATCTAATAGCAATTATCTATATCTGTTCTCTCTTCTTATCGTAACCAAGCCAGTTGTTTCATTTAAATTGATATCTAATGTAGTTTATAACTTAATATAGGCTACTCATCAAAGACTGACGCAGGCTCGAATAGTATCTCATGAATATGTAGATAGGTATAATAATGTATCGCATCTAATCAATTCGTTTCTCTATTCCTTTTTTCTATTTTGGCTTGTAAGTATAAACTGACGCTATGCAATTACTTACAGTTCTTCGTATATGTGAGCGATACAAACGCCTTCTACCGTGTATATTTAAGAAGTCTATATTCTTTCATCGGTTCAAAATCGATGACCACTCAATCTGTATTTGAAACAGCTAGCAAAATGCAATGATGTAATCATATCTCATACTTTGAAAAGGCAACTTGACTTGAATTGTGACTTGACTCGTGACTTGAGTCAACTTGACTCTAGTCACCTCCAAAAATCGAGTGACTTAACTAGACCGGAGTCAAAATATGCAATGACTCGAAATTACTTGTGACTCGAAAACGAACTAAAAGAATATCTCCATCGTGAGACGAACACGATTCCAAATGCGCATTTCGACACGGCGCTGATTATTTCCTTCGGCAGGTCTCATTTGATACGTGGGGCTCAAGCTGAGGTGCATTCACTATGTGGCGCCTAAACAGTGGACATATTCCTATCGATGTCGAACGTTTGTGCCAACACGCGGCGGTTATTTCATCCTTTGTCGCCACCAATCACTTTCGCAGCAAACACACCGTACGGAGTCGCATGGTCGCATCTTGGCCGAAACGCGTTATGTCTATAGGTCGTGTGTCCTAGCGTGTAAATGCCCAGCGCCGGAATGCCGGTTCATGTAATAGTCACGCTCCAGCAGGCTGCACTAAAGCATCCAACGGTTTCATATGATGTTTGGTTGCCGTTCTTTCATAATTGCTAATACGCCCGGTGCTAGTTTTACAAGACCAGATGTGACCACGTCAGTGTCTACTCGCTTCCACGTTCATACCGAGATTTATCATTTTACCAAGAATGAAATTAATTCTAAGTGTCTGACTATAACTCAACGTCAGCAGGCTACTTCCATGACGTTCATGTACTACGAAGTCATGAAATTACTTCCGCTTCTATACGGAAGCCTCTATAGGTCGAACCGGTGACTTGTACCATCACCCTACCCCACGACAGCTTTAATCAGTAAAGGCTGCGGATTTCGACCTTCTGAACTTTTTCGCAGAATGTCATCTGTCATTTGCCACCAATATAATGAGGTTGGACACCGGGTTTTATTTCGTTTGTTAGCGCACGTGTCTGTGGTTCTGATGATATTTTTCACTTTGTTGCTTCGGCTACCTTCACGCTGTATTTTCTTCCTCACGAGGCTACCATGTTTTATGGTCCCTAATTTTCTCGTAATGTAGAGCTGTACTAGACAAGAGTACTTTTGAAACATTGGTAAGATAGGGTATGGTTTTGTGCGATATTGCTTCGTTGCGGATTCAAATGTGTGAGTAGATCTTTAATTTGGAAAACTCGGTGGTAATTGATTATTCCTTTTAACAAAATAATACCAGTTGCTGAAATCTAATACAGCTACCAGAAATAAACAAATGTACAGCAAACGCAATAATACGCAACTTGAAATACTAGAGTCACTATGAACTCACCCTGATCGTACTGTCCTTGCTATCAACTGCTAATACGGTCGGATGCGGCTTGCGAATGGAAATTGTTTTGCACGCATCCGCGCGTTTGAAGTCTATTACGCACTTTTGTATTTCACCGGGGGTTCCTATTTCATTATATGGTTGTTTTAGTATGTTTTATAGCATAAGAAAAATGAAATAATTGTATACCTGCTATTGCAGTTTCGGATCCGGGTGTCTCAGCGTCACCAAGTGGAGGATTTACCAATTTAGGCGATGATGTTATCAGCCTGAAAGCATGCATGTGTTAATGTTTGGGCACACGATAGAATTGTCGAAACATCTTGATTGGCCCATTCCACTTTCTAACCACATTTGATAAAACTAAGTTTGGGTGTTCATCGATAGTATTAACCAACTTCAGAAGCTGAAATAGAGAATATTTAGTGTAGGTATTATTATTATTATTAATACACTTTTACAGTGGCGCGTATCGCCTGTTTTAGGTCTTGTGCGCCACAACAGTACATTTCTTCAAGTCCAGTGTCTTTGCTTTCGTAATGAGGCCGGCTTTGTTACTTCCACGCGCACACCCACTCTGCATTCTCTTTCGGTTTCGTGCGTCCACTCTCGGTTTCGTTCCACTTTGCTGCCGACTTTCGAGCTCGGCTCACTCTTCTTCTGGGCTTTTTCAAGACGCTGCGTTAACAACGAGGTCGGCGATGAGGAGCCCAGATAAACCTCCGACACATAGAAACACGTTAGAGCCGAGACTCGAACCAGCAACCATTGGTGTCGTGACGGTGTCGCTTAGCACACTGCGCTTCCCCCTTCAGTGTAGGTAGGTAGGATGCAAAAATCAGTGAAAGGAAGAATAGCCACTGTCACTAATGATGTCACATCTCATATTGGCCGTAAAATTTGCGAATACGGGTACTTTAGTATCAATGCTTTGACTAATTGTGGGGTACATTTGAAGATAAAATAACGAAGCAGTATATAATTTACAGAGTCCAATGAAGTGGTCTGGACCTTCGCAACAGACATATCGTAAAAATATAAGTCTTACTCTCTGCTGTTTGTGATTTTCAAATTATATCCATAAAATGACGGACGGGTACTTGATATCTGCACGCCTGTTTGACTCTGATTTTGAGCCGCCGTCAGATACTTGATTGCCGTGTTGTTCCGTTCGACGTTGAAGCTCGCAGAATCCCGCAGGTAGAACAGTAATATAGTTATAGCGGAAATTGGGATATGCATAGCGTTATATTATGAGCTATTTAAAGAAACGTTGGTTCAGAGTGATCATACTAACATGCCATTCAAGATCTAAGGAAGAGGTGCTGATTTAATAAACTGTATTGGGGTATTGAAAACTTTGTTTCCCGTATGTATCACACTCACAGCATGTTATTTGTGGTTTATGGAAGAAATGCTTCATTCCTTCTCATACGTGCAAGGGGTATTTTGGTTGTAAACTTTATTAAGACACGGATTGCACGGAAGTACAGCAGAAAGATTATTTGCGTCCGCACCATCGTGATGCCGCGTCGTTGGATATGCTAAGGCAGAGGTATCAAACTCGAATGTGCTCGCGGGCTAATTTCCTACTTTTTGATGGCGCCGCGGGCCGCAGCACCATTAATAGGGGAATTCAATGTATTTCTACGTATGCCTTATTTGACGGAACCTTGCAGACTGACATTCCACACGCATCGTAAAATTGTGATTTACTATAGTGAATTCACGCCTGGGACGGAAAAATATCAAACAAAATAGCGGACATTTGACGTGCTTCAATTATAGGTAAAATTTTAGCATTTTACAAAGATTAATTTGATATCAGAGAATTGGAGCACTGCAGCCTAAACTGGGTCTCGGGTATACTCCTGATAACCAAGCAGTTTTATAGCGAATTTCAAGTTCTCAAATTAAAAAAAATGGTAGTTAAATATTGTTGAATACTTCGAAATCCAAAATGCCGACGCGGGCCGCATGCTGCGATAATTAGGCAACTTAAGAAACACAATTTTTTGACGGGCCTTCGTTGAAAACACTGTTTTAAACGACCATTTGTTTTCAATGCAACCCTAGTCGCAGATGTAAAATTCATTTGAGCTGAATGTGAATGTGATCATCGTACCCGACCCTGCTTTCATGACATTAATACTATTTATGAAAATTATCAATAAAGGGGCCCTGACCTCATTCTATATACGTGCACTAAGTGACACACTGTATTGTAATCACAAGTACTTCGTGTTCTGCTGAGGTTATGTCCCTGCTCTATCTCAACATATCACGTGAGTAAGTCTACTTTTAAGCCTGTGACGAGGCTTGCCTTAAAGCCTGTGAAAAGCAATAGGTTTTACTCGTGCCATACCTTATTAGCTTAGTATATACCAATGACGTTGGTCTATTCTATTTGGTGAATTCCATCAGTTGTGATGTGTCGATCATATCAAGTAGGCTTAATATCGAAGCCCATGTATCGGAAATTACATTCGTTAAGTAGCCGTAAGCATATATCCACTAGAGATAGTGAATGCCGCTTAACTATCGAATTGTAAAATTTTTACTATTGGCATCATCGTTCTGAATATATATGAAGTCTAAATAATATGTTGGCTTCCCTGTGATACCATGATACCATGATACCCAGTTTGTGCGAAGTTTTAAAACCTCCATTCTCCCTTATTGTGGTTTGATGTCATTCCCGAAAGCCAAGGATTGCAGGACGATTTTTCGCGCGTCGAGCTGCGAAATCGCTTTCTTGTTGCCACATCGTAGTGAATAACACCACGCAATTTCATCGACGAGCCCTATTTTCGTTATCAGCCTAATATTTTCTGGTGTGGTCACCTAACTAACAACCTACGAAAGTCATTTGAGCTCAGGCTGGTCGAAAAGTCATAGATTGTGGTTTTCAATATTATTCACATTGTAAATGAATTCAAGAACCCAAATCAAAATAATTCCAGGCGGTAACACCCTTCAACATAGATCACGGGTATCTTAAATAGCATAAATAGGTAAATCTATCTCTAGGTCCCTGTGATTAGCGCCATTTACACAGAGTTGCCGTTCTATATTCCTCTAGCTACAAGTTTGTACTGTCAAAAAATCCGCATATCCGCACTACGAAACACCTTCATAGATAGCATATTTCGTCGAGTATACACAAGATATTAGTAGCTGCTTGCTGGCGTCGTGCGCATACTCATTTCAAAATCTGTCTGGAAGCTTCCGTAGTTCCCTCATTATTACATTAATATTGTCAGGTATGCAACAGACGCTTAGGTCGAAACTCCGACTTGCATGGCTCTCATTAGCCAACAAGCAGTCACCTGACAACTGACGTTCTCTCCGACTTCTTGTTTCCCTTGATGAGATCATGCTATAGCAGATTTGACTTTCTATTGATTCATAACATCCAAAGTATGGTACCTCAAATATTACTGCGAAGGTTGGCGCCTTGCATGTTTGAGACTGCTATCCAACATCGACAATGGGATAAAAGTTGTATTAGAGGTGTTATATTTTATCCTTTTCCCGACCACACGTATCTCGCGCGGTTGCCCGACATATGAGCAATTGAGCATGCGACACTTGAGCATGCGTCACTTCAGCATGTAACTTTATGATCCCAAAACTTACCCTAACCCGAAACATAATCCTGAAATTTACCGCTATGTATATCCTAATCCCAATACTTACCCTAACGCCAGCCCAAATTCAACCTTAACTCGCCGCTAACCAATGTTGGGATGACTCGAGTCGCCTTTTTCGAATGACTTGACTTGACTCGAGTCACTTTGCTAAAATGATTTGACTTGACTTGACTCGACGTGTCAGAAATATGGATTGACTCGTGACTCGGAGCAAAATTCACGAGTCAATTTCAAGTCATCAAGTAATCAATGTCGATAGAAATCACTGAATCTTGCATATGTCCGAATTGTTCGCGACCAATCATTTAATGATCGTGCGTTTTACTTAGCCTCCATTGTTCCCTCACAAATAAATTGATCGCAAACGAAGTGATCGAAGCTTACAGCTTCCGTTGTCGTAAACTAGTATAGTAAAATAATTATTCTCTGTTTTTACCTTAACAAAACTTCTTGTTTTATTGAAATTGAATTCGAATATAGTTAATATTGTCCTCAGCAATTGGCGCAGAGTAGAATTGTATCATATCGATTTGCAAATGGGCAATGTATTGCTTCCTATCAATTCGCATCTCTTCTCTATTTTGGCTGTTAACTATAAATTGTGATTTAGCAGGTCTACGTATATGTGAGCGATACAGCGCCTTCTTACGTGTATATTTGACTCTATATTCGTTCATCGGTTCAAAATCAATGACCACCCAATCTGTATTTCAGACAGCTAGCAAAATGCAATGACGTTATCATGCCCCATACTTCGACGAGGCAACTTGACTCGAATTGTGACTTGACTCGTGACTTGACTTGACTTGACTCGACTTGACTCGAGTCACCTCCAAAAATCGAGTGACTTGACTTGACTCGAGTCACCTTTGAAAATCGATTGACTTGACTTGACTCGAGTCAAAATGTGCAATGACTTGAACTGACTCGTGACTCGAAGGTAGTGACTTGATCCCAACACTGCCGCTAACCCGTAATTTAACACACATGCTCATTGCTCATGTGTCGCATGCCCAATTGTCACATGACGAAGTGTCGCGTCATGGTGTCCTATATGGTGTCGACACAGGCAAATCACACGGCTCACAACAATGAAAAATTCGAGGCTGATTGTGGGGGTTCCAGGGCCGCGAGCGGAATAAAATTTATATTTTCGTAATCAGTGCAGAGTCAGCTTTCGATTGATACCAGTTTTACCAAATTTAATGCTCGGCAAGCCGGTCAAAAAGGACCGTCAAATTGCCTGTAGCCAAATGGAAATTGTGACGTGATACAATTTCACTGAGCCGTGAGATTTGCTTGTGTCGACACCATATAGGACACTATGGTCGCATGCTATAATGTCGCATTCTCAAATGTCCACGGACCATCTCGCGCACCAACAATCATAAAATGACACCACGGTAATTTTACTTCCACGACGCTTGTATAATCCGCGCCTGCAATACCAATGGGTTGCGGGTTCGAGTCCGACCGAGGTCAACTTCAGAATTCCTATACCTAAGGCTCCTGATCGTCACTTCATCCGCGTAAGTCTGCAGTTACGGAATAATATTGAAGAATATCGGCCTGGTGTAAATGACCATAGTAGTCAACAAATCAGATATGGGGTTTGTTTGTTTTGTTTTATTGACACATCATTGGCGCATATCGCTATTATAATCATTTGCGCCCAGTAAATGAATTTCATTAACGTCAGGTTTCTTTTTTGCTTTTTGCGCCTTCATCGTGATCTGTAGCTGCCATCTTTCAAAAGTTCGCCTCTCTCTTCCACTGGGCTTTTGAAGGCGCTGTATTTACAGCGGGATCGGCGATGAGGAGTCCAGATGAACCTTCGACACATAGAAACAGATATGGGGTGATTACTTCTGAATAACGCGATTACGATTACAATTACGATTACAGCAAAATCATGAAGAAGTCGATTACGATTACGATTCCATTGGAAAAGTAATCACGATTATACTGACGATTACATTTATTTTGCATCTTAGAACTAATATTAGAAGATATATTGGAGACAATATAAGGATTGCACTGAAACGGCCTAATGAAACAACTTTCTTTAAAATGATGCGTCATTTGCTTGTTACATCATAATGTAACCATTGCCCATTTTTATAGAGGACGGTTTATCGCACCCAACGATATGCATTCATGCCAGGTCCGTAACTATGCCGCACCCTAAATTTCCCAATAGGGCGGGGAGAGAGATCTACGGGGTATAAAAAGTATTTAGTAAAACCAACATAAATTCTAGAGTATTTTCAAGAGATTTATTTACCTTGAAAATTTTCTTCGAGCTTCGCGATTTAAATGTCTCTAGATAGCTTGATTTTGAAACGCATACGTCTTCCCCTCATGAAAAAGCATGCCTAATTTATAGGAATTTAGGCGTTTCGGTGCCAGTCATTACCGCGCCACCACAAACCAAAAGACATGTGCAGTTTCGGCCAGCATGCGACTCCACAAAGTGTGCTACTGAAGAAAAAACCTTGGCTGAAACACATGGTATGTGTGCATTGTCAATAGCCGCGCTGGGTGGATGTGACTAATAGCACTTTCCTTTCAATCTGAGCCCACAATAGTAAGTAATAAAATACCAGATGTTATAATTATGAATTATGTGCCCCCAGCTCTACAGGTGAATCTAACCATCGGGGGCTGAGAGCGAATTAAAAATGAATAGTAATATTTTGCATTTACCAATATTATTAACGGAATTCGGTCTTCAACTTGAAAATTGACAGCCCTGTGGGGGCTAAAGACCAACGTTTGGAGTGGGGGACGAATTTCTGTTTTGGTCGCTGATTCTGGCTGCAACCCAACATGGTATTTAAGCGGATGACTATGGCGGCAGGTCCAGATGTTGAGTAAAGAATTGTGAAATAACGATTGGCGCCCGTTTCAAGTAAGTTATATGAGAATAAGCTAAAGTGAACGTGAAATTCTGCCTTCAACTTAATACAGATACTGCAAGAACGGCTCGGTAATAATATATATCTGCAGATGTTAATTTTTAATGTTTCGCTGTGGAAACCCTAATGTTTTATTTGACGAGTACAAAATTTCAAATCTTTGTCCGGTGTCGTGTACGTACGTACTATAGGCCTACTTCTCGCCAAGCAGCAGCTTGCAAACTACGTTTACCAAAGCGTAATCAAACATCAACACATAAGTTACTATTTGAAACCATAGGCAGAGTGGTGATTAATTATCATGCTGAGAAGTGGTGGCGTTTCGATTGTATAAAAACCTGATATACAGCACGGCGGGTGTTCTTACAATCATACTACAATGTACAATGTACATCGAATATCTATTTACGATGTGTGGATACTTCTTACGCAATCACGAGCAAAGCTAATACTTCTGACGTAATAATGAGCAGTGGTGTTTGAAAATCAGGCATTCATGCTATCACTAACCAGGTATAATATCTCTTCCTTGTGTACCAATGTTCAGTATATGTCATGGTCATTGTACTAATAAAAAGTAATCGTTCTTTCATGAAGAAATCGATTAGATATGAGAAGTAGTCGATTACGATTACGATTACATCGTAATTTTTTCCAATGTAATCGATTGCGATTACGATTACTTGAAAATGCTGTAATCGTCGTAATCGATTACGATTACTAATCGCGATTACCCCATGTCTGCAACAAACACCATGAGAACAAAACCAAACAACTTTCACGACGTAACCGATATGTAGGCTATATGTACATATTCCATCGACTGGTCCAATTTCCATGCGTTTTGATAAACAATACAATATGATGCTGTGACGAACGTCATTTTACCACAACTCAATTGTTCGTTGCTTTACTCAATTATGTTATTCTGCTTTTCAATTAGGTACTGTGGTCCAATGCTTCCCAGCCGAAGGGTCGCGAGGCACAAAGCTATTTCAGGTGGGTTGCGAAAATTTTCTATTCAATTTGCGACATATGCCGCCCCCGCGTGCCGCCATGGCTAAAAACAAAACAAAAAAATAAAAATATGATTTTTGTTTTAAATGCATCCCTAACTACTATTCGGGGTTATAACCAAGCCACAAGATTCCGAGTCGCAAGTCCGTCTCACTTCTCAAATCGAGTCGATACACAAATTGAATCTAGTCGAGTCGTGGCAATCGCGACTCGAATCATTACAACCCTGCTACCATGATCCAGTTCGAACTTCGGGAGAAATTTCGATGATATATCGAATTCAGATATTCTTAGAATGGCGACGGAAAAATCAAAGATGTGAACGCGGAATGAGTATAGTCGTCTTATTGTCGCTTAGTTCTGCGGTCGCGGCTGTGGTGTACCGATTTTAATGTGCAGGCACGCTCCTCAGCATGGGTAGCGGATAATTTAAATTTTCATTACAGAGACGTAGGACAAAAAGTTCATCAAGCACCGATGCAACTACATCCTTTGACAAGTCACGAGTATAGGCCGAGTGTTTGTCAATTTTACTGATTTAATGTTCACTGAAAATCCATATAGAGCAGGGGTGGGCAAACTACGGCCCGCGGGCCGCATGCGGCCCGCCACGCCGTTCTGTGCAGCCCGCGAGAGTCTAAAAAACCTTTTCAAAAATTTTGATAAAATGCGTAGCCTACTAAAAATCGAATTAATCCAGGGACTTCACGGGACTTGAATAACTTTTTCTTAGTATATTTCACCAGTGGTTTTCAAACTGAAGCAGGGCGCGAAGCTGAGCTCAACTAAAAAAAAAATTCGCGCCCCGCGCGATTTTCAGCCGATTCATAGTTATTGATATGTATTTAGTCTGAATTACATATTTAAAAATCGCTCATCCACAGTCGTACCCTTCCATGCCACCAAACTACCCGTTAGGTTTGCTAGCATCCTAGGTGCGTTGGGTGATATGACGATAAGGGTGCGCGAAATCTTTGACCATCATAAGGGGGCGGGACGTGTCCTAAAAAGTTTGAGAACCACTGGTCTGAGGTAAATACTTAATATCACAGCGGGATAGCAGCAACGAGATTGACATAATTTGGATCACCTGATTTAGGATTGGCCACTTCATTTTCATTTTTAATTATTTCAGGGATGTGCTCATAAAAAACGATTCGGGCGTGTCTTAGGTAGATTCGTTGTCTGTATGCGTAGAATGGGGGTATTTATATTTTTCTACACATAGTAGAAGCGCGTTTGAAGCTAACATGGTTATGATGCTGTCAGCATTGTGTGTCATAGAACTGAGCCAAAAGTGGAATTACTAAATGTATGAACAGATCGCTGCTCACAGATGTATATTTCAATCCTGTTCTAAGAATCGGGCCCACCGGCTTTCATCTCTATGGTTTGGACAATGGTTATAGAGGTCCGCCAGTCTATGAAATCTCGCTACTATATGTTTTTGACGCGTGTTAGATATCATCAAAGCAATATTGGGCTTGTTTTAAATAGCACATATATTGTCTCCATGTCCTCGCTGTATAATCAAATATCAATATTGCATTTTGGTTTATAACCCCAATTTTATATAGTGCGGCCCGCGAATGAATTCAGATGTTGAATGCGGCCCGCGAGCTCAAAAGTTTGCCCACCCCTGATATAGAGGCTACTTATCGGAACTACTACAAAATATCATTCCATGATTCATGCATTGATTTTATGTTCTGGCCGGGGTCTATTCTTCGAAAATATTGTTAAAATTAACGGCAAACTTACCATCAATTTATATTGTTCAGGCCGCGGCTATATAGCAGGGCCAAATAAATTCGCAATATGATCCTAGTAGTAAGATGTATGTATATTGTATGCTTAGCATTGAAATCGCCGTCGAATAAATGACCATCAGTCGAATATTCAACATCGCAAAAACAGAAATATTCATCAATATAATTGCTTCTCGGCTCGGCATTTCCCGCACCACCCCTGATATGTATCTCACAAGGATTGGCGGATTTGACTCGTTTTCCGCCGTTGGATTTGGTGCAGAATTTACCACGAGAAATGTCCGTCTACACATGACTTACGCCCACTCTCTGGCGGAAATCGGTGAAACACTCGATTTTCGCTCATAATGCGTATGTCAGTAGGCTTAGACAAGAGTAGGCAAATATGAACTACCTACTCACCACTGAAGTCCGGTCAGGGAAAGCAAGTGAGGCAGTGCATCAGCTGTCGTCAGGACGGATAAAATATAAATTGGAAAAACCTTTAACCCTTACGAGGTGGGCGTATCAAATATGATATGGCATGTCTCCGACACCGATTTCTCCATGTTGACACGTCCTAGACATCGGGTACTACGTTTTTTGAAAAGCTGAGACTTTTCCGATGTATTTGGTACCTTACTCAAAAATTTTGGTTTTAAAAAATAAACAAAAAATGAAAAATAAAATAAAATATGGTTATCACCTAAAACTTCCGGATATTTTCCGAGTGGAAAATATTGTCGGAAAATCTGCCAGAACATCAGAAGTCGACATGTACGGTTTACTGTGTAAATTTTCACCGTTTCAAACATCAAAACGTTTTCTGGGGAGTTTTCTGAGGGGGATTTGTAAATTTTGGTCACGCTTCAGTGATTTTCAAGATCCAGGTCAAGTTCAAGTGCAAATTCAGTCCGCATATGAGTCATAAACAGGTTTACTATGCCTGCAAATGGTTGGATATGACAAAAGAAAGCATATCGCGTTGTTTTATGCCATAAACCGGACTATAGGGGCCGATTGAGTCTTGATCATGAACTTGACCTTGATGACCACTCACTGACCACGCCCATCTGTAAATTTTATATGTATTTTCCATTTTCGATATCTGACGAACCGCGCGGTTTACAACCATGGTTGACGGCTTGTTTGAAACCAGGCAACAGTGGCTACGCACTGAAGCATCACATTCCTCTCTCTGACGCCATCCTGAGGGTCAGCCTTGAAAATTGAGAGAGAGAGAGATTTTTTGGGGGGAAGAGCTTGTTTATTTAAACTTATTAAAAAACCTCAGACATGTCATGGGGTGTCGATCAAGGGTGGAATCGGTAGAGGGCTGTACTCCGCCCACTTTTAAACTGGAACGGCCCAGATTCAAGACCTGGTGGGGCCACGGTGAGAATTTGAAAAGTGAAGGTCAATTCTGCAAAATATGGCCCCACCTCGTAAGGGTTAATGATTATTAATGTTGATATTTCCATTGGTGTTCATGAGTAATTATATTTGAACCTATGAACGTATTTATTATAAGTGGTATCAATCAAATGCTATTGTCTCACTGATTCCGAAAATGCAAATATTTTCAATATCAGAGTACCAGAACCCTCACAAACTCGCTAAGGAATGTAAAATTTTACTTCATGACCTACAATCATAGTGCAGAGAAACAATAGCGAGTTGAGTCACAGGTGAATCTGCCTCACTCACTATTCGCTAACAATCGGACAATCGCAGCACAGTGAAACTATAGATTACCAACCTACGGTGATGTATATAGTGAAACTCGCTATCGATTTTAGAAACCGACAATCCTGTATGAATTGTGGAGTTGCGACGGCCAATTCGTCATGCACAGCAAATACTGATGTACCTGTAATGTATTTTTATGCATACCTCTTAAATTGTGGAATGTAATAGCTACTTACATAACCTGCGTTGATGTTGTTGTTATTTGTGGCATTTAGGATGTTTTTCGACTGCAATGGACATTTACACCAGGCTGGTATCCTACATTATGATTCCAGTGCCTCACCAGACACGGTACTAACTGCACGACACCTGCTTATCAATCACTTACCATCCGTGGTGCCGCCCCTAGTGCTTTTACACTAGATATAGTCTATTAATAGATAAGATAGCTAAGTCTATTGATAGATATAGTCTATTAGGACTTGGCCAAGTGTTCTAGTGTATTTCTCATCAAAATTCTGCAAATCGAGTGTTTTTTCACGAAAGAAACAACATTTACATGAGGATGTTATCTTGATGTGCTTAACATAACAAATACTTTAGCGAATATTAATTATTATCCGTCTACGCCTGCTCATTTAGCACAAGAACAAACACCATAGGTTTATTGCCTTGCTGTCGCTCATTTCTATCACTAGCAGAGTGAAGATCCTGACAATAAACCCAGGATTTTCGACACCTTTTATAAGTATGCACTGGCGATGCATATTCCGGTCTGTAGAATATGATATCATGTTCGGGAGCACATGTTGAAGTTGGCAGTTTGTAATCTAATCGTCATGTCCTAGTACAGGCGAAGTTTGTATGACAACGACTGAGATAAGCCGAACCAACCGGTACCCTGACCATTGTTGTTATTCTAGCCTGAGACCGGTTATGAAGTCCGAAAAGCGAACCGATGAAAGAAACGAACATACGTTACCCAAATTGCCTGGGCCGATTCATGAATGATTTCCAAGGGTGTATGCATTACTGCACATTCTGTGTAACCCTATGATTTACACTCAGTTATATATCCCTGGTGTTGCCAATGATGTAAATATCTTCGATGGTACAATATTTAAATTGAAAAATGGCATGACGTCATAACGCTAAAGTGTAATTTTGCATGGGACATTCTTGCCTATAGTGATTTGGCGTCGATGTTTTCAATTTGTTAAAGATGTCCCTGTGTAGTGTGTAGCTTTCTTCGATCCTTTGACTGTGGAAAACCTGGAAAACCACTCGCTGATATGAAAGTGTATGACGCAATGGATATTATTTTCTATTCAAGAATTGCTATCGGGAAATAAATAATTAGCAATAATGTTTGAAGTGAAAAATATCGCACTAAACGTCGCGAATGCGTCTTTTGTTAAGTCTTCTCGTAACTTCATTGATGTCAATCAATGCATCCCCCTCATATTTTGCGATTTATGAAATAGATTTGACCTAAATTCCTAAACCAGTGTATTTTCTGTCAATCCGGTGTTTTTGGTTGGCAAATTTAGTGTTTTTCACGAACCAACCTCGAGTGGCAACACTGCTTACCATATTCATAGTCGCGCTGGATGTTGCCTTGTTCCGGACGTAGTCGATGGATATGTGCCCTTTATCCCTTATCGAATAAGTCCATTCCGAATAATTTTCACGATCCGCTATTAAAATACCTTTTTGAACAATGCGTTTTTCCGTGAGTACCAGGCACAGTTCCGCGATTTGCCGACGACGCGCGCCTGCGCAACCGCGGTTTGTTGATGTGTGCCAACGAATATCGCTAACCAAGCATCCAAACAACCACTTGCAAACTACGCGCGCTGGACTCACAACAGCTCAATTTCTTGGACATATGCTTGTTTTTATTGCAGATTCGTGCGGAAAATGAAATGCGCAAAAAAGCAGGAAGACTCGATTTGAGTCATCTCAAAAGAAATGGTTGGTATTCCATTCGGCTCAAATATCGGCCATTTAATGTAACTGGCCTAGAATTGAATAAACATATAATTAAATGGCGAAGATACACATCATAATATCTGTGCGATAGTAATTCGTGAAAAAGGTCAAGGGATGACGGGGCCTCTTTGCCAGGATAAAAGTTATGTAATTTAGGAAGAATGACACAAGATCCCAACCGAAAGCATCATAAATACACGTCGGTAGGGGTCGACAAACTAGTAAACATAGAGACAAACTGGGGAAGTGCAACTGCAGACATTGAAAAAATAACTATTCCGGGGGCAGGATTGACACCACGAGGCGAGTTTAGGAGGGCTCCTCTACTTAACGTTTAGGCACCTCTCTATTAATCACTGATTTTAACCTTTTTCCCTCCAGCTTCACTTTTCAAAAAATGCGTTGGCCTGGCGCCCCCACCCCATATTTTAAGGACTGTAGTAAAAACACTGGTTATATATATATTTCGGGCGAAGCGTGGCGAAAAAAATCGAGATTTGACAGATTTTGTCGAATGTTAATTTATAATGAGAACTCGTGAATTTATAGACATATTGTTCTACTATGCAATCATATCTTCCTACTACACCATCCATTGCTCCGGGGGCGCTGGAGCCAGTGTTAAGAAACACTGCTGTAAATCAACAGAAAATATTTAAAGTAATCCGTTGAGAAGCCCATGAAATATATCCGGGGTCCACATTGGCAAATTCTAATGATCAAAGCAAGGCCAGCGAGAGAGAGAGAGAGTGTGTGTGTGTGTGTGTGTGCGTGTGCATAAAAGAACATCTGCGCGTCTAGCGCGGCGTGAAAATGACATAAAAAGGACACGTGGAAAAATTGATGTACGAAAGAGAGGGATTGAGTGGTATAAAGGAGGGCCAAGTCCTCGCCTTGTCCCGTACACTACACCAAGCCTTCCAGAAGAAAACTTCTGGAAGTTACTTACATCTGACAATGAGATCAGACAGCTTTGTCACTATGCCATTCAAATCGCCGGAACTTACTACAGTAAAGACTCGTTCATCCGAAAAACTGTCACCAGTCGCGATCACCTGAAAGAATATAGATCAATCGTTGTTTATTCGTTTCTTACGTATATATTTGCTCGTTTAGTTCGGTATTCAGGGTGTTTCAGCTCCCACGATCATTCGCGAAAGCTGGTCAATCAGTCCCCGTGTTTTCTAACCGGATTTTTGGTAAATCATATCGTTTTTAACGCTGAAATCCCAGCTCTTTTACGGGATTACAAGAACGCAATACACTGCACATTGCACATGCTCACTTATGATCGCTTCGATGGTATCCGTATATGACGCAGATGTGGTCAAAGTAGGCAAAAAAGTTGGTAGAAGTATTAGAGACGCAGAAATCTACTCAAGTACGAGTAGAAGTAGAATATTTAAAGCTTCCTAAACTATTTTACGCGGAAGGAAAATTGACTGGCCTTAAATGTACCAGAAGTAGGGTTGCATTTAAAACAAAAAATCAACCAAAAAAACATGTTTAAAAAAGGCCGTAATTTATAACGTGTTTTTATTGTGTGTTTTTTAATGCTAGGACGTCAAGAATATTCAATTGGGAAATCATAGTGGATTGACATTGACATTTGAGAATAGGTTAAATATGGCTTCTTTCACAAAATATCTGAACTAGTAATGTTGAACCGACTATTTCGAGGGTTCCAACCATCCCATATCGATATACCTCGGCTCTATCTGGTGTTAATTGTCCGTAGGCACATAAAACATGTTTTTTGAAAATTATTTACACAAATACAGCACAGTTTTACGACTGATTTTTTTTTTTTTAAATCCTTTTTTTAAAACACCGTTTGTTTTGAATGCAACCCTAACCAGAAGTAAGTAAGTAGTTGTGAAAAAGCAGTCATAAACACACTCGCACTGTCAGAGAGCCAGAAACTGAAGTGGGCGTACAATGCAGAGGGCTGGATTCGTGCTCCTACATCTCAGGAGGTATCAATTTTTCACAGTATCATGAGATGCAGTTGATAATTTCGCTACGGAACAGTTCCCTATTCAGCAAATGTCATGCAATGATACCGTCCGCCGTATTTCAAGGCTCATATAGGGGAACGAGAAATACGGATAAGTCGTGGTTAAAATCGCGATTGAACGTTTAAACGAGACTGGGTTGGACTTGTTCAGACGTTAAAAGGCCACGCGGCCTGTATCTGTGGCTGTGGCTGTATCTCTACGTGGCGTTTGGCCTCTGAACTATTCAAGGCGCAGCAATGGTCTGAATCACCACATGCCAACAGAAAGAACATTTGTATAACCTTATGATTTCCCACTAGTTGCCGTTGTGCATTTGTTGTGTGTCGTGCTATCAAACACTGTTTCCTGTTCCTGTGTTCGCTACGGTAATTGTATCATTTGTTTGTCACGCTCGCATTACTGTTTTTCGCTACCGTTGCTATACGCTGCATGGTTGCTATGTTATGGCTCCATTAATGTTATTCATCAATTCGGCGTTATTGCGTCATATTTCCTAATTTGGATTTTGAATTCAACTCTGCTGTATTTCCTTTATCGTGCCGGTAGCTCTTGATAAGTGGCACGCGAAAAGTTTTTCGAGTTTCAATAAACGTTTATCATGAACGTACTTTTAAAAGTCGTATTCAGAATTTGTACCATCAACCAGTTATTCTCTCGTTCTTGTTTTATGCCATTCTTACGTCTCACTATATATATTTCATATATGTATATTTCGAATTGCAGTTTCCGTATTTATTGATCACCGCTCCCGACGAGTGTCAGTTGAAAAGGTTAGAGTGAATAAATTGCGAATATGAATGTGCGGTTTGATATTATATATTTTCAAGGATATTGGCCACTGCAATAGAGTGAAGTTCGGAGCTCTAGTGTTTCATGTATTCTGCGTTTGTTATGTAGTATAGAAATAGACCCATGATGCTGGCTCGATATCATAACGAAGCCAATACAGGAATAATTCTTTGGCTATAATATAGCACGCTAGTGATAGTCGGCGGCTGTCATAACGTAAAAACCACCCCGGATAAAAGCGACTATTGACCTCCGTTGGAGCTTACTGGCCGAAAGACACGAAATATATTTTCTACTTTTAGAAAATTGTAAAAAACCAAACTGTAGTACAATTTTTAAAAAGCAGTAATGTTTCTGTCTCTCAAGTCGTTCCTATTTTTCAAGTTCTGGATTCAATCGCAAAATTATGTATGTTCTCATGGACAAAGAACGAAATGGAAAGTCTGACTTTCGGTCTTGGAAGATGTATGTCCCCTTATTACCGAATGCAGAGTCCCATATTCACGCTGAACTTACTTGGAGCTGTGTTTTGTTAAATGACCCCACGCCAACGGCAATAGGAATTATTCCTTGTGATCTAACATTCTTGGCTGCTTGATCGAGGTCGTCGCTGTCAGTTGCACTATAATGTAAATAATGCATCCGTTGAATTATTTCATGATTAGATACCACGTTGCATGGCGATATCGAACTGAACTAAATGTTGTAATCTCCTCCCATTGTCGGCTCGGTCGCGACTAGGGCTGGGCACAATGATTCGAGTACTCGAATCTGAATCGAGTATTAATTTAAATGATTCGAGTCGAGTAGTAAAAGACGATTTTTTCGAGTACTGAAATTATACCCTCCTCGCAACTGAAAGTTTATTTACTAACGAGAATGATAGTTTTGATACTATTTTCCACTGAGGAAGCCTTGAAACCTTGATTGGCCGCGTCGCAGCATACGAGACATAGTACAAAGCTACGAACGTTACTGGAAATAACACATTTCCGAAGTCATGATCATCCCACAACATTGTCAAGAAGTGCAATGACATCGGTATGGTGGAAAAATACCGAACTATCTTTAATGTGCTGGATAACAGGCATTATGTTCTTTGTGGTGGCATAAAAGGCACGTATTTGAGCTTTGAGATATTACATTATGTTGTGACGTCATAATGAGTGATACTCGAATACTCGACTCGAAGCGTATTACGTGATTCAGAATCGAATCACCCAGGTATTCCATTTTGCCCAGCCCTAGTCGCGAGCTATATGACATGGAGTATGGGAACCCGTTGACAAGCATGCTTAAAGTGGCTAAATATTTTATCATAAGATATTGTGCTGTGAGGTGAACATCGCAATTGTATTCGCAGTGACTCTGCTGGCTAATTTAAGCTTATATATCTTTTACTGATTTGGTTGCATGTTTGACATCGTCTATGCTACTGAGGCGAGGAGCGCCAACGCTGTGATTGTGTCTGTTATTTTTCATGTAGGTGCTTCGTATACAGGATCCTACTACTTACACGCCGTCAGTCAAAACCACCATAACTTTCTTTGTATCGTGGTCTGTCCATCGAGATGCATTCTGAAAGTCTGCCAGGGTTTTCAGTAGTGCCGCCGCTGTGTACGTAAGCATTCCACGACGCGTGATTTCACCGATCACTCTCTAAATGCAACACCAAGTTTGAACCAGTGACGGTGACAAATTTTATTTTCTATCCACGTGATGGAACAGCCATGCATCATATCAGATAACGGTGAAAAGAATATCATACATACGTACGACGCAATGCATATTTATATGTAACCGGAGCCAAACTCATGTGGGGAATATGATTCTTCATTTCATTTCGGACCTCAATTCGACTCCTTCAGGCCATCAAACCAACAGCCCATTTATTGCGGCATTGGATCTGAATTCATGATACAAAAGCTACTGCACAAGGTCGTAATTATTCCAGTCGCAGAAGTCTTGTCACGGTTTTGGTCAATTTGTGTTTTGACTCTACTTGTACTAAAGTCTTTGCCCATGACTCGACCAAGTCATATGACTCGATAAAGGCATTTTACTGTGACCTCTAAGATGATTAAGGGAGGATATGATAAAGTTAGCGGATCCGGGGAATGCTAATCATGTGATTAAAAACTGGAAATCGGGACGCCTTTTTTAGACGGATATAATAAGTAGGGATGGACAAAATCGAGTACCTGAGTGATTCGATTCTGAATCACGTAATATGCTTCGAGTCGAGTCGAGTAATCGAGCATCACTCCTTATGACGTCATAACAGAATGTAATACGTCAAAGATCAAATAGGTACCGTTTATGCCACAACAAAGAATATAATACCCGTTATCCATCTCATAAAAGATACTTTGCTATTTTTTCGACCATACCGATTTCATTCCACTTGGTGATAATGTTGTGGGATGATCATGACTTCGGAAATTTGCTACGTCCAGTAACCTTCGTAGCTTTGTAATAGTGTTTCGTATGCTACGATACCGCCAATCAAGGTTTCAACGCTTCAACAGTGAAAATTCGTATCGAAACTATAATTCTCGTTGATAAATTAACTGTCAGTGGGGAGAATCGTGTAATTTCAGTACTCGAAAAAATCGTCATTTACTACTCGACTCGAATCATTAAAATTAATACTCGATTCAGATTCGAGTACTCGAATCATTGTGCCCAGCCCTAATAATAAGTTGGCTGATCAGGAAGAACGCTAATCGTGTGATTAAATACTGCTAATCGCGACGCATAAAGTAGGAAAAGGTTACGCGAGTAGTTAGTATGATCGGTCGTGACGCGCCATTGTTTCTTATGGGTGCACCCGACCGGTGCCGCGAAAACTCGTCCTGAACCGGTGACCCTTTCAGACCCCCCTTCCACCCGACCGGTGCCTGGGTTGGTATAGGCATCTCTCGACCGGTAACCCTTTTCGGTATAGGGATCTCTCGACCGGTGCCTCGAAACTCGTCTTGAACCGGTGACCCTTTTCGGTATAGGGATCACTCAACCGGTGCCTCGAAACTCGTCTTGAACCGGTGACCCTTTTCAGCATAGGGATCGGTCGCGAGCGGCTCTTATGTCTTATGGTGGGGTTGGCAAGCGGCTATTGTGTCTTGTGGTCGCACGGTAACCCTTTTATGCATAGGGATCGGTCGCGAGCGGCTCTTATGTCTTATGGCGGGGGTCGCAAGCGGCTATTGTGTCTTGTGGTCGCACGGTAACCCTTTTCAGCATAGGGATCGGTCGCGAGCGGCTCTTATGTCTTATGGCGGGGGTCGCAAGCGGCTATTGTGTCTTGTGGTCGCACGGTAACCCTTTTCAGTATAGGGATCGGTCGCAAGCGGCTCTTATGTCTTATGGTGGGGTTGGCAAGCGGCTATTGTGTCTTGTGGTCGCACGGTAACCCTTTTCAGCATAGGGATCGGTCGCACGCGGCTTCGCTGTTGGCATGTCGTACTTTCGGGTATAGACTGCAGGCGGCATGTCGTACTTTTAGCAAAAAAGGGTGTGAAATAGTTTGCTGAATCTAAGAATCCGCCGCATGGTAATTTTTTGGTTATTAGTTTACCAGAGAGCCGGCGTAGACGGTGATTCCAATACCAACAATAACCGCGTTCACAAACTAACACTTCAAATAGGTGTGAAATAGTTTGCAAAACCCCGCGAGCGCTGACGAGATAATGTCTCGGGCATAACCATCTTTCGCGACTTGGTGTTACAGACATATCGATCGCTCACGCGGTGAAATTTTCGTAAGCAGTTTGTCACAGAACTTGATTTCAATGTATCAATTTGACAACTTGAAATGAAACTTACTACACAGCTCAAGTTGATTCGTATCTGAATGTGTTAATTCGGTACAATTCTAATTAATTTGAGAAATCTTTTTAACGTGATCTTTTGATTCGATCGTAACCTGAATATTACTGACGCCGACTTTCAGTCACATTGAATTATTCACACATTCGCGCCGCTGTTTTCACGCCTATAGAATCAATACCAACTATAACTCTACAATAATCAAGAATCACAAGTATGTGCATTATACAGTTATTGTCGTTGTCAACTTCAAATCAAACTCTTAATACAAACACGCATCTTATCACTTGTCAACTCTATCATGAAAAGCCTCGAGTCCTTATGATCAAGAATGTTATAGTACGGCGTCGGAATCCATTCGCGGGATGTACTAAAGGTAAATTGAGATAATCCAAAATGAAATATTTGGACTTTGACATAGTCTGAATTGCAATAGATTGACAAACATGACTACCAACTTTCAACCCATACATATTTAGAGATTATGCGCATGTTGATTTGAAACAAGTAATGACCATACAACTCTATTCACGACTGAGTTTTCCGTTTGTCAAATGGAGTTTCAGTAAATAATTTCACTATACTATCATGATATTTAAATGTGTTACTACACACAATAGAATCAATCAATGAAATAGCACCTGTTGTAAATATTTCTTACTTGACAACCACTTGTACATACCGCGATCGAGTTGCGACACGATGAGTTAAATCGGAATATTTCCATCTATTTGTCGAAACCTTGTACAAGCTATCTGGTTATTTTTTCGTTGCAATTGAGTTAACGGAAATAGTATTACGTCTCGACATCTTACCATCTTACCATACTCCAAAGAGCCAACAAGGAAAAACCTAGTCAAGTAAATCGTTTGTAACTCACCCAATCAACTCAAACAGTATCAGTATGAAAACAGTCAAGCATACACGAGTCCATACAATCACTAAAACCTAAAGTCCGTAACAAGCTCGGCTGTATTCATATCCCTACGACGGGTCTTTTTTTTTTTCAACTGTAAAAGTCGTTGCTATTTCGCAAGACAAAGTAATTACTACTCGATATATTTTGGAAGATAAAAGTAATTTCTACACGGTGCAGGTGACTTGAGATTAACACATTACATTTGAGTATACGAGATTTGAATGTCTGACCAACGTAGTTGAGAATTCATTTCTTACAATCGAACGCTGGTGTTATATTCAAAGTTATCATGCTGTAAACATAAGGATTGACACATTGATTTGACATATGTTATAGTTGATCATGACTTGAATATTAAATTATTTGCGTTAATTATAGACACGGCGTTGTGGTAAATGTTATGACAGCAACAAACTTTTCAGTGCCATTGTTCTTTACATATTAAGTTGTAAAACTATACGTGTCTGAAATGTTCTTGATTGGAGAATTACTCCACCTCGATAAAAATCACTCTGCGTATCGCGATATCAGGAAATATTTTACAAATGTAATTGTTTCCAGTAACCAAGACTAAAGATGAAACAGCAATATCGGTATTATTACATTCAACACCCAGTACAATTATTAAAATCTATCGTTTGCGATAAACAACGCTAAAGATGCAATAATTCCATTATTCATACATTGAACATCCGATACAAAATGCTTTATTATCCCGATTCGCAACGGGTAATTGAAACGACTAAGTGTAGAGTCAGTATATCACAATGAGACGTCGTTACTATTGAATCCAGCAATTGATACGATTTATTACCGGGATTTGTGACAGCGCATTGAAACATACACAACTTACAGAGTGTGAAAATATCACTTTCGGTATCGAGTACCCTTTGAAGCGCGCGATCAATACATAATTCCAGTCGCACTCTCTAAGACATTCTGAAGTCTACGGATTTACACTTCAAGACTTTGATCAACACAGAAGCAATTTGGAATATCTTTACTGGACGCATCCTATTCTACTAGACTTGAGTATACGCAAAGCTCATAGCATTAACAAAATCGCAATAGGTGCTACACGGAAATTGACAAAATGTGTTTGTATTCTTGCTCAAAGTAGTGATCATGAATTATCATTTGAATCTTCTTAAGTAATTGTAATCGTAAAACCAAACTTGCGAAAGTCATTACCATACCAAAAGAATATTGTAGGTTGCTTGCTAAATGTATGCCGGAAATATTTGTAGAACGCTCACGACCAAAGAAATCGGAAATTGTCATTCATCAAAGTAAATGTCGTCACGATACTCTGCCGCTAAAAGACGTTACTCGTATGTGATTGAATCGCCGGTAATTAACCCGCTAAATCAAACCCTAAGAAATTTCACTCACTCATCGGATATTAAACAGCGTCGCTTAATCGGTGTAGTTCGTTTTTTTCTAAATGCAAATCATACCTGGCCAACAGAAAACAATTTTCACTCACCCGGTAATGAAACCAAGTGGTGGGTCTGCATTCGATATTTTGTTTGTGTCAATTACTTTGCAATGAACACATTTGAGTGGTTGAGCTTTACATCATCAAGCTGTCATTTTTAAATCAAGATTTCGGTCAACTTGTAAATGTATCATTTAACTAACCGACATTTAGTGATTCGTGAACATACCAAACGATACACATCCACCTCGAAATACTCCGTTGATCGTAATTTCCATCATCGTGATAATCGAAGTACATTTCTTTCGAATTCGTAACAGCCGACTATGACATGATAAATTTTTGACAAGTTATGCTTGGAAGATTGGTTGTATATCTCGAAAAATAATATACCGCTCATATTGATACTGTTACATAAATTTTTGACAAGTTATGCTTGGAAGATTGGTTGTATATCTCGAAAAATAATATACCGCTCATATTGATACTGTTACTCGGTATTTTTCCCGTTGTCGGTTTTCAAACGAGTAAAATTTATTACTTGAGTTTCTCCGCTTGCTATATGTAAATGTAAACTCAGTCGTCTTTTAACAACAAACAACGATAAAAAAGTAGGCAATCAAACGCTACAAGTTTAACTTTTGTAGGTTGTGTATGATTACCCCACGCAACTCATTTCTTACCAAAGGTATATGAAATATATTCATGGCACACGAAAATACTCGATATTCCCATACTACGAACCTGTACAACGATTGGCGGTGCTTTCAACTGTTTCGATACCTCAAGAACTTTATTGTCTGAATGGATGTTCATGTATCTTAATAATCAAATACTGTAAGTATTAACAGAAACATCAGAGTTGTCTACACAAAAGTTTGTATGTGTACAGTATGCGAATACCATGTGTAAGTCCAGCACAATTGTGGTATACATCCGAGTTTAGTCTGGAGAACCAGTTATTCAAAAAAACGTGAAAGTGTTTCTACGCCAAGTCGTTATGTTGACGAAAGCGTATATTGTAATATCATGATCGATTTGCATTCATTGGTCACAAAATGTCACTACTCTAAATAATTATTTTCGTCCAAACACAAACGCATACTTGTTACCATTCTTTTTCATCAAGCACGAGTTCAAGAAACTTACTTACTACGACATGAATTGTTATTTTTATGTTGTGTAAATACATAATAATTAATTTTAGTAACACTATATCAACATCATCGAGTTGTGCGAATATATTTACATGTAGTCTTGCGGTTTTAATCGAAGCACACAGCGTGTTCTAATGTAGTGTCATCTCTATTGTACAACAACTCGGTAATCGAAATGTATGCATTACCATTTAAACAGCGATCTTGTTTCGTCACGCGAAAAATATGTTCACTATCGCGATACTCTGCACAGGGAGTGCAAATCCTTTTCACACTCGTAATAGTATACCAACGGCTACTGGCGACAACGTTTAACAATACCAACGACACTAAACATACGATACCTACCCAAGTAAAATTACCATTTTCACCTGGAGGTCAGGCGTTATCAGAGTAAAAAATACCATTGTCCTTTGGAGATTTATCGTTGACTCAGAGTAGTAATACATTTTCACTCGAGGGTCTATCGTTTCCTAGAGTAACAAACCATTTTTACTTGGAAATATATTTTTCCCCCGAACAACAAATCTTTTTCACTTGGAAATATATTTTTTCCCAGAGTAACAAACCCCTTTCCCTTTGGAAATCTATTTTTCCCCTGGTTAACAAACCTTTTTCACCTGGGGGTCTATCGTTTCCTAGAGTAACAAACCCTTTTCCTTTGGAAGACTATTTTCCCTCGGGTAACAAACCATTTTCACTTGTAAATATATTTTTCCCCTGAGTAACAAACCATTTTCATTGGAAATATATTTTTTCCCTGAATAACAAACCATTTTCACTTGGAAATATATTTTTTCCCTGAGCAACAAACCATTTTCACTTGGCGGTCTGTCGTTTACCTGAGTAAAAATATCATTTTCCTTTGGAGATCTGGCGTTTACCCAGTGTAACAAAACCATTTTCATTTGTAAATCTGACAAACACACCCGACAATTTAGTATTTGTTGTATTGACGACAGTTTGAAATAGATTACAATGAACAGCGACAAAATATACACCAACAGCGACTCCGATGCATTTGCGTAATCGTGTATTCACTTGTGCTGGTGCATCCCATCAAAATCATCGGTTGTCCACATGCAATGTGCTCTTGTATATCGAAATGCATGTTTGGGAAATTGGACAATAGGTTTCGATAGGTCTGTGATGTTCGCGCTTTGGATTTTCCAGAGTCAAAATGTCTTAATAAAACACCTCCTCGACGATGGTTGGTACACGGATAATGATGTTCGGAAAACGGATAAATTTATGTTCCCCATCGCGCTAACAACTCTGGGTTACTTGCGGGTTTCCTCAGGTCTGTTTACTATATTGTGTCTTTACTGGTCAATACATGTCGCCCCAGTCAGCTGAAACCGGATCACTAATATGAGAAAGTATGTGGACCGGATCCGGATATTCACTCATGAACCAACGACCAATATTCAAGTAAACATGTTACAGACCGTGTTTTGTCTCCATGAAACATACCAATGCATACACCATCACATCAAATACGTCACGATTGTTCACAAGTATTCGCGTAAACGAGGTGTACATACAATGTGTCGGTGTACAAACATCATGGAAAACAAATTCATGTTCTCAAGTCTCATCATGCGACGACTCTGTACATTCAATGTGGGCATAGATGACTTGGAGACAGGCAAGCGGTCATATTTGGACGTTACATGGTCTTAGTATGAACCGGCCTCCGTCCAACTTGCGAAAAATGAATATCACACGAGTACAATCCTTTCACGGTTTACACCTTGATTTTGCAAGATTGTTTGGATTCTCAGGTAGACTTGCATCGTGATCCAGACCTCGACATACTCGGTTTGCGTAACTCGCTCAATCCCTGCGTATCGTTGGTTATAACCTGCTAACTTTTTCGCCGAGACCGCAGTGTTTCACCTGGTTTTATGTATTTGGCGATCACCATCGTTATCAATCTTTCAGGCGATGAATATGCCGGATGTTGCTACACCCACATAACGACTCCAGCTAAACATCGTGAGCAGTGACTCCGGATTGAAATCGTAAACAGGGACTCTGTGTGTGTGAATCTCGAGTTCGAATACGATTAGATAATGTAATCCAAGGTGTGTCTCTGCGGGTCGAAGACTGATTTCGTGTTAATCACGCCACAAGAGGGTGCTATCTCGTAATTCTACAGGTCAACATAAACCACGGTTGGAAACTTTTGGTATAGTTGATCCAGCTACGTATTGAAACGGTGCACCCACGCAGACCGCTGAGAAAACGTTGTCGTTACCTGACTATATCCACGAGTAAATATGGGACTACGCGTAACTGTCCATCGGTTTCTTTGGCCTCACACCGTGGTTTTACGACACAAACAAGATGCAGCGGTGGAAATATTGAAAATGAAAAACGATACCTTGGTGACATTTGATTTGGATTTTACACCTGATGAACCATACACTCGATTGGTACATTGGGATGACAGCTCTATCGTCGAGGTCGAGGGAAAAGAAATGTACAGATTTGTTGGTGTTGTGGATATTCAGCGAAAATCAGGGTATATGGTTATTAATGGTTCGCATATTTGACTGAGAATATATCGGTACGCATAATGCCCTGTTCATTGTATCATGCCATGTTTCATCTATGCCCACATTGAATGTACAGAGTCGTCGCATGATGAGACTTGAGAACATGAATTTGTTTTCCATGATGTTTGTACACCGACACATTGTATGTACACCTCGTTTACGCGAATACTTGTGAACAATCGTGACGTATTTGATGTGATGGTGTATGCATTGGTATGTTTCATGGAGACAAAACACGGTCTGTAACATGTTTACTTGAATATTGGTCGTTGGTTCATGAGTGAATATCCGGATCCGGTCCACATACTTTCTCATATTAGTGATCCGGTTTCAGCTGACTGGGGCGACATGTATTGACCAGTAAAGACACAATATAGTAAACAGACCTGAGGAAACCCGCAAGTAACCCAGAGTTGTTAGCGCGATGGGGAACATAAATTCATCCGTTTTCCGAACATCATTATCCGTGTACCAACCATCGTCGAGGAGGTGTTTTATTAAGACATTTTGACTCTGGAAAATCCAAAGCGCGAACATCACAGACCTATCGAAACCTATTGTCCAATTTCCCAAACATGCATTTCGATATACAAGAGCACATTGCATGTGGACAACCGATGATTTTGATGGGATGCACCAGCACAAGTGAATACACGATTACGCAAATGCATCGGAGTCGCTGTTGGTGTATATTTTGTCGCTGTTCATTGTAATCTATTTCAAACTGTCGTCAATACAACAAATACTAAATTGTCGGGTGTGTTTGTCAGATTTACAAATGAAAATGGTTTTGTTACACTGGGTAAACGCCAGATCTCCAAAGGAAAATGATATTTTTACTCAGGTAAACGACAGACCGCCAAGTGAAAATGGTTTGTTGCTCAGGGAAAAAATATATTTCCAAGTGAAAATGGTTTGTTATTCAGGGAAAAAATATATTTCCAATGAAAATGGTTTGTTACTCAGGGGAAAAATATATTTACAAGTGAAAATGGTTTGTTACCCGAGGGAAAATAGTCTTCCAAAGGAAAAGGGTTTGTTACTCTAGGAAACGATAGACCCCCAGGTGAAAAAGGTTTGTTAACCAGGGGAAAAATAGATTTCCAAAGGGAAAGGGGTTTGTTACTCTGGGAAAAAATATATTTCCAAGTGAAAAAGATTTGTTGTTCGGGGGAAAAATATATTTCCAAGTAAAAATGGTTTGTTACTCTAGGAAACGATAGACCCTCGAGTGAAAATGTATTACTACTCTGAGTCAACGATAAATCTCCAAAGGACAATGGTATTTTTTACTCTGATAACGCCTGACCTCCAGGTGAAAATGGTAATTTTACTTGGGTAGGTATCGTATGTTTAGTGTCGTTGGTATTGTTAAACGTTGTCGCCAGTAGCCGTTGGTATACTATTACGAGTGTGAAAAGGATTTGCACTCCCTGTGCAGAGTATCGCGATAGTGAACATATTTTTCGCGTGACGAAACAAGATCGCTGTTTAAATGGTAATGCATACATTTCGATTACCGAGTTGTTGTACAATAGAGATGACACTACATTAGAACACGCTGTGTGCTTCGATTAAAACCGCAAGACTACATGTAAATATATTCGCACAACTCGATGATGTTGATATAGTGTTACTAAAATTAATTATTATGTATTTACACAACATAAAAATAACAATTCATGTCGTAGTAAGTAAGTTTCTTGAACTCGTGCTTGATGAAAAAGAATGGTAACAAGTATGCGTTTGTGTTTGGACGAAAATAATTATTTAGAGTAGTGACATTTTGTGACCAATGAATGCAAATCGATCATGATATTACAATATACGCTTTCGTCAACATAACGACTTGGCGTAGAAACACTTTCACGTTTTTTTGAATAACTGGTTCTCCAGACTAAACTCGGATGTATACCACAATTGTGCTGGACTTACACATGGTATTCGCATACTGTACACATACAAACTTTTGTGTAGACAACTCTGATGTTTCTGTTAATACTTACAGTATTTGATTATTAAGATACATGAACATCCATTCAGACAATAAAGTTCTTGAGGTATCGAAACAGTTGAAAGCACCGCCAATCGTTGTACAGGTTCGTAGTATGGGAATATCGAGTATTTTCGTGTGCCATGAATATATTTCATATACCTTTGGTAAGAAATGAGTTGCGTGGGGTAATCATACACAACCTACAAAAGTTAAACTTGTAGCGTTTGATTGCCTACTTTTTTATCGTTGTTTGTTGTTAAAAGACGACTGAGTTTACATTTACATATAGCAAGCGGAGAAACTCAAGTAATAAATTTTACTCGTTTGAAAACCGACAACGGGAAAAATACCGAGTAACAGTATCAATATGAGCGGTATATTATTTTTCGAGATATACAACCAATCTTCCAAGCATAACTTGTCAAAAATTTATGTAACAGTATCAATATGAGCGGTATATTATTTTTCGAGATATACAACCAATCTTCCAAGCATAACTTGTCAAAAATTTATCATGTCATAGTCGGCTGTTACGAATTCGAAAGAAATGTACTTCGATTATCACGATGATGGAAATTACGATCAACGGAGTATTTCGAGGTGGATGTGTATCGTTTGGTATGTTCACGAATCACTAAATGTCGGTTAGTTAAATGATACATTTACAAGTTGACCGAAATCTTGATTTAAAAATGACAGCTTGATGATGTAAAGCTCAACCACTCAAATGTGTTCATTGCAAAGTAATTGACACAAACAAAATATCGAATGCAGACCCACCACTTGGTTTCATTACCGGGTGAGTGAAAATTGTTTTCTGTTGGCCAGGTATGATTTGCATTTAGAAAAAAACGAACTACACCGATTAAGCGACGCTGTTTAATATCCGATGAGTGAGTGAAATTTCTTAGGGTTTGATTTAGCGGGTTAATTACCGGCGATTCAATCACATACGAGTAACGTCTTTTAGCGGCAGAGTATCGTGACGACATTTACTTTGATGAATGACAATTTCCGATTTCTTTGGTCGTGAGCGTTCTACAAATATTTCCGGCATACATTTAGCAAGCAACCTACAATATTCTTTTGGTATGGTAATGACTTTCGCAAGTTTGGTTTTACGATTACAATTACTTAAGAAGATTCAAATGATAATTCATGATCACTACTTTGAGCAAGAATACAAACACATTTTGTCAATTTCCGTGTAGCACCTATTGCGATTTTGTTAATGCTATGAGCTTTGCGTATACTCAAGTCTAGTAGAATAGGATGCGTCCAGTAAAGATATTCCAAATTGCTTCTGTGTTGATCAAAGTCTTGAAGTGTAAATCCGTAGACTTCAGAATGTCTTAGAGAGTGCGACTGGAATTATGTATTGATCGCGCGCTTCAAAGGGTACTCGATACCGAAAGTGATATTTTCACACTCTGTAAGTTGTGTATGTTTCAATGCGCTGTCACAAATCCCGGTAATAAATCGTATCAATTGCTGGATTCAATAGTAACGACGTCTCATTGTGATATACTGACTCTACACTTAGTCGTTTCAATTACCCGTTGCGAATCGGGATAATAAAGCATTTTGTATCGGATGTTCAATGTATGAATAATGGAATTATTGCATCTTTAGCGTTGTTTATCGCAAACGATAGATTTTAATAATTGTACTGGGTGTTGAATGTAATAATACCGATATTGCTGTTTCATCTTTAGTCTTGGTTACTGGAAACAATTACATTTGTAAAATATTTCCTGATATCGCGATACGCAGAGTGATTTTTATCGAGGTGGAGTAATTCTCCAATCAAGAACATTTCAGACACGTATAGTTTTACAACTTAATATGTAAAGAACAATGGCACTGAAAAGTTTGTTGCTGTCATAACATTTACCACAACGCCGTGTCTATAATTAACGCAAATAATTTAATATTCAAGTCATGATCAACTATAACATATGTCAAATCAATGTGTCAATCCTTATGTTTACAGCATGATAACTTTGAATATAACACCAGCGTTCGATTGTAAGAAATGAATTCTCAACTACGTTGGTCAGACATTCAAATCTCGTATACTCAAATGTAATGTGTTAATCTCAAGTCACCTGCACCGTGTAGAAATTACTTTTATCTTCCAAAATATATCGAGTAGTAATTACTTTGTCTTGCGAAATAGCAACGACTTTTACAGTTGAAAAAAAAAAAAGACCCGTCGTAGGGATATGAATACAGCCGAGCTTGTTACGGACTTTAGGTTTTAGTGATTGTATGGACTCGTGTATGCTTGACTGTTTTCATACTGATACTGTTTGAGTTGATTGGGTGAGTTACAAACGATTTACTTGACTAGGTTTTTCCTTGTTGGCTCTTTGGAGTATGGTAAGATGGTAAGATGTCGAGACGTAATACTATTTCCGTTAACTCAATTGCAACGAAAAAATAACCAGATAGCTTGTACAAGGTTTCGACAAATAGATGGAAATATTCCGATTTAACTCATCGTGTCGCAACTCGATCGCGGTATGTACAAGTGGTTGTCAAGTAAGAAATATTTACAACAGGTGCTATTTCATTGATTGATTCTATTGTGTGTAGTAACACATTTAAATATCATGATAGTATAGTGAAATTATTTACTGAAACTCCATTTGACAAACGGAAAACTCAGTCGTGAATAGAGTTGTATGGTCATTACTTGTTTCAAATCAACATGCGCATAATCTCTAAATATGTATGGGTTGAAAGTTGGTAGTCATGTTTGTCAATCTATTGCAATTCAGACTATGTCAAAGTCCAAATATTTCATTTTGGATTATCTCAATTTACCTTTAGTACATCCCGCGAATGGATTCCGACGCCGTACTATAACATTCTTGATCATAAGGACTCGAGGCTTTTCATGATAGAGTTGACAAGTGATAAGATGCGTGTTTGTATTAAGAGTTTGATTTGAAGTTGACAACGACAATAACTGTATAATGCACATACTTGTGATTCTTGATTATTGTAGAGTTATAGTTGGTATTGATTCTATAGGCGTGAAAACAGCGGCGCGAATGTGTGAATAATTCAATGTGACTGAAAGTCGGCGTCAGTAATATTCAGGTTACGATCGAATCAAAAGATCACGTTAAAAAGATTTCTCAAATTAATTAGAATTGTACCGAATTAACACATTCAGATACGAATCAACTTGAGCTGTGTAGTAAGTTTCATTTCAAGTTGTCAAATTGATACATTGCTTGAATATTCGCATGATTCTTATCATACAACTAAAGTCAACCACGTTCCAAAGTGTCAAAAACATATAGCGACCACCAGAAAGTGTCAAATTGTTGGTTTACGAATCCCCGTCTGCGACGACTCTGTGACAAACTAATTACGGAAATATTACCTTGTGAGCGGGCATGAGGGATCGCTTTGTCTGAAGCATTACCCTGTGAGTGTCGTAGGATTTTAAAATTATTTCACACCTATTTGAATAAGCGTTCACTTCACAAAGGATTAGGGTTAGAGCGGAAATAAGTGACAATTTATCGCTATTCAAGTTACCGACACTGACGGTCTGTTATTCGTTACTTATTAAATCTTACGAGTGAAATCAAGTTCTGTGACAAACTGCTTACGAAAATTTCACCGCGTGAGCGATCGATATGTCTGTAACACCAAGTCGCGAAAGATGGTTATGCCCGAGACATTATCTCGTCAGCGCTCGCGGGGTTTTGCAAACTATTTCACACCTATTTGAAGTGTTAGTTTGTGAACGCGGTTATTGTTGGTATTGGAATCACCGTCTACGCCGGCTCTCTGGTAAACTAATAACCAAAAAATTACCATGCGGCGGATTCTTAGATTCAGCAAACTATTTCACACCCTTTTTTGCTAAAAGTACGACATGCCGCCTGCAGTCTATACCCGAAAGTACGACATGCCAACAGCGAAGCCGCGTGCGACCGATCCCTATGCTGAAAAGGGTTACCGTGCGACCACAAGACACAATAGCCGCTTGCCAACCCCACCATAAGACATAAGAGCCGCTTGCGACCGATCCCTATACTGAAAAGGGTTACCGTGCGACCACAAGACACAATAGCCGCTTGCGACCCCCGCCATAAGACATAAGAGCCGCTCGCGACCGATCCCTATGCTGAAAAGGGTTACCGTGCGACCACAAGACACAATAGCCGCTTGCGACCCCCGCCATAAGACATAAGAGCCGCTCGCGACCGATCCCTATGCATAAAAGGGTTACCGTGCGACCACAAGACACAATAGCCGCTTGCCAACCCCACCATAAGACATAAGAGCCGCTCGCGACCGATCCCTATGCTGAAAAGGGTCACCGGTTCAAGACGAGTTTCGAGGCACCGGTTGAGTGATCCCTATACCGAAAAGGGTCACCGGTTCAAGACGAGTTTCGAGGCACCGGTCGAGAGATCCCTATACCGAAAAGGGTTACCGGTCGAGAGATGCCTATACCAACCCAGGCACCGGTCGGGTGGAAGGGGGGTCTGAAAGGGTCACCGGTTCAGGACGAGTTTTCGCGGCACCGGTCGGGTGCACCCATAAGAAACAATGGCGCGTCACGACCGATCATACTAACTACTTACGCGCGGTGATTAGTCGGGGTGTCCCGAGTTTTTAATCAAGTGGCGTTATCTGTTGCATCACAATGCGAAAACGCGTTATAGGCGGTCAGTTGTCAATTTGTTGAATGAAACAGCAGCCTGCTGACAACGATACTGCCATTGCAATAGGTAGGATTATTATCATCATCGCGAAATGAAAGTCGTGTCCAATTCGTAGGGTACAGCTAAGAAACAGATTATATAATATTGATATCGCTCTGAAATGGCGGGTACATAATTCGTTGATTGTGTAGTGAAGTGAGGCCATTACCTAGGAGACAGTCGCCACGGTCATTATCGGAAATATTTGTGCGTAGGAATGGTACGCAGTGTACGCAGTTTTTATTGATAACCAGTTATCTATAGTAACTATAGTTTGTTAAATCATCAGATTAACTGCGATCCACCGGTTTCCTTGATCCTGGGTTGATAAATCCTGACGAACGCGATAATCGACTTATTGCTAATCCAACCTTATTATCTCGGCCTCATTGTTGATATTTTGTCTGTCAGTACTGATGCTTGCGAAATAGGGCCTTAATCTGTTAAGAGTGAGCAACATTACATTACTTACGCGAGGAAATCGATATTACTCGAGCAGAGTTGTGAAAAGTGGGTTGAACATTACTGAAACTCGAAACTGAACACTGAACAGTGAATACAATGACTTGGACCCAGGCTCGAGTCACAAATCACATCACTATGACTCGGACTCGAACTCGACCCTATACATCTCAACTTGGACTCGGGCTTGACTCGGGAATTGAAAATGACTTAACTTGACTCAAGCCAAAACTGGGAAAGTAATATTGACATGTGATTCGGAACCTTGCGACTTGATTACAACCCTGCAGCTGCACAAGGAGGTCTTTTACGTTACCATACACTACACCGATCGGTCCAAGTTGCGATCATGGAGTATATACTATACTGAGTCGGCTACTAACTATGATTGCCGTAAAAATACATTTATATTTTAAAAATTTTCATATTCCTTGGAGTTTCAAAACTCGGTGAAACGCATTTATTTCGTATCAATCGTATTATTATTGGGCTTAGACAAGGGAGACTTACCTGTAGTTTGCTATTGCTTGTAATTGATCCAAGAGCAACTTCAGTTGTAATGAATTCGCTGTTAATGAAATTGTGGTCATTTAAACCAGACTATAGTCGACATACGTCTGTCTTTTGAATTCAGCCCCCGCTATGCGCTCTAAAGTGGTGAATATTATGCGTTTTCTTGTGCAGCTATAAGGAAATAATGGCTCGCTTGGATGTGCTAAGTGATTCGCATAATAATTTCGTACAAATACTGATACAGCATATAAAATAAAAGCGTCCATAAACAGTCAACCCATGAAATGACTCCGACTTATTGATGATTAGTAAAGATGATTATGCCCACATTCCGCTAGATGTCTCTAAACTCCCGTAATAAATGTCGCCAATTTGGCTACTTGCTATATTTGTGCGATCTCTCCCTGATTAGAAAATCGGATATTTGCTTCGTTATGTTACTTTCAAATTGATTGTAGAGTTACACACGCGCGCATAAGGGTATATACAACGAATGCAGGATAAATTCCGCATCGCAACAAACGTTCATAAGAAACATTGTCAGACTTCGGTTTTCATATAGCCGCTGCATGGCCATCGTGATTTAGGCATGATTGCAATGACTCCAGTCATGACTCGACTCGAGACACGATTTTCTGATGACTCGACTTGACTCGAGTCAATTTTTGTATTGAGTCGACTTGGACTCGAGTTATTGCGCATGACTCGAACCAAGTCATACGATTCGAGACTCAGACGGCCAACACTGACATTTCATAGTAATTTCGAAGAATAGTGAAGTAACCACGCTATTGGTATTTCGTCTATTGGTACTGGTACTACAAAATGCGACTAGAAACTGCTAAAACTGAGGAAAATTAGTGTATTATAAATGGGAACGGGAACCATTCGATATCACCAAACATAGGTATAAAAAGTGGGTTTAACGAGACTTTAACTGGAAACTGAGCAGTCAACACAATGACTTGGACTCGGACTTGACTCGGTGGTAAATTGAAAATGACTCGACTTGACTCGAGTCAAAACTATAAAAGTGAGATTAACTTGTGACTGGGGGCCTTGTGACTTGGTTACAGGCCTGGATTTAGGTCGGACCAATGACACCCAGTCAAAACATAGCAAGTTAGGGATAGAGCTGGAGTTGATTTGGGTTTAGATTATGGGTAGGGCTGGGCACAATGATTCAAGTACTCGAATCTGAATCGAGTATTAATTTCAATGATTCGAGTCGAGTAATAAAAGACGATTTTTTCGAGTACTGAAATTATACGCTCCCCGCAACTTAAAGTTAATTTACTAACGAGAATTATAGTTTTGATACTATTTTCCACTGAGGAAGCCTTGAAACCTTGATTGGCCGTGTCGCAGCACCAAGCATAGTACAAAGCTACGAACGTTTCTGGAAACAACACATTTTCGAAGTCATGATCATCCCACAACATTGTCATGAAGTACAATGAATTCGGAATGGTCGAAAAATACCAAAGCATCTTTAATGTGACGGATAACATGCGTTGTATTCCTTGTGGTAGCATAAAAGCTATACATATTTGAACTTTGACATAGTACATTCTGAGTGATACTCGAATACTCGACTCGACTCGACTCGAACTGTAAAACGTGATTCAGAATCGAATCACTCAGATACTCGATTTTGCCCAGCCCTAATTATGGATCGGTTATCGCTTGCATTAGGTGTCAGGATGTATCTGGTATTAGGGATAGGTGTGCGATAAGTAACCTGATGCTAACAAGGATTTAGAGAGCAATGCCATGTCTGTGACACGAGGTTTAAACCAGTTGTTTATATATGGCCCACTTGTAATAAAATCTACACATACATTGCTTAAATTGCCCATTTTTATGTCGTCACGCCATCATATATCTCGGCCCTCTACAAATAACTGCGATAACTGGCCGTATTAACCAACTAGCATAGAGCCATGTAAACTGAAAACCACGAACCACAAATCATAAGTTACATAGGTTTATGTCCCTCTTTGCCGGAGAACTGGACGACCCCAATTTGATTTAGTCCGGATTCTACGTCAAATATCCCAACCATCCTTCGCGTCCATGTTGTGATGTTATTGAAATCAGATTTGACAGAGCCTGATCCATCCAGCACAAATATAACGTCCAATTTCCGCTTACGTTCGGGAAACTCTGCAACACACAATTGCAATTACTATAATAAGAGTTAATAAATCCGTCAGGAAACCCAACTTAGCGTCAACTTGTGTAATCCGGTCCACCAAGTAGGACTATAGTATACTTCATTTTCCCATATCAGGTCCGTCATTCGGAGAAGTTGACCGCCCCTGACTTATACTAAAACTGTTACCCCGAACTGTATATGCCTACTAACATTATAAATTCATTTCACGATGTGTGACATTTGGGTCGCTAGAGTTCTGGTCGCGTTCTAGGAATTATATGTAGGATACCTGTGTATATTTACTAGGGATGGCGTGAACGTGAGGTTCAAGTTCGCGTTTTGTGTGTGAACTTCAGAATTTTAGAGGTTCGCGTTCACAAACGATCCGTAATAGGCTCTGCACTGTGAACCCTTTACATATATTACAATTTTCACGTCATTATAACATCTTCGGTTCAAATTTGTTGCAATTCAACTGCGCGCAACTCTATGCAAAGCGCTGGCAGAGTAACAAATAATCACCAAACAAGCATGCACCTTGACAATCTCAAAAATTTGACTCGCTTTGTAACAAAATTTTGCTCGAAATATTCAGCTTTCAGTTTGGGAATATTTTGTGATTCTGTGCTGTGAGCTTGACCCGCCAAACACAACATCACGAGTGAAATACGTTACATGTATAAGTAATTAGTGAATGATGCTTATTCAACCAATCTATGAAATTGATATCGTTGTCTGATGTGAAAAATGTAGCAGGCGTACGGTGTTCGTCTTGATTTCATGTGTCTATTGTATCATAAAAAAAAACAAATCCGTGCGATTGGGGTGTTGGCTACTGCTGCATAACTGGTTAATGGGGGAATATCTGTAACAAGTAAACCCGGCCGTTTTACACTCTGCTCGATATCAACGTGGTAACAATACTCAAACGCCGACTACATCGTCCTGTCTGGTCTAGACCGTTAAGTCGTAGGCTTCTATTCCCTTGCAAGTCCTCGTCGAAATTGTTGGCAAAGCGACGGAAGATATTGATTTTATGGGATTATTATATCATTAGATTACCCCACTTGATACATTTGGCGACGTTCGAAACGTCAGTATGTACTTCAGCATTGTGGCTATGTGGCCCAAGTCGTCGCTAGGTATCGTGTACAATGTACATAAATATATGCTATTACTTCACTGAAATGTAGGGTTGGAATTAGCAATATGACGTCACGTGATGTCATGAGGTTCACGTTCACTTTCACACAGAACCTTTCTTAAAGGTTCGCGTTCACACGAACCTGAACCTTTCCAAGGTTCACACCATCACTGATATATACCTGTTTATTGGAAACGAAGGAAATTTAGGTATCAGTCCCATTTTTTAAAGATTCAATTCATTGTGACGCTCGCATGTGGCCATCAATCTATCTGGTGGTAGTCACATGGATAGGCACAATTCCACAATACAAGATCACGTTTTCGACTTAAAAACTACGTGAAGAGTATTTAGCCTACCTGACTGCGGAGCTTCAGCATTTTCTTTCTCCACACGTTTCACCAAGTCATTCACGATACTTTCGGCAGAAGATGCGGCCTTGAAAAGATACATAAAAGTATTGAACACAGACGTATCCACGGAGAAAGGGCATGTTGCCTTCGCCTCTCTAATTTTCAACTAGGACATAGTGACGTCGCTCTTGTTCCATAGATGTTTACTCCTACTACCTTTTAAAGCAGAATGGTTCACGTGATAGACTGTGATGATAATCGGAATTTAGTGGTATCTCGCGACCCAATACTCAAACACCAAAACGAATATTTTTTAAATAATAATGCTACGTTTATACGGGCATTATGACATAGAAAACGCGCAGGCGACAGTTGCACGCAACGCAGCTGTATGAAACATTTCTGTCGCACGCTATTTTAAATTTGGGTGTATTATTTGCCTCTGCGGGTCGCATTTGTACACAGTCTACTCAGATTTCGAGGGCGAAACCGTGCCATTTCGACGGCAGACATAATGATATCCATAGTTTTGGTGAACAGCGACGGTCATTTTCGCCAAGGTTTCATCGCCGCACATCTTGTTGGCACCGAATTTTGCCCAGCCGTGTGATGGCCGAAACTTCATTCCTCCATGTGTTACGGCGCGGAAGGGGGTTGGCCTCGAAATACCTGCATGGCTGCATATCACATAATCCCGTATACCCGCTTCTTTCACACCCCTAGAGTAAAGCATACCAACGGTGTGTTCCAGAAAACCCAAAATAGGACAAATCTTATCATGAATTCAATGTAATACAAAGGTCTACACATTTTCATGATCAAGCCATATTATATAGTAACGACTTTTCTGCGTGTCTCGCTTATTGGCTATAGTAATCAACACCGTGACTTGGTAAGCGGATAAAGAATCGACATGTCGCAAGAAAATCAACACATATGACAAACATATTAAAAGATCGCTCTGGCACTGTCGCGACCCAAAATTATACCCTTCGCGACCCATATACACTTTACGTAGGCCTATACCTCTGTTTTAAAGACCCTGAAAGTACTTGGAGAGTCTCAGTATGAGTGGAACGTAAAAGCCACATTTGTAAGGATTCAAGAAACCAAATTAGAGCACTTTAGTGAAATTGTAGCCTCGAAGATTTCACTAACCAAACAAAAAAATATTGACTTTTTTTCGTGTTCCAAAAATATTTCGATGGTTTCTATGCGCCAGGTTATAGCGAGGTAAGGTCACTGAATCAGACAACAGCGTCCGCTTGTTTGAATTGGCTGGAACTCTACGGTTGATATTTTACATAAATCATCTGTCATCTTTTACTCACTTTGCAATTACCAGACGAGATCCAGCGTCCATTGATATAACGTCGACTGCAGAATTGGTCTGAAAGGGGGAACAGGCAATGCTGATAGAGCCACCGAGTCGGTTTCTAGGATTCAATATAGAATTTAGCTATCTGCGTTTGATTATTTCTTTATGACATTTATGGTGTTTCGCCAACATTGTTCATTCTACCGCAGGCCGGTTATCTTCATCATGATTCCGTTTTTACCGACTTGTAGCACGGCCCACTTCAAGGATTTTTGAAAGCACCGATTACGCGGATCAGCTGGCGAAGAGGAGCCTAGATACACCCGATCGATTCCAATGCTATAATCTAGTGCTGTAAACGTAATCGGTAAGAGATTTCCAATCCATTCAGCAACCGACCATTGCCCGATTCACGATCGATATCGGTATGCATTACTTCGGGTGCAGTCTTGCTCTCATTTTGCGTTGTGTGTTACGTGGTGCTCTCGTGACCATCATGTCGCAGTGGAAATTACCAAGCGCTTACTTGAGTACCGAAATGGAAACCGATATTAACAAAAGATCACAGCAACTCAGTACGGGAAGGTGGGGCACAATGGATACAGGTGACAATGGTACAGCGGGAACATTTTTAAACCGCGGCAGGAGGAATATACATCGTTTCGATGATTTAGTAGTGTCATATCAGTCGTAATCCTGATGTGGTTTAATTTTGCCTGGGTTGCTGCCATTGCGAGGGAGTGACGATTTTCCTAATTTTTCTAACCTGTGTAAATATACTTCGCCACCTTTCGATCGTGTTTTAGATGGGTATATCTCGTATGTTTTCCTTGAAATTAGTACGCAACTTGGTCAGAGCAAATAGTATAGTCACCATGTATGCTATTGTAGGTGAAGTATTGCGATTCTAAAGTTTTTTTGGGGGGGGGGAGGTGCTCTGAAGAAGTGGGTGGGGCACATTGAGACAATTTGGCTGGGGCAAAATAGTCCATTGATATCCAAAGGTAGATTTTATAAAATATATAAAATCAACAGAAGAGTGTGCAGAAACGAGATCGTCTACAACACTCGTTTAAAAAACTCCCTTGAATTGTTACTTTATAAATCGATGACATTAAGGTTATTTTTCCACCCCGTATAATCAATATGGATCGACAAGCCGGCTGCGATCTTCATTCTCAGTTTCTTGCTAACTGATACGGTGTTAAATTTTAAAATACTGCCCCCCCCCCCCACCGCACCGCTTGTCCGATTATGCCCCGCCTATGGTGCTTTCGTTATTTTTTCGTATTTTAAAATCATTATTCTTTGAAAATATGTATTTTATGTTCATCCATCGTTTTGCCAAAGTTCATTGCTGATTATAAATTCGAAATATTTTCATGACTAAATATGTGCTTTTTGGCTCATTGTGCCCCACCTTCTCCTATACTGGACACGCGCTGTTCCAGAAAGTTACAGAAATTTGTGGTCTATGTCAACAGCACATGTTTTGGCATATATTACAGGAAACAAAGACATATGCCAGAGAAATCAAACTTCTTTCCACGACAAATAAAGAAACGGTTGTGCATTGATACCGAATTGGGAAACCATGTGGATCTCAGTCAAATTTTCATCTCTTAACCAGGTATAGTGTCAATAGTGGAATTATTGTTACATATGATAGACAATTGCTACCGACGCGCTACATCCTATCCCCTTCAGAAAATGTCCCTTTTCAAAAGTAATACAGGCCTACACTCTACGAGTCTACGGACTCCATTTAATATATCAAAGAATTTTGATATTAGTAGACATTTCTAATAAACCTTGATTGTGCGGTTGAAAAAATCTCCAATGGTGATCAAGGGATTCACGCAACCATCCCCCAAAATACTGATCTGCGCTAACAAAATGGTTAAAAAACACTCTGCCAAACACTTGTTCCTTATCCACCATGGTGATGTGGAAAGTGAATATGCAATCATAAGATGAGTTTCGTACAATAATTGTGATACTCCCATCGAAGGCTCACATTGATCGGAATATTTGCAAAATTACAGATTCACCAACCAACTCACCCAATGAACATGTTACCGCCATAAACAATGAAGTCATTTTCAATGTTGCGAAGAGCAATGAAACGGTGTCCATCCTGACCGTCCGATAGTATGTACTTGTGCCTTGTTAAAAGTTACTGCTAACTAAACTTGTCGAACGAGGAAGTTGAATGTTGAACCAATCCGCAAAATACACGTAGTCACTGGTCATATGCGTTGAATGGAACTATGCGCAGAACTTCTGCGAATTGTATTGTCTATGGAACTGGGTTTCGTGCTGGAAATCATAAATACATCATAGGTGTTACCGCGAACACACTGCGTTAATTACTTCCTAGTTGCAACATAACACAGCAGGCACTTGCCCGACTAATTTGTATCCTGTAGCTATTGGGAAAAAACGGAATAAGGATATTATGAACAACTCGGAATTTCTGATTTGCGTTTCGATGTATTATCACACGCAGTACAGTCGACATTTCTGGTCCACTTTAAGCGAATTCATGAACTACATTCACCGCTCGTATCAAGTGATAGTTCATGGAAAAGACAAATTTGCTATCTGCGGAGCTAACACGGAAATAGAGCCAAGAAATACGCGATCGGTCGAGAATCGAATATACAAAAATCCAGAATAAAAAGAACATCTTAGTACAAGCAGTAGCCTTAATACGATTCGACGTTACATGCTCTTGCTGAATAAGTACGTTTGGCTCTATTACACTTCCCATTCGGGCTAGCGGCTGTTACCACTGAATCACGGAATACGGCATATTCAAGCATCACGATAAGTTTCCCAAGGTTTGGAAAATATTGCAGCTATATTTCAACGAACAAATTTATTCATCTCTCTTCAGGTGGCATCTATCTGATTGAATGGAGTGAGATTGTATCAACATGCTGTGATGTGCGAAAAGAATTCAATCGCTATGCAACAACAGGTGCATCAGTAATCTTAGAGATTCCATCAAAGTCTCAGTCATCTGGGAAACCAAGTTTTCTTTGGAAATTCGATCTTTGTTACACTGTTCAGTGAATAAACCTATGTGCTTTTGCCACCCATCATCATCTGACCAAAGAAAAGTGCTCCATCCTATACATACAAATTACAAATATCCAATTTGATTGTACGTTACTTCTTTTCCTGGCGAGGCAAGTCAAAAATAAAATTGCAGCAATGATATCGTTCCGGGGGCGCATAACAAGATAGACTGATGTTGTAAGCGTGTGAGTGTGGAAGCAGTCCGGAAGATTAGGAAGGCAAAGATCCTAAACATTATCAAGTTATTGTCGTGGAGCACATGATCTTAATAGGTGATAAGCACGGCTGTTGTATGCATGAAAGAAACAAATAAACAAACAAACCGCTTTTCCTTATATGCTGGCGAATGTTTCTAACACCTAAAACATCATTTTATGATTGTTAATTTGCTATATCAACCTGGGATTTGTGCGAACCTGTGTAATTTTCGCCTGCTTCGTCTGCGGTTTCACCACTAATGTTGAAAGGGTGGCTGACTGAGGCGACGACGTAGGCCTACAAGTACACGTACGAAACACACACGTTCTCGAAGAACATCCACCATTTGATCAGGACTGAATACAAGAAAACGCATCGTTCTACCTCTAAAGTAGAGTAACCAGCTTCATAAGTTGTAAAAGACAATATTTAGGATTGGTAATAAGCTGCAAAAGTCGGAGATGGTCAGTATAGCTGCTAATAATGTCACATTACATATTTGATATGAATTTTGCGAATACAGGTACTTCTAACAGCTTGGCCTATTTGACGGTGAAATAGAAGAGAAAATAATCACGCAGTGCATAACCTAAAGGTTTCATTAGAGTGGTATGGACGTTCTCGACCAATAAGTCATAAAAACAGAAATCTTGCTCTTCGCGGTTTGTAATTTTCAAATTATATCCGTAAAATGACGAACGGGTACTTGATATTTGTGCGTCTGCTTGAGTCTGATTTTGAGCCGCTTTCAAATACTCAATTGCTGCTTTCTTCGATTCGATGTTGAATCTTGCAGCATGCTGCAGGCAAATTAATGTTAAAGTTTAGCAAAAAGGGAGATATGCATAGCGTGATAGAATGAACTACATACATAACGTAGGTGGTGATTTACCATACTTACATGCCATTCATAATTTCGAAGAAATGTTGATTTAACAAACTACATGGGGCTATTTAAAATGTCAGTCCTAACGAATCACACTCACATGTCATTCACGATTTATGGAAGAGATGCTTCATTCCCTTTAATGAGTCGAAGACTGATTTTGGTTCTCGACTTCATGCAAGACACCATAGTTTATTTTCGTGAAGCTTTGACGATGCATATATATGCGAAGGAAGAGTTTTTTTCGAGTCCGTTCCACCATTATTGTCTCACGAAATGCCGTGCGTCTAGCTCAGGGGTAGGCAAAATACGGCTCGAAACAAGGTTTTGTCTGGCCCGCGAAAGCCTCAAGAAAATGTAAAGCAGGCTAAAAATGTATTTTTTGCAGCACCTTGGTTAATAATTTTTCTTGATATATTTCCCCGTGGCAATGATATGTTATAGTCTTACTATGATGTTTATTCTATTATTGACGTGTTAGCCTGATCTCAAGGCCCACTCATTTTCAAAGTTTTCAGGTGGTAATCATCACAGAAATTCAAAACAGAAATAACATGATTCGGATCATGAGTGCTTTTTAAAATTGGCAACTCCAGCAATTTTATTACTTTTGTTTCAGTATTTTATACACCGATTAGCGCGTGTGTAAGGCATAGATTAGGGTTGCCATACATTCGAATTTTCCAATGATAGAACCGTATGCTTACATTTTCATTACCAAATTAAAAGTAAATGGAATTATATATACGCTTTGAGCTAAATGTAGCATGGGTCGCGCGTATCGGCTACATTAGTTAACAAAATGCACAAGCGGTGACAGCGGTAAAATGCGTAGTCATTGAGCTACATATAAAAATTACGGCTGTCATTCACGGATTACAAAATATGCTAATTACGAACGAAAACCCTGCTGTTGCGGGAAAGGATTATCTTCTTTCTAATCGCTGAATATCATCTACTACCTGGATTGATCAATCAACAGTATATCGTAAATCTAGATTTCAGTAGGCCTACTCGACTTTTTTGGCTCCAACCCTATTTTGATTTGCATTATATATATGCCTCGGACGGTAGACCTCAGCCTTCCGAAGGGTTGTCGGACCTCAATTTGGGAATTTAGCGTTCCACACTTGTTTTGTCGCTTTATGTAGACTCATTTCAATACTTGTTGACATTTCTACCTAAGACTTTCATAACAATCTTCATTTTCAAAATATATTTTTTTGGCAGTTTTGATATTTGGTTCCCGAAATGCCAAAAATAACAGTGCCTTCTCATGGAACTTCAACACTTGTAATCTGTCGAAGCCTCAGTCGAGGCAGAAGTGACATCGATGTCATTGCGATCGTCGGCGACAATCAGCAAGTTACGCAGCTTGATGAGCAAAAGCTCGCAGATATAAAATTCATTCGGGCTTGATGAGTTTAAACAAAGGTTGGCAGTAACGAAGTACTTCTACTTTTTCGAAGTACTCAAGTAGTTTTCCTCTACTTCTGTTACTTACTCAAGTTGATCTGAATTTCACTACTTCTACTTCATAATATTTTGTGATCTACTTACTTACTTTTCGCTATTTTCAGTTTGTCAAGTAGAAGTAGTTTAAACCTCGAATCTGGAAAAAAGCCTGAGAAATTTCGGGGCTGTTTTCACGGCATTTAATTTTCGCAAAAGTTGAGTTACGCCCAGAATTTTCGTCGCGCTTCGCGCGCAGTGACTGCGGAGTATCCGGTATGATTTCACGAAAGTATCGGTGAATATAATTTAGGTAGCGGGTTGGCGTGGTTTCGTTCACACCGCATTGTCGCCCTTCGCCATATCAAATATTTAATCACAGTATATATGGCTTATCACAACGTTTGAAACTGATGTTTCGCAATCTAGCATTTACTTATCATACCGTAATCCAGCTGTCCATGGCGTGACCTAATCTGGAAAAGTGGACTCGGACTTATTTTTTAGTTTTAAAGCTCTTTTAGCATACCAACCTTCGAAACTTTCTGGACTAAAGTCATTAAATACATGTTCCGTTTTTAGATTTATACTTCACTTTCCATTTCCAGTACCATATATTTTGATTTCTATTTAATATCAGTTCTTTTGTCTGGATAATGTACATCTTGAAGTATAAAAACAAGTGTAGTAATGCCTTCAGTTTCCAGAAATAATAAAGCTACACAATATAGCATTTTTACGGTCCACCATATTTTATTATTACCGTTACTAATCGCTCAAAGTGTTGACATCGCATCCAACACAACATCTCCGTATTGCTCTTCGAATAAACTACAGGCCTTATAATATGGGGGAGTGCGCAAAACCATGATAATTACTAAAACGTGCTGTTTGAGTAAACAGAGGATTAGTATCGCATTTCCATATCAATACTATCATTTTCATCCCACGATGTGGACGAATGCTTATGCTATCGAAAATTGGATACCTGCAGTTATGCATCAATATGAATCAAGCTCGTCACCTTCCGCATAGCTCAATTTGCACCTTTTTCTAATCCATGTGAACGAATTAGAATCGTTTTCACAACTACTTACTCACTTGAGTACTTTTTAAAGTCAGTCAATTCTACTTCTACTTGAAGTAGTTTTAGGTTGCTCATGAAAGTTGTACTTGAGTAGATTTTCTCGTCGCTACTTCTACTTCTACTCGAGTAGCTTTCTTGACTACTTTGACCACCTCTGGATTTAACTATGAACAATATAATCAAACCCACCGGTCCCATAGATTGCATTGATATATATTTAAATTATCTGTACAGGAGCCCTGGCATTATACTGCAATCCAGGGTTGTAACCAAGTCACATAGCTCCGAGTCACGGGTCAATGTTACTTTTGTGGTTTTGACTCGAGTCAAGTCGAGTCATTTTCAATTCATCACCGAGTCGAGTCCGAGTCCAAGTCACCGTTTAAAGGGTCAAGTCCGAGTCAGAGTGTTATGACTCGAGTCCGAGTCCAAGTCACAGTATTGAAGTCATGTTCAACTTATGTTTTCAATCCTGCTTGGGTGACATCGAATTCCTTGCTTGCCAAACATGCTTATTCTGTCCCTATCAGAGTCTTGACACATGTTTATTTAGGCAGATAACGGTCAGTTCTTGGCCTCATTTACCGATGGTACAGATAGACCAGACAGGCCGCCAATATGATAAATTTACTAATCTTAGAACTTAAAATCAAATATCTGTCTTGTCAGTCTGATACATCACAAATACAAGCATTCAGTTTTTATTACGAGCATATCGACGACAGCTCACAAATAGCTGATAGAGAACCAACGAATTCACGTCTAGATACCAGCTGATAGAGAATCAACAAATGCATGCTTATGTCTGAAGAGGTATTTTCACCAGGCCAGCATGCTGCAAAAGCGTGCATGCAGATTGCAGCTATATGTGCAAGTGCTGTGACAAAAGAACAGATACCTTTTGATATTACTAAAGGTTTCCCCAATTGCATTACAGACTACATCGCAGTTACAGCATTGGAGAAATAATTGTACAACGGCGTTATTCAAAAACATTTTTTCAAATTTTCCGACTACTTCTTAAAATTGCTAGATTGCCTAAAAAAACTCCAATTTGGCTCAATTTCAACCACTAGCAATGCTATGAGAGAAAATTTTGGAATATTAACAAATAGAGATTTCCGAATTTTACCGGCTACCTCATGATATTGTTAGATTGTGTAAAAATATGATTCATAACAAATTTGGCTAATTCCAACTAGATGAAGCGAAGTTATTAAAGTAGAATATTTTGGATATGAAAAAATTGTCGGCTTACTACTAGTATCTAATTATGTTATATGAAAGAATTTCTCAGTAAAAATACTCCATTTATTATCAAATCATTGATTCTACTTTCTAAAATTTAGCCAGATTCAGTGCTCTTTTAATGCAACATAACAATTTTATCAAGTAGCCATCAGTAAAATAAAAAAGAAGTTATATTTTTGAGCAGTACCATTGTACAAACATCACATCACAACATTAGCCATTCATTATTACTCACGTGCATAATGCACATATCATAACAAAACGTCAAATGGACAGAGGGTATTGTGTGTTTTCACAGACAGCAGATCAAATCAATGATGAGTTACACTTAAAAAATAACAAAGTGGAAAGGAGATCCTCAGATATATTAAAGCGACATGGCCTTAGAATAGGGTTACCATAATTTTGTAACACACATTCCGCCCCTTTTTAACGCCCACTAGCGAATTTCAAAATGAGGTATGAGCTCATTGTCGATCAATATGACGTCGCACTAGCAAAGCTTTGTCTATCGACTAGAGGTGGTCACGATTCGGTTTAGGAATACGTGATTGTGTGCTGTAGGTTGCAACCCAGGCCGAGGCCAAATTTTTTCAACCCCCTCCCGCCAAAATAAACACTGATCTTAGGCCATCGTAGGGTAATCAATGCAACTTCTGGGGGCTTATTATATGCATCTGGTTTCTATATGCATCTGGTCGTTTAATGATTTGAATGAATTATATCAATAATATTGATTCTTCCGTATATTACTATATACTTTCATCCTCTCTCCGCCCACATGATCAGAGTTAGCGGTAGAGCTGGTGGAGTATTATGACTTCAAAAATGCAAGGAGCGTAATTGTACATAGTAAAGTCATGCTCATGTCACGTCGATAAGATTATTTATCAGCCTAATGCCTGTGCGCACTGCACCACTCAGCTATATAAACACCGCACACCTGGTGATTTCCAACCGTTTATGGTCGCGACTCCATTTCCAATATGAAAATGTTCCGTGGCCCGCCAGCTCAAAATTTGATAAGCTGATTACAGAGAGTTTTTTTTTACCTAAAAAAATGAAAAATTCGACCTAAAAAATCAAAATTTTGACTTTTTTTTTACCTAAACAAACTGAATTTTGACCAAATTTTGATCTAACGTATGCAAATTAGGTGTTTTCCCACATAATGCTAAAATTGTACCACTTATCTTCATTTCTGATTGGAACTGGCTGTCGTAACGAAGTAGTTTGGCCTGAAAAAAACGTTTTTGGCTTAGAAACAGGCAACTTTTTACATGAAAAAAACAATATTTAACGAAATCTGGCCCAATGAAGAATTCCAGTGGTTACAATACGTATTACGGTAGAAATAATTTAAAAAAAAATTGTGGTACAACGAGAGATAGTTTCCTACGTTCTTGGGTAGAAATTGCATGTCCTTACTAAGAAGCTTGCCCAGGACGTTCAACAGCAGCAGTTGTTGGCTGACAACACTCAAGTTGTGAGTACACTGCTGGTGACACATCGTGTTTCTTCAATCTGACAATGCCGTCTACATCACAATTTTTCATCATGCGCTTCTTAATATAAGAATGATGCAATGCCCAAGAAGTCTTTCTTCAGTTAGGATATTGCGGTACGTTGACCATAACACCATGTCTACCCATTTGTTTTATTTGACCGTTTATGCTTCACAATGAGCAGACAATTATCCGTTTACAACGGTGGGCCTATAAAGTAGGCTACAAGCTGTAAAATATCAAATGATAAGTTCACCGACAGTGCAAATTCTACGATACAAACGAAATGCAGACGTCGAAAAAATTTTGACTTTGTGAAAAATTTTGACAAATTTTGACCTAACGCTACAATTTTGACAAATATTTGACAAATTTTGTCATGTAAAAAAAACGCCCTACTGATTACTAATAAAAGGTCGGCACATTTTCCCAGACTTATCCACGGCCTATTTAGAAGCTGATTTGATTACGTTCAACATCTTCGCGAACCCCAAAATAAAGTCAAACTACCCCCAGGTTTAGAACCACTATCTTTGAATAAAGCATCGAAACGGCGTAAACCGACTACACGAATATACCGTTATCTTGTAATTGTAATTGCGATTACAATTAGACTTATTTCTGTAAATGAATGTTATTTTTATTTATTTTGATCGCAGTTTTCGCGAGGGTGGTAGTCCCCATATTAAAGCCGACATATGTGATACTAAATCGCGCCTAGTTGATTTAGGAAAAAATTTTGAGCTTACTTCAAAATTCCGGACATTTCGGCATATTTTCGAAATTTCTCCCGGACGCAGTTTTAACAGTGAAATTCCGGACATGTCCGGGAAATTCCAGATGTCTGGCAACCCTATCTTAGAATAAACCCACATCTATTGAATACACGGTCCACTGGTGCACTAGATGCAGGAATTGACAAGCATTTTTGAACCACACTGAAGGGCATTGGATACTCATTCTTTCTAGTCGCCCAAAAATGCAAAGAATCATCGCCTTCAAATCTACACAAGAGCTTATCAGTCTCTTCCAAGTACTTGACCATCTGAGTCATTGCATTGGCTTTAATTGAACTTTGCTTCGATTGTTTGCTTGTATAATTGAGAAGTCTTGAGTACTTTGATTGCGGAGGATCTATTACCCCTTCATTACTGGATGATTTTGTGCAATGCATTGCTACTATGTACCATGTCTGTTGTTTTTACGGCGGCATATCTGATATCAGACGAGTGCAACGAAAGCAGTGGTGACAAATAGCGATGTTGGCAGAATTCGTCAGATGCGTTGATCTAGCCATTACGATTCGCAAATTTCTTCATCTTCAAGTCATATAAAATAAGCCGAGTCAATGACTTGGGTCGAGTCATGCGTATTTACTCGAGTACAATTCGAGTCAATCCAAATATTGACTCGAGTCGAGTCGAGTCATTTTTCCATTTCAAGAAAATAACTCGAGTCAAGTCGAGTCACAGAAAAATCGTGACTCGAGTCTGACTCGAGTCGAGTCATGACTCGAGTCATTACAACCCTGCTGCAATCATAGATTCAGTAGGACAGTGTATTAGTTCACCAACACTCACCACACACGCTTCTGATGATGTGGCGCCGGATCCTTTGTCGAGAGTGATAAGTATTCTTTGAATGTCCCCCTCCCACAACAAGTGTCCGTATTTACTGTGGAGCTTGTCGGGATATTGAAGGGTTTCTTATGGGCTGAAACCAATCTTCGCTCACAGTGTAAAATAGCTATTATTTCAGACAGTCGAAGTGTCATTTAGGCCATACCCAATCGTCAGTATGAGAATTCTTTAATTACTCAAATTATTCTGTCTTGCGGAAATCTGTCGCGGAGCAACACAGAGGCTTGGGTCAAAACAAGCAGGCTGATCAGCTAACCAGAAGGGCAGCGGGTGGTGCCAGCTTGTGAGGTCGAACAATTCTCGCTGTCAATCAAGGAAGTAAGATCGCAAATCGCCAAACACTGTGAGGAAAGATGGAATGATGAATTCAAGGAATCAGATGATTATCCACAATTTCGCGAGATATTCGCTTCGCAAGCAATCATGCCAAGCTGCAGCATATCTTCACGAACAACCTCATCACTTCTGATAAGATTTCAAACGGGCCACTTTAGACTCCACTGGCACCTTCGTTGAATCGGATGTCACGAGACGAGTTTATGCGATACGTACTATATCGACGAGACGGTCGAACACTTTTTAATTGATTGCAAACGCTATTCGACCCACCGCGATCACTTGAAGACGCATTATTACCACTGCTCCGGCTCCAACTCTGAAATTATCGAATGGGCCTGTCTATATCAGGGGTGGCCAACCCTCGGGCCAAATGTGGCCCGCGAGAGGATTTTGCGTGGCCCGCGATGTAATTTCCTATCAGACATGGGGTAATCGCGATTAGCAATCGTAATCGACTACGACGATTACAGCATTTTCAAGTAATCGTAATCGCAATCGATAACATTCGAAAAAAATCCAAAGTAATCGTAATCGTAATCGACTACTTCACATATCTAATCGATTTTTTTGTGAAAGAACGATTACTTTTTATTTGTACAATGAATATGACATAACCGAACATTCGTGAACAAGGAAGAGATATTATACCAGGTTATTGATAGCGCAAGCGGTTGATTTTCAAACGCCACTGCTCATTATTACGTCGGAAGTATTAGCTTTGCTCGTCCTTGCGTAAGAAGTATCCACAGGTAAATATATATTCGATGTACATTTTTGTGTGATTGTTAGAATGGTGTAAGCCATGCTGTATATCAGCCAGGTTATCAATACACTCCAGACGCCACTACCTCGCAGCAACATAATAATCACCACTCTGCCTAGTTTCAAATAGTAACTTATGCATTGATGTTTGGTTATGCTTATAGTTAAACGCAGTTTGACCGTTGCTGCTTGGCGAGCAGTAGGCCTATCTATGTAGTATACGTAGGCTATGTATTGTACATACACCGGACAAAGATTCGAAGTTTTGTACTCGTCAAATAAAACATTACGATGGTTAAAATCAACAGCTGCGTTTATATATCATAACCGAGCCGTTCTTTGCCGTTTCTCGTAACGGCATAACGGCAGTTTGCAGTATCTGTATTAAGTTGAAGGTAGAATTTTAAGTTCACTTTATCTTATTCTCATATGACTACTTGAAACGGGCGCCAATCGTTATTTCACAATTCTTCACTCGACATTTATACCTGTCGCCAAAGCCATCCGCTTATACACCATGTTAGCGTGGGTTGTAGGTACAATCAGGACCAAGACAGCAATTCGTCCCCACTTCAAACGTTGGTATTGGTAAGGTTGTAACCAAGTTACAATGTTCCGAGTCACAAGTCAATCTCACTTTTATAGTTTTGACTCGAGTCAAGTCGAGTCATTTTCAATTCACCCCGAGTCAAGTCCGAGTCCAAGTCAGCTGGTATTAGGGTCGAGTCCGAATCATATTTTTTACTCGAGTAGGCAACGAGTCCGAATCGTTATGTTCACAGATCAGTTTTCTGATCAATCCGATTCAACCCACTTTTTTCAACTCTGCTCGAGTGATATAGAATGGCTCGTATTCATAATATGGTAATTTTCATCAGTTTTCATACTTTACGGCCCTATTTCCAAGTATCGGGACTGATAGACGAAATACAATTAATGAGGTAACTTTACTATTCTTCGAAGTTACATGGAATGTCTGTCTTGGCCGTTCTAGTCTCGAGTCATATGACTTGGTTCGAGTCATGCAAAATGACTCTAGAGTACAAGTCGAGTCAATACAAAAAATGACACGAGTCAAGTCTAGTCACCAAAAAATCGCGACTCGAGTTGAGTCATGACTCGAGCCATTACAACCCTGGGTATTGGGGCCCCATAGGGGGGTCAGTTTTCAAGTTGATGACTGAATTTCGTCAATAATATTGGTAATTGCATTATATTGCTATTCATTCAGATTTACCGGTAGAGCTGGGGGCAAGTAATTCATAATCATAGCATCTGGTATGTTGTTATAATTTCATTATTGTATGTTGTTAATTCGTGAACTCCCGTCTTTTATATAATCAAAAGATTCTGTAGTCGCCCTAACGTAGCAGACTAAAGGAAAAACTTTCGTGAGACGCACACACAAATTGTCATATCTTCATTCCTCTGTGAGTGCCCCGGGTGGCATTTGCATTGTTGGGGCTCAGATTGGAAGGACCGGACTATTTGCCACGTCCACAGAGCGCGGCTGCTGACAATGGACACATACCCAACGTTTTGGCCAATGTCATTCTTTGGTAGCACACTTTGTGGAATTGCATGCGTCTTTTGGTGTCGTGGCGGGGTAATGACCGACACCGAAATGCCTATTCCTATAAATTATGCATGCTTTTTTTCTTGAGGGGGAGAGGTATGCATTTCAAAATCAAGCTATTTAGAGACATTGAATCCCGAAGCTCGAAGAAAATTCTCAAGTTAATTAACTCTCTTGAAAATATGTTGATTTACGAAATGCTTTTGAGTCCCCTTAGCGCTCGCTCCCGGTCCCATTGGAGAGTTTGGGGTGTGGCAGTTACGAACCTGGCAAGAATGCAAATCGTTGGGTGCGACGAATAGTCCTGCATAAAGGTGGGCAATGGGTGCATTATGACGTAACAAGCGAATCACGTATGATTAATAAAGAAAGTTTTCATCTCATTAGACCTTTTCATCGCAAGCCTTATTTATATTGTCTTTTAATATCTCTTCTGAAATTAGTTCTAAGAAGCAAAACAAATGTAATCGTGAGTAATCGTGATTACTTTTGAAAAGTAATCGTAATCGTAACCGACTACTTCCTGATTTGGCTGTAATCGTAATCGTAATCGTAATCGCGGTATTCACAAGTAATCGTAATCGCAATCGATTACATTCGTGAAGTAATCACCCCATGTCTGTTTCCTATTATATTATATTATCGAAAATGAATTGCTCAGATGGTGAACTTGCAATGCCAACCAAAAATACAAGTCTGGCTGCGGCATTTGGGATGTTGATGACTAGGGCGGGGTTTTTTTTACCTAAAAAAAGAAAATTTTGACCTAAAAAAACTGCATTTTGACCAAATTTTGACCTAACGTCTGCAAATTAGGTGTTATCCCACATAATGTTAAAATTGTACCACTTATCTTTATTTCTGGTTGGATCTGACTGTCCTAACGAAGTAGTTTGGCCTGAAAAAGCATTTTTGGCTTAGAAACAGGCAACTTTTCATACGAAACAAACAATAGTTTAAACGAAATCTGGCCCTATGAAGAATTCCACTGGTTACAATATGTATTGTGGTAGAAATAATTAAAATATTTGGTAGTACAACGAGAGATACTTCCCTACATTCTTGGGTAGAAAGTGCACGTCCTTACTAAGAAGCTTGCCAAGGACGTTCAACAGCAGCAGTTGTTGGCTGACAACACTCAAGTTGTGCGTACACTGCTGGTACTGCTGACACACCGTGTTGCTTCGCTCTGACAATGTTGTCTACATCACAAATTTTCATCATGCGCTTCTTATGTAAGAATGATGCAATGCACAAGAAGTCTTTCTTCAGTTAGGATATTGCGGTACGTTGACCATAACACCATGTCTACCTATTATTTGTTTTATTTGACCGTTTATGATTCACAATGAGCAGACGATTAGCCGTTTACAACGGCAGGCCTATAAAATAGGCTTACAGCAGTAAAATATCAAATTATAAGTTCACCGACAGTGCAAAATCTACGATACAAACAAAATGAAGGCGTCAAAAATTTTTTGACATCATGAAAAATTTTGACAAAATTTTGACAAATTTTGACATGTCAAAAAAACCCGCCCTATTGATGACTAAAATATCAGTTCCGACGCATTGACAGGTCCAGGGTCCAGTCAAATTTTCAGTAAATCGACGTACATTACAATAAACTAAAATAGTAGTGAAATTTTTCTTCACGCTTCGCGTGTTTCATTGTCACACGATTTCTTGCTTGGTAGCCTACCCCCTACTGAAAATGAAAAAACGCCTAATTTACCCGATTGAGTCTAACTGTATTCGCAATTACGGGAGAAAGTTTTTTCGCGTTTGCGCTCGCATAAAGATAGTCTATGGTGAAATGTAGGCACAAAATGATTGTCGCATATTATTGGAGACCTTCGACATCGATGTGGCCAGACGCCGAATAGTCGTGTCCTTGCAAACTGAGGTTAGCAGGCGGTATACTAAACATTAGACCCGCAATATACTCAAGCAATGATATTATTGACCTAGTTTATATATAACTTTGTAAATTTTACCCGCTTGGCGCGGCTATAGTGGACCGCGCACTCGTTCGTCAATTGCATGTGCCCCTTTAGCCGAAAAGGTTGGCCCTTCCTGGTCTATATAGATTACTAATCTACCCATAGGTTAGTTATCTATCGTAATCTAGAGTCTGTCAGCTGTCAGTAACATCCGATGTAGCAACGAAGACATAAGTGCCGCCTTGCCGGCTTGTGACGTCATTATGTATACTTGTCAATTGTCGATAACATCATATTTGCACTAGAACTTACTTTACTCTGTGCCATTGCTGCGCACAGCATTAAAATTCAGGCCTGCTGTTCAATTATGATAAATCAGCAGATGTGGTTGTTGCATCTTATGAAATACGTCAGAGCCGGAGCTACTCCGCAAATAACGGGCTCCAGCTCCGGCTCCGGCTCCGGCTGAATTTTATGTAGAGCTCCGGCCCCGGCTCCAGCCCCGGTGAAAATGCACGGCTCCGGGGCTCCGGCTCCAAAGCCCTGATGTCAACATATCACATACGTGTACTGTTGCGTCGATCTTGCAACACTTGCCTTTCTGCCTGTGTTAACCGTTAGGACACAGGGGTCTCAAACTCGAATAGGATCGCGGGCCAATTTACTAGGTTTTTGATGACGCCGCAGAACACGGCATCAATAACAAGGGTATTTAACGTCTTTCCAAGTAGGCTACTGGTCTTATTTTTCGAGACTTTGGCATTCCACTGGCATTCCTCACACAATACAACGGGGAAAATGCATCATGACATCGTAAAAACTGTAGCGTTACAGTTTTGTAGCGATCAGACATTTGACTTGGACAATTATCGGTAAAATATTTTAGAATTTAATAAGGATTGATTTGATATCAGAACATTTGAGCAGTGTAACCGAATCCAGGTTTCGGGATATTGATCATGCCATGTCAAAGTCAAATTAAAGCACTGTTAGATTTACCTTCGAACATTGGAACAAATAAATAATAACATAAATATGAAATTAATGCGTCATATAGTAATGAACTGTCCAATCGCCTAACGATCCATTGGTGTTACTGCTGTCCAGCGTACTACTTCATTACTCGCCCCCTTTAATTGGAGATAGTAGCATGGATAGAGAGACCCAGGACCAAGATGTAACTGACTAATGACTATACATCAAGGAGGCAACAGAATGCCAATTGTTGTTATACTGACCAGCTTAAATATAACGAAGGCCGCTACGCCGAAATTAGTTATTTTCAAACGGCTATTCCCTGCCCACGAACTAGATCGGTTCGGTCCGTCTGTATAGCAGAGAGGGGAGCTCGCTTAACGCGTGGACACACTCGGGGGGTGTTGCATAGCTTTATCGACACAAGACCTGCCAAATCACAAGTTCTTCTCTGCTTTTGACGTTCGAACTGACTTAACTTGAGTCATTTTTATTTCTATCACCCGGTTAGTCCGAGTTAGAGTAATTCTGCGAAAGATCGCGCACAAGTCGAAATAACAATTTTCAGTCACGAATCAGCGACGTGTGGTGTTTATCATCACGAACAGGTAATGTGACGTACTAGCACTTTAGCAGATCTTCCATCACATGGTAGCTTTTGACAGATTCGCTATATTGAAGTTTAATATGTGGTTTAGGGTTTTGAAGCAGTTTTGGAGTGAATTTTAAATTCGTAAATCTAAAAAATATATGCCTCAGTTAAACATTGTCGAGTAGTTGAAGACTATAATGCAGACGCGGGCCGCACAAATTGTTCTCGCGTGCCGCGTGTTAGAGATCCCTGCGCCAAATGGAATTGTTTCCGCCCATAATTACAGTAAAGTCACGGTCTCATGTTCACAGTAATTCGTGAGTCGGGTATTCGTGACAGTCATTTTGATTGGAGGCCAACATTGTACAGTGTTCTTGTGCTTGCCTTACAGTTAGAAATCATTCATTCCTTCTTCTGAAGACTTTCTAAACGTTAATTGGAAAATGAAATCCAGCCCGACTATTCAGAAACAATTGCCACGACGCAAGCCATAGCCTATACTCGTGACCATTTATTGTTCGACGCAAAAGACGAATTACTGATTGAATACTCATGTTCTTGTTTGTAATCATCCATTTATTACGTGCATGCGTGTCTGCTGTTAGTAATCTCGTATTTTGACGCACAGTTTCACTTGCGACCGTCCAATTTAACTCGTTACTCACACGCGCAATGAAACAACACATTAGAAGTGGGTCACGAACTTCAAAAGGTTGGAATCACTGCTGTAGTATATATCATTGCGATTTGCGATTGCGAGAGAGGCGACAGAGTAGGACCGCATAAAACAGCTTCTCCCCAGATCGATTACAGCACGCTCATTAAGCTCAAAGAAACCTTCGCCCTTGATCGCTGCTTGAATCCGAACATGGTGAATTAATTTATGCTAAAAATAAGTTTACAATTCACTAAGTGAGCAGATCGTTGCCAGTATGTGTTGCGGCTAGCCCAAGGGGGTTGAGTTGGAATATCGAAAGTTCGCGTCACGATGAGGTGGATTGGAAATGAGTGTCACTGAAATACTAAGGATTTGGCTAATCTTCTAGTCTTGTGTGTTCAACCCATGTGCCGCGACTAATCGAGATTACATTGGCTGAACAACGTACAGTAATAGCTTTTCAAGCATAGGTAACTTTGTAAATTAAGTGAGGTGAAGCAGACATCAGTGAGAATAACACTATATAATCCTCAATATGCAAGCCCTGCCACCAGGATTTCTCAACTTGTCATCCTTAGCCCGTACCAAGCATGGGATAATATGTGACAAAATACTCTATTCTTTCAGACGTAATCAAGTAGGTGTTGCCTGCTTACTTACTCATGTCTAGTTACATTCGGCGCCGAAACATCACTTCGTCAGCCAACCCCCCACCCCCAAGAAAATTCATAATTGATGATTGAATCGCTCAATAACATCGGAGATTGCATAGGCCTATATTGCTATAAATGTTTTTATCCTCTCTCCGCCAATTATCCCGATTTACCTGTGAAGCCCAGTGAGGCGTTTACTTGGAAAATGTAGAGCCTGTAAATAATAATCAAACATATTCGGGTGGGTGCATTGGTGTAATTACTTCGTTACGTGATGTTATTTCGTGACCCCCTGTCTGCTATGTCCAGGCCTGTTTATTTTTGGATTTCTCCCAAAATAACAAAAATAGCTTAGTTTTGGATGTTTTCAAATTTTATTTTTGGAGAATCTCCAAAAATAAGAAATGAAGGTGTTTTTAGCCCTAATACTACATAGAAAACTTCACCGAAAGTATGTTATTATCATGTATTCATGTTCTTCAACACATCGACATCATCAGTGATCTTGATCTAACTTTCTGATACTTTCGTCACAAATTCTTTGGCCTGGAGAATGCCCTCCAAATAAAAATCAGTGGGTGACGCCTGGAAGAGACCTTTCTCCCAGTTGATTTTCGAGAAATCAGCTTCGACCGTCGCAGTTGTGGGAAACATCGAGCCATGTGGGTCCAAAGAACTGACGCTCGTCAATAATGCGCTTAAAAGTGACGTCCATTTGGTATCGGACAGACATGGATTGGAATTGGTCTTCGATATTCTTTATCTACTCAGGTGTCCACTTGTTCGACAGCCCACCCCGGTGTTTGTCGATCAATTCACTGAGCTGCAAATAAAGTAGCTTAAATAATGTATCACTGTTGTTTATATTATTAGAATCTAAAAGAGCAAGAAGTGTTTGTTCTGTCATGTCTACAAGGTTGCACCACTTGGTGTGGTAGACAGGGCAGAACCCTTTCATTGTCGGCAACTTCAATTTTCTTTATGCCGTCGATGAGCCCTGCTATAAGGCTCCTGGCTGCCTCGAACGTGGACTGCTTCTCTTCTTAGTCGATCTTCTCGAGAAGGTCGAGGACTACACAGTGCACACTCTGATCCTCCACGAAATTGCGTGACTCAGTGAACTTGAGAGCCTAGCACCTTCTGACCAAAGGAGCTTCCTTGCCGCGGGTGTCATTGTCCCAGTCCTCAGCGGGGCACCGAGCTCGAAGGCGTTCGACCAGGCGATGGAGCTCATCCTGATGCTCCACGATCAGATGGCCAAATCCCTGAATCTTTGTGACGGTGGTGCTCACCTCTGTGGCCATGCGCTCGAGGACGATTAGTTGGATCCACTACTGCAGCGAAGGGATGCACAGGCCAGACTTCTATCGTTTATAACCCCGAGTAGTTTGACACGGTGTCTAGTCAACCAAGCGGTCATCTTCTTAATTGACAACCAACATGTGTCTACAAACTTGGGACACATACTTTTCTTATCCTGGATCAAGTCCTGTTGCCGTTGGAGGTAACCATTCAGTCCCATCATCGTGTTAGACGAAGTTATTGTTGTAGAGGTGGCGGTATTTGGTCTGCGTTACAAGGTCCCACCGGCACCACACTCGCACGATTTCATACCATGCCGCCTCTTCAACCCTTGTCGTGTCGCCTCTGATCCTTCCAATGAGCATTTCGGAGACCCCCTCCCGCTCACACATGCTGTTTTTGTGTGTGTTCGTGAGTTTCCTGGTTGTTTCAACAGTATTTACACTGCTCTAACTCGTGCATTTCACTAAAAACTTGAAAAAATATCAGCTTATTTTTGGATGTTTTCAAATCTTATTTTTTGGAGATAAAACCCAATATCCAAAAATAAACACGCCTGGCTATGTCAAAAGATATTGAAATTGTACGTACTAAACTAAAATACGCACGCGATTTCAATTTGGTATTTCTAAAAGGCAAATAATTTTTCTCTGCGGGATGACATTTGTCTTGTGGAGTTCAGACTGTCAGGACGGTAACATTCGGTGCAAGACATGTAGTCACCTATAAACAGGCCGTGTTATTTTTGGCATATGCCAAAACTGCCAAAAATAACTTATTTTTGGCATTTTTCGATTTTTATTTTTGGCAGTTTTGGCATCGTCCTCTAAATAGATAGTTTCAGCCTCGAATTAGTCACAAAAACGCTTTATTTGGGCTAGTTTGTCAAAAGATACCACACAATGTGCAGCATCTACGTATAATCAGTGCCAACAAACAATGAGAAGAAGAAAACACCTAACGATTTCATAGGTTAATAATATCAAACGAAACCACAAAATGTGCAGTATCCATCGGAATCGGTGCCAATAAGCAAAAAAAAGAAAGGAAACCCTAACAAACACGCTCAACAGCTGATTGTTACAGCTGTTGAATAGACTTGAATCGTTTGCACTGTAACAGTGCTTCCAAACTCAGGTCAGCTAAGTTTCTCCTAAATTCTTTCTCGCCCAGCGAATCTGGGAAATATCGGCTTCAACAGTAGCCGTTGAGGGAAAGAATGTTGCCAGTCATCCACAAAAGGTTTTCAGACCTTAAAAATCTTTGGAGGGCCGAACCGGCTCCTATGCATCATGAAAAGAGATCACTTCGCCAGTGCCATCGATCTCATCGCGGAAAGAATTTTCTTCCCGATCCTTTTCCAGGAGTTTTCTGTGTTGTCTCTCAACACATTTTATTTAGTAGCCCGACTATCATTTCTCCTTCAGTCTACCGATATATTTTCGGAGGACTTTTGTCACTTCAGGTGGATTTGATATTACCAACTCGCATGGAAGAGTCGTGGGAAGGTTAGCTTGTTTAAGAACATTGACGCAACAAGACTGTCTGGCAAAACGAGACTATGCAGCTCAGAAATAGCCGGACAGTTTGTTGCGTCACAATGTTCAAATCGATCACAATGCAAAAATCGTGGTTGATTTGGGAGGTTTCAGTTCCATGAGCAGAATATAATTTATATTTTAATAATCAGTACTGGTGGCATCTTCTCATTGATACCCGTTTTATCAAATTTAGCGCTCGACAAGCCGGTCAAAAATGGTCGTAAAATTGCCTTTGGACAAATGGAAAGTATGACGTAAAGCAAATGCAGTCAGCCGTTCAATCTCGCTGTGCCCACACCATTTAGGACACCATGCTTTCACCCCAAATGGGTGGGCTGGACCCAGATTAAGAAACCTGCCTTTCACAATCGCTCTTCTCGCTTGTAACGCGGTCCTGTTAACACAACACCATGAACGAAATACACTATTTGGCAGGTCGTGTTATTTTTGGCATATGCCAAAAATTGCTTATTTTTGGCATTTTCAAATTTTTATTTTTGGCAGTTTTGGCATCTGGCTCCTGAAATGCCAAAAATAACACGGCCTGCCTATAAACAACTAAACGTTTATGTATATATATAGAATGTTTCGGTCAGCATAAGGTCAATCCTTTTCGGTCAAGGCTTTCTCGCTGCCGAACGCTCTGGCACACTTTTCTAAGTCGCATGTTACATGGCCTAAAACTTCATAGGTCTTGGTTCGTCTTGGCGCGGCAGTGGCCTTTGAGCACCCCTCCACTCTACGGTCCTTATTACGTTGTTTGCAAATTCTACGGTTTTGTTGCTGAAATATCAACTTGTTAGATACTTAATTTTGTCAACCGTAATGTAGTTTCGCGCCACCGTTAAACCACTTTTGACGAGCGAAATGAACTGCCGTGGAAGTGACATTCACAATTACAAACAACGCCATAGCTAGCCACGTTATTTGTAGTACCAGCGATAAAATGTAGGCGGGTAGCGCAATGTTATATGTTCTCGCTGAAACTGTAACAATTGAGAAGTCGATCAGTATTTAGATTTTCCGAATCAGTGCAACAGTTAAATTCAGTTCACATCAGTTATTATAAATTCTATAAGCTATTTAACGATGGATTGCGATATCAATGGCGAAGTTTGACCCGTCTGTGCCTTACCTATCGGATCATAGGCTGCATTTTCGAATAATAAATATGCAAGTCGCCTATTTTTGGGAGGAAAATGTTCAAAATTCAGTCATTCATTAACAGAGATAGAAAATACCAATAGTAATTGAAATGTTCACAATTTTCGTTCAATCATCCTGGCGACAGGTGACGAACTGCCTCGCTTGCCTCCTCGGACTCCATGTCACTGATGTATCAGACCTTACATTGGGTATATACTGCTGTAGTGATCATGTTTGGGTCCACTTACGCATGGGATCATGGGTCGTCGCATTTAAAAGGAGCATTACGACCAAGCTACGTTCTCGTAACTTAAATTTCGCATGCTCGAATACGTTCACCAGCATTATTAGTAGGCCTACGAGTTTTTGCAGAGAAAATGAGGCGCACACAACGAATCCCATGTGCTGCCATGACGTCACGAATTTTAAATTGTGACGTAACAGGTGATTGACATGTATGGCTCGTTGGGAGTTAAAATGGAAAAAATTGGGCCAATATGGCTCTTCGAACGAAAAAGGTTCCCGACCACTGCTATATAGGTCAGGGATCCCGGATCCAAGTGGCTAAGGGCATGAAGAACATATAACTGTACCATGTCATCGGGTTTCAAACTTCTCGTTAGGCAGACCAAATTTGGCGAGATCAAAATGAATGCCAGCCTACCGTGAAGCCTAAATTCCGTAACGATGAAAACATATATAGACCTACCGCACACAGCATAATCCACCCGCGGCTCTGACGTTGGATAAGCCACGAGTATTGGTCGAATGTTTATCTGTACACTGCAAAGCCATATTGCGGGTACTTATCGAGGCCACTGCCAATTATCGTTACGAGACTCATGCATTGATGTTGTGTTCTGAACGAGTTCTATTATTTAAAAAGAATGATATAATTACAGGCAAATTTAACATCAACTTATGTAGTTGAGGGGTGAGGCAGCTGCTACAGTTCGGTCTAATATTTGTAATATCATCAGGGTTGTAACCAAGTCACAAGGCTCCGAGTCACAAGTCAATCTCATTTTTATGGATTTGACTGTAGTCAAGTCGAGTCATTTTTCATTCACCGCCGAGCCAAGTCCGAGTCTAGGTCATCGAACAGAGGGTCCAGGTCCGAGTCCAAGCCATTGTGTTGATTTCTCAGTTTCGAATTAAAGTCCTGTTGAAACCACTTTTTATAACTCTCTGTTTGGTGATATCGAATGGTTCGCATTTCAAACATACTAATTTTTCTCACTTTTAACAGTTTCTGGTCGCATTTGCAAGTACCAGTGCCAATAGACGAAATACCAACAGTGTGGTTATTTTACTACTCTTCGAAATTACAATGAAATGTCGGTCTTGGCCGGATGAGACTCGAGTCATCTGCAAAGACTCGAGTCCAAGTCGAGTCATATCCGTATTTTGCGAAAATGACTCGAGTCAAGTCGGGTCATCAGAAAATCGGAGTCATTACAACCCTGAATATGATACCAGTAGTAACATATGTAAAACTATCATCGAATCACCTTAGCATCAATGCCCATCAGTCGGTTATTCAACATCGCGAAATACTGAAATTTTCAGCAATGTGATTGTCTTGGTCTTAGGGCTTGGCATTTCCCACTACACCCATGCGATAGATATCTCCATACGAATTATTATGTTTGACTGATTTTCAACCGTTTAATTGGTCGTGAAAGTAGAATTTTGTATCAAAATGTGACATTTACCTGGTTTATACTCTATATCGGGTTATACATACACTACGGTGGACATCGGTGAAAAACTCTGCGTATGCAAAGCATGTTAAAAGTACACCTAAATTGCAAATATCAATTATGTTTTCACTTACGATATTCATAGTCGCGTTGGATGTTGTCTTGTTCCAGACGTAGTCGATGCATGTGTAACCTTCTTACGACGAATATAAAGTTTCTGGCGTGAGCGGAGTGACGAATAGCAATATAATCTCAACTACGATATACCATCCTTTATCGAATAATCGTTTTAACAATCCTCTACCCTTTTTCAGGAGTATCAAAGACGACTCCGCAATTTGCCGACCTGACGCGTGACGCCTACCCAACCAACGTTTCAAGCATCCAAACAGCCACACTCCCGAATCCCACACGCAGAACGCACAACCACTCGATCGAGAATCTCACCTGCTGCTGAGAAGAAATTACAGTGAATCCGGTTTGAGAGAGCTGCAGCTCGTAAGATGCTATCGACATATTTCCTGATCCACCTTTAGAAATAAGAAATGTTTTATATATGAATTAAGTAAAGTTGGAATAAAATATATTACAAAGTTTCAAGACACAATATTTGAGGTACAGATACAGAATTTCAGTATACAATTGAATACTTTCTTCTTATTGAAATAAATCCAAATATTTTCAGTGTCACTCCTCAGGAGTAATCGTTAGCAATAGACAACTCAAAACAATATAATTTATCAACAATCGTATCACCATATGGCGCATGCTGGTGACGTCATATTTGGTGATATGGTGCAATGTTCTTTCCAATTCTCTACTAGTTGCTAACGATTACCTCATACGAGGGTCAGCCAGTGTCCACAGGGTTCTTAACCCTAGACCAGTTAGGTTGGGATCAAATTGACCCAGGCGAACAAATATGTGAGCCATATTTTCATGTGCGGTCGGATTGTTTCTTGCCAGACATGTAATTATAAATGGTGTTATACACTATCAATCGGAATAAAGCATTAGCTGATTATCGCTAATACCTCGCCGCTATGAGCTATCGATTGAGCATGAGCATTCAGATTTTGAAGGTATAGTGGGCAGACCAAGTAATTATCTCCTCATTATGATCGGATCGATTTCGACTGTTTATGGCTATTTCGCATTGTTTCTGTCACATGGAGTCAACGAGGCATGACGAAAAGCTTTGTAATTTCTTTGTTGTTATAATTAACTGGTGGGGTGTTTTTGACCCCACCTCACCATTCGTGTAACAGTTTCCAACCTAACTGGTCTAGGGTTAAACTGGGGTCCGCCTAAAAGCTTTAGGGGTCTGTGATGTTTTATGTATCCTTTGCATCGTTTCCGTTTGTAATTATTATTCGTCCGTTTCTCCTTCGGCTATTTGATCATTCTGGTGTAGGGCGTTTCGAGAGTAGCATGAGTTTCCTGATTTACTTGTCATTTAACGTTTATATTCTTTGTAGCATATAACATAGTATCTTACACTTTTAGTTAGTAATAGCCTAGAAAACTGTTTGTATATCAGTAGGTTTTCCTCCAAAGGCCACGACAAGGTCCTTGGAATTTCAATGTTGGAACCAACATATGTCATTATTTTTTACTGGTATCCTTAGCCGGGACGAGGGCTAGGGTCAGTGATGAACTTTTTGTCGGTCATCATCTGCCCGAATTCCGCGGTTTGGCTATTCAGAATTTGAGCTCCAATAGTATTCTCGTACGAGTTCACAACAGGGGACCATTAGACACCCAAAAGATTTAAGGGTCCGCGTATAAACACTTCAATGACGCCCGTCATAAAGAGTTTCTTGCAACATTTCAGAAGCACGAAAACTATTATAGTATATTTCAATTAATAGGCCGTGTGGGTGTGCGCAACGAGTCATTGACAAACATGATTATGACCTATCAAAATTAATGCCTTATCTATATCAGTATTCGTTCTTAATCACGAAATCTGATTGTGGTGATTTGAAAGAATGTTTATGTCGCACGAATCTTCTGACAGTTCGCTAAACATAAGAATCAATAATTTCATATTATTTATAAAAACGTTTATAATGATGACTTGAATCGAGTCAAATGACTTGAATCAATTCTAATCATGTCCTGCCATGGATAAGTCGCGCCATTGTGTGCCTGTTTCTTATTAAACACATGGGAGATAATGAAATATTGCAGCGGCAGTTATGCCGCATATGCTACATATTAGGGATGGTGTGAACGTGGGATTCACGTTCGCGTTCTGTGTGTGAACCTCCGAAATTTAGAGGTTCACGTTCACAAATGTACCTTGGTAGGTTCTGCACTGTGAACCTTTTTCATATATTACAATTTTCACTTCATTATAACATCTTTGGTTGAAATTTATTGCATGTCAACTGCGAGCCACTCTATACATGGAGCTAGCAGCATGAAAAATCATCACACAACGAGCATGCAACTTGACAATCTCAAAAATTTTACTTGCTTTGTTACAAAAGTTTGCTCGAAATATCCAGCTTTCCGTTTGCGTATATATTTAGTGACTATCTGCTGTGAGCTTGGCCCGCAATCATACAACATCACTAGCGAAATACACTACATGTCGTCAGCGAATGATGCTTTTTCAACCAATCAATGAGATGGATATCGTTTTCTGATGTAACCAATCTAGCAGGCGTACGGGGTCAATCGTAATTTCATATGTTTACTGCATCATTAAAACCAAATCCGTGCGATTGAGGTGTTGGCTACAGCTGTATAAATTGTGGGGTAGCCTAATATCGGTAGCAAATAGAAACCTGTTTTACACTCTACCCAATATCAATGTAGCAATACTCAGACGCCGAATACATTGTCTCGTCTGGCCAACACCGTTAAGGCGTAATCTTATATTCCCTGGCAAGTCCTCGTCGAAATTGTTGGCAAAGCGACGGAAGCTATTATTTTTATGGGAGTTTTATATCATTTGATTGCCTCGGTGGATACATTTAGCGACGTTTAAAACGCCAATATGTACTTCGGCATTATGGCATTATGTGGCCCGAGTCGTCGCTAGGTATCCTGTACATTAATATAGGCCAGGGGTTCTCAACTTCCCGTGTATAACGGGCCGCATTTTACCAGCAAAAGACGCCGCGGGCCGCAGAACATTTTTACTATGTATTTGCGGGCTACTATTAAATCTAGGCTACTGTATAGCCTATTTACCAACCAGTCCTATATACGGGCGACGGGCGTTTAGTACCCTTTTATGCATTCTAAAGTCGTACCCGAGAATGTGGATCACTTCCTCCTCGCATGCCCAAAATATGATTGGCACCTAGCATATTTGATTGATTTCTGCTTGAACTTGAAAGTTGAGTTCACCACAGATAACCTGCCGGAACTTCTATCGCCTCTCGTTGAGTTCGTCCTGGCCAGCAATGTGTTGATTTAAGCAATTTTCTTTTTAGGTAAACGATTTGCGACATGTAATACGAAATTTTTTGCCGTGGCACAAATAAGGTGATAAGCGCCACAATGTCCCATTTTCACAATTGATGTTAATAATAAATGCATTCTAAAGCAATGATGGACAGCGTTCGTAAGTTAACAGTTGCTGTTTTATTTTTAGAATAATGTATCTTCCAGCGGCGGATTACGGTAACATTTTCGTTACAGAGGCCATTATCCCTTTGAGCTCTCCCTGATAAGAGAAAAAGTCTGGTGTTTCGAGGTCAGCAATAGTTACAGAAGTCAGCTTTGTAGTGTTGATGCTTTTCGCTGGTCCCCTCCCCACGTTTGCCTTGCCAGCATTTCCTCTGCAAATATGTCCACTCTGATAAAATGCACCCAGATAATTTGCTATGCAGCATCTGTGAAGTTTGTGGAGTGGTCCAATGCTAGGCTAATGTGGTCTATGCGGCAACGTGCAATAGGAGATTGACTGACATTACTGCTACTCTTCTGGTCGCGGTTGCATCAGACAACTGTAGCTTCGAAATCTGTCATGTGTTGGTGTCCCTGCTGCTAAGTGCAAGAAACAGCGAAAATTCGCACAGTATTTTAAATTTTGATTGAAATTACTCCTTCTCAAGCAAATTCCTTGGGTTTAGCGCTATTCCGATGTGCCTGTAACGTCGTTGGCAATTTTAACAATGCATTGAAATATAGATTCTCGGGCTTGACTCCTAGCTATAACAACGATTTTCAAGATCAGGTTATATGTATAACTCCTGAAGAAATTTTCGTTGTATCATTTTATACTTCTTCGCTTCGTTGCGACAATTGTTCTTCGACAAATATGACAAATCGGTTTTCCAGTTATATCTGAGAAAGCAAATTCATTGTTCCACGCGCAGTGTTACAAACACAGTTTTCGCCGTTTGATTTCCCGTTACTTTTTCTTGTTTCTGTTCAAACCATTCGCAGTGACTGAAACACTCTTTAAAAATATAGGCTACTACGCAGAGAAATTCTCTTAAACCAGAGTTCAGAGGAAGGCCGATTAAAAAAACAATCTTAACTCGAGCAGACATCGAGAAACCAGAACACATAAAATAATGAGTATTCCAACGACACAGAGACGGTACGATAAGAGAGCCAAGTATCTAAATTAATATGCAACCATACTATGCCAGTAGTAAATGCGTTGATAATGAAAGATGTCGCGGGCCGCGGGTTGAGAACCCCTGATATAGGCTATCACTTCATTGAAGGACAGGGTTGGAATTAGCAAAATGACGTCGCGTGACGTCGTGAGGTTCACGTTCGCGTTCACACAGAACCTTTCAAAAAGGTTCGCGTTCACACGAGCCTGAACCTTTGAGAGGTTCACACCATCCCTACCACATAATACGAAAAAGACCTCACCTTCCAGGGTACTTTTGAAAATGAGATCAGATAGCTTTGTCACTATGCCCTCTAATCCGTCGAAACTTTCTACGCTCAAAACTCGTTCGTCCGAAGAGCTGTTACCAGTTGCGATCGTCTAAAAGCGTTATTCAATCGTTTAGTCAAGTATCCGAGGTGCTTCAGCCCTCAAGGTCATTCAACAAAGCCGGTGCAGCAGTTGGTGTGCTTTCGAATCGGATTTTTCATGAATGATAGTTTTATATAATGATTTGTCAGTGTCTCAGCATTATAAGTACTATTATATCATCTAATACAGGGGAGGCCAACCCGTGCCCGAGAGAAGGTTTTCGGTGGCCCGCATGGAAAATATTCTAAATTAAGTTATATCATTCAAAATAAATTACCGGGGTAATTCAATGTGAGCTTGCAAGGCCAATCAAAAATTTGATTAGCCTGACCGCGAAATTTGTGGTGTCGATGACTACATTTTCAGTTCCGACGCATTGTCGTAGCCAGGAGCCAGCCACAATTTTCGTAGATCTTTGTGTAAGACGACAAAGTAGAATATTTCGTGGCAGATTTGATTTGACCTGATATTTTCCTTCGCACTTTGCGACATTTATATTTCCTCAATTTTTTGCTTATAGTATTGGTACCTCTTCCTGAAAATTACAAATGTGCCCAATTTATAGAATTGAGTCTGACTATATTCGCAAGTATGAGAGAGTGTGTCGTCCAACATCCGAGTTTGCAGGTGCGCTCGCAGAAAGATCGTCGGCAAATGAAGCCTTTGCACAAAATGATTGAAGCATCTTCGATATTTATGTGGTAAAAAGCTGAGTAATCTTGCTCTTGCCAAATGAGTTGAGCGGTATACAGAGGTGACCCGCAATATATGCGAGTGAAATTATTATTGACGGAAATCGTTCATTAACTTTGAAAAACTTTTGCGCCTCACGCAGTTATGATATGAATCCACACTGACTTTTCATGACATAATTGATGTCGATTTGGATGCGTTTTGCTTTCACCGTTAGCTAATCCGGTTCGCTCCTATCGGACGACTAAAAACGGTCATCAACATTCACGTGACCAGCGCAATGGTTCGTAAATCTCATGTGGCCCTTTAACCGCAAAGGTTGGCCACCCCTGATCTAATACTATCGATTTGCTATGCCATAGTCATTCTTTCGGATTTGGTGGAATTTTTAGTGCTGAATGGAAGGCTACGAACTGACGACTTTGATATGCCAGTGGAATTTACCCGGAGCTGTGATTCGACAAATTTTCCTGCGCCGACCGCAAACGGGATGATACCTTTTGAACGCAATGTTCTTGCTGCTTGAACGAGATTGGTATTGGCATCAGTTGCTCTGTATAATGTGTATGCATCAGTTATATCGCTACATCAAAAGTAAATATGCAGTAAATCATCTTATTATACGACAATAATACAATAGTACCACCGAAGTGTCGTTACATATTAAATTTTGGGCACTTAACCCTGCACTTTCTCCCACCATTTTTTCATTCGCTATATGTGCTCACTGCTCATACTCACCGTCCGTCGGTCAAAACTACCATCACTTTCTTTGTGGCAAGATCTCTCCAGCGATTGGAGGACTCAAAGTCGTTCGTGGTTTGCAGAAGTGCTTCCCCTGTGTAAGTATCTCCAGTCAGATGACTGATATTTCCGATGGCTCTCTGTAAATATCACCGACATTGGATCCTTAGCGACGACAAATTTGTAATTTTATCTGGCGAGCAGACCGACGATGAACTCGTCGAATCAGATGGAATTCTGGCCCGAAAACCATATTCATTTGGCCGCAAGAAGAAGAACGACAGACAAATTCGTATTAGTTATAGTCAAACCCAAACACGTGGCGGAAATTTGATTCTTAAGGGCCGGCATATATAATTTGACATGGATATAATGGAGATAATGTCAGACTTATATACTGGCTCAAAACTCCAGTATATATATATGAGACGGGATCTTAATATTTTACCATAACAGGTCTGTCGAATGATCGTGTATACCAGTCCTCCAGCGCACATTTTAAGGAGTTGCCATGGTGTAGCACCCCAAACTTTAGGGATTGTACCGGGGCCAGCGATAAATAAGCTATCGTAGGCCCCGATTGAACTAAAAACGATGGTGTAGGAGACGAAGTCCAGTCTGTCTTTTCAGATTTGTACTTGACTATTATAAATGTTTCACGCGGTATCGAGATGACCTCTCCCCTATTTAGCGATGCGATAACTGTATGTAATAATCAAAATCAAGGTTGTTATAACGTCAGTTCGGTCTCGAACCCAATTTATGCATCTCCATTTCACCTCAGCGAATGGCGATACGGTGGGGTTTTGTTTCATTGCGGTGCGGCGAAAATGCCAATTATAAAATGACCTAGGTTCCAATATTCAGATTGAATTTATTCCGCTAAAATAGAGAAAATACTATATCCAGTTCTTAACTTGAGCGCGCATGTAGCCAAGTCCACACAAAGTAAATAAATAAGGACACATGTAATTGTGGGACACAACATTTAACAGAATCATTCATTAGGACGTAGAAATATAATTACACTTTCATTTGTAGCTCTCAAAATTGAAGGATATTCAGCTCATCATTTCGGCCAGAAAGCTACAACTCACGCCTACTGTACCACGTTAAATAAGGTGTGAAAGCAGACAAATTGTTAATTTTACTCTCAAACGTGTCATAGAGCCCCTTTCCCGGGCTTCGACACGTCATGTACTGGTACAATAAGTAGTTTGCAACATTGAGTGGAGAAAACCCCTGTCTAGTGCGATGTAGCAGAGTTATGGGAGACTTTGCGATCTAAAAGTACGCACAAGAAGTACGTATTATCAACTTTTTACATTACACCAATATTACCAATCACTGCGTTTATGGAAATACATTAGATATTTTGTCGATTGGAGGTTTGACAAATTTTGTCAAAAGTAAAATTGCAGAGAGAACTATAGACAGATATAAAAGTATGGTTCTGCTGTCGAACTATATATCACTATGATAACTGCTACACCTGTAATGCCGCGCCATATTTCTTCAGCGCTCACATAGAGCACAGTGTTTCTCAGCCGGTGTACCGCGGAAAACCGTGAGTGTACCGACTGGACTGCTCGGGGTTGCCGCGAGCAAATATGGAAAAGAAGGTTGAAGTATAACAAATATCAAGGAAACGAAATTCAGAGTATGGAATAATCGGTGGTTTTATTATTGTTTCTTCTCAATACACACAATGTAGTGAACAGATAGGAGGATCAGAGGATGTCGAAACGACCAAGTACGGTCTCGCAATCACGCATTCTCCTCAGCCTAATGTCCAATGTAACAGTGCTCGATCTTTGTCTTTATTTTTAGACTTCCTTGCTCTTTTCATTCTCTTCCTTGATTTCCTCTTTGACTGGGTCTTTCAAGGGGTATTTTTTATGTAAGGACCCTATGAACACAGCGACATGGAGGACAAAAAATGGATCAACCATGCTACTGCCGAGAATCAAACCGGAACCTTCACGGTCAAGGGCTGTGGTAGTGTTGAACGACAACTCATCTACATATTGTGTATTTGAAAGAGTGATAACTAATCTGAAGGCAATTTACCATGATGTTGAGGTTTGTCCCATGGTGGTGACCTTTACTCTAGTCGCCCCCATCAGAACTTGGGGCTGAAAATGACATGACGTATGGGCTGATGATCATTTATCGATTTATTTTTAGTCGTCATCTTGTCACACCTTGCACTCAGCGTGTACTCGTTGTTTATTTTGGGTTCAATGTATGGTCCATAGTCATTCTAAATCTGACCGATACCTCTTGAGATGTCAGCCCTATAGAGCTAGGGTTGCATTTAATACAAAAATCTATTCAAAACAAACATACTTAAAACCCTTCTTTGAAACATGATTTTGAATTCTTTTTTTCAACCAAGGCGTCACGAATCTTTACTGTTAACGCCACAACGGTCTGACATTGACAATTGAAAATATAGGGTAAATATTGCTCCTTCGGCGAAAATATCTTTAACCTGTACTAAATCGTTATGCAGCTTTTTACGGTCGGTGGTCATTATCATCAAAACCCCTATTTCGTACCAATGATCCATTTCTAATTGCTATAACTGTTGTTCCAACGACTATTTGGAGGGTTCCATCTGCTCCACATCGTATACGTGGACTATATCGGCTGCAAATCGTTCGTAGGTTTATGCTACATGCGGCCCGCGTCGGAATTTTGAATTTTCAAGTTTCCGACAATATTTAACTTCCACATGTTTTTTAGATTTGAGAACTTCAAATCCACCCAAAGACTGCTCTAAAAATCTCAAACTGGTCATCAAACTTCTATATCGCAACATTTTCAAAAGCTACCATGTGGCGAAACATCTGCTATTACGTCACATGATACCTGTCCATGATGATGGACATGTCCCATTGATGATTCGTGACTGAAAATTGTGATGCGCGATCTGTCGTAGAATTACTCAAACTTAGACGGACTGGGTGATAAAATGAAAATGAATCGAGTTGATTCGGTTCCGACGATAAAATCCGAGAATGACTTGTGACTTGGAACGCCGTGTGTTGTTAAAGCCCCATGGACGCAACAAACATGAGGAATAGTAATATATCAAAAGGTCGTAGCGGGCGCTGCGTAGCGGATCTCGCTATCTAATCAGGTCGGTATCGCAACCAATGGCATTCTGCTGCCTCCTTGATGTATAGTTAGTTATATCTCGCGTCTCTCTATCCATGTTATTGTGAATATGTTACATCAAAATTTCACAATGTGTGTGGAATGCCGGTCTACAAGATTCCGTCGAATAAGGCCTACTTGGAAATACATTAAATACCTCTGTTACTAGGGCTGGGCAAAATCGAGTACTTGAGTGATTCGATTCTGAATCATGTATTACGCTTCGAGTCGAGTCGAGTATTCGAGTATCACTTATTATGACGTCACCACCAAATGAACTATGTCAAAGTTCAAATATGTACCATTTATATCACCACAAAGAACATAATGCCTGTTATCCGTCACATTAAAGATACTTTGGTATTTTCACGACCATACCGATTACATTGCACTTGTTGGCATTTTGGCAATGCTGTGGGATGATCATGACTCGGAAATGTGATATTTTATTTCCAGTACCATTCGTAGCTTTGTACTATGTCTCGTATGCTGCGACACGGCCAATCAAGGTTTCAAGGATTCCTCAGTGGAAAATCTTATCAAAACTATAATTCAAGTTAGTGAATTAACTTTCAGTTGCGAGGAGCGTATAATTTCAGTACTCAAAAAAATCGGCTTTTACTACTGGACTCGAATCATTAAAATTAATACTCGATTCGGATTCGAGTACTCGAATCATTTTGCCCAGCCCTACTTATTACTGATGCTGCGGCCCGCGGCGTCATCAGAAACAAGGAAATTAACCCGCGAGCACATTTCAGTTTGAGAGCCCAGGTTTAAAACATGCTTCAAACAAAGGGTTTAGAAACACCCTACCCAGTGGCGGCTCGTCCTATAGGGCAACTGGGGCATTGCCCCACCTAAAATTCTGTTCAATAACAATTTAACCATTTATAGACGCACAGCGCTCAATATATACCGAGATCACAGCGAAACCCGCGTTCTTCTTGTGCTTTCGCTTGCAAATGCCGATACATAGAGAAGTCTCTGCGAAAATCGAATTCTCTTCTGTGTTTTCGCTTTGTGAATGCCTAGCCGGGGCTTGCCCCGGTAGCGCTCATAACAAGCTTTCACTATCTATTCTCTCAAAGCCGCGCACAATTAAGAAACGGTGATATACTCTCTCCTATTCGTAAAATGGCCGAGCAACCGGGGCATATATGCCTGTCGCCCCTATGGTGTGATGTAACAATCGTATCTATATCTGAACTCGGATACCGTGATATGCGTTGAGTCGACCTTTGCTGGTATAGGTCGATTTTGATGGTGTTTCACACCATGATAATTCTTGAAACTTGGTATGTCATGTCGTGATGGTGGTATTTAACACTGTCCTAAGTTTCAGGGTTTCTACTCAAAGTTTAGGGTAGTAATTCCGTTTCCAAAGTCGAGTGTGTGCTGATCCGTCATGTATCGCAAACATATTTCACGCAAAGCCGGTATTGGTCTCCATTAATTTTAACGATGCTCCTTAGCTAGATCCGTCATGAGCTTTTACATGGTATGTCTTGATTTTAGTATCGAACGCTGTGCCAAGTCTCAAGGTTGGCACTCAATGATTAGGGCAGCAATTTCGTTATCAAGTTCGAGTATGGTAGAGATGTGCGCTGATCTGACACTCAGCCTACCTAACGCATTGCGGATTTCACGCAGAAGCCGGTGTATCTGTGTTCCATACTGAGATAGGTGATGAGATGATGATATCATGAAACAGTTTACTAACATCCTCGGTTTGCATTCAAATATTTAGTTTTATTTTATATTCTCCAATGTCAATTTCACCGTGGAATGGTGGCCTTCGGGGCATTTGCTCACAATTACAACCCCTGTCAAGCGCGATAGCTGTTTCGTTTTCGTTTTCGATGGCGGCTAACAGCTTATCGCTTGATCAGCCTATTCCTCAGTAAATTTTACGCAAAATTCGGCGTTGATCAATTCGTATTAATTTTGACAGTGTACCATACCGAAAACGGTCATGAGGCTACTTCTCGATGATTTCATGTAACAGTGTACCAAGTTTTCGGCTTTCATCCACGTATTTATTCGGTAATATATTTTCCGAAGGCGATTTTGCAGCAGACATATAGACAGTAGACACTATAGACCGTAAGCCGTATGTGTCGTGTGACAATCTCCAACCTCAAGGTCAAAATCTCCTAAGCTGTACCGGGACCGAATTTCCGAGGCTGCTATCCGTAGTTCTTCAGAATGATGTTTTGGATTCAATATGACATTTCCTTGTCCAATCTATGAGATAACAATTGCGTATGTGTCCGAACTCGTTGACCTTTCCAGTAATGCATACGCAATCTCTCGATTTATAGTCATTTCCATTTCTGCAGATAAGTAGTCAGGTCAAGTGCGAACATGAATCGTGTTGAATCTTTGCTCCGTACGCCGTTTAGCCAGCTGCCTTTAGAGCAGAGGTCTCAAACACGCGGCCCGCGGGCCGCATGCGACCCGCGAGAGCATTTTGTGCGGCCCGCGACGGCATTTTGGAATTTCAAGTATTCAGCAATATATTCAAGTGCCATAGCCTATATCTTATCTAGATATTAGAACTTCACGCTAAAACTACTATTAAAATCTCTGAAATCACAACAAACTAAACTATCACATCACTTTTAACAGTTACTGTTCGGTAGAAGATCAGCTATTGCGTCACATTTCTAGTTCATGATGATAAAATATGACCCGTTGATGATTCGTGACTGAAAATTGTGATTTGGTGTGGTGTGACCTTTTCGTAAAATAACGCGATTTCGTATTGACTGGGTGATTAAATTAAAAAATGACTCGAGTTTAGTCGGGTCAAACGTTAAAATCAGAGAAGGTCTGGCGACTCGGAGCGGTGACTTGGTAATCTTACGGACGCAACAATCTATGAAACTGTCATGGGGAATTGTAATACATGAAAAGGTCGTAGCTTGCGTTGCGTAGGGTGTATGGTTATCTAACCAGGTCAGTACGGCAATCATTAGTATTCTGTGACCCCCGTGTCTTATAGTTGGTTACATATGCTGGGTGTTGTTTGTTCTCTTTATCCATGTTAATGTCTATGGCGAGTAAAGCGGTAGTACGCTCTAAAGCTGTAACATCAATGAATTCTTCGCCGATTGGGCATTTCCATTCCAGGGGTTCTCAACCAGGGTCCGTAGATCCCGTCGGGGTACGAAACAGCACATCAGGGTGTACCAATTGTGGAATTATGCCTATATGCTGTGGAATATTTTCTTGGCCAATTTATTCAAATGGAAAATGGTCTCCACGCTATGCGCAATTTTATGCAAATGGACATTCTGATTTGAGTATAGGTACCATTATAAATTGTCTTTGAAATGGATATGGGTTACGGGAAATCATATTGGAAGCACAAAGGGTACGATCGCTAGAAAGGTTAAGAAGCAATGCCATTACTATGGCTAAATGATGATTATATTCAAGTTGTTTTTGATATGTTCCAATAATATTCGAAGGCAAGATTAGGCGATGATTTAATTTGACTTTGGCAATGACAGTAACAATATCCTATACTTCTCACGACTATATCAAAACCAGGATTAGGCTACACCGCTCAAATGCTCTGATGTCAGATCAATCTTCAGCAGATTTTAAAATATTCTACAGAAAATTGCAATACGTCAAAGGACCACTAGCAGCAATATTATAACCCGATAGTTTTACAATGTCATGATGTATCCTCTCCCGTCAAATAAGGCCCACGTGGCAATTTTACATTTAATATTCCTATTATTGATGCTGCGGCCCGCGGCGTCACCAAAACTAGGAAATTGGCCCGTGAGCACATTTGACTTTGAGACCTCTGCTTTAGAGCAAAATTAGAGGTAAAGCGACTAGGTCCGTATCAGCCTAGAAATTGCCCATTGGTCCAATTGTACGCCGGAGGAAAACGCACTCGTGCCTTTTCTTCAGCGCATTTCGATAAAAATGAATGGCTTACTTATAGCGAGGATAAAAACGCCTTGTTTTGCTTTTACTGTCTTTTATTCGACAGTGCCGGTACCGGAAGCAGTGGCTCTTGTTGGAACAAAATTGGTTATCGCGATCTGAAGCATTTGTCAGAGCGTGTGAAAGCGCACCAAAAATCCCAAAATCATTGTTTACGGGAAATTCATGCGACCATCATGAACGTTGAAAAACGCTACTGTGACGTCATATTGATAACAAGTCGCTTGCGGCCCTTGCCCCACCACCCGATATTGTCACGAGCCGCCACTGACCCTACCTATAGCACGGCGCACTTTCACTAAAGACTTTTTATAACACACCGGTTACGCAGGACACTCTGAAAGGGATTCCGAAGTCGAACTCGATCACAATCGAACGGGGCAACGAGCTGTTACGTTACTCGCCACTCAGAGTACTCGAAGTGCTAGGGTGCCGCGAACTATTTCTCTCAGTGAGAGGGTGCCGCGAGGCCAAAGAAGTTGAGAACCACTGATGCAGGGTCTCAGCGCCACGTTATCGACGCCTGGGTGTTACTGCTTCCTTCAAAACACAAACCGCCCCCCCCCCTCGGGGCACTGGTGCCAAGGTTTAGAACCACTGGTGGATACGATACAGCTTCTTATTGATTCGCGTAACGATATTTTATTTTACGAGAAAATGCTATTTATAATGTAAAACGTTCGTAAATTTTAGGAATGCGAATTTCACAACTCGATGTGACTCCATATTGTGAAGTAAGGGATTACAGAATGTCAGGACTAGATCAGTAAAGGATTGGGAAAAAGCTGACAATCAGTAGGTAAATATGGTAAGATCTTTCATTGTGACAATATGCTGATAATGTCGATAATGAAATGTAGTCATAGTAATAACATGGTTATTGCGATTACGAAAATAGAGAGTAGAGACCTATTAATATCGTAAAATGTTCGGTAATTTTAGTAATGCGATTTCGCAACTCCATGTGGCTTTGTGTTGTGGAGTTAGGGATCACAGAATGTCTGCACTAGATCTATAAAGGATTGAGAAAATAACAATATGTAGGTAAATATACGAAGATCATCGTGGCAATATGCCAATAATGAAGTACAGTCATGGACTAATACGATTACAAAAATAAGGACTTACCTCAAGCCTTTTATTCTTTTTGATGGATCCAAGATCGATTTCGGTTTTAATTTTATCGCTGTTGAATGGTCAGATAATTGTTAGGCATTTGGTATTACCGACCGATACACGCCCGTTTTCAAAATTGTTTTCATCTTATCATTGTTTTTTCAAAACACTGGCGGTGCCATCGTGGTAAGGCAGGGGCGGACAACTTCTCCAGTCGGCGGGCCGGATATAGGAAAATCAGGTAGGCTACTTGGCGGGCCGGATTGCTGAATCGATACATTATACGCCCATTTATCATTTACAATTGACAAGGAATAAATCGTATTTAATGATTGTATTTTATCGACAGCAATGTCACTTTACAGCCATTTCTTGCCGTTAATGGCGAAGACAATGTAGATTTGAGAACAGCAATGTCATACAGGCGCCGCCATGTCTGTTTCTCTATGATCAAATAACACACGGTCGAATCCAATCAATTCATTAAGAACGTAGGCTACATTGTTGTTGTTGCTTGTGTTATTCATGTGTGTTTGTCGACTAAAATGGCCATTTATACGGGACCGATATTGCTTTGCTTTTATTCCGCAGCACGGCCCATTTCTATGCTTTTGTAAGACACCAATTACGCGGATGAGATGGCGAGTAGGAGCCAAAATAAAACTCCAACACTTCGGTAGGAATTCTAGAGACGACCTCGGTCGGACTCGAACGCACAACCCATTGGTGTTGTAGCTACGCTATCTCGCCACCCGGAGTACATGGTAAATGCCGATAATGCACGTCTTCTCGCTTCGACGAACTTACGCGTAAGCCCTTCTCGCACGCTGCGCACTGCACGCTGCACTGTGCGCACAAACGTATATAATAGCATACAATCAATACAATTTGACGTTGGAGCATGTAGTGGGGAATATCGGCAGACTGGGGCCACGGGCCACATTATCATGTAAGACAGGAAACTGTCCGCGGGCTGGACAAAATCCTATCGTGGGCTGGATCCGGCACGCGGGCCGTATGTTTCCCGTCCCTGTGCTAAAGTCACAAGTAACCCAATATTTTCTCCAGCTACGCGAGTAATAACCTCGATCGGGCAAATCGGACATTTTGGAGGAGATGGGGTGACTTCTATCTGACCACGAAATTTAAAAATGTATACGGAAGTTATCCGATTACTTAAAAAATATTTCCAGGTCGTCACGCTTCTCGGGATCGTTATTTTCACGTCAATTCGGTTAGTAGGGTTAGGGTCCCGTATATTGGTTGCCGTTGTCAATTTAAAGTATATTTCGGAGCGACACTATTTTGACGCCAAGAATATTGTAAACCAACGACAATACGTTACCGGCTGGAGAATTGCACAACCCCAATTTGGTTAATCCCAGTCTCCACGTCAAATTTTGCCGCCATGTCTTGCGTCCATGTTTTGATCTGCCCGAAATTACTTTGGACTGACGTTGATCCGTCCAACAAAAAATGATGTCCATTTTCTGCGTACGCTTTGGGCATTCTATTTAACACATATCGAACAAATAGTATAAAGCGTGAGCGCCCATGCATTTAACATAATTTTTCGTATTTCGTGATAAGCTGTTTAATAATAAGCTCCCATGCAGCAAATTATTGATAGCATATTATCAGGGCAGTCTGGGCTCGTACTGCTACATCAACTGTTGTACTGTAATAGGGAATCGAGTGCCAATCATTGACGAGAAGTGTGCGTTCTCGAGTACCGAAATTATACGCTCCCCTTTTTCGTAGAAAAGTGTATCCCACCGTGGGGCCCTTGGAATTAAAACGATAGTAAGCCTACCCAACACGCAAAGCTTGCAAACCAAAGGTGCGCAAATTCGTGGAGACGGCATTTCTGTGAAATTGCGATCCAGCCGCACCATCACCACAACATATAATCAAATAGATATGACCATGAAACACTACCATATTTTTGATGTGGATAACTAATGTCATAAATACGCCAGTTCATGCTTCACAACAGGCTGACCGGATGTGCAATGTCGTACAATGTTCACATCAACTGTATACAGCTTGTCAGGAATATCTAGATGTCCCCGGCAGCTTGTAGAATACATTCCTTTTGTGATGTCATGAGCAAATTTAATTTCACCATTTAACCTTTGGTAACGAACTTATTTGTTAATTTTGGAGCAGAACAGGGTGGAGTCACCACATGTTCAGCTCGCGATATCAATCTGTGATGATTCTCGAGGTAGCCACAGCTTTAGATCTGAAACTTTGAATTGGTGCTTCCAGCGGCAAGTTATACGCGCAGTGTACATAATTGCATGGGAGTAGCCAGGGCGCGAGAGTATAGAGTTTGAAGACCAATGTGTTAGACGGTGATCCGGAATGAAAATGAAGAAAATCGGCCCGGTGTAAATGACCACAGTAGTAACAAAAAACCATCAATACCACAAACAACAGCAGCAACTGTGCGACATTGGTCGAGCGCTGTGTGCGTAACACCAGAGCAAATATACGCTCCATCTTACCCGGTTCAATTTTCTTCAAATAAGTCCATTCCTCTCCGTTATCCTCGCTCTCGTAACATATTCCTGGGAATCGGCTGGTATCGTCGCATTTCAAAACTGCTGCGGGTGCACATACCTACCGAAGAGAAGTGTGTTTACTGATTGTTATGCCTTTTTTGAGATTCACCAGTTCTGCAGTTTGACTTATTCCGTATACAAACATGTGTAGCCTATAGAAAATACCTTAGTCTGAATATAACTTCATATTAGCCGCATATTTTGTGCATTCTGTCGCGATGCGCCAATGATCATCAGTTAAGCCATATGTTCTGAAGGGTTCGGTATCAAACCGAGTTTGCTTGCAAGGTGCAGCGATTGATCGAATTGAACAAGTCAATATTGCAACTGTGGAATTTCCGGCTTGGATAAGACCGAATAAGTATCATCAAACGGTTTCGCTCACCATTTAAAATTCTTACGACCACAACTCCTGCCCCTAGTTCAAGAGCCACTTCGATTTTTTTTCAAATTTGCTGGGATGGTTGTCTAAATGCTATATATAACTATAGCCATTCGCTTCTACGTCCATGCCGAAATTTATCATTTTAGTAAGATGAAAATAACTAAAATAGTATCTCACTATAAGCCAGGTGTCGAATCCTATTCCTATGAATCGTATTTACTGTAAATTTATGAAATTGCTCCCGCTTCTGGTGACGCGTACCATCACCCTACCCCATGACGAGCATTGCTCAGTAAAAGCTGCACTTTCGAATTTCTTAACTTTTTAACAGAATGCCATATGTCATCTGCCATAATATAGTGAGGTATAGAAGACGGAGTTATATATTGTTGGTTGGGGGCTTGGGGCACATGTCTGTGGAATTGAACATATTTATGATTCTGTTGCGCATCCCTATAGCGTCTATTCTTACTCATGAACCGGCCACATGTTTTATGGTCATTAATTTTGGCGTAATATCGAACTGTGGTATACGGCTAGACTATAAAATTGTTTTGAAAAAATGGTTAATATATAGCATGTTTTGTTTAAGTATAGTCCAAGGGAGTGTATTGTGGTCTGGTTGATGTTTTTGTACGATATTCATTCCTAGCGTTTTCAAAGAGCAGATCTTTAATAAGAAAACTCGGTGTTATCTGATTATTCCATCGAACAGAACAAAAATTATTTCAACAATCGCTTTAACCTCAATGCATTCTCCACCAAATGAAAACTTGCAGTCGAGACGCAATAATAAGAAACAACTTGAAATGTGAGAATATAGATTCGGATCATCCCTATATTTTATCATCACCGTGAACTCACCCTGATCGTATCGTTATTGCTATCAACCGCAAATACGGTCTGATTCTTCCCCTTGGGAATGGAAAGTCTTCTGCACGGATCTGGACTCTGGAAGTCGATCACGCACTTTTGTAATACACCGACGGCTCCTTTAAAATGAAGTTGACACGATGTGTGTTAACAGAGCATGAATTTGCCTTCAATATATGTTTATTTTTGTATGTGTATGCCTTAAGAAGAACGAAATACTTTTGTACCTGATGTTGCAGTTCCAGCGTCGCCAAATAGTGGATTTATCAATTTCGGCGATGATAATATCAGCCTGAGAACAAAACGTGTCAATGTTGTGCACACGATGGAATTGCCGAGTGATCGTCATTACTACTTGTTTATAACATCAGAGAAAACCTAACTTTTGATGTTCACCGTTCATCGATAATAACGAGCTTCATAAGTTGGTTCATAGCCGATTCATAATCACATTAAAGGAAACTTAATTTATGCATTCATCTTAACCAGCTTCATAAGTGGGAAAAGGCAATATTTGAGATTGGTAGGCTGGAAAAATCGGGGATAGTCAGTATAGCCACTAATTGTGTCCCATTACATATTGGATATAAATTTTGCGAATACGAGTATTTTTAATAGTTCGACCCATTTTAATGTAAAGTAGAAGAGAACATTGCCACGCAGTAGGTTACATAACATTCAGTTTTAATTAGAGTGGTCTGGATCAGGGGTCACCAACCTTTTTGCAACCGAGGGCTACTTTTGAGTAATGATTGAAGCGACGGGCTACTATTTACTCCCGTCGTTTACCCGTACCACACTGAATTTCCGCTTTGATATTCATAGCACTGGGCAGGACTGGACATCATGTTATCTGTTTCTATAGCAGTCAGTGGGATGCCTGGCATTGTATGATATCAGCTAGTGCGCTGTACTCTGGTATGTAACTTGACACTGCAATTCTGAGTGAGTGTTCCAGATGTGCATTGATTCAGCGTGTTTTGTGTTTGCTTTTGATGAAGTTCATGTCCGAAAAGGCTGATTCACAACGATAAGTTGAACCAGACGCTTGCAACCTTCATAGCTGCTACGCATACACCACTGTACTTTTCCGTATCAACAATATGCACCAAACGTTTGCTGCAGACTGAGGTGGGGTTCATTTTGCAGTGTTACAATTTCAATCTCCAACTGTTCAGCATCCAGAAATGACCAAGATTTCATTATACCGGACACCAGAAACGAATACAGAAAGTTAGAAACATGGTATATTAAACTGCGTTGAGTGTAACAGAAACAAGCTGTGCAAAAAGATGCAATACGTAATGGGTATTTATATATTGAAAATCTGCTAGTACTTCACGGCTATCTGACTCCGAATAGTAATATTGTTTACTACTTTGGCATTGTCCTGGTCGTCGAGCTATCGTAACGGAACCCCCCAACATTTCAAAAAGACCGTGGACGGCATTTCGTCATGTCGCCTTTATAGGCACTGCGCCTTATCTTGAATTTCTGGTGATTCTATCACGTAGCCTGCATCTATATATTACTAATTATAATTGAAGATATTTTCAAGTGTTTATATATGTAAGTTACATGTTAGAGTGTTTTAAACAAGAATACCTGAATCAATCAATCTATATATTTGAAAGCTTACTGGTAATAATCCGACGAATATTGGTAAATGCTGCTATTCCACCTATTTTTAAAATTGGCTCGCGGGCTACTAATCTAGTCCTCGCGGGCTATAGCTGGCGCCCGCGGGCACCGGGTTGGTGACCCCTAGTCTGGATGTTCTCAACCAACGAGTCGTAAAAAAATAAATCTTACTCTGTGTGGTTTGTGATTTTCAAATTATATCCAAAAAATGTCGAACGGGTACTTGATATTCGTGCGCCTGCTTGACTCCGATTTTGAGCTGCGGCCAAATACTTGATTGCTGCGTTCTTTCGTTCGATGTTGAAACTCGCAGTATCCCGCACGCGAGTTAGTGTTACAGTTAGCACGCAAAGTTTAGCAAAGAGTGCGGTATGCATAGCGTGATATAATGAACTACAAGGGAAACGTATGTTCAGAGTTACGCTACTCACATGTCATTCATGATTTTCAGGAGATACTGAGTTAACAAACTGTGGCGTTATGATATAGTTGATTCAGCCCGGCGATGGATTCCTGTACTGTTTTGATAACGGACAAGACATCCATGTGGTCTGCTGAAGGGAATACACTTCGAGTGTGGCTTGTAAAAGTGCCTGTCTAAGTAGTCAGTCTTGCAGCTAGCTAGAAGCTCGGTGATAATGCCATGTGGTGGCAGCGGATAACTTCGAAATAGTCTAATAACCAGATGATGTCGGCCATTGCCAGAGGTCTGGATGTCTGACAGGTCACGCAGAATTAACTGGGGTCCCGAAAGTTGGAATGCAGTTCCAAATGCCAATTCCCGCCGGCCGTATATGACCATGACGCAACCGTTTATGTAAAACTTATAGTCGGGTGCGTGGATGATACTGAGATGTTGGACAAACTATCTGAAATCGAATTTGATGAGCTAACGTCACAGAAGATTATCGACATCGTGACGGCTCGAGAAGTCGGAAGGAATAATGCTGATAGGAGGTATGCACGTGCATCAGCAGAGGCGGTGGCAAACAAAGCGAGACCTAAACCGCTAAGAAACCTGCAGTTTTTAAAACTGCGTCATTCATAAACTGCACATTTTGCGGTCGACGGCACAAAAGAGGCAAAGATTTCTGTCCAGCAGCCTCAGTAAAATGCTACAAATGTGGTAAAACGGGTCATTATAGCGAAAGGTACGGAAGTAGACATGCACGCGTGCTGGATAGCGAAACATTCGAGGATGGACCGACCGCAGAGTGCAATAATGAGGAAAAACTTCCAGGTGCATTGTGTGGAAGTGTGGGCGCAATCAAAGAAGCAGAAGCATCAATAGGTTCAGCCCATGCTACTAAGACTATCCAGTGAGCTATCATGTTGAGAGTCGTTATCAACATTCTCAAATGGATTAGTGACTCTGGAGCGGAAGTGTCCGTAATGCCGCGGCGATTGTACAAGAGAAGAGTAGCTCTTGTATATGAGTCAGCAACTAACACAGAGATTTAACTTATTAAGTTTTTCATTACACACTATACTGATTAAAAGAACACAAACTCTTACTACTGATAGACATTAATCATTATTGAAATTTGGGAAGTAGTCAAATAGCATAGCCTATGTCTAGTTTACATGTGCTTAGTCAAGTATTCAAGGACTAGGAGTTGCAGTCTGTCCTAATCATTTGTTCGACCCAAGCAGCTAAGCTACACTACAAATATTTACAATTGTGTCAAGTGGGAAGCATCGTTTGGTTATATTTACATCGATTTTACAAAACCAAACGATGCATTTGCTTTTTCACAGGATCATGGTATAATTCAAAAAATTGTATCAATTTGTGACTGCATCGCGAAGATGCATATTGCGATTTTCTTCCTTTATGCAACTGAATTGTAATTTGCAAATAATGTCTAATTTTATGTATATCAGGGGCGACCAACCTTTTTGGCCAAAGGGACACATGAGATTTACGAGCCATTAAGAGGGCAACTGGAATGTTGATAACCTTTTTATTGCTCGTCCTTTAGGAGCGACCCAAATTATAGGTATCATTGCAAACAAGACCGGTATTATTACGCTTTAAAAAAATTGATAACAATTATGTCATGCAACTGTGCAGTGTGCGGTAATGACCTAGTCGCGCGAAGCACGAAATTTTTTCAAAGGTTATGAATGAATTCTATCAATAAATACGTTACTTCCATAAATTGGAGGTCGCATCTGTACACCACTGGGCTCATTTGGCAAAGACAGGATTATTCGGCGTTTAGACAGCAATATCGACGGTTTTGGTGAACATGCCTCTATCATTTTGTGTAAATGTTTCATCGCCGACGATCTCGCTGCGAGCGCGAACGCGAAGACGCATGTTGGACGACACGTTATCTCCTAATTGCGAATATATAGTAAGACTCAATTTTGTAAAAAACGCGTATATATAATTTTCAAGCCGGGCTCCAATATTGAATGCAAGAAATCTAGTGACAATAGATCACGCGAAGTGGTGAGAATCATTTCAAGTCAAATAAATCTGCTACGAAATATTCTACTTTATGGTCATATAAGAAAATCTGCGACCAATGAGGTTGGCCCCTGCTTACGCCAATGCTTCAGAACTGATGTTTTTGTCATCATCAAATTTCGTGGTCAGGCTAATCAAATTTTGATTGGCTTTGCAATTTTACCTGATGTTTTAAATAATTTCGAGTATTACCTCGCAGGCCACACTTAACTTTCTCGTGGGTCACATTTGGTCTGCGGACCACGGGTTGGCCGCACCTGATCTGTATCGTTGTTAATATCAGTGATTGATCGTACATAAAGATACTATTGAAATCTTTTGAAAGCAATTGTTTTCATGATAAAGAAGTTGGAGTCGGAGTCAAGTTCATTTTGATAAACTCCGACTCCCACTCCAGCCATCATAGTTTTCACGACTCCAACTCCGACTCCATCAAGCGAAAATTAGTCGAACTTCGACTCCACAGCCCTGGCTTAGTATACATAACAATTTCATAGGTATATTCCGAATATTTCATAAATTACAATGATCACATCTAGTAGGCTTAATATCGAAGATGATATTTCGACTATTGCGTTCGGTAAAGAAGGGACTTCATTACAAATTCTTACTTTGTAGGTATGTCCCAATTGTAAAAACAGAGAGTCTGTTGTGGTTGCGAAGCTTTTACAGAACCGATGACAACCGGCTAAATCCAACCACCGGTTAGGTCCGTCACCCTGGGGTGCACCAAAATATGCATGGGTGCACTAAAATATAATCATCGGTGCACCACTACGAAACGGTATGCAAGGGTTGATCACAAGTTTGTCACAGTAAAGAAATACTGTTGACTACTGTTGACCTTTTCGAAGAAATTGTTGTTTGAAACACTTTGTTTAAAACATGTTTACCAAATGTTTTAAATAAAGGCCGTTTTTAAAAAAACAAAATTGTAATTTTTTTCAAGTTGTAAAGTTACGCCATAATGTGTAATTACTTTCCAAAAACATGTTGTATGATTCTACGGTCAATTACCATCCGATTCAGCCGACGTATATCGATATGTGATGCTTGGAACCCTCAAAATAGTCGGTTCAACAGCAATAGTAGAGTTATTTCGTCAAAGAAGCTAGATACCATAGCATGTATTGAAACTATACCATAGCATGTAGCCACTAGCCGACAAAACGGACTTCCGGGCTACAATGAGGGTAGCAAACTACCGGTACTACAGCAGTAGCTCTAGCTATACCCGCACAGACTAATCAGGACCTTAATCTAGCTGCCGAGGTTGATCAAATTTTAACACTTGATTAACTTTAATTACAATCTATGTTCAGTGTAATTTCAGAAATTAACGTTACTAATCACTAGTTAGTGGCTAATCAGCATCCGTGCACCCGACCCTAACCCTATATTTTCAATTGCCAATTTCAATCCATTATGACGCCACAATGGAATATTCATGACGTCATGGCTTTAAAGAAAAGCAAGTTTTGAACAAGGGCCTTGTCTTAAACATGTTTGTTTTAAATGCAACCCCACTTTTGACAAAACATTTAATGAACAAAAACTTTGAGATACATTTCAGTGCTGAACAGATTGTCACACTTCCTGTCAGCACTTGGGTATTATCTTTCGTTTATAACAGGCCCACCACAGAAATTGATAAATTTAGTGGTCAAATTCCAATCGAATATCGGGATGAAAGTAACATTGAAACATACAGCATATGCACTGCCTTTCAGATGCACCTTTTTTATTGCACCAAACATTCCGTTCTTGTTCAAATACCAACAATGTAGTTATGAAAACGGTCTTCTTTCTTGTTTGTGTGAAATCAAATCTTGGTAGAGACATTAGATCCATAGATGATGGGAGTATTGGAGAAAAGATATCATGTCTGGGCGTGAGTTATTTCGTAAATATTGTGGAACAAAGAAAACAGTCAATGAATAGTCTCATTTCTATCTTCGTTTCAATACTGCTCTATGGCACGCGATTGTATAATGTATATACTAGGGTTGGATTATCCGGATAACGGTTAACCGGTTAACCGGTTAACCGGAGGTATTTTCACTATCTGATATCCGGATATTCTTCTGCCGGTTAACCGGATAAAAAAGAATCGTTGCTAATGCATTTTACACGTTTTAGTAAGCTTCAATAAGTCGTATTCAGTGTTGGCGCGACCGATTAACGAGAAGCGTGTTGCCAATTAGCGAGATGTGTCTGTACACATTGCACAATGTAATGTGACGCGATCTCCTGCTGAGAAGATCGTTAAATTAGGTCATTGATTGCCGCGCCTCGGCTATCGTCTCTGGCCTGATTTATCGCGTCTTCAACAAGCCGATAGTTCCACTGGATTGAAGAATCGCATCTGCAATAGGCCATGTGCAGTGTACACACTATTCCATCGCTGGCCTGCACTATCGCATTTTCATTGGCTTGGTGCTCACGATATTATCGTTGACCTACACAATCGCATCAGCAATAGGCCTACGAACGATATAATCGCTGGCCTAACGCATCTCGGACCCAGCATGCATTGGCTCCTATCTCTCGATTGCTTGTTGACGATATGCCGTTAAGTGTATTCTAATTAGCGATTCCGAGAGTGACACCGCGAAACTGAATGACATCGAATGTTCGCAAAAATGTGCGTGCGTGCAAGCGTAATTGATTTCCGCTGATGATTAATTCGAAAAAAAAATCGAAACCCCCTGGTTTTATTTCAATCCCCCTACATTTTCGGCTGGCTGCGTGCCTGATCACGTGAATTAGAGCGAGGTATCATGTCGGCATCAATTCCAGTATCAGCTAGTCCTCCTTCTAGTACTCCAAACCTAAACATAAGGATGGTCAAAGGATGTAAAGCCGTTGAAGTTTCCGGCGTACGACCTGCCAACCTTTTGACTCTCTACGAGGCGCTGCTTTCTATTCAGCACTTCACTTCTGTGGAAGCTGAAAAAGCATTCAATGAACGTGGACTCTTTGTTACAAAATTCCGGTCCCGGCTACAGGATCCTACAATTGATGCATCTGTGCTTTATAAAGAGGGCATTGCAGAAGCAGTGAACATTAAATTTGCGTGGTTTTTCTCGTATTCGCTCATACTGCGCGCGTAGGTAGGTACTCTACACAATAACACTGTGTAATGATTTTGCGATCCGTTTTACATGCACACCTGATGAAATCGATTGTCTCACTTAGCAGTTATTATCCGGTTAACCGGTTAGATAAATTCCAAAATATCCGGATATATCCGTTATCCGGATAGTGAAAATTATTGATATCCGAACCAACCCTAGTATATACCCAGAGGTGGTCAGTAACGAAGTACTTCTACTTTTTAGAAGTACTCAAGTAGTTTTCCTCTACTTCTGGTACTTACTCAAGTAGATCTGATTTTCTCTACTTCTACTTCTACTTCGTAATATGCTGTGATCTACTTACTTACTTTTCGCTATTTTCAGTTTGTCAAGTAGAAGTAGCTTAATCCCCCAATACGAAAGATAGCCTGGTGAATTTCGGGGTTGTTTTCAGAGAGTACCAACATTTAATATTCATAAAAGTTGAGTGCAGCCCAAAAATCTTGTTGCGCTTCGCGCACAGTAGTTGGAGTGGCAGTGGAGTGACAAATATGTTTTCACGAAAGTATCAGTGAATATACTTTAGGTAACGGATTGCTTGGTTCCGCTCACACCGTATTGTCGCCCGTATCAAATATTTCATCACAGTAAATATGGCCCACCATAACGTTTGAAACTACCGTTTCGCAATCGAGCAATTACCTATCATATCGTAATCTAGCAGCCTATGATGTGTCCTGTTAATCTGGAAAATCCAGCTTTTTTCAACGTTACACCTGTTTTAGCAGATCACCTTCGAAGCTTTTTGGACAAAAGACATGAAATATATTTTCCGCTTTTTAGGAGTGGTATTTGCATTTCACTTTCAATTCCGAGTATCATACTTTGAGTCTTAATTACTTTCAGTTCTTTTGTCTGCAGAACATGCATGTTGAGAGAGAGAGAGAGAGAGAGAGATAGTATTCTTTTTCGCCTGCACCATCGAGATGCTTTTGACGACGGAGTTGCGATACGGCCCCATGAGGTCATCTAGTCTGCGCCCCCGTTTTTTTCTCCTCCATGCTATCCGTGATTGCTGAGCGCCTAGCAGGATAGCTGCGGATACCAATTTTCGAGTCTTTAGTATGACCCGGCCGGGGATCGAACCCACGAAATACCGCTCGAGAAGCCGGACGCATAATTATTACACTATCTCGCTCGGTTGAAGCATAAAAGCAAGTGTAGTAATGCCTCTATTTTGCGAAAATAAAGCTACACTAAATATAAATTTTACGATTCACAATATTTTTTTATTATAACGTATACTAATCGCGCAAAGTGTTGAAACCGTATCCGGTACGACTTCTCAGTATTGCTTTTCTCCTAAACATGGTGCCTTATAATATGGGGTAGGGCGCCATGCCATGATATTCTCTAAAACGGGTTCTTCTAGTAAACAAAGGATTAGTATCGCATTTTCATATCAATACTAATTTGCATCCCATGCTGCGACAGAATGCTTCTTCTGTCGAAAATTGATATCTCCTGCGATGCATCAATACGAATCAAGCTCTCTGCACCTTCGGCATATCTCAATTTGCAGCTTTTGACAGTCCATGCGAACGAATTGAGACTGTTTTCAAAACTACTTACTTACTTGAGTAGATTTAAAGTCAGTAAATTCTACTTCTACTTCAAGTAGTTTTAGGTGGCCTATGAAAGAAGTACTTCTACTCGTACTTGAGTAGATTTTTTCGTCGCTACTTCTACTTCTACTTGAGTAGCTTGCTTGACTACTTTGACCACCTCTGTATATACCAACTCGCAAGCAGCCTGCATTCATAAACGAACTCTCACACCGGCGTTTTGTTAGACTTTGGCATCTTCCATTGCTACGATGATATGCTAGGCTTACCATACGTCCTTTTTTTAGAGGATTTGTCCTCTTTTTTGACTTTTTTGAAAGTGTCCTCGGAGGACGCCCTTTTGTCCTCTTTTTCGAGATTTTATCCTCTTTTTTGAAAATTTAGGTCAGATTTAGAGCAAATTGCGAGTGAGATGCCGCAAATTAGCAAATTAGCACAGAAGTCACGCTGCGGCGGATATTTCGGAGTGAAAAACGGTGAATTTAGCTCTGAGCGAAAAGATGACTTTTTTTTTTTTTTTTTTTAGTCAACCGATCACAAAGTGGGAAAAATTCACCGGTTTTTGAGAATTCTACTCCGGTTTTGCATCTTGCAAATTTCTGAAAAAGTATCCTCTTTTTACATTTTCAAAATATGGTAAGCCTATGATATGCGTAATGATTTTTCATGACCTCATTTGCATTTTGCGTAAACAGAGTGGGGCCTATGAGTTCGCCATAACAGCTTCAAAGGTTTACCAAACTAAGAAGGCTGAAGAGAACCATCCTATAAAATAACATCGGGTATTTACCACATAGGCCCCACTATTGGAATTTATCATAGGACTTTGCTTATGCCCTATATAGCGGTATGAGCTCGATAGAAGTTTTCAGAAGTGATATTTGCTGCCATGCATGTGCTTTACTGAAATATAAACGCCTGCAATTAGTACAGTGTTTGTAAATTGTAGCTTTTGTATTCAATGGAGTGCATCAAGACTTGCGATACGTGGATCCAGGTTAAAGTATGAAAAAATGATTCACCTCTCAAAATAGATCTAAACAGCAATTTTGACTGACATAGCTGCATTCGACGTCCAAAACCTGACATAACGGGTTTTTATCGCAATCAAACAGGTTTTAAAAAATTGTTGAACATTGTTGTTGTTATTATTACAGGCCACCGATGCCAATTGTGGAATTGTGACCAATGTTTCCTCCAATTTTTGACGAGTCTGCGCGCACTCACCAACTCACTACGTGGCCCCTTCGACAACAGTGCGTGACGACTGAAAAAAAGTGGTAATGAATTCGGATTTTTGTGCGCAGCTTAGATTTTCTCTGCACAAAGACCGAGCCCGCACGTGCGCAGCTTAGAAAAAAACGTTGATTGATTGATTGTGACTACGCCAATTGTAAAACTCGTTGTATGGCTGTGATCGTTCCGGATTTGTTGAGTCTAAATTATACGCAATAGCTTTACTGTGATCTTGTGATAACATAAGCCATATTGTCCTCCTCGCCACAGAGTTGGTCCGTTCTCCCTTGTCGCAAACACACATGCTTTGTGACGTCATACCCAAACGCCAAAGATTTCAGGATGATTTTTCGCACGTTGGGCTGTACCTGAAATCGCTTCCTCCTTGACTCATCGTAATGAATATATCACACAATTTTATAGCGTATCCTGGCCTGGTACCAGCCTCATTTTTCCTTCTGGTCCAGTGGCTACCAACTATGAAAGTCAATGGACCTAAAGCTGGATGTAAAATCATAGATTGTGTACAAGGTTATTTAAATTCTGAAACAAATTCAAGAATGCAAGCCGGAAATATTCAAGCCGTCATTATCCTTAAACATAGACCGCGGGTCTCTAGCATAAGCAGCGTTATCAATTTCTATCTCTCTGAGATTTTTGCCATTTACACAGAGTTGTCGTATTATATTCGCCGACGAAAAACTTCATATTTTCGAAAAATTCGCGGATCCGGGTCCCGAAACACCTAGTTAGATAATACAATTCCTCGAATCCACGCCATATACGCAGCTGCTTGCTGGCGTCGTTTAAAGATATTTCTGGTAGCTTCCGTACGAGTAACATACCTATATGCAATGGGGATGCCCTCATATAATACTATTCAGATAATACCAACTATAATAAAAACACTCAGACTCCCTGGCTGTTTTAGGGTTAAAATCGTGATGGAATATTTTTGCCGACGTCGGTCTTACCAAGTTATATACGCGTATACGCGACGAAATCCCGACTTCCGGTCTTATTTGCATGACGCGTACTGGTCTAATACCGATCTAATAGCAATCCCTTTAATCCTGACTTCTTGTTTCCCTTGATGACATCATGCTATTATAAGTTTGACTGTCGTTTTATTGATTCCTAAACTCCAGAGTGTGTTACTTCCTTAACTCGCATCACTTCTATTGATATATAATGGCAAAAAATATTGTGGTTATGGTTGTGAATTTGCTGATTCAAATCTGCTGACCGACAACGACAGCAGTTTTATTCATGCTTGTCAAAGCCAACCATTGTGCGGATAGGGAGCGTCTCAAACAAATCTCCATGGTATATCCAGGCAAGTTACTATATTTATAGTAGGCCATGCAATGGCCATTGACGGTGGGCCATACCATAAATCGGCAGAAATTGAGTAACCAAATTCACGTCCGGCTCTAGTGAAGACAGCCACCCGACCACGTATTAATGTCGTAATAATGAAACGACATTGTACTTTTGAAACCGAACAGATATGTGTATGTATATATTATGTACATTTCCCATGGGTTGTTCTATTCAAGACAATAGGTTGACTTCGTGACTTCCTTAATTTGAAAAAGGTACAAGTTGGTTATCAGTCATTTTGCAGCTTTAGATGTTTCGCGGACCCTTTGAAAATGCTCGTGGACCCACAATTGAGAATCACTGGGCTAGCCGAATCAATTGGAATATCGAATGTTCCCGTTACCTTCAAGTGGATGGGACATGAGTGTCAATGAAATACTTACGATTCAGCAAATCACATATAACTGCCGCAGTCTAATATATTTTATCCCAGTGTCACGACTATATGAGCTGAACGACGCTTGGTAATAGTTTTTCAAGCGCTTCGGAGAGGTAACTTTGTTGATTAAGTAATGTAAGATATCTCCGTAAACAGTACTACAGTTCTTTGTAGCCGAACCGATATTTTTAATGTCTTTGGCTCATAGCCCCATAGCCCTTACCAAGCCAGAGATCATCTCTAACGAAATACTTCTTTTTTCGAGCGTAATCAAGTAGGTTTTGACCTACTTATATAACTTTTTCAAAAAAGTACTGTTCGCATACAGCATCTGCGATTTTCATGCTGATGTAGGTGGGTGTCTGATCCAAGTCGTTTCGACGGTTGCCCGACATATGAGCATGCGACACAATGGAAAACGACAGTTCAGCATGGAACACATCAGCATGCGTCACTTCAGCATGTGACTGTATAACCCTAAAACTTACCCTCACCCGAAACATAGCCTAACCTAACCTAACCTAGCCTAACCTAACCTAAAACCTAACCCTAACCCAACCACAAATTCAACCCTAACCTACCCCTAACCCGTAGTTTAACCCACATGCTCATGTGTCGCATGCCGAAGTCTCGCATGTTGTAATGTCGCATGCTCATTGCTCATATGTCCACGGACCCGTTTCGACACCTTCCTATCTTTTCAGTGTATCGCAGTCTTTTGGTGTATCGATCTGATAATATTGTTAATATACAGAACTGATATTGACTTTTATATTTCTAATTTCGTCTACTATAAAATAGACTCTGATACATTTCAATCATTTTTGATAAGAGAATTAACCAAAAAATTGGCCGAGGTGGGGTTTCGAGCTCAAGTGGTTAAGGAAAATCAGGCAACGTTGCAAGAGCAATGCAATACCATGTAAGCGGGATTAGAAACTCTCGCTGTTTGACGATGTCACAATGCATGGGCGCCTACCGCGAAGCCTGAGATTAGGCAAAAGGAAGACATATGTTTCGACCCGACACTCAGGTGACAATGAGTGCCGATTTACCAGGCGTCGAATCCTCCCTGCTTAGCTGAATCTGCTCTTGGACTCGCTAACCTTGCGTATCAGTCTTGTATTCAAAACGAATCAAGCAACCCAAATCGAATAATACACAGATAACTTCAGATTTGCTTTGAGAATACAAAGATGCTAATACAAGATAGTGATTCGCAATAGTGCTCGCTCGTCCGTTGCTCGATGGAATGGAGACCGGGACAACGGTAACGAGGGTAATTTATACACTAGCGAAAAGATAATCAAAGAGTAATCAAACAATCAAAATCACAAAGAATCGTACAAATCAATTAGTAGAAACACGAAATACAAACAAGGACAGATGAAGGACGAACTGATTCCTCTAAAAACGTTATCAAATAAAGGATAGAAAAAAAGATGCGCAATCGCAAACAACATATATAAGCCTATCGCATCACGATAGCGAGGGCAGTCACGTGAGCCAGTCACAAATTCGCGTCAAACATTCCACGGTATAAAATTCTGAAATTCTTTGAACTGGCGATGGACGGACTTGAGAATAGAATGGATATAGTCGCCTCGACGCTTAGTTTTTCAATCGGGAGAGCTATATACTGTCTTCGGTGTGTACTGTACAGGCTCGCTCGTCACCATAGTTGACGAGTCTTTTCATCACGATACCTCAGGACAAAAAGCTCTCCAAGAACCGAAGTGGACACGCGACTCGGACTCAGTGTTGGGATGACTCGAGTCATGACTTGACCAGACATGGGGTGATTACTTCGTGAATGTAATCGATTGCGATTACGATTACTTCTGAATGACGCGATTGCGATTACGATTACGATTACAGCAAAATCAGGAAGTAGTCGATTACGATTACGATTACATTGGAAAAGTAATCACGATTACTCACGATTACAGTTATTTTGCATCTTAAAAGTTATATTGGAAGACAATACATACATAGCACTGAAACTGAGAGGCCTGATGAGATAACAACTTTCTTTATAAAAGATGCGACATTTGTTTGTTACGTCATATGAAGTAGCCTACCCATTGCCCATTTCATAGAGGACGATTTATCGCACCCAACGATTTGCATTCTTGCTACGTCCGCAACTGCCGCACCCAAAATTTCCTAATAGGGTGGAGAGAGAGCTCGAAAGGGAATCAAAGATAGGCTTATTTCGTAAAGCAACACAAATTATAGACTATTTTCGAGAGATTTCATGAACTTGAAAATGTTCTACGACCATCGCGATTTAAATGTCTCTATGTAGTTTGATTTTGAAATACATACGTCTCCTCCTCAAGAAAGAAAGCATGCATAATTTATAGTAACAGGCATTTAGCTGCCACTCAATACCGCGCCACGACGCACCAAAAATCATATGCAGTTTCGGCCAACATGAGAATCCACAAAGTGTGCTACTGATGAAAGGCATTGGCCGAAACTTGGGGTATGGGTCCATTGTCAATAGCCGCGCTGGGTGGGCGGGACTTAATAGTCTGGTCCGTCCAATTTGAGCCCACAATGCAAATGCCACCCGGGCACGCACAGAGCATGGACAGACACGGCAATTTGTGTTTGCGTCTCACGCAAGTATTTCTTTTAGCCTGCTATACGTCTGGGCGAGGAGGATATACAAGCCGGTGGCTATGGCGACAGGTCCAAATGTTGAGTAAAGCATTGTGAGATAACCATTGGCGCCCGTTTCAAGTAGAATCATATGAGAATTAGAGAAAGTGAACATAAAATTCTGCCTTCAACTTAATACAGATAATGTAATACAAGCAGCCATTACGTGAAACGGCTCGGTTATGATATATATCAACAGCTGTTGATTCTTAATGCTTCGTCGTGGAAACCGTAATGTTTTATTTGACGAGTAGGCCTACAATTTTAAACCTTTGTCCGGTGTACATTCGTGCAACATAAGCCTACAGCTCGCCAAGCAGCAACGGTCAAACTGCGTTTAACTAAGCATACCAAACATCAATACATAAGTTACTATTTTAAACTAGGCAGAGTGGTGATTAACTATCCCGATAACCTGATATACAGCAGGGTGAGTGTTCCTACAATCACACCAATGTACATCGAATATCTATTCACTATGTGTGGATAGCTGGATACTTCATACTTAACGCAATGACGAGCAAAGCTAATAGGCCACTTCTGACGTAATAATGAGCAGTGTCATTTGGAAATCTGACGTTTGTGCTATCACTAACTGGTATAATCCTTGTTCATGTTAACGAATGTTCAGTTTATGTCATAGTTCTGTACAAATAAAAAGTAATCGTTCTTTCACAAAGAAATCGATTAAATATGGGAAGTAGTCGATTACGATTACGATTACTTTGGACTTTTTTCGAATGTAATCGATTGCGATTACGATTACTTGAAAATGCTGTAATCGTCGTAATCGATTACGATTACTAATCGCGATTACCCCATGTCTGGACTTGACTCGAGTCAGACTCGAGTCACCTTTTTCGTATGACTTGACTTGACTCGAGTCACTTTGCTAAAATGACTTGACTTGACTTGACTCGGCGTATCAGAAATGTGGATTGACTCGTGACTCGGAGAAAAATTCACGAGTCAATTTCAAGTCATCAAGTAAAAATCACCTTATTTTGCATCTTGCATCTTGTTCGGATTGTTCGATCGCCAAACTTTTGTGTAACCCATGAGAGCGACCGATCATTAAATGATCGTGCGTTTTACTGAGCCCTCAATATTCTGTCACAAATATATTGACCACAAATGAAGTGATCGAAGCTACAGCTTACGTTGTCGTAAACTAGTAGTAAAGTAATTTAATAGCAAAATATATATTTGTGTTCTCTGATCTTACCTTAACCGAACCTCTTGTTTTGTTGAAATTGTAATCGAATATAGTTTATATACTTCTCAACCATTGGCGTAGACTCGAATTGTATCATATCAAAATGTATAAATGGGTACTGTATATTGCGTCTTCTCCATTCGCTTCTCGATTCTCTATCTTGGCTGGTCACTATAAAATGAGGCTATGCAATTACTTACGTAGTTCAACAGTTCTCCGTTTATGTGAGCGATTCAGCCCCTTATTGCATTGTATATTCAACTCTATTTGCGTTCATCGGTTCAGAATCAATGACCAATCAATCTGTTATTCAGAGACCTAGCGGAAAGCAATGACGTAATCATGCTTCATACTTCTAAAAGGCAACTTGACTTGAATTTCTACTAGACTCGTGACTTGACTTGACTTGACTCGAGTCACCTCCAAAAATCGACTGACTTGACTTGACTCGAGTCTCCTTCGAAAATCGATTGACTTGACTTGACTCGAGTCAAAATGCGCAATGACTCGAAATGACTCGTGACTCGAAGGTAGTGACTTGATCCCAACACTGCTCGGACTTTGGATAAGCTACTAGTATATAGGTCGAATTTTTGACAATTTTGACAATCTTTCATATAGCATACTCTGCAAAGCTGCGGCGGTTACTAACTAATGGGAGCTACTACTGTGAGCTGTCATCACCTGATTCATGCATTGGTTTTGTGTACGGATAGCGTTCTCTTATTCTAAGAGATTATTATTGTCAAACTTTGACATGAACTTATTAGATTGAGACAGCTACTATATATAGTTCAATACTGACAGTAAGATATATGAACCACCATCGAGTACGCTTAGCATCAAAAACCAACTGTCGAATATACAACTTAACTAAAAGCCTAGCATTTTCGCGCTACACCTCTATACGCTCACAGCGTGTGTATTTCCACCCTTGTATACCATCCCTAATGTACGGGTGTGCAATGTGCATATATACATCCATGCAATAAGTAGACCTATAAACCACGTATGAATTACCTTTACTCACTTACTATGTTCATACTTCATAGTCGCGTTGTATGATGGTTTGTTCCAATCAGACGAACTCGATGCATATGTAACCTTCTGGCAGGGCATATAACATTTCTGGCGCGAGCGGAGTGATGGATAGCAACACAATCTCCACTACGAAATGCCATCCGTTATCGAATAATGCGTTCCCTTCCGAATGATTTTCACGATCCTCAATTAAATAAACCGAGCAATACCCTTTTTTAAGGAGAATCAAGGACGGTTCCGCGATTTGCCACATTACGATTACAGTGACTTTTTAGACGTCACCAAATGTATCAACTGCGGAGCAAGCAAATGCTCTAATCGTCCCATAAAATCAATATCTTACGTCGTTTAGCCAACAATTTCGACGAGGACTTGCGAGAGAATGTAAGCTTACGCCTTTAATCGTCTAGCCCAGGCCGGACATTGTATTCGACGTCTGGCTATTGCTACATTGATATTGAGCAGAGTGTATAGCGCGTTTCCAAATACTTGTTACCGATATTATCCCATAAACATGTTATCCAGTAGCCAGCACCACAATCGCACGGATTTGGTTTCATGATACATCAAACATATCAAATCAAGATAGATCCCGGACGCCGGCTAGATTTTTTTATATCACACAACGATGTATTCTTTATATCAATTTCATCGATTGGTTGAACAAGCATCCTTCGCTGACTACCTACACCTACATGTAGTGTATTTCATTCTTGATGTTGTGTGATTGCGGCTCAAACTCACAGCAGCGAGTCACTAAATATTCACAAACGGAGAGCTGGATATTTCAAGAAAACTTTTTTACAAAGCAATTGAAATTTTTGAGATTAGCAAGATGCATACTCGTTCAGCGTTGATTTTTGTATGCTGCCAGCGCCACGCATATAGTGGTCTGAAGTTGAAATGCAAAGATTTTCTGCCAAAGTTGTTAGATGACGTGAAAAATGTGATAAATGAAAAAGGTTCACAATGCATAACCTTCCAAGGCTCCTTTGTGAACGTGAATCTCGAAATTTCCGGGGTTCACACCAGAGTTGGATCAATTGTAATATGTAATTGAGCTGAATGTAATATATCACATTTTTTCATGTAATTGTAATTGTAATTGTAATTGAAGCATTTCTATTATGTGTAATTGTAATTGTAATTGTAATTTGATCAAAATTTTGCTCAATTACAATCTCAATTACATTTTCATGGAAACCTGACAATCGCAACATAAAAAAATCATTTAATCAATCATTTATTCGTCGCACCTGTGAAAATCCGGTACACGAACCAGGATGACGACAAGGGGCGTTAAGGCCTTAGTAAACAGTCACCACATATAATAATTAGCCTATTTACATCGGTGTTCTATGCGTGTTGCGTTATAACTAGATAATTCAGTCAAGCTAAACTGTTTCCCATACTTCAGTAGCAACAGAAAACTTTGTGAATTACAATATAGGCTAAACCAGTGGTTCACCGAGCGAGATAGTGTAATGGTTGTGCGTCCGGCTTCTCGATCGGTAGGTCGTGGGTTCGGTCCCCGGCCGGGTCAGACCAAAGACTCGAAAACTGGTATCCGCGGCTATCCTGCTAGGCGCTCAGCAATCACGGATAGCATGGAGGAGAAAAAAACGGGGGTTCAGACTAGATGACCTCACTATAAAGGCCGTATCGCATCTCCGTCGTCAAAGCATCTCGATGGTGCAGGCGAAAAAGAATACCCTATCTCTCTCTCTCTCTCTCTCTCTCTCAAACTGGAGGCGTGCCCCCTTGGGCGGAATGAAAGCATCTGAACGGGACGCGACGCTCCAGTCAACTGAAAGCTTTTCCGCGCTTGGCCCGATTCACCTCCGTTTTATGGTTATTGCTCGGTGTATAGTCTGAATTTCATATTTGGGAATTCTCTCATCAACAGTTATAACCTTCCATACCATCAAACTATATGTGAGGATTGCTAACTTTCTGATTTTATTGTGTGATATGACGATAAGGGGGGCACGAAATATTCACTGTCATAAAGGGGAGCGTGTCTAAAAACTTAGAGAACCAGTGGGCTAAACTAAATCTTAATATTTCAAAAATGGATGAACAGCAAATAAACTCTTCTGAAACCTGTGCTGAACCATTTCCTACACCACGGGTAAATTTTTTTTAAATCTCTGACCAGTATCGAGGTTTGTTGCAACAATAGCAAACAAATTCATGTTTACAACCAAGGCTTCATCAAACTTGATCACGCATTTGTAGAGATGTTATCCCAATCTTACCTCCAATCTTGGCCAAATTTAGTGGGGCCAGACACTTTTCGCACCCTAATGTTCATCAAATGCAACCTAACAGTTTCCGAGCAAGTGAAAATGTAAATGCAAACCAAAATATTGTAATTCTTAGTTATCAGGAGGTTCTTTCCTTTTGCATTTATTTTAATTTTACGCATCTTATCGGTAGCATCCTTATCGCTGGCGCCTTACCAATTATATTTCATTATCCTGACTCAACTCTGGGTAGCCTAATCGTTTGATTGCATTTTATTGACTGTCCTGTAGCCTATTCGCTGTTAGTCTAGCTCAAACCTTTGGTTCTTAACTGTCGCTTGAAACATTTTTCTGTGCTTGTAGTTTTCAGTACTCATGATTAGAAATAGTTCGATTACGGTCGAGTTTTTTTTAAGTAAAGGGTATTCTACATATCAGGAATGAAACATGAATGGCTTCAGATTGTTGCTAATTACGTCGCTACGGTTGTCAATGAACACCTCTTTACTGAATCAATTACGTGTTTAAAAGTAATTGTAATTGTAATTATTATTGTAATTTATTACATGTTTAACAGTAATTGTAATTTGATATTTTTAGCATTGAGTAATTGTAATTGTAATGTAATTGAAACATGCAAGGAAGTAATAGTGATTGTAATTGTAATTGAATTAAAATATTGTAATTGATCCAACTCTGGTTCACACACAGACCGCTATCGTGAACTTCACGTTCACATCACACCCTGGTATAAACGTATATGCGCCGCGCATTTACCACATTTTAAGTCAAGATAATTATACGCACGTCTGATGCAATTTTGACTGTGAAAATGTTCAAAATTTATCAATCATTATGACCAATGGAAAAACATATATATGCCTTTCATGATATTATTTTTAATATATATATTTTGTTTAACATCAGAATAAATTAGGTTTTAATTTACCTGTATACCGGTGGTGCAAATGGCTGTTAGGCGATAAGCGCTAACTCTTTTTGTTTCCTGAACAACAACCTGTATACCAGTGGTCGGGAACCCTTTTCGTCCGAAGAGCCATACTGACCCTATATTTTCCATTTTAACCCCCAAAGAGCCATAGCCTACATGTCAAGCAACTACTACGTCACAGTTGAAAAATCGTGACGTCATGGTAGTGCAAATTCGAAATCTTTACATGTATTCGTTTTCGAATTTCCAACATATGTAGACAACAGTAAAAGTATGAATCTACATTTTCACGCTTTTTACAGTTAATTTGTATTTTGGTGTTGCATGGTATTCCTGATGGCTTTGTAGTCTGGTTGAGGTTAAGCTTCATACAAAATTTGAGACTTTCGTCAGTTATACGAGATTGTAAGTTCGTCTTGATGCTATACTCAAATGGGAGGACCCATGATGACATACGTAGCTGGAGCCAAACATGGTCACTATACAGCGGTATACATATACCCACTGTAATGTGTGATGCGTCAGTGCGGTGGGGTCACGGGAGGCAAGTGAGGCAGTGCCTCACCTGTCTACTAGATTTTAAACATTTTTACCACCAAAATCACGGAAATTGTCTATTTATTGCTCGAAAATAAAGCGTCAAAGGAGAAGTAAGGTATAGGTGAGGCACGGCCGAGCGATGCCATACCCGTGATAGCGCAATTGATCCTAAATGTCAAAGAATTTATAATAACTGATATTAATCTAATGTAATTGTGGCACTGATAACGATTCGACTTCTCAATTCCCAAGGTATTCGGCGGAAACAAAACGTTGCGCCACGCGCCCACATTTAACAGCGACTACAAAGCCACGTTATCAATCAAGAACGTTCATAGCTGTGGCGTTGTTTGTAATTTGAATTTGTAATTGTAAATGTCACTTCCACAGCAGTTCATTTCTCGTCGTAGATCAGGAAGACAATGTGTATTTGAAAACTGCATTGTGGTACAGGCACCGCCATGTCTGCTATTTTCTTTGATTAATCAACGTATCGTGCAATCCAAGATTCCGTGGCGGGTACATCGAATTTGGGAGTGATATTGGTCGCCGGCGCGACAGCAACATAAATTTGAGGATTTTGAAAAGGGCGGCCGAGCCCCTAACCCTGAATACGCCACTATATTAGCCTCTCAAAGACACTTCATACTGCCACAAGAATATTTTTACTGGTTGTGCTGAAGATTTAATGACAGTAGTTGTTGCAATAGTGGTAAATTAAGCACAAAAATAAAAATATCGCAAAGAGCCATATCTCATGCCCAAAAGAGCCATATATGACTCGCAAGCTATAGGTTCCCGACCACTGCTGTAGTGTATACCCCAAACCCGGGAGTGGCCAATCTGTGGCCGTGGAAGGAAAATTATGCGGCCGTGTACACGTAATTCAATTAGTATGTGTTGGCGGGCGTCAGCATGCAAATTGAATTTACGAATTGACTCTCGAACTTGTGAAAGATAGTAATTATTCTTGAAGTTTTCTTCGTTCTACGCTCGATTCGATGCGACTCCATTTTTCGATTTTGATAGTAGTGCCCTATGCAATCTGAGCCCCAGGTTACAGAAGCGAACCACAGAGGAAAATGATACGCCCCATAAAAATACCAGCTTGGTATCGTATGCGTCTAACGAAAGAAATTTGTTTTGATGTACGTTTGGGCGATTCCAATAGCTTACCACAATAACGATAATCCTGAGGAGAGGTAACAAATATAACAGCATGTATCAAAGTCACTAATAAAAATTGGTCCTCCCGAAAATGCATCATCATTTATAACTTGCCCTAAATTTTCGAAGACAGCGCCTCCATGAACTCTACCGTTGACTCTGATCACATGGGCTGAGAGAGTATAGAAATTTGATAGTAATATGCGCAACTTTTAATAATAATTAATTGGAAAATAGTTTTCGCGCTTTTCGTGACTATAGGAAACGAATCACAGTCAGTTTCATGACATGAGTACTCGCAATTTCGGTGCGTATACTAAACCGATTTGAATAAATATATGAGCCCAGAGTTCCCCGGAAATAGACATGGACGCTGGACAGTTTAACATGGATATTTAGCGTCTAATGAGTTCATTACAACTGTGCACTGGAATGTGGCCGTAGGCTATATAATTAACCGAAATGCGTTCATGAATCGCAAATAGATTGGCCATCCCTGCCCTAACCGAACATTCTTGTGCTAACGGGGATTTAGAGCGTATCAGGTTTCTGTATCTGCAGACCCGGATACGTTGGGAAGTCGCTAGCGGTGATGTAGAAATTTCGCACTAATACTTAGTTTACAATTGAATAGTATTTTGTTAGTATAGTATAGTATAGTATTTTGTTGACAGAGTTTTGGTTAGTGTATTGATAAAAGTCCGTTCACAATTTCATTTGTGTGCCTTGGAGTCGACTTTTATCACCAACCAATACACCAACCAAAACTCTGTCAACAAAAGGAGTTCGTGTACCACCTAAAAATAGTGCATTGAACGCTCTCCCTTTCATGGTGGTGACGTCATATTTTGTGATACGATTGTTGATATACAATGTTCTTTCCAATTCTCTACTAGTTGCTGACGATTACCCCTGACGAGTGTCAGCCGAAAATATTCGGGTTCATTTCAATATGAATATACTATTCAATTGTATATTGGAGCTCTGTACCTCCAAGAAGCTCTTCTAATACTTAGTTTCGAAGATAAGCTTTAATGGGTTTTAGAATGGGGGCCTCTCTCTTCTTTGAAACCATCGATTACGTGTTTTAATTCTTGTCTGCTCAATACTCTCGTATTCTCGACTTATCGTGCAATGTCATTTGTCGGCGTCTACTCGATACTCACACAACGCATTGTGCGTTATTATTCGTCTAGTCATATCTCATGTTGGGTCGCACAATAAAACTTGGAAACTGTAGTGAATTGGAGGAATAACTTCCCTATGCATTGGGATTTCCTCATTAATACATATATATTGTCATCTATACTATAGATTCTATAGAATGAACAATGAACATGAATGCTGTTGCATAATTTACTTTTGAATACCCGACTGCTTGAGCGCAAAACATTGTTGGAATGTGTGTGCTGGCATCTGATTTGTGCAAGTTACATACACAGGGACGCGGTGAAATGTTCACTACCCGTCCTATTCGCATGGTGCTCATTAGACTATACTAGCGATCGAATCACAACCCATGGTATCTCTGTTTTACTATATGTGACGCAGTGTGTAAAACGACTACGTTACGAATCACAACCCATGGTATCTCTGTTTTATTTTATGTGACGCAGTGTGTAAAACGACTACGTTACGAAACCACCGTGGTGGCTCTCGTTCAAACCCCAGTTAGGGTATGCTTCTATGCGTCAATGGTTTATCCGGGCACCTCATTGCCTATCCCGCCGTGCTAAACGGTGTCATGAAAAAGCCAAGAGACAAAGTAAGCTGTAAAAAGTCGGCAACAGAGACCCGAAATTGGATGCATGCGGAGAGAGGCTGTCTGAAGAGTTTCAAGACCGATTGAAGAAGAATACAAAATGTATAATACCGAGATATACAAAGTCAACGAATTTGAACAACACGAATATCCATGTCGAGATGCACATGGCCTAGTAAGGCTATAAGCGTCACTGAAATTGAATTGAACTGAATTGATAATAGTAATATTGTGTGATCCTGACTTCCTGCTTCCTCGAGGAGCTCACAATACAAATATTACTGCGAGTTTCTGTTAGCTTCAGAAAGTTCATGAAGAATGTTACTTCCTTATCTATAGTTTCTGTTCTACAGATTTTGCAACATACATATTATTGTTTTTTAAACGTTTTAGGCCGGGACCCAAATCTGAGTGTAGTGGAGTCTGGCGACCCAAGCCCTACGCACCACAAAGAATGCATTTTAAATACTAGTAAACTGCATTTTTACGAGCATGTATGGCGTAGAAAACGCAGAGACGACAGCTGTATAGTGTATACCAGTGTTGGGATCAAGTCACTACCTTCGAGTCACGAGTCATCTCGAGTCATTGCAGATTTTGACTCGAGTCAAGTCGAGTCAATTGATTTTCAAAGGTGACTCGAGTCAAGTCAAGTCACTCGTTTTTTGGAGGTGACTCGAGTCAAGTCGAGTCAAGGCAAGTCAAGTCACGAGTCAAGTCACAGTTCGAGTCAAATTGGAGTTTGGAAGTCTGAGTGATGATTCAAAGTCATTACATTTTGCTAGCTGTGTGAAAGATTGAATATTTCTTCATTTATATTGTATCAAATAACGAATAACTAGTTAACTATGCACGTAAAAAGACGCTGGATCCCTCACGCACATGTATAGAACTGCTAATAAAATATGCAAGTAACTGTACAGCTACATGCTACAGTCAGTTAATATCAGCCAAAATATAGAACCTAATACGAAGCTTCGAGAAGTTGAAACAAATTGATGTTGTGCAATAGCCTACACCAACCATATACACATCCGTGAGAATATAAACGCACAAACCATATTTGTCCGATTCAATTGTGAGCACTGCGCAACGTAAGCATTGAGCCGCCTAAGAAAAAGAGACACAGTGTTATCTAGATTCTTCTACCACTACTTCGACAACGCAAGCTGTGATGATTCAGTTTGAAATCAATTTATTTGTGATCTAACAATGGAGGATAGTGCAACGTAGAATCAGGGAATGACTGGTTACTCTCACAAGTGACACCGCCGTATCTGGAATAATACGAACATACACAAGATACAGTGATTTAATTGACACCGTTTACTTGATGACTTGAAATTGACTCGTAAATTTTGCTTCGAGTCAAGAGTCAATGCACATTTTTGAAGCTCCGAGTCAAGTCAAGTCAAGTCATTTTTCCAAAGTGACTCGAGTCAAGTCAAGTCATACGAAAAAGTTGACTCGAGTCATCCCAACGCTGGTGTATACGTAACGCAGCGGTTGCCGGAGAACTCGGACCTCGGAAAACCCGGCCTTACAAACTCGGCCCTCGGAGAACTCGGACTTCGGTGAACCCGGCCCTCGATGAACTCGGCCCTCGGTGAATTCCGCCCTCGGGAAATTTTGTAATTAAGTGTATTAACAAGTATTAATATGAATTATTAAACTAATAATGTTATTATCAACTGATTTCTCGATCTTGTAAGGAGGTCAGGGCATGCGTAGATCACGCAGTCACGGCGTGATCAGATCACGTGATCACGATTGCGTGGTCGGCTCAGTGTTGAGTTGACTTGGCGAGGGGCGGACGTGCGACGTGCGACGTTCGACATCCTCGTATCTGTTCATGACATCGCATTGGGTCTTATCTCATTGTACATTGTGTGTGACTTGTTCAGATGAAAAATATACCCCAACGATTGTTATTGCTCACATATCAACCACGCGTGGTCTGCCTGTTATTGCAACTGTAGGTTGAGGTGGGGTGCTAGGGTTGGGTAGGGTAGGGGGAAGGGAGACATTAGGGTTCAGGGAGTAGGACATTAGGGTTGGGGTAGGATATTAGGGTTTGGGGAGGTGGGATATTAGGGTTGGTGGAGGTGGGATATTAGGGTTGGTGGAGGTGGGATATTATGGTTGCCGGAGGTGGGATATTAGGGTTGCCGGAGGTGGGATATTAGGGTTGCCGGAGGTGAGATATTCGGGTTGGTGGAGGTGGGATATTAGGGTTGCCGGAGATGGGATATTCGGGTTGGTGGAGGTGGAATATTATAGGGTTGGTGGAGGTGGGATGTCAGGGTTGCCGGAGGTGGGATATTAGGGTTGGTGGAGGCGGGATATTAGGGTTGCCGGAGGTGGGATATTAGGGTTGCCGGAGGTGGGATATTAGGGTTGCCGGAGGTGGGGTATTAGAGTTGGTGGAGGTGGGATATTAGACTTGCCGGAGGTGGGATATTAGGGTTGCCGGTGAATACAAAATTCCCCGAGGGTGGAATTCACTTAGGGCCGAGTTCACCGAGGTCCGAGTTCTCCGCGGGCCGAGTTTGTAAGGCCGGGTTCTCCGAGGTCCGAGTTCTCTGGTAATCAAAGCAGCACTTATGAAACATTTCTGTCGCACGCAATTTGAAATTCGGGTGCCTCATTCTCCTCTGCGCGTCACATTTGTACTGCGTTTGTACTACTGTCTACTCAGATTGCAAGAACAGAACTGTGCCATTTCGACGACCGGACATATCAATATCCACGGTTTTGGCCAACCAGCGACGGTCATTTTGTCCAAGGTTTCATCGCCGCAGATCTTGTTGGCACCGAACTTGGCCTGGTGTAAATGACCATTGTAGTTGACAAGCACCATGAACGCCACAAACAATCAAATATTCGAAAATCAATTTATTTAACACAATACGTGAGATATTACACGCGGTGCTGGGTAAAATTGGTGAAAGAAGTGATTCAGACTCATCACAAACCACCTTATTCCTTTCGAAGTCTAAAGTTTAAAAAATAGTTATCACAGGCTTGTTCACTTCAATGCCCTCTACCTAAGTATTGGAGTTTTATCCAGGATCCTCGTCGCCACCTCATTTGTGAAAGTGGTGTCTTATAAAAGCCTAGAAGTGGGCCGTGCTTCAAGTCGTCAGCTACGGAATAATAATGAAGAAAAAGGGCCTGGTGTAAATGACCATATAGTAGTAGACAAACACCATGAATACTCCAAACAAGCAAACAACTTTTCATGCCCTCAACAACACCAAAAAAGAGGATGATTGCTTCAAATCTATCCAAATACAATATATTAGAGGATGAAGTAAAAAGATTTTTCGCAGCAGAGAGTGAGAGCATGGACTGTGATGTTTCGATATATTGGAAAAGATAAAATCGCTTTCCTCATCAAGGCTTCCGCTGCTCGAGAACCCGTAGGCATGACTGCAACATCAGCTCCACCGGAAAGAGTTGTCATGGCATGCAGGAGCCTAGCAGGAGAACATGTAGGCTATAGTTCAGAAGTCGTCAACTCATAACGGGTCGCGGGACACCTTTTAAAACTCGTAGAGGCCGCGGGCCTAAAGAATGCAATATTGAGACCAACACAGTGGAGCAACCACGTCTTTAAAACTTTACGTTAGTACAATGCTGTGCTCACTAACATGGGCGATGGGTATGGTTACCACAAAAGAAGTAATATTTTACTGAAGTAGTACAAATGCAACAAGAAATATCATGATCATAAACTTCATTTTATTTTGAGTTATGCCTTATGAGCTGCGCGCGATACCTGGCAACGTTTTTCTGCATATCATGAATCGATATTGGGGCCAGCCACACATGTTACTAGCTGAAAGTCTATCTCATCCTAAAGATTGATCTTGTGTGGATGCCCTAGGGCCTATGCCGTTTTCTAAGCGTCTCGGTCTTGGCAGTGTCTGAGCATTGCACATCAAGACAATGTGCTTATTCATATCAGCTGACTCTCCATCGACGGACTGCTGTTGCCACCGCCGAAGCTGTTGCAGTTAGTGAGGAACAGTATTGCTGGGCACAGGCAAATAGCTTTATTCGAAGCAACAAAAATAATTTGAAACTGAAATCAATTTCACCATTTAAAAATGCTATATTTTGCGGTTTTGCAAAATCACAAATCAGATCGCCGTATAAGATAAGGCTCTTTGCCAAATATTTATTTTTGTATGAAATTGATCAATATTGCAGCAACTTGTTAGTAAATTTTCAGCACGGTCGGAATAATAATTCTCGTAACAGTAAACACATGTCTTCGAGAGGTAAAGACAATGCCGTGTTCAGGTTTAGGGGCTAGGAACCCAGAAGGACTAATTGGAGTTATTGAACTTTGGGTTGAACTCAATACAATGTAATCAGCTCCTCAATCATTTCATGCTCGGAAACTTCACAGAATGGATTGAATATCCGACGAGGAATTTCTAATTGGAATATATCCTAAAATAAAATCACCATATACTCGTGCAATTTTATGAGATGATCGGTTTGTGTTTCTCCATCAAAATAGGATGTTCGAGCTGGACCGGTAGCTCATGCATGCTTGAACCTGAACAGTTCACGTGTCGCAAAATCACGGGCTTATCATTGAATCTGGACAGTTCCATTTTCACCTATATTAGGTTTCATCATTATTCTTTACTAATAACGGATATATTCTACTCATAAATGTAGGAAAATCTGCCCATCAAGTGGAAGCGATGTCGTTTCTCGCCCGCTCGCAGCACTGTGGTAAATCCACGATCGTTTGAAACTAATAAAAATCACGCAAGGCAGTTTCTGTTAATAAGCCATCACACCTTGCAGTAAGCAATAACTGCTCAAAAACTTAGTATAGTTCTCACAGCACACAATGAGCCACGCTTTTCAGAGGTACTGCCGTCTGCTAAAATAGTCAATTGGTGGGCAGGATCAACATTGTGAAGTAACAATTATTCGACTTTTCCGGTACATCTGAATAAATAGACGGATGACTCTAGATCAGGGGTGGGCAAACTTTTGAGCTCGCGGGCCGCATTCAACATCTGAATCCATTCGCGGGCCGCACTATATAAAATTGGGATCATAAACCAAAACGCAATATTGCTGGTATTTGATTATATAGTGAGGACATGGAGATAATATATATGCTTATTTGAAACAAACCAGACATTGCTATGATGATGTCGTACACGCGCCACGAACAATGGCGAGATTTCATAGGCTGGTCGACCTCAATAACCAATTTGTCAAAACTATAGAGATGAAAGTCTGTTGTCCCGATTCTTAGAACAGGATTGAAATTTAAATCTGTGAGCATGGTGATCCGTTCATAGATTTACTAATTCCGCTTTGGGTTCTGTTCCAGGACACACAATGCTAACAGCATCATAACCATGTTAGCTTCAAACACGCTTCTACTGTATGTGTAGATTTCGCGCCCCCTTATCGTCATATCACAAAACGCGATCAGGATGCTATAGCAAACCTAACGGATTGTTTGGTGGCATGGGAGGTTACGACAATTGATGAGAGATTTTTAAATATGAAATTCATACTAAATACAGAGCACTAATTTGGAATTGGAAGGAAATCGCGCGAAGCGCGAAAACATTTTCAGTTGAGCTCAGCTTCGCGATCCCCTTCAGATGCTTTCATGACCCCAAGGGGCACGCGTCCCCCAGGTTGAGACCCACTTCCTTAGAATTATCATGGTGAAATATACTAAGAAAAAGTTTAATCAAGTCCCTGCATTAATTCGATTTTTAGTACGCATTTTCTTTAGACTCTCGCGGGCCGCACAGAACGGCGTTGCGGGCCGCATGCGGCCCGCGGGCCGTAGTTTGCCCACCCCTGCTCTAGATTGCCCTGACTGAATCGATCCAGCATTTTACTGCGAATTTAGCTGCTTCATTTATCGGTCGTTTCAACACTACCCATGCAGCAGTTTCCTTCTAAGCCTACACCCCCCCCCCCCCATTTGCTCTAAGCGACCCCTACAACCCACTTCTATGGACAGCGCCCCCAACCATCCATTTCATGGCCAGCGCCCCCTTCACGCGAGCGAACGCTCCCAGGGGGGCTTGAGCCCACTTTGGGAACCACTGCTATAGATTGATGGTGCACGAGATGATCTGTGCTCCAACAAAGGGTTAAAAGAACAACGCCATTATAATATGATGTTCACATAAAGCGGAAATATTATAATGAATATTTAATGTAAATAGGTTTGACTTCTGCTGCTCCCTTTCCGATACCAGTTCAGAAACACGAGGCTTCATCTTGGAAAGCGTGTATTGTTCGGTTGAAGCGATTTTATTCTGTTCATGGTCCTGGAACCCCCCAAAATGAGCCTAGAAATACGCATTGTGATCTACTTTGGGATAGTGACGCAACAATTCTGTCTGGCAAAACGGGAGTGAAGCTAAGAAGAAAGAGCCAGACAGATCTGTTGCGTCACAATGCAAAACACGATCACAATCCAAATTTCGAGGCTGATTTTGGGGAGTTCCCGGATCATGCGCAGACTAAAATTTATATTTTCGCAATCAGTACAGTAGCATCTTTCCATTGATACCTGTTTTATCGAATTTTGCGCTCGGTAAGCCGCTCAAAAATGGCCGTATCGTTCCCTTTGGTCAAATGGAAAGTATGACGTTACCCAAATATAGAGAGCCGTTCACTCTCGCTGTGTCCACACCATATAGGACACTATGTTAAAACGGCAACTAACTTGCTAATCCCGTAGGTAACGATCCGAGCGCTCAAATTAAATAAAGTTGATCTTATTTGAAAGCTACAGTCGCGCGGATTCTTATGATATACATTAAACTTTCATCAAGGCAATGGAACCACCCCGAAGTAGTCTTCAAAATCTGAAAATCGGCATTGTTCTGAACAATCGCAACCACGCAAGGACCGTTGCTATGGTCATTGTGCTGCGTCGTTGCGATTGCATGGAGAACAATGAAACCAATCTGCCGACCGTCGTATCACTCGACCGTGTTGCGTATCTATCCGTAGGTTAGTTATCTATACTATAGCCTAACTCAGAGGTCTCAAACTCAGATGTGCTCACGGGCCAATTTTCTAATTTGTGATGACCCGCGGGCCGCAGCATCAATAAATAGGGGTATTCAATCTATAATATCCAACTAGGCCTTATTTAACGGCACCTTGCAGACAGGCATTCCACAACCATCGAGAAAATGCAATTTACTATTATACTATTCACGCTTGGCACGAACAAATCACATTTTCAAATATTTGAATAAAATATTTTTGTGCCGGACATAATTTGTTAGAAATAATGAGTTTAGACATCATGCGAGACGATGCATCATGACATCGTAAAAGCTGTATGTGGTGATTCGTATACTCTTTTGTATTCAAGCCATCGTGCATCATGTAATCATTGCCTTTCTAATCATTAGTTTCCAATTCTTGTGTTACTTAAATCGCTACTGTTACTGTTATTGTTCTATTTGAAGCCGAGATTTATGTTAGTAAAAGCCAACGAAACAAGAGTCTTCTGTTTACTGGTACGACACTGTCGAATGTACAATTATGCATTTATTAGTGAGTTTTATACTCCAATAAATGATTAAGCCTTAAATAAAGCGACGAAAGACGTAACCGAAACTTGCCCTTGTCACTACCTTCAACTCCAGTGAGTTGACACAAAAGTCTTTGTCAGCATGAACTAAAGTCATGCGTGACGGTATGAGCCATAACCCTACATCCCCCCACAACTCCGATAAAGGCACAACTTGAGGAGTTGAAAAGAAAAGGCGCAACAATAAACATGCATCAATATGAATAGAACGCGCCAAGGACATAGTCTTTGTGCCAAAATGGAGGATTTTTGACACGGTTTGACATGCGGTCACCATCAGCGCTGGTTGATGGAGAAGTACAAGGAGAGTCATCATCCACGTACGCATCGTCAACATCATCCACAGGCTGGTCGTTGCAATCTTTTCCTCGTGTGCGTCATTGAGAATCCTCTGCGCTGGGATTCGCACCATCAACATGCGGTGACGCAGGTGTCGGCACGGGTAATAAAGTTTCCGTACCATGCTGCTTTTCAGTATGCCACAATTTTATGTAGAATATTTTAGAATTCACCAAAGATTGATCTGATATCAGAGCATGTGAGCGGTGTAGCCTAATCGGGGTTTCTGATATACTCGTGATAAGTATAGGCTTTTGTTACTGTCATTGCCAACGTCAAATTAAACCAGCGTTAAGTTTTCTTCGATTAATATTGGAACAGATCAATAACAACTTAAATATAATCATCATTGTTCCATAGTAATAGAATTGTTTCTTAACCGTTTTAGCGATCGTACCCCTTGTACTTTCAATTAGATTTCCAGTGCCCCCTGTCGATTTTCAACACAATTTCTGATATGGGTCCTATAACAATCAGAAAGCCCATTCACATAAAACCGCGCGTACCGCGAATAATATTTTCCAGTTGAATAAATTAGCCCAGAAAGTATTCCACAGCTTATTGGCCAATTTCCACAATGCATCTGGTACCCCCTATGGTTCTTTGTACCACGAAGGGGATACATACCTCTGGTTAGGAACCCCTGGAATAGAAATGACTAATCGCGGAAGAATCCATTGGTGTTGCAGCTGTGGAGCGTACCACTACCTTACTCGCAACCGATAATAACATGGACAGAGAGCCCAATGGTTTCAATACAGACCTGATTAGATTTCTATCTATATTCTACATACCCTACGCAACGCAAGCTAAGGGATTTTGATATATTACTATTCCCCACGACAGCTTCCTAGATTTTTGCGTCCGTAGGATTGCCAAGTCACTATTCCGAGAGTCAAGTCCTTCTCTGATTTTAACGTTCGACCCAACTCAACTCGAGTCACTTTTAGTTTATCACTCAGTCAATCCAAAATCGAGTAATTTGACGAAAGGTCGCACCACACAAAATCACAATTTTCAGTCACGAATCATCAACGGTTCATGTTTTGTCACCATGAACCTGAAATGTGACGTGATAGCGATCTTCCACTGCATGGTAGATTTTAGGAAGCGATGTGATAGTGAAGTTTGTTTAGATTTCAGGTATTTGTAGTAGTTTTAGAGTAAACTTTAAGTTCCTAAATCTAAAAAAATATATATGAAACTAGAATATATTGTCGAATACTTGAAATTGAAAAATGCCTTCGCGGGCCGCACAAAATGTTCTCGAGGGCCGCATGCGGCCCGCGGGCCGCGTGTTTGAGACCTCTGCCCTAACTGAATACTTCTTTTTTTCGAGCTCAAGTATAGGAATGTTCTCATAGTCCTTATGCGTCTTTGTGCTGATGCGGGTAGGTGTCGGATTTCAAAGACTGCTCCAAGTCGTTTCGACACCTTTCTATCTTTTCATTGTATTGCGGTCTTGTGGTGTATTGATCTGTTCAAATAAACTGAACTGATATCGACTTTTTCATGATTAATTTTGTCTACTATAAAGTAGATTCAGATGCATTCCCGGGGCCTACGATAACTTATTATTATCGTAGTTATCGTAGGCCCCGTGCATTCCATTCATTTTTGATGAGTGACTCAACCAACAGACAGATCCAGGTATGATCTCGAACTCAAGTGGTTGAGGGAAAGAAGGCAATGTTGCAAGACTAAACCAATACCATATAAGCGGGATTGAAACCTCTCGCTATTTCACGTTATGAAAATGCGTGGGAGCTTACCGTGAACCCATGAGATTGCGCAAAAGGAAAACATATATAAGCCTATCGCATCACGGTAGCGGGTGCCGTCACGAAAACCCGTGGTTACTACCACATGAGCCAGTTAGAAATTCGCGTCAAAACTTCAACGGTATTAAATTATGATATTCTTTGTTCTGGCGATGGACAAATTAAGAATTTTGAGAATGGAATGGATATCGCCGCCTTGGCGCTTAGTTTTTGAATCGGTAGGAGCAGAGGAAGGTATATGCACGTATAGGCACGTATAGGATTTATGAAGGCGATATAATTCTGAGTTGGGTTCTTATTTAGTGTACCAACCTTTTTGACCCTTTGGGTGGGAATACATAGTCTTTACGCTGAGAGTGCATAGGATATATCTCCATACGAATTGGTGGATTTCACTCGTTATCACCCGTTGAAATGAGCGTGATGAAAGCGGAATTTTTGACCAGAAAGGGCCGTTCACCTGATTTGTACCCTGCACTATGGTGGAAATCGGTTTCATTCTTCACTTTCTGCATGCACTAAGTACACTTATATTTCAAATATCATTGACCTATACTCACTTAAGATATTCATAGTCGCGTTGGATGATGCCTTGTTCCAGACGCAGTCGATGGATGTGTAACCCTCTTACAGTGAATAAAAGTTTCTGGTGCGAGTGGACAGCGGAGTGGCTGGTAGCAGCACAATCTCAACTACGAGATACCGTCCTTTGTCGAAGAGTGCGTTCGGAATGATTTTCACAATCCTCTAAGTCTATTAAACCGAGCAATACCCTTTTTCAATAGTATTAAGGACGGTTCAGCAATTTGCCGAGTAGGCGCGGCTAAAAAAAACCAGGTTTACGGTCGCGAACCAACGAATATTGCGTTTTCAAGCATTCAAACAATCACGCTGTCAAATCACACGCGCACCACACACAACGACACGATCGAGACTCTTACCAGCAGAGAGGAAATTATTGTGAATCCAGTTTGAGAGAGCTGTAGCTGGTTAGATGCTACTGACATATTTCCCGATCCGCCTTTAGAAATAAGGAGTGTTATATTGCTGAAGTAAGTGAAGTACACCAAATACATGTATTATGTACATACGAAGACTATATATCGACATAAAATGCACGGAATCGCACAATTGTCGCTTGAGGAACATCCACGCGATATTCACTATGTCAAATTTATATCTAATGGATATTATACCGTCAATAGTAGGTAAGTATAGGACGAATAATAGGATCAGTATAATTTCATAATAGGTTATAAGCTGTATACAAAGGAGTTACCAGGGCACAGAGGACTTACTGTAACATTTCAGGAGGAAGAACACTAAAAATCCGGTATGGATTTGTGCATTATATGCGGTGTGTCCCATATGATACTGGCTTAACAGAATATACTTTCATATATCAGTATTCATATTTAATTACGAAAGCGGAATTAGTTATTTAAATTAACGTATTATTTTCTATTTTCTATTTTCTATTTTCTATTTTCTATTTTCTATTTTCTATTTTCTATTTTCTATTTTCTATTTTCTATTTTCTATCTTCTATTTTCTATTTTCTATTTTCTATTTTCTATTTTCTATTTTCTATTTTTTATTTTTTATTTTCTATTTTCTATTTAGACGACGTTTTAATGATGACTTAAGTCAAGTCGTATCACGAGTAAAATGCGCGCTCTGTCGTGCATGGGTCGCGTCATTTTAAACCCGCTTCTCAACAAAACCACGGCAGATACTGGACATCTTCAACGGCAGTTATTCCCAGTAATGCTACATGTTATGAAGAAAACCTCACCTTCCAAAGTACTTTTAAATATGAGATCAGACAGCTTTGTCACTATGCCATCCAATCCGTCGAAATTTTCTACGCTCAATACCCGTTCATGCGAGAAGTTATTACCAGTCGCAATTGTCTGAAAGCAGAATGGGTATTTGTTCGTTTCGTTAGTGATTATTTGCTCGTTCTCTACGGCAGTGGTTCTCAACCGGGGGTCCGCAAGACCTCTAAATTTTCAAAATGATTGTTAACCGAATTTGTATTTTTTTAAATTAGGGAAAGCGCAAGGCAGTTTTCCTCCACAACTGCTAAATCCTCATTACTCACAGCATCAGAATAATCGTATGATATGAAATATCCTACCGTGCAAATTGATTTTAATTTCGAAATTGCTATAGTAACCTACTGATACAAACATATTGCTCTTTCGAGACGTTTTGTTGTGGTTTGTGGAAGATATAAAAATATGGAGATGGTAAGATCAATCAGGGTGACATCGTAGTCATTGTCATCAAATTAGTAAAGTCGTTTGAAATAAAAAATCCTGAATTATTTTTCCTAATTTTTCCCACTGAAGGGATTGAAACCTCGCCACGAAAACCATTTTATCCTGTGATATAGGGGAGATGTGGTACCGATGGATCACTGGGACCGAAAATACTGATGTCATTATCAAGAAGAGTCATTTTGTTGCTGTTTGTCACAAGCCTACAGTTCATATCTGCACAAGACAGATGACGGTCGCACTATAATTGAGCAAAATTTGAACTAAAACTTGAGGGGGTCCGCGAAGGGTACGTCACGGTCAAAATGCGGTCCGCGAAGTCAAAAAGGTCGAGAACCACTGCTCTACGGTATCCGGGGTGTTTCGGCTGTCCCTCTGTTCGGAATTTTCATAAATCTCAATCATTGCGGATAGCAGTAGGATTAGTCACTTGTCAACGCAGGTTAGGTTCTGATTATAATTATGATACAGCTCACGCCATATCTATCATGGACATATGTTCAATTGTTCAAGCTACGCGGTTGAATCGGGCCGAATATTCAGAAATGATGCTTCTGTTTGAGTCGTGAGTTCTACTGCGAAATTATACGAATGTGCAAGGCTGTTTCTGTTCGATTTATAGGGTCTAGCAATCCAGAAATATATAAATTCACTTTTGCTCGCCCTACGCATCTCTAATGCGTTGCCAGTATCGCAGCGTTAAGGGTACTGTAGTAGCATTTATTACTCTGTGTCTCGAACGGGCGTCCATCGTTCGTTGCAATTTCGATGCATTTCCTAAAAAATGAATGGAACGCCACGAACTGTATCAAAAGTATACATAAGTACAATACACTCGCGTCGTCGTCGTCCAAGTATCATATGGTCGACGTGAGAGATCATCGTTCTATCAAGTATGCCGAACTTGAAGTGTGGAACAGTATCTCGCCGGCTATCCGATAGTCGTCGATCATGTCCACATTCAAGTCTAAATACAAGCAACTTCTTCTGAATGAATACTAGTCATCCCTCAACATTTACCGGACCACGACCTGACATATCGATCTCGCCTTCCGTCACAAGCCCCCTGATTTTGTCGCTTATCATTTCATATTATACTCTTTAATTTCATTCAGTGTGCATGCCTCCTATTTGAATCGCCTAGGCCCAGGTGGGTGTCTGATCTCAAAGACTACTCCAAGTCGTTTCGGCACCTTCCTATCTTTTAATGTATCTCAGTCTTGTAATGCTTTTAAATCATGAAATTGAATGAATAAACTTGAACCTGAACTGGCAACTTTAATATACCAGAGGAATTTACCCGAAGCTCTGCTTCATCAAATTCTCCCACGCCGACGGCAAACGGGATGATTCCTTTTGATCGCACTTTTTTTGCTGCTTGAACAATGTTTTGTTCGGGACCTGATGCTCTGTGACGTGAATGCATCAGTTGAGTAACTTCGTTTTATGTCGCTACATCGAAAGCAAGTACGTCGTCCTCTTACTAGACTCTACAATACTACAATGGTACCACCAAGGTGTCGTTAAACAATAGACTTTGGGCTTTTGTTTCAGCGTAATCCCCCGCCCTTTCTTCAATCGCTAAAGGTGCTTACTGCTCAACTGTTCATACTCACTTTCCGTCGGTCAAAACTACCAACGCTTTCTTTGTTTCAGGATCTTTCCAGCGAGGGGCGGACGCAAAGTCCTTCCTGGTCTTCCGGAGTGCTTTCGCTGTGAAAGTCCCTCCCCCCAAGTGTGTTATTTGGCCGATCTTTCTCTGAGAATATGATTGGGATTGGATAATTGGCGCCAGTGATGAGCATCGAACCGGATTTTCGCCAATTTTGAGACAGTCGGATCGGATTCGGATTCTGTTGCAGATTTTACTTCGGATATTTTCGGATAGTTTTTACTTCTACTTCGGATATTTTTGGATGGTTCGGTTCAGACGCGTCTTTTTATTCCAAGTCAATAGCAAAAATCGTCAGCTCGACAATCAAACACGGACAGTAAACACGTTCTGATAGTATTTGTAGTTGTTCCGTCGAAGGTGCAAGCAAATATAAATCAGCTAACCCAACTTTAGCCTTTGTAAAGACTATACTCTGCTCAGCTATACAATTAGTATTCTCCGGAAAAGTTATTCGACTCAGATTTTTTCGGATTCTGGATGGCATTATTCGGATTCAGATGGATTTTTAGTTTAGATTGTTCGGAGTCGGACGGATAACACTGGTCTACAAATTAAATTTGCGCCAAAAATTTTAGTAATTGATGTAGGCTAATTTTAGGTTCCTGAATCCGATTCTGTGCTCAGAATTTCTCCATCATGTCAGATTTTTTTGGTATGAATTTTTCTCATTTTAATAAATTAATCAAATTTCGTCTTTCCTTAGTGACTTTACGGTTAGCGTACAGCAGCAACAAATCAAATACTGTCATTGAAATTATCTATCATGAAACCTGGGTTGCTATAGAACTGAATAAGTGAGTTAGTATATTTGGTCCGGGGAGGGGGGTCGCATACTTTCAGCAGTTAGTCGGAGGTGGCTACATACGAGTTCGCAAGATGTATCTTCTCGGCTAATGCAAAGTGTCTATAAGGACACTGCACATTGGTAGAATACAGAGGTGGTCAGTAAGGAAATAGTCCTAATTTTCCGAAGTACTCAAGTAGTTTTCCTCTACTTCTGGTACTTACTCAAGTAGATCCTTTTTTCGGTACTTCTACATCTACTTCGTAATATTTTGTGAGCTACTTACTTACTTTTCACCATTTTCAGTTTGTCAAATAGAAGTAGTTTAATCCCCAAAAAAGAAAGATAGCCTAAGGAGTTTCGGGGCTGTTTTCACGTAGTATCAACATTTAATTTTCGTAAAAGTCATGTAATACCCAGAATTTTCGTTGCGCTTCGCGCACAGTAGATTTGGAGTGACAAATATGTTTTAAGGAAAGTATCGCTGAATATAATTTAGATACCGGGTTGTATGGTTCCGTTCGCACCGCATTGTTACCTATATCAAATATTCCATCGCAGTAAGTATAATGGCCCCCATAACGCTTGAAACTACCGTTTCGCAATCTAGCAATTACCTATTATACCTAGTAGCCCATGACGGTTCCTAATCTGGAAAAGTGGCCTTTGACTTTTATTAACGTTAGGACCTGCTTTAGCAGACCACCGTTGCAACTTTCTTGACAAAAGACATGAAATATATTTTCCACTCTTTAGGAGTAGTATTAGTATTTTTCTTTCAATTACAAGTATTATACGTTGAGTTCTAATTATAGTTTCAGTTCTTTTGTCCGGAAAACATATAATTTAAGTATAAAAGCAAGTGTAGTAATGACTAATATTTTCCGAAAATATTGGTATACACTATATGGCATTTTACGATCTGCCATATTTTTAATTAACGTATATTAATCGCGCAAAGTGTTAAAGCCGTATCCGATACAGCTTCTCCGTATTGCTCTTCGACTGAACTAACGGCCTTATAATATGGGGGAGGGCGCCATGCCATGATATTTTCTAAAATGGGGTGTTAGAGTAAACAACGGATTAGTATCGCATTTCCATCTCAATACTATTATTTACATCCCATGATGTGGGGGACAGCTTCTTCTGTCAAAAATTGAACCTCCTAGGATGCATAAACATGAATCAAGCTCTCTACACCGTCCGTATAGCTCCATTTGCAGCTTTTGACAGTCCATGCGAAAGAATTACGATCGTTTCTTACTTACTTGAGTAGATTTAAAGTCAGTCAATTCCACTTCTACTTCAAGCAGTTTTAGGTTGCTTATGAAAGAAGTACTTATACTTGTACTTGAGTAGATATTTTCGTCGCTACTTCTAGTTCTACTTGAGTAGCTTTCTTGACTACTTTGACCACCTCTAGTAGAATATTCGAAAATATATTCAGTTACCATGCTTCAGGGGCTATGTCACGCAACTCGAATGATAATGAAACTCATGAGAGTGGTGCAATCCTTTCCTTAAACTACTTTCTAATTTTCAAAATCCAGACTGCAAAAGTAAATAGATTCTCCAAAATACTGTTCAGGTAGGAGTAGAAGTAGTCTGAAAACATATGAACTTCAGTAAGTACTGCAAGTATAGTTTTAAGTATGAAGCTACTAATTAAAATCTTTGCGAAGAGTGGTATATAAAGGTGATAGCTGCTACCAACTAAAAACGGTTGCAACCACATATAATTTTATGGGTCGAAAGAGGTCATGATTGAAGGAAAAAGGGAACCACTGGATTCAACCTCACCGACAACTCCCTTATTCAGTTCTATAACAACCCAGGTTTCATCATTATATATGATTTCAACAACAATACGGTATTTGATCTAATGGTGTTGTCGCTCAAGGTAATGTCAGTAAAGAAAGCCGAAATTTAATAAATTTGTGAAAATGAGAAAAATACATACCGAGAACATTTGACGTGATAGACATATTCTAAGCACATAATCAGATTCAGCAACCTAAAATTAACCTTAATCAATCATTGAAATTTTTAGGGCACATTTTTTTTGAAATTTGAAGACCAGTGTAATTTTATGGGTCGAAATCAGTTCCTGATTGAAAAAAGATAGAAAAGTTCAAGCTTACCGAAAACTCTTTCATTCTGTACTACAACCACCCAGGTTTCATGATAGATAATTTCTGCGACAGTATTTGATGTGTTGCTGCTGCACGCTAACAGTAGAACCATTAAGGAAAGCCAAAATCTGATTAATTTATCAAAATTAGAAAAATTCATACCGAAAAATCGGACGTGGTAGAGAAAATCTGAGCACAGAATCAGATTCAGAAACCTAAAATTAGCCAGAATCAGTTAATAAAATGTTTTGCGCAATTTTTCTTTCCAATATGTAGACCAGTGTTATCAACCAAAACGCAATATTTTTTATCTGATTACTTAGTGACCGAGGAAATATGTAAATGTTATTGTATATTTAGTAAAGTAAATGATAGTTTTCGATAACCAATTTATCAAAATTAGCAAAGAAAGTCACTTGTGCCGATTGTTGCAACGGAATGGAAATTTGAATCTGTGGCCAACCATTCGTTCATAGATGTGCTGATTCTGCTTTTGTCTTACCACCATGACATACCACAATGCTGACAGCACAAAACCAAGTTAACTTTAAATACGTTTCTACAAAAGGCCTATATTAAAAATTTGTATATAAAATACATCTAATACACATATCGAGGACTAATCTACCTAACACACGCGCAAATCGGGTTTTCGAATAACCGCACTGAAAGTAATAAAATTGCTGGAGTTTCCAATTCAAAATCACGCTCGTGAACCGAAATATCTCATTTCTGTTTTGACTTTCAGTGATGTTTAGAATGAACCCTTTGCAAATCCGAGGGCCTTGAGGCCAGGCTATTGCAGTGGCAACAGAAATAAGAAATATACACCATAGTGAAAAGAAAACTTATCATTGCCATGATGAAATGTATTAAGAAAAAGGTTAGTCAAGTAGTCGCAATATTACTACGCACTTTATCAATATTTTTCTTGATTGTTTCGAGGGCCGCTCAAAACGATGTTGCGGCCGCATACGGCTCGTGGGTCTTAGTTTGCCCACCCCGGTGTATGCGGTACAGGTTTCATATTGATTCGTGACAAGATCTGTTTTTTACGACAAAATGCTATTCATATTGTAAATACTCGGGAATTTTAGTGATGCGTCAGTAAGGAGTCACAGAATGTCTGTTCTAGGCCTATAAAGGATTGGGAAAATACGACAATATGTAGGTAAAGATTAGGGATAGTGTGAACGTGAGGTTCACGTTCGCGTTCTGATTGTGAGCCTCATAAATTCAGAGGCTTACGTTCACAAACGAGCCTTGGTAGGTGGCATAACGTGGCTTAATTGTGGCATAAACTGTGCACTGTACATTATTATATCACTTCACGGAAATGCAGGGTTCTCAAAAAACAATAGGATGTCACCTAGCGTCATAGGTTCACGTTCGCGTTCACATAGAACTAGGGCTGGGCACAATGATGCGAGTACTCGAATCTGAATCGAGTATTAATTTTAATGATTCGAGTCGAGTACTAAAAGATGATTTTTTCGAGTACTGAAATTATACGCCTCTCGCCACTGGAAGTTAATTTATCAACGAGAATTAAAGTTTCGATTCTAATTCTCACTGTTGAAGCCTTGCAACCTTGATCGGCGGTATCGTAACATACGAAACATAGTACAAAGCTACGAAGGTTACTGGAGGTAGCACATTTCTGAAGTCATGATTATACCACATCATTGTCACCAAGTGCAATGAAATCGCTATGGTCGAAAAATACCAAAATATAATTTATGAGAAGGATATCAGGCATTATGTTCGGTGTGGTGTCATAAACGGTACATATTTGAACTTCAAGTTATCACATTCCGTTATGACGCCATAATCAGTGATACTCGACTCGACTTTGCCCAGCCCTACATAGAACCTTTCAAAAAGGTTCGTGTTCACACGAACCTGAATCTTTCAGGGGTTCGGACCATCCCCAGTAAAGATAGTTAGATACTTCATCTGGACAATATGCCGATAATGAAGTACAGTCAGAGTATATTAACACAATTATTGCGATTACGAAAATAGCGACTTACCTTTAGCTCTGTGTTGGTTTTGATGGATCCCAGTTTGATTTCAGTTATAAGGTAATTGCTGTTAAAAGGTCAGGTAATTGTCAGGTAATTGGCTTGTAATAGTCCGTCCTCAAAACTTGTTATGTCATCGTTGTTTTTCAAACCACTAGGGGTGCTAAAGTGGCAAGTAACCCCCCATTTTCTCTAGTTCCGCGGGTAATTACACCGAAAGGGGTACATCGGTCAATTTGGAGGGCGTGCCCTGACTTTTATCTGAATACGAACTTCATCTAATTACTTCAAAAACATTTCAAGCTTTGCTTAGTTTGCAAGGATCACTATATTCAGGCCTATTGGATTAGGCCAGGTTCGGGTTTGGTGTATTGTTCGTCCTTGACAATGTAAAGTATATTGCGACACTATTTTTGAGTCAGGGATATGATAAACCAACAACAATACTTTACCTGCGTGACTGTTTGGCGTGACCGGAGAATTGCACGACCCCAATTTGGTTAATTCCGTTCTCTACGTCAAATTTTGCCGCCATGTTTTTCGTCCATCTTTTGATGTCCCTAAAATTCTTTTTTACTGACGTTGATCCGTCCAACAGAAATATGATGTCCATTTTCTGATGACGCTTTGGGCATTCTATATAACACATATAAAACAAATGGTTTAAATCAAAAGCACCCATGCATATAATATAATTATTCGTACTCGTGGATAAGCTGTTTGAACAATAACTTCCTATACAGCAAACACGGTACATGATAGCTGGGCAGGCGCGGCTCGTACTATTAATTCGAAAGCTGTATTACTGGGGAGTCAAACTCAACTTGCGTCGCGGCCGGATTCAAACCTTCAGATCGTTCGCGAGCCGAGCAAAGCCAAATTACTTCAAATTGTTTGTTACGTTAAAATCCGTGCCCGTGTCTTCCTATGAATATATTATTATCACGCATGTGTATGTGATAGTAGATTACATTTTATTACGGATCATATAGGGGTTCGATTCTAGCAACACCTTTATTCGCCAACGATATATTTAGCGAAATCACGATGGTTGACCGGTTGAATGCAGTTATAAACTGTTAAAACAGTGGCTCCAGCGACGACACATGCTGGCATATTTCTATGCTTCCTTTGTTTAAATCGCAATCTGACGTTAGTTGCATGGGTATGCGCTGTGAGTAATACAAGAGATTTAACTCTAATATATGCTCCCGTCGTAATTTGATTCATCAGTATTAATTCGCGATTCGGGTTTATGTGGAGGCCGGCGAGCTTTCGCATCAAAACTTATACAGAGGTGCGACAATATATATTTGAACTATTTTATATTCAATGTATAACCCATACATATAACGATTTCGCATTGGCCGTTTCGCTTCTGAAAAGAACTACTTTTCGGAATGTGGTGTCAATGTCTGTGATCTGGTTCCTAATGGTAACTGGATTAAATAATATTAACGCTTTCGGAAGGTTATAATACGGCCTATAAACATAAGTCAGCATATGTTGCTCGGACGGAATATTTAATGGAAGTATTTACTACTAAAAACCTAAGCATTTGTTAGAACTGTGCTGGATAATATAAGCATTTCACAATCAGAATTGCTTTACGGGCCAGATGAAATCGCCTGGGGACCGGGTGCAGCCCGCGGGCCGTATGTTTGACACCCGTGCTGTAATATAATGAGGGTTCGTCTCTATGATTAAATTTCGCGATCAGGGTTCGAGACTTAACTTAGGTGATCCATAATTTAAAGCGTTTCAGCGACAGAAGGAAGTCGTCTGCACCTGCACCCCATATCGACAAAAAGCAATAATCTGACAATCCAAAATTGTTAGCAACGAATCCCGGTAAGTAATGTTGCAGTGCAAGTAGAAGCCCAGATAACGTGATCATGATTTGCTTAGATTAGCGTAGCCTGAGGGACGAATGTGTTCATGGTCCTCCCGAAATGTTTCGTAGATTTTCCCAAGTTTCCATGAAGTTGATTATTTTCGATTGGATTAACGTAACGTGAAATTTTGCCTCGCATGATTTACTGTAGCTAAATTTCTGACGAAGCCCCCACGTCAGGGGTGTTCAACCTTTTTTCTATGCGCGGACGGTCTTCGATTACTTAGGGATGGTGTGAGCCTCTGAAAGGTTCTGGTTCGCGTGAACGCGAACCTTTTTGAAAGGTTCTGAGTGAACACGAACGTGAACCTCGTGACGTCATATTGATAATTCCAACCCTACGTTTCAGTGAAGTGGTAGCCTATATTGATGTACACAATACCTAGCGACGACTCGGACCACATAATTCCACAATGCTGAAGTACGTTTTGACGTTTTAAACTTCGCCAAATGTATCAACTGGGGCAATTAAATAATATAATAACCCCATAAAACCAATATCTTCCGTCACTTTGCCAACAATTTCGACGAGGGCTTGCAAGGGAATATAAGCTTACGCCTTAACGGTCAAGGCAAGACCGGACAATGTATTCCGCGTGTGAGTATTACTACGGTGATATTGAGCAGAGTGTAAAACTTGCTACCGATATTACCCCAATAACAAGTTATACAGCAGTAGCCAACACCCCAGTCGCACGGATTTGGTTTTCATGAGACAATGAACATATGAAGATTGGCACCGTACTCTTGCTGGATTTTTTATATATCAGATAGCGATATCAAGTTCATTGATTGGTTGAATAAGCATCATTCACCGACTACATATATAGTGTATTTGTATTTGCTCTTGATGTTGTGTGATTGCGGGTCAAGCTCAAAGCAGAGAGTCACTAAATATTCACGAAGGGAAAGCTGGATATTTCGAGCAAACTTTTGCAACAAACCAAGTAAAATGGTCGCTTAGAGTTTATTTTTTTATGCTGCCAGCGCCATGCTTAGAGTGGCCCGCAATTGGAATGCAATTTATTTCAACCAAAGATATTATATTGAAGTGAATATTGTAATATAAGAAAAAGGTTCACAGGGCAGAACCTACCAAGGTTCGTTTGTGAACGTGAACCTCTAAATTTCTGAGGTTCACACACAGAACGCGAACGTGAGCCTCACGTTCACACCACCCCTATTACATATATAGCGTACGGTCGCATACCAGTGGACAGTCGTAATGGAACACCTGGGCGCCAATACCTATGTGTTAAATTGGATACTAGGGGATTTCACATCGGGGATAGCCCCTGTAGTGTTCTGTGCCATCACTGTTTGCTGCTTGTTAAATAGCTTGCACATGAAAGTTTCTAGTTGTAGAAATACAGCGCCCCCAGAGCCGAGTATTCTTGTTGTGAAAAGTTATTGGGATGGGCTGTCCAGTCGGGCTGGTGGCGAAAATTTTTCAACTTCATGAATGAATTTCGTCCTTTATTGGTTGGTGTACAATCTACATATTACTGCCAAATACCTATCTTTTCTCAACGCACGTTTTCGGATTTCTTCGATGTCTTCGAAAATTTTGGGCAGATAACTACCGATAGAAGATCTTATAGGGTTGTTATTAATCACTTTGTTTCATGTTGTTATTCTTTGTCCTCCCATCAGGATTACCGGTACAATCAGAATATAAATTGGAATCGCTTAAAACATACCAGAAAACACGCTATTTGTGAACAGTACGTGACTCTAAATAGGTAGTTCTTTATGGAGCGAAACATTTTCGTCTTCGGTTTGCATTTGTAAGGTGGGACTGAAATTGTGAGGAAAATACCACATTGAAATTAAAACAGGAAGGCACCCTGAATCGGGCGAAGTGCGAAGAAAATTATTTAGTTGGATTCTAATCTCTCATGTGTAACGGCACGCTATAGTGGACGCGGAACACCGTTTGGGAATCACTGGTGAATTCACCAAAATACGGTACGACCCGGTACGCCAAACTTAACTTGAAATAAAAGTAAAGGTGATCCCTAATTTAAAGCGCTTTAGCTGAGCCCAAGCCAAATGGTATGAAAACGTGATAATTTACTATCGCAGGGCTGTAGCGAGACAGCGTATAGTGGTGTATAATCCACAGCTGCAACATCAATGGATTGCACATTCGAGGCCAACTGAGGCCGACTCTAAGTGTTGGAGGTTTATTTAGGCTCCTCCTCCCCATATCATCCGTTTAAGCGGTGTCTTATAAAAACCTAGAAGTGGGCCGTGATACAAGTCGGCGGCTAAGGAATGAAAACGAAGAAAATCGACCTTGTGTAAGTGACCATAGTAGTCGACACACACCATGAATAGCACAAACAACCAGAGGTGGTCAAAGTAGTCACCGTCGCTACTCAAGTAGTAGAAGTAGAAGTAACGCCGGAATTTCTACTCAAGTAGAAATAGGAGTGGTGGTTCACAAGTAAGTAAGTAAGTAAGTAAGTAGGTATTCTACGCTTCTTTTTGTCTACAAAACTGAAAACTGTCAAGTAGAAGTATAGAAGTAGTCTAAAATCATAACTACTTAAAAGTAGGAAAAATCGACTTCAATACTTCAAAAAGTAGAAGTACTTCGTTACTGATCATCTCTGCAAACAACAACAGGAACTGTGTGACGTTGTTCGAGCGCTGAGTGCGCAACATCAGTAGAAAATATACACTCCCTCTTACCTGGTCTAGTTTTCTTCAAATAAGTCCATTCCTCTCCGTTATCCTCGCTCTCGTAACAAATTCCTGGAAATCGACTGATATCGTTGCATTCCAAAACTGCTGCGGGCGCACATACCTACCGAAGAGAGCTGCGTTTACTGATTGTTATGCCTTTTTTGAGATTCACCAGTTTCGCGGTTTGACTAAATCCGTATCATAATGCGTAGCCAATACAAAATTCCTTGGTCTGAATATACCTCATAATAGCCGCATCTTTTTTGCATGCTTGCGCCATGCGTCAATGATCATCAGTTAAGTCAGTGGTTCCCAACCTGTGGTACGCGTACCACCAGTGGTACGCGAAGATCTTCCAGGTGGTACGCGAGTAGATTATGTTTTTTTTCGACCGAAGGAAGTTATTAGTTCAGGTATCAGTTATCAGCTCAGACTTTAAGTTTTTTGAAGCTATCGTCGTCGTGGTTAGTGGTGATCCCACCAATGACGGCCTACTGCAGGGGTGGCCAACTGCGACTGCATGCGGCCATAGAAGGGAATTTGTGCGGCAGTGGACACGTAATCCAATTAGTATGCGTAGGCGGCCGTTGACATGCAATTTGAATTTATGAATTGACTCCCGATTTCGTGACAGATTTTAATTAATCTTGAAATTTTCTTCGCGCTGCGTGCGATTCGATGTGTCTTTTTCGATTTAAATTTAGTAGGGCCCTTTGCAATTAGAGCCCCTCATTTCAGATTCGAGGATTAGAGGAAAATGATGTGCCCCATATAGAAATATACCAAATCGGGAATTGTGTACATCTCACTATAACGACAAGCCTAATCGGGGGTCAAGAAATAACAGCATGCAGCAAAGTGACTAATAACAATTGGCCCACCCGAAGATACATCATCATTGATAAAACTTGCCCAAAATTTTCGAAAACACCCCCTCCTTAAACTCTACCGGTGAATCTGACCACAACTATGGGCTGAGGAAGGATAAATGTTTGATAGCAATATGTAAAACTACTAATATTAATCACGAAATTCATTAGTAAATCTGAAAAGGATTTCGCCCTTCGCGCAGCAATTCCTGCAGGCCCACAACATCACCAGTGACCATGACCACGACCACTCGCGACTTCGGTGCGTAGTTCACCAGAAATGGACATAGACACTATAACGTGGGTATTGGGCGTCCACCTATAGTTAATTACGACGATGCCCTGAAATGCGGCAGTGGGCTACACAAGTAGTTGAAATGCGGCCGTGAATGGAAAAAAAGGTTGGCCACCCCTAGCCTACGGGGAATAGATCTAGTCGTAAAGCATTGGGATTTTTACCAAACGAAATTCCGTTTTAATATATTTGACCACATTAATTCCAAATGGATCCACTACAGAAATCACATACAGCACCTTAAAATGGGCAGTTTATTTTATGTTTCGCTGCCTTTGGCGCGCGTAATTTATGTAGGTGGTACGCGAGCACTGCATAAAACCTCGAAATGGCACGCGGGTGGAAAAAGGTTGGGAACCACTGAGTTAAGCCATATGTTCTGATATGGTCAGTATCAAATTGAGGTTGCTTGCATGGTGGAGCGATTAAGGTATTCATGAATAATTGAATAAGTCATTATTGCCACTGTGGAAAACTTGTACAACAGACGCAATAATGCAGAGCTTGAAATGTGGTAATAAATCGTAATATAGATTAGGATCATCCATATATTTTATTATGACCGTGAACTCACCCTGATGGTATCGTTCATGGTATCAACCGCAAATACGGCCTGATGCGACCTGGGAATGGAGAGTCTTGTGCATGTATCTGACCGTTCGAAGTCGACCACGCACTTCAGTAATTCACCGACGGCTCCTTTAAAATAAAGTCGACGGGGTGTGTGACTGACAGAGCATGAATTTTTCTTCATCATCTGGTTATTTTTGTATTTTTATACCCTAAAAAAGTTAAATAATTGTGTACCTGCTGCTGTAGTTCCGGAATCGAACGGCTGAGCGTCGCCAAATAGTGGATTTACCAATTTTGGCAATGATGATATCAGCCTGAAAACATAACGTGTCAATGTTTGTGCACACGGTAGAATTACAGAGCGATCATCATTGATCGACGCTACTTGTTAATAACATCAGAGGAAACCTAATCTTTGGTGTTCACTGTTAATCGATAATAACGAACTTCATAAGTTGGTTCATAAGTCGATTCTACTTGCTAACCACATTAGAGGTGACTTAATTTGTGTATTCAGCTGTAGTAGTGACCAGCTTCATAAGTTGCAAAAGGCAGCATTTAAATCGGATATAGTCAGTATAGTCACTAACAATGTCAAATTACATATTGGACATAAATTTTGCGAATACAGGTACTTGTAATATTTCGGCCTATTTTAAGGTAAAGTAGAAGAGAAAATTGCCATAACCTATACATGTTTCATTTCAGAATGGTCTGGACGTTCTCAACCAACAAGTCGTACAAACAGTAATCTTACTCTTTACGGTTTGCGACCTTCAAATTATATCCATAAAATGCCGGACGGGTACTTGATATTTGTGCGTCTGCATGACTCTGATTTCGAGCCGCCGTCAAATACTTGATTGCTACGTTCTTCCGTTCGATGTTGAAGCTCGCAGTATACCGCAGGCAAATTAGTATTAGAGTTAGCGCACAAAGATTAGCATAGAGTGGGACATGCATAGCGTGGTATAATGAACTATCGATAGAACATAGGTTCAGAGTTGCTCATATTTAATTAATGATTTATAAGAGATGGTGATGGGTGACGGTGATTAAACAGCCTACATTGGGGTATTTAAAATGTCAGTTCTAAAGTATTACACTCACATGTCATTCATCTTTTATGGAAGAGATGCTTCAATCCCTCTCATGCGTCGAAAGGAGATTTTGGTTATATGTAAATTGTTGGAGAAGCGACGGAAGATATTGATTTTATGGGATTATTACATTATTTGATTGCTCCAGTTGATACATTTGGCGCCGTTTAAAAAGTCAGTATGTACTTCAGCATTGTATTATGATTTGGCCCGAGTCGTCGCTTGGTCGCTTGGTAGCTTAATATATATCACTTCACTGAAATGTAGGGTTTGAATTAGTTATATGAAGTCACGTGACGTCATGAGGTTCACGTTTGCGTTCACACAGAACCTTTCAGAGGTTCACACCATCCCTAAAAGATACAGAACAATACCAAATCATTGTCGTGAAGTACATGATTTGGAGGAATGTCCGATGCCTTCCATCAGTTTCCTACGTTAGATACCGCGAGTCTCTTATGGTTGCGCATGCGCATGTTCTATAGAACCGGTGCCGACGGGCTAAATCCGACTACCGCCTATAGGTCCGTCACCCTGGGGCGCACCTAAATATGCGTGGCTGCACCAGTACGAAAAGATATACAAGGATCACAAGCTTGTCACAGTAAACAGATACTTTTTACATTAACATTTAATGAGCAAAAATTTTAAGAAACATAATAATGCTGAACAGAGTGTCACACTTCCTGCCAGTTCCTGGATATTACAACCTTTCGTATATGACGGGTATACCTCAGAAATTAAATTTAGTGATCAAATTTTAATCGAATTTTTGGATAGACAGCATACACTGACTCCCAGAAGCACGTGTTTAATGTACAAAACATTCCGTGCTTATTGAATGCCAACAATGTATTTATAGGGACGTTTTTTGTTTTGTTTGTGTGAAATCAAATCTCGTTAGAGAGATTGAATTTCACACATCGATCCATAGATGAGTGGAGTATTGAAGAAAAGATAGCATGTCTCGGCGTGAGTTATAGTTTATCAATAATGTGAATCAAAAAAGCGGTCATTGAATAGTAAATCTCATTGCTATCTTCTTCTATCGTACTATTTTATGACACGTGATGGTAGTTTAACTCGCGATTAGCCTGCAGTCATAATCGAACTCGCACAACGGCATTTTGTGAAACTTTAGCACCTTCAATACGCAGGATGACATGCGTAATGATTTTCCATATCTCTATCCGCCTTTACCTCTGTCTATACAGGGGTGTCAAAAATACGAACCGCCAGAAGATTTCATCCGGCCCACTGAGCCATTCTGAGTAGATTGAAAAATTACTAAATTACCCAGCACATTTGCAAATAATGTTACTATTCTTTGCAGGAAATACTCTCAATAGATATTTCCTCAAGCCAACAAATGTCGAGCATGTTCATAGGCAATATTATCATCACCTGACTACGGCGTTGTGGTTTCACGCTCCCTAATTCGGGAAGAAAAAGTGCACACTGAGTAAAGCGTTTTATAGAGAAATCGACCAAAACTAGCTATTCACAGAAGTGAAAATGCAAATGCGGATCCGTTATATGAAATTCACATGGAAAATATTAGTTGCATAATTATATAATTCAAATATCTATAATTCCGGACTTGGTACTTGGGAGGAGAAAGTCCACTTGCGATTTAACCAAAATGCGTACGGCTGCGTTTACAGTTGAATAGGTTTTATTCTTCGCAACGCATACGCTGGACTAAGGGCAGATTACGACGACAGCAAAGGGCGAATGGAAATATGCCAACTTATATCGTCGCTAGCGCCACTGTTCTCTCGGCACATAACTGTATTCAACCAGACAATCATCGTATTTTGCAAATTCCATTGCTCGAGAATAAACATGGTGCGACTTGCTACAATAGACACCCTATGATTCGTGAATTAGCTATATATGCTTGATAATAAAGTATTCAAGTGAAAAGGAAGGACACGAGGAATCATTTGACTGCATGGTCCGGCCCGCAGGCGATTCGAAGGCTTTAATCCGACCCACGACGCAATTTGAGTTTGACAGCCTACATTTTGTGCAAACAGAGTAGGCCTACATGAGTTCACCATAACAGCTTCAAGTGTTGACCTAATTGAAAAGAGTGCTGAGAAACGTCCTATATAAGTAGGGTTACCACACGTCCTCTTTTAAGAGCATCTGTCCTCTTTTTTGACTTTTTTGAAAGTGTCCTCGGAACACGCCCTTTTGTCCTCTTTTTTGAGATGTTGTCCTCTTTTTTGATAATTTTGGTCAAATTTAGGGCCGAATTCGACCGATATGCCGTAAATCAGCACCGAAGTAACGCTCCAGCGGGTATTTATCAGCGGGCATATATCATGTTGGCAGGATTGTGACCGTAGCACCCCAAATCCCCAATTGGGGGGGGGGCGAGCTCGAAAAGGGGCCTAAAATTATTTCCTGATTGAGCATAAATTATAGAGTACTTTTATGAAAGTTTATGCAACTTTTTTCAAATTTTTTCGCGCTGGGCGCGTTTTATTATTTCAAAGTATCATGACTAATGGGTACACTTTGCCACCAGAAAAGAACGCATGATTTTTTTTAGAAATGGGCATTCTAGCGTCGGTCATTTCCGCGCCATGCCGTATCAAGACATATGAAGTTCAGGCCATGTAACCCGCGACTCCAAGATGTGTGCCACAACGATCGGTAGCAACGATCGGCAGGCCTGACAGGACTGTCCTTTGCTGGCCGAAAACGTCGACATATATACATATATGTTCAATTGTCCTTAAGCGCGTAGATGACTGGCGACGAATGTTCCTGTCGTGGAAATCTGAACTCCTCAAGACAAATGACATTCCGCAGAGAAAAATTACACTGGTCAACACATATTTTTAGGCAGACACAGTAAGAGTGATTTTTGGAGTTTTGAAGGGCACTGATTCCGAATATGACCTTGGTTTTTTCAAATTGGCGCAATTTTTGTAGATAGGCTAATCCGCGGGCTATTTTTACTAAAATCTCATATTTTCGTTGTATGGGCTCGATAAAATATCAGCTCAGTCGTACTATAAAGTTCAGAAATTCAATCTACTTGTTATTTTGACACGCTGAACACTGTTTTAAATCAAAATACATCAACAGACTTATATTTCAGGGTATTAGATTTATCATGGCGACTTTCTCGGATATCATGTACATAATAAAACTTCAATCATATAGAAGTATTTACCTAGATACTCAAATGAAGTTGCATTAATTTATGTCAACCACCTATTTTAAATTCAAAGTAATCAGTAGGAATATTATATTAATTACTTATCTTAAAGCAAAATTGGTTCTTGTACTATTTTCACTTGTAAGCAATTTAGTGCAGTTTTCGAAAGGTTCTAGCAATAGTCTGCCATAATATGTTTGTCACATCTGCACTGATATCTTTCTTTTGCTGGTTTGATGTATTGGTGCAACCTCTCCCCTTTCTATTCTCTCTAATCAACTATATTATAAGAAAATATATCAAGATGACTGAACAGGAAATGAGTTGTAATGCTCATGTTTGCTACAAGGTTTCCATATGCAGATACCGATTCTCGGACCATCTGTTCGTAGTTGGTTCGTTTGTGGTCTTCCAAAAAGTCTTATTTACTACTTCCTAGAAGGGATTCCATGCCGTGAGCATCTTTCTTCCTATGAAACTGGGATCCTTCATCCGTATTCGAATCTGATGATCATCAAAGATTCCAGATCTCAGAAGCTTCTCGTTTGATATGGATATATAGTTACACCCACTTTGTTGACTAAGCGCAAAATTATTCATTTACAAGTCAAAAGACATGTGGAGCATATGAATGTTTTAGTTAAGATTTCCAGGAACAAATTTGATGGTTTATACTCCTCTTTTATCTTGGTAGAATGACCAATTGGTGCAGGAGAAAATATATTTTGCATCGTGCAAAACTACAATTTTTAGGCTTTAAAAACTGTTTTTTTAACAAACAGAGTTCTCGCATCAGGTCATGTTGATATTGATGGAATAAGTGAGAACGACATGAGTGTTCACCATATCAGTCAATTATATCTGTTTATGCGCAGTATAGGAGTAGAAAAATCTAAGATATACTTCCTACCAAGTTAAATATTTAAGGGTAAATACAGTGATTTTATCCTTTTAAGAATATGAATATATTCTTTTCTAGAGCCAATCTTGCAAAACTGATGTGATATTCGTGATCAGAAACTTTGAAAACCCAAGAAACAACTCTATGATATTCTGCCAAAACAATTTTTTTTCATTTCGTTGACCAGTGTTATTGGCCAGTGTAGAAATGTCAATTTTAAATCGCGTGCGTCTTATAGTTTAGTACGTTTTGGCGATTTCAATATCTTTTGACATAGCAGACAGGAGGTCACAAAATAACATGTAACGAAGTCATTATGCGAGCTCGCCCGAATATGTATATTGTATAATTATTATTTACGGCCCTACATTCTCTAAGACAACTCTTCACTCAGCTCAACCAGTAGGTCGAATTACGTGGGCAGAGAAAGTATAAAACATTTATTGCAATGTATATGCAATTCCCGATATTTTTGGCCAATTCAATCAGGAATTTAATTAATCTTTAGCGCTTTGCGCAATTAAGAGATATGAACTGACTCACTAATTAGTATACCAAATCTCGCTCACAAAATAGCGGTGAAAATGTAGATCCTGATAGGGGGTGTAGGGGCGAAGCCCCCCATAAGTTTGATTTATGGTTTGTGGTCCAAGACCAACACTTTGAGGGGGCCTGACGAATTGCTGTTTCGGTCCTGCATATAGGTTCCTCGATAGGAGTTTATCATAGAACTGTGGTTCAGAGATGTCAGTAACGAAGTACTTCTACTTTTTCGAAGTACTCAGGTAGTTTTCCGCTACTGGCGGTACTTATTCAAGTAAATCTGATTCCCGCTACTTCTACTTCGTGAAATTCTGTGATCTACTTACTGACTTCTCGCTATTTTCAGTTTGTCAAGTAGAAGTAGTGTAATCCTCCAATCAGAAAAATAGCCTGACGAATTTTGGGGCTCTTTGCGCGAATTACTAACATTCAATTTTCATAAAAGTTGAGTACAAACCAGAGTTTTCGTCGCGCTTCGCGCACGGTACATATATAGAGTAACAAATATGTTTTCACAAAAGTATCGGTGAATAAAATTTAGGTAGCGGGTTGTGTGGTTCAGTTCAAGCCGCATTGTCGCCCATATGAAATATTTCATAACAGTGAATATGGCCCATATGTTAGAAACTACCGTTTCGCAATCTAGCAATTACCCATCATATCGTAATCTAGCAGCCCAGGGCGTGTGTCCTGATCTGGGAAACTGGAATTTGACTTTTTTGTGCCTTAGACCTGTGTTAGCAGAACACCGTTGACACTTTTTGGACAAAAGAGAAAAAATCTATTTTCCGCTTTTTGGAAGTAGTATTGGTAATTCTCTTTCAATTCCCAGTATCATACTTCTAATTTGTTTCAGTTCTTTTTTTCTGAAGAACATACATGATGAAGTATAAAAGCAAGTGCAGTAATGCCTCTATTTTCCGGAAATATAGCTATACTAAATGATATTTTTACGATCAGATAATTTTTTTGTTAACGTTTACCAATTGCTCAAAGTGTTGACACCGTATCCGATGCAACTTCTCCGTCTTGCTCTTCGACTAAACTACGGACCTTATAATATGGGGGAGGGCGCCATGCCATGATATGTTCTGAAACGGGGTGTTCGGGTAAACGAAGGATTCGTATCGCATTTCCATATCAACACCAGACATGGGGTAATCGCGATTAGTAATCGTAATCGATTACGACGATTACAGCATTTCAAAGTAATCGTAATCGCAATCGATTACATTCGAAAAAAAATCCGAAGTAATCGTAATCGTAATCGTAATCGACTACTTCCCATATCTAATCGATTATTTTGTGAAAGAACGATTACTTTTTGTTTGTACAAGGACTATGACATAAACTGGATATTCGTGAACAAGAATGAGATAATATACCACGTTAGCGATAGCACAGACGTCTGTTTTCAAACGACACAGACTCATTATTACGTCAGAAGTATTAGCTCCGCTCGTCATTGCGCAAATGCGCACACATAGTAAACAGACATGCGATGGACATTGGACATTGTAGTGTTATTGTAACAACACCTCCCGTGGTGTATATCAGGTTATCAATACACTACGGAAGCCCCTACCTCGCAGCAGGATATTGATCGCCACTCTGCCTATAGTTTCAAATAGTAACTTATGTATTGATGTTTGGTTGTGCTTAGTTAAACGCAGTTTACCGTTGCTGCTTGGCGAGCAGGAGGCCTACGTACGCACGTGCACCTGACGAAGATTCGGAATTTTGTACTCGTCATATAAAACATTGCAGTTTCCACAACGAAGCATTACAAATAAACAGCTGCTGATATATATCATAACCGAGCCGTGCTTAGCCGTTTCTCGTAACAGCAGCTCGCAGTATAAGTATTAAGTAGAAGGCAGAATTTTTATGTTCACTATATCTCATTCTCATATAACTACTTGAAACGGGCGTCAATCGTTATGTCACAGTTCGTTACTTAGCATTTGGACCTGCCGCCATAACCATCCGCTTATATAGCCTGACATGTTGGCGTGGGTTGTAGCTAGAATCAGCAATTCAGCCAAAACAGCAATTCGTTCCCCTGTCCAACCGTTGGTTAATTTTCAAAACTGAATTCGTCAATAATATTCGTAATTGCATTATATTACTATTCATTCATAACCTCTCTCAGCCCAGAGTGTTAGATTTACCTGTAGAGCTGGGGCACGTAATTCATAATCGTAGCATCTGATATGGTAGTATATTTACTTTATTGTATGTTGTTAATTCGCGACCTCCGCAGTCTGTTGTATAATCAAAATATATTGTTCTCGCCCAAACGTAGCAGACTTAAAGAATGCCTTTTGTGAGACGCACACACAAATTGTCATGGCTATATTCCTTTGTGGATACGCCGGGTGACATTTGCATTGTGGGCCCAGATTGGAAGGACAGGAGTTATTAGTCACGCCCACCCAGCGCGGCTATTGACAATGGACGAATACTCTAAGTTTCGGCCAAGGTATTTCTTTGGTATCACATCCCGTGAAGTTTCGTGTTGTCCGAAACTGCATGTCTTTTGGTGTGTTGTATGATCGTGGCGCGGTAATAACCGGCTCCGAAATGATTGTTCGCATAAAATAGCCTATGAATGTTTTTTTGAGGGGAAGAGGTATGCATTTCAAACCCAGCTATCTACCGGAGCAGGGGTCACCAACCGTTTTGAAACAAAAAGCTACTTCATGTGTAGTGTACTGATTATTGCGACGACCGACGGGTTACCACTTACTCCCGCCGTTTATCCGTGTTCAGTTGGATTTCGTCACTTAGAGTAAGACAATCAGAGCACTGGGCCGGGTTTCCGCCCCTTACCAAGAACAAAAAACGCTCACTCGCCGGAACTCACACCAGCTCCTCCGGGCTCAGTTGCGTTGCTGCAGTGCGCGCCGAAGCTCCAATCTCCGCGTCGAGACTCGGGAATATTCACTATAGATTCCCGTTGAGCCGCCGCGTGGGCGAAGAAAAGTAATGCCCCGAGCGACTGCGTTCGTAAGTTCCTTGGGGTCGGCCGACCCATGTTCAACTGCTGCTCATATGAAACCAGCTTCAACTTTCAAATCTCTCATTTGGATATTTGCTACAGCGACCGCGGGCGACTCATTTGGTCCGCTTTGGTGACCCCTGTGCTAGAGACATTTGAAACGCAAAGCTCGAAGAACATTTTCAAGAATTAATTAAATTCTCGAAAATACTCTATAATTTATGTTGGTTTACGAAATAATTTTGAGTCCCCTTCGCTCCCCACCCTATTAAGGAATTTGGGGTGCGGCAGGTAAAGACCTGGTAATAATGCAAATTGTTGGATGCGATAAATCATCCACTATAAAGTTGGGCAATTGGTATATTATGACGTATGAAGCAAATGACGCATGATGTATGAAGAGAGTTGATATCTCATTAGGCCTTTTCATCGCAATCCTTGTATTGTCTTCCAATATATCATTTAAGAGTATAGTTCTAAGAAGCAAAACAAATGTAATCGTGAGTAATCGTGATTACTTTTCCAATGTAATCGTAATCGTAATCGACTACTTCCTGATTTTGCTGTAATCGTAATCGTAATCGTAATCGCAATCGATTACATTCATAAAGTAATCACCCCATGTCTGATCAACACTGTCATTTGCATCACATGATGCGGACGAATGGTTATTCTGTCAGAAATTGATACCTCCTGGGATGCATTAATATGAATCAAGCTGTCTACACTTTACACATAGCTCAATTTGCAGCTTTTGACAGTCCACGTGAACGAATTGCGACCGTTTTCACAACTACTTACTTGAGTAGATTTAAAGTCAGTCAATTCTACTTCTACTTCAATTAGTTTCAGGTTGCTTTTAAAATAAGTAATTCTACTCGTAATTGAGTAAATATTTACGTTGCTACTTCTACTTCTACTTGAGTAGCTTTATTGACTACTTTGACAACCTTTGCTGTGGTTATACCCTATACCGATCTGAGCTCGATCGGACCGAGCTAGAAGTTTTCAAATGCGATATTCGCTTCCTTGATATGCTTTACTTAAATATAAAGGCATGCAATTATTACAGTGTTTTTAGATGGTAGCTTTGTATTCAATAGAGTGGACCAATACTTTCCATTCATGGATCCACGCAAAAACATGATTTACATCTCAAAACTAGAGCTAATCAGCAATTTTAATTGGCATTTCTGGATTCAGCCTAAAAAAAATTGGAAAGAATCGACGCTTTTCTTATAGAGAGCAAAAAGCGTTTGACTTTGCCAATTATGATATTAGTATTATTGCCATCATCTTTCTGAATTCGTTGAGTCGAAATTTTATTCTAGGCCTATAGCTGTCCTGTGATCTTCAAATAACAAGCGTCCTGCTGTCCTCATCGCCACAGAGTTAGTGCGTTCTCGCTCATTGTCGCAAACACACACCATGCGAGCACCGTTTCCTCGAAGCTGCACGTGAGAGCAATTGCGCAGTGCTGACGCGGTCTCTACGCACGCACATGATATCTAAGCTGCGCACACTGTTGTCCATGGGACCACGCAGGGGGCGTGAACGCGTAGAAAATTAGATGGAACATTGCTTGCGGCGTCATACTCAAAAGTCAAAGATTCAAGGACGGTTTTTCGCACGTTGGCCTGTACCTGAAAGCGCATCGTCGTTGCCACATCGTAATTAATATATTACGAAACTTTATAGCCGATCCTGGGCTGGTAACAGACTCATCTTTTGCTATTACCCTGGCTACAAAGCTACGAAAGTCAATTGAACTAACGCTGGATGTAAAATCGTAAGATGGATACAAGATTATCCAAATTCTAAAACGAATTCAAGAATTCAATCCGAAAATATTTCAGCCGCCAGCACCCTTCAACATAGGTCGCGGGTCTCTAGCATGAACCGCAGTGATATCCATTTCAATGTCTCTGCGATATGTGTCATTTACTCATTGACTAGGGCTGAGAGTAATCAAGTACCTGAGTGATTCGATTCTGAATCCCGTAATATGCTTCGAGTCGAGTCGAGTAGTCGAGTATCACTGATTATGGCGCCATAACGTAATGTGATATGTCAAAGTTCAAATAGGTGCCTTTTATGCCACCAAAAAGAACATAATGCCTGTTATCCTTCTCATAAATTATATTTTGGTATTTTTAGACCATAGCGATTTCATTGCACTTGGTGACAATGATGTGGAATAATCATGACTTCAGAAATGTACTACGTCCAGTAACCTTCGTAGCTTTGTCCTATGTTTCGCATATGTTACTATACCACCGATCAAGGTTTTAAGGCTTCAACTGTGAAAATTAGTATCGAAATTATAATTCTCGTTGATAAATTTACTTCTATAGTGGTGAAAAGCGCATAATTTCAGTACTCAAAACAATCGTGTTTTGCTACTCGACTCAAATCATTAAAATTAATACTCGATTCAGATTCGAATACTCGCATCATTGTGCCCAGCCGTACCATTGACACAGATTTGCCGTGTTATAATCTTCGACGTAGAACTTGATATTGTCGAGCCATTCACCTATCCGTATCACTTAATACTATTAATACTATACTAATTACATCCATATGCATTGGGATGCCCTCATTATTATTTAGATATTACCAGCTATAAAAAGCACCTGGGCTACCTGACTGTTTTAAGGATATAATCGTGGTGGAAAATTTTTGCCAACGTCGGATTTACCTATACTTATATACACAGATACTCGATGAAATCTTAACTCCCGTTCCTATTTGCATTGAGCTCAATGGGCTACTAACGATTTAATGATAACCAGCACTGCTTGCTGTTTTATTACACTTAACCGAGACTTCTTGTTTCGCCTATTGACATCGTGCTATTCTATGTTTGACTTTCTATTGATTCGTAAACTCGGATGTATTTTACTTCCTCAACGGCTGGTATGTCTTCTATTGATACATCTCAACGGCTGGTATGTCTTCTATTGATACATAATAATTTTTATCCTGGTAATGGTTGAGGCCTTGCTGATTCCAAACTGCTGACCGACATCGACAGCAGTTTTATTCATGATTTTCATCGCCACCCATTGTGCGGATATAAGGAGAGTCTGAAACAAATCATCATGGATGTATCCAAGCAGGCTGTACTACTATACCATAAATGCCAGAAATCGGCAGAAACTGATTAAGCAAATAACCATCCGGGTCTTGTTAAAAGAACCAACCGACCACATAATTATGTCGCGAACGATCGCCATCAATAATAAAACGATATTGCATACTTTTGCAATTAAATTACGTACATCTTAGATGGGATGTTTTAATTAAATTATAGGTTTCTGATGCCAATGAATACTATGCAGGGTTGTAATCACTCGAGTCATGACTCGACGCTGGCCATACTCGACTCGAGTCGGACTCGAGTCACGATTTTATGGTGACTCGACTTGTACTCGAGATATTGCGCATGACTCGGACCAAGTCATACGACTCAAGACTGGGTCTACCAAGACCGGCATTTCATTGTAACTTCAAAGAATAGCAGAGCAGTAACACTATTATTATTTAGTCTATCTGTTCTGGTAGCCTATACTTGAAAAGGCTACCAGAAACTGTTGAAAGTGAGAAGAATTAGTACATTAGGAATGCGACGCATCCGATATCACCGTGCATAGTTGTACAAGATGGGTTTCACACTCTACTCCGTGAGTTGGACTCGGACTTGGACTCGGACTCGGTGGTGAATTGAAAATGACTCGACTTGACTCTAGTCAAAACTATAAAAGTGATATTGCCTTGTAGGGTTGCATTTAAAACAAAAATCAATTAAAACGAACATGTTTGAAACATGGCCCTAATTTAAAACATGTTTTTATTGTGTTTTGAGCCATAACGTCATGAATATTCAGCTATGACGTCATAATAGATTAACATTGACAATTGAAAATATAGGGTAAATATAGCTCCTATGACGAAATATCTGTACTATAACTGCTTAACCGACTATTTTGAAGGTTCCAACCATCCCATGTCGATATACGTCGACTACATCGGGTGGTAATTGTCCGTAGACTCATACAACATGTGTTTTTTCAAAGGTCCTTGTTTAAAACACTGTTTAAAACATGTTTTACACAAAATGTTTTAAAACACCGTTTGTTTTAAATGCAACCCTATTGACTTGTGACTTGTAAGTTACAACCCTGATGCTATGATACTGTGACGACGAACGCTAATTTTCAACAACCCAACTGCTCATTGCTGCACGCAAGGTTGTTCTTCAGCTGTCCAACAAAGTACCGTAGTCTACGATTGCCACTTCGATTGTGGGAAGACTAGTTTATAAGACCGCATAAAACGACATATCCCAAGAACGATGATTACAGCATGCGTATGACGCTCGGAGAAATGGTCGTCCTTTATTGAAACTTGCATGCAAACAAGCAATTATCGTGAACGTAGCCATTGGAATGCATGAAGAAGTCAATTTTTGTTCCAAAAATCGATCAATCATTCATAATAGTTTACAATTCAAGATTTGAGGGCTCGTTCCCAGTTTGTATGAAGGATAGCGGAATGAATTAGACTGTCGAATGTTCCCGTTATCACCAAGTGGATGGAAAATGAACGTCAATTAAATATTTGCGATTCCTCAAATCACATATAACTGCAGCAGTCTTAAATATTTTAACCCAGGGTCGCGACCAGGGCTGTGGAATCGTAGTCGTGGAGTCGGATCCAGAGTTTCCTTAATTTTTACCTTAATGGAATCGGAGTCGGAGTCTCAAAAATTCTCTAGCACTCCTTGGAGTCGGAGTCGTGAAGAAAATACTGGGTGGAGTCGGGGTCGGAGTTTGTGAATGCTCCTTACTCCGACTCCAACTTTTTCGATGTGAAAATATGGGTTGAACAACGTTTGCTAATAGTTTTTTCAAGCGCTTCGGAAAGGTAACTTTGTTGATTTAGTAATGTCAAGAAGATACCACCGAAAGCAGTACTATACAGTTTTCTATAGCCGAACCTAGCTTTTAAAATTATTGGACTCATAGCCTCCATAGCCATTACCAAGCCGGAGATCATCCCTAGTGTAGGATACAAATCAGGTGAACGACGCTTTCTGGTAAAAAATAATCCACTTCACCTGATTTCTACCCTACACTTATGGTGGAAATCGGTTTCATTCTCGACTTTCTGCATGCACTTAGTAGACTTATATACCAAACATCAATTGCCTATACTCACTTGAGATATTCATAGTCGCGTTGGATGACGCCTTGTTCCAGACACAGTCGATGGATGTGTATTGTGCAACCTTCTTACAGTGGATAAAAGTTTCTGGCGCGAGTGGACAGCGGAGTAACTGGTAGCAACACAATCTCAACTACGAGACACCATCCTTTATCGAACAGTGCGTTCAGAATGATTTTTACGATCCTCCAAGTCTATTAAACCGAGCAATACCCTTTTTCAATAGTATCAAGGACTGTTCCGCGATTTGCCGAGTGGGCGCTGCTAAAAAAAGCAGGTGTACAGTCGCGAACCAACGAATATTGCGTTTTCAAGCATCCAAACAATCACACTTCCCAATCACACGCGCACCACACACGACTCGATCGAGACTCTTACCAGCCGAGAGGAAATTATTGTGAATCCAGTTTGAGAGAGCTGCAGCTGGTTAGACGCCACTGACATATTTCCCGATCCGCCTTTAGAAATAAGGAGTGATATATTGCCGAAGTAAGTGAAGTACACTATGTACGTACATGCGACGATTATATGTCGACATGAAATGCACAAAATCGCGCAATTGTCGCTTGAGGAACATCCACGTAGATGCGTAGGATCACGAAATATACATTATGTCAAATTTATATCTAATGGATATTTTACCGTCAACAGTAGGTAAGTATAGGAGGAATCATATGATCGGTATAATTTTATAGCTTATAAGCTGTATATACAAAGGAGTACCCGGGGCACAAAGGACTTACTGTAACATTTCAGGAGGAAGAACGCAATATAAAATCCGGTCTGGATTTGTGCAGTGTGTCCCAAATGATACTGGCTTATCAAATTATACAGACATATATTAGTATTGATATTAATTACGAAAGCGGATTTAGTTATTTAAATGAACGTATTGTTTTCCAAGAATCTATATAGAAAACGTTTTGATGATGACCTCAGTCAAGTCGTATCACCAGTAAAAAGCGTGCCCTGTCGTGCATGGGTCGCATCATTTTAATCCCGCTTCTCAACAAACACCCGGCAGATGCTGGGCGTATTCAACGGCAGTTATGCCGGAAAATGTTACAAATTATGAAGAAAACTTCACCTTCCAAAGTACTTTTGAATATGAGATCAGACAGCTTTGTCACTATACCATCCAATCCGTCGAAATTTTCTACGCTAAATACCCGTTCATCCGAGGAGCTATTGCCAGTCGCAATCGTCTGAAAGCAGAATGGTTATTTATTATCGGGGGAGTTTCGGCTGTCCCTATGTTCGGAATTTTCATAAATCTAAATCAATGCAGATAACAGCTGATTACCAAATTAGAACAAAACGTATCGAATTCATTCGATGTGAATTGCGGCCCGCCATCCGTGACAATTTTTACTGGCAAGCCTTCGATAGAAAAGACTTCCCTCAAAGCGTTGACCACACACAAGGTTGTGGTAGATCTGACATTCATTACTTTAACGAAAGGATATTTCGAATGCGCATCGACGATGACAAGAAACAGTTCATTTTTTATTGGACCTGCGAAATCCAAGTGAATCCGTTCAAAGCTTTCAAACGTTTTGGGCCATTCGCGATACTGACGATCAGGCGCTTTCATTACTTTACGGCAAGCGTCGCAACTCTTCACGAGATTTTCAATGTCGCAAATAATAGAAGGCCATGCGATGTAACGTCGAGCCATCTGCTTCATTTTCGCGATGCCCCCAATGTCCTTCGTGCAACAACGATAAGGTTCGCGCTCGAAGTGACTGCGGAATTAGCCTACTACGCGCTGAAAACCATCAATATTGAGCATGACTGTATTCGTGCAGAGAAAGCGAACGTTTGCCAGTCGAAAACCAAAACAAATCATCAATGTGCGTCTTTGGATTCCAGTTACCATAATTGACAGATAATTTAACTAGTTTCATGGTTTTGTCCTTCAGCGTCGCGTCGCGAATTTCATTGCGAGTTAACGGTATGCCATCGAATGCCATATTAATAGCGTGAACGATATCCGCGTTTTCACGAATTTCCAGTTCGTCAAACTCAGGGTCTGGACCCTTTGGTAAGCGAGATAAACCGTCGGCGTTTCCGTGCTGATTAGTTGGATTATAGCGAATGTCATATTGATAAGCCATGAGCGTTAGTGCCCATCGCTGTAAGCGTTGCGCTGTAATCACGGGAATTTTCTTGTCCGGCGAGAAAATAGCTAAAAGCGGTTTGTGGTCCGTAATGAGCGTAAATTTTCTACCATACAAGAATTGACGAAATTTAGTGACTCCGTAAATGATTGACAGAGCTTCCTTCTCTATTTGAGAGTAGGATTTTTGCGAATAGGAAAGCGTTTTCGATAATAATTGACTTTGCCCAGGAATGCCTGTAGCTGGCGAACATCCTGAGGTTTAGGCAACTGTTCAATTGCTTCAACGGATTTGTTAGACGGGCGTTTGCCGTCCTTGTCAATTATGTAACCAAGATACAAACTACTTTTGAAAAATTCACATTTAGCGAAATTGACGGTGAAACCGTATTCGGTGAGGCGCTCAAAGAGTAGCGATAAGTTGCGAAAATGATCGCGTTCATCAGTGCCAGTAACGATTATGTCATCGATAAAACTAGCAACACCGGGTAAGCCAGCGATCATGGCATCAATACAGCGTTGAAATTTGCGGGACTAGATGCGACTCCGAAACACATGCGCTGATAACGGAATAGACCGAACTGCGTGTTGATGACACACAAATTCTTCGCATCACCATCTAATTCTAGCTGAAAATAAGCATCGGCAAGATCAATTTTCGTGAATATACAACCACCCTGTAACTTGAAGAATTTCATCTAAGGAGGGCAGGGGATGTTGATCTATCTGAATTTGTTGATTCAATGCTTTGAAGTCACCACAAATGCGTACTGATCCATTAGATTTAGTGGCGGCAACAATTGGTGCTGCCCATTCACTGTAATTGATTGGTTCGAGGATGCCTTGATTGACTAATCTATCCAATTAGGTTTGAACCGCGATTTGTCTTGCGAAAGGCAAAGGACGTGACTTGATGAATACGGGCTTGGCATTAGGTTTCAAGTAAATTGTCACCTTTGTCTTGGTGCATCGTCCTAATACATTAGAGAAAACGGAGGGAAATTTGGACTGAAAAGATACCAATTTGTCGTTCCAATCAGAAATGTCAATAGTATTACATGATTGCGATTTGACCATCTGCAAGGAAATTGCATCCAAAACAGACGTTCCCTTGGTGGTCATGGAGAAAGCATCGCTCCAATCGAGACCAAAAATGTATTGCCCACGGTGTTCGTAGAGAACCACCAATTTTAAGCCAACTCGTACTTCGGAACCCACCTGGTTACAGTGCAAATACCTTTCACTTTCAGTGGCTTGTCGCTTACGCTAAGAAAGAGCAATGGTATGCTGAGAGTTTCGGAGAGCCCAAAGTTTTGTACTCAGTCAATCCCACCATGGCCGAGGGTGCACCAGTGTCCCACTGTGTCGGCAACGGAATGCCGTTGATACTGGAGTTGATCCAGAGCTGGTTTCCTACGCGTCGATATAGTTGATCGATGTCGAAGGAGAGGCGCGATATTGAGCAGAAATTGACGGATGTGACCTGTTGCGTGATACTAGGTTTGGTAGACATGCACACAGGTTTGATATGACCTTTACGACCACATTTCTGACATACTGCATGTCGATATTGACAGTCTTTTCTTTGGTGATCGATGAAACAGCGGCTGCAGGATTTCAATCTTTCCGGGAAGTTGCCTTGGATTTGGATTGGTTTGTGTTAGACAATGCCGTCTCACATCCACGTGCGGCGTTACTTCAATGATGAGATTGCGCATTAGCTCATCAACGTAGCTCTGATCACAGTCTTCTGTGAAGTTGCAATCTTTGGAGATTCCGCGTAGAGTAGCGATCCAATCGGCATACGACTGTCCCGGTTGCATTTTGCAATTGTAAAATTCGTACCTGGCTGCTTGCACATGAATTGAGTCCTTGAAGTGTACAACTTCTCAGTCAACGCGTCGAATGATTGTGCACTGACATCAGCAGCACCAAACAAATTACGTAGGAGCGAGTACGTTTCAGGTCCGACCCATGAGAGTAGACACGCTCTTTTTTTCTCCATGTTGGAAATGCCGTAAATTGCTAGGTGATGATTGAATCGTTGCAGACCACTGAGCTATATAAACACGTTGCAGACACCGGTCCAATTTCTCTTTTGATTTTACAAAAGAATGAAATTTGGGAGCGGTAGCTTCAGATGTTGACGCACCGGGACTCGACCTCTGCGTTAATTGTGCCATTTCTTCTTCGTGTTGGTCTTTTTGCTGTTCCAACTCAGCCATTACTTTCGCCATTGCTTCGTCATGATGTGCGCGTTGTTCCGCCATCATTTCTCTAGAAGCTTCAAAATACCCGATTCCATGATATATGTTCGTCGCAGAAATAACTATGAATCCGACTTCTGACACCAATTGTTATGTTCTTGATCATGTTTGAACAATGACTCATACGACGAGGTTGCAATATGAAATCAGTATATTATACGGCAGAATAACTTAAGACAGGCGACACGATCCAGAGTGCAGTTAAACCAGTGGTTCCCAACGTGGGCGATATCGCCCCCCAGGGGGCGATTTGTCGGTCCAGGGGGGCGAAAATAGCCAAGGGGGCGATAGGGGGGCGAAAATGGACGAAGGGGGCGATAGGGGGCGATGGCGCGTTGAAATGGCTATATTGGCGTCCATGACCGTAACTGCCACACCCAAACCCCCAATTGGGATAGGCGGCCAGAGCTCGAAGGGGGCCCACAATTTTTTCCTGAATTAACATTAATTATAGAGTATTATTTTGGAAATTTGGGCAACTTTTTCAAAAAAAATTCGCGCTGTGCGCCATTTCGTGGTCGCATATTTCTTGCTTATGGGATACCATTCCTGCAAGAAATAATACGCATGAGTTATATAAATGGGCATCTCGGCGTCAGCCATTATCACACCATGACGCACCAAGACATATGAAGTTTCATGCCATGTAACATGCGACTCCGAGCAGTGTGCCAGAACGAGAAAACCTTGGCGGAAAAGGACTGCCTTTATGCTGACTGACTTCGATATATATATATACGATATACATATATATTTAATTGTTCATAGGCGCCTAAATGGCTGGCGCCAAATGTTACTGTCCTGGCAATCAGAACCCCACAAAAATGCCATCTCGCAGAGAAAAATTAATTGCCAGTGCAGAAATACCAATTTGAAATCGTGTGCGTCTTTTAGGGTCGGTTGCATTGATCGTGATCAGAAACGATCCGCCGATAGCCATGATCGTCGATCTTCGGATCCGCGATCGACACCATAGCATGATCACGTCTCACTGATGCGGATCCAGTGGCGAGTCAAATGATCTCCGGTCGTTGACGCAAACTGACGCAAATGACGTCAGATAATCCACCAATATATCAGCTGATGGCGGAGGCAGTAACGTTATTGGCATGTTTCAAGAAGGCGTTGCGTGTGCACGGTGTACAGCTGAAAGACATGGATATATACCGATATGTTGAAGAGTTAGAGACACTGCGGAGCCTGAGACAAGAAAGAATTCCTAGGAGGATGCTGAAAGACCGTTCGAATCCCCTAGAATACCTTGACGATACAAAATTCGCGAATCGGTATAGGCTGTCCATTGTCCAAGTTATCAACTTCGGAGCTTTTGGACATGAAGGAGGAACTTTCATTCCCCAGTCGCCCCTGTTATGCCATTCCTCCTTATTTTAAACTGCTGGCTACCATTCGTTTCTTTGCTTCTGATCATCACCAAATGACTGATGGCGACCTTCTGCATATGAGCAAAAACACTGTTTGCAGAATAGTAGTCCTACATCAGTGGTTCCCAACGTGGGCGATATCGCCCCTCAGGGGGCGATTTGGCGGTCTAGGGGGGCGATAATGACGAAGGGGGTGACAGGGGGGCGAAAATGTACAAAGGGGGCGACGGGGGGCGATGCCGCGACAAAACGGCTGACCTTTTTTATTTTTTTTAGTCAACCCACGGAAATTTAGTTACAAAAGTGTGTCAAATTAGCCATCGAGCCGTAAATTTGACCTTTTATTTTATAGTCAACCCGTCGGTGATTACAGTTTGTATGCCCAATTTTCGGTACACAAAATTTGGGGGGCGATGAGCTTGTGTGCAGTGCAGATATGGAATTCACACGTAGTAGCTGGTCTGGCTGTTATTGTCATGGCACTCACCAACCATTCTCAAGAATGGATATATAGATATTTCTATCTGTCATTGTAGCATTTCTGCATCCAAAGCAATCTTCACATTTCCATGTTTTTCTACGTTACCCACTGACAATACAAATGCATTGCACCCTCATAGGAACTGTTGATGTATTTTGCCCACAACCAATTGAAATATATCTCACACACACTGCAAATGTATTGTTACTTTATAGCAGAAAGGCAGGCATGTATGTAGATTCTAGGGTTGTTCAAAAATAATTTCAAATTTGACTGGTTACTTGTAGCAAGGCAGGCATGCAGATTAGGGTTGTTCAAAAATACCTTCAAATTTCACTGGCTAGTTGATAGGTTGGCTAATAAACTCATCTGAACTTCGGCGAGTAAAAAGTGACATGCAGCATTATTTTAGCCAACCCGGTAAACTTTGAAAAATAAGTCATTTTTCTGAACAGCCCTAATCTACATGATATGTTGACTGATGAGTAGGGCTGGGCTGATCTGAATCGAGTATCAAGCGTCAAGTATAAGGCAGTTTGATGTCATAACAGTGTGAAAGATGTGGAGAGTTCAAATGTGTACACTGTGTACATTTTATACTACCACAAAGAACATAGTGCCAGTTCTACATCACATAAAGATTGTTGCGGGTTGATCACGGCTTCACGGAAATGTCGTTTCCACCAATACATGTTGTGAATGTGCCAATTAAGGTTTGAAGGCTCCCGAAGTTGAAAATACTAACCGAAATAGAGCCACAGAACGGCCGGTCAAATTCAAAATAGCAGCAATACTCCATTTCAGATTCGAGTACGCGAATCATTGTGCTTAGTCCTACTGATGCGCAGTGGACAGCAATGGAGCTTGAGCAAAATTAGCCAGCGAAAAATGAAGAATGAAGAGTCAGATCACGTGGTCGTGTCATCCAATGCCAGGTTCTTCTGAATTCTTCAGCCATTTCTTGCTTTCTCCTCTTCAATGCAATTTTCATATTTTTGCGCCGCTTTGATTTCAAAATATTTCAAATGTAGGTCATGCTTCTCCTTTGCCATTGCCAGTATATCATCTGGAATAACTTGGTTGAAAAGAATCAGGAAATCAAGTAATCAACAGGGAAATTTTTTGCAGCTTTTGCAAATTTTTTTATAGTATCCGGGAGCTTCCTAATACTCAGTCAGAATATAGCCCATGTAGTATGTTGTTTCAAGCTGCTTGAAGGAATTTTATATTGCAACTTTGTTGGTATTGCAAAACCGAACTTTGCTGTAGTCATGTATTTGATGATATATCTCACTTCGTGCTACCTGCTACTATTCAATATCTCTATATGATCAATGAAAATACTATACTACGGCACTTACTGTGAATATTCTTAAACATAGCATCAAACTCTGATGGAGGAGATCCTGCAACAGTTTTGGCGCGTTCTCCCCGCTGACTAGAATAAGCTTTTTTGTCTTCTGCTTTAGATTTTTCCACAGGTTTTGAATTTGGCCAACCGTTCTGTGGACACCAGTATTTGTGGCTCTATACTGTCTGCCAAGCTTTTTCCTTTTGTTTTGTGGTAATGGTGACCCCGTCCGTTTTTGTATTTTCAATGATATTCAGACTATCTTCAACAAGTTCAACGACGTTACATTTCTTCAGTTTACAAAAATTCTCTATAATTTTGTAATCCGTTTCTGTAATAAAAGAAAATGACCACCAATTATAAGAACTTATTCGCTTAACATTAAAATGAGACACTGTATATCTGCAAAACCTACAAGACATCAAGTAAACCATTTGTAAAAGCGAGGTATGTGCAGGTATATTGTTATTGCATCATTTTTGAAGTTATGAGTAAACTCAACGATACCGGTAATCAAAACCCGAAAACACTGAATGCAAAATCTCAACGTCAATACACGAACAAGGTAGGCTACCGGTATGTAGGCTACAAGTAACGCATGTTACTCTTACATCGATTTTTGCTCATGCCTCATTTTACAACAGTCTCCTTGTTACCTTGTAGATATTATACATTTTTACAGGTATTACAGTGTCCCATGTAAAATCGATCAAAAAGACAACAAAACTAACTTTATTGCCACCACTGATGTTGAAATAATACGATCTGTATTGGCAATTCCTATCCATAGTACCGGTCCACGAACCATTGAGTACTCTAGATATGACATATTTACACGACAAAATCCATCTATAAAACAATCTCAGCCCTCACTTGATATCTTTTGCGGCATCAACAGCGAAGCACACCGCCGATCAAGTCCTTGAACCACCTACCCAGATGGATCAAATCTCGCCGATCAAATTTCCCCGATAATGGCCTGATCGTCATCTATACCACGGAACTCCGACGATCTGTTACGCATGATCGGCGATCATGCTTCGATCGCGATCTGTGCAACCGACCCTAGTTTAGTACGTATGGACGATTTGAATATCTTTTGACATAGCAGACAGGCCACGAAATGTCATTACGTAACAAAGTCATTATGTCCGCCCGAATATGTTCAATCATTATTTACGGACCCTACATTTTCCAAGACACCTCACTCAGCTTTACCGGTTAATCTGAATACATATGAGCAGAGAGAGGATAAAAATTGACAGCAATATATATGCAATTCCCGATCATATTGACCGATTCAATCATAAATGATAGAAATTTTTCGCGCTTCGCGCGAATTAGGCCCACTAACTAAAGAGTCCAACAATTTGTGCTGAGAAGTAGCGGTAAAGAGGTATCGTAGGAGTTGAGTCTGAAGGGTGCAGAAGTTTGCTTCATCACCCTATGGAGTAGGGGGTCAAGACCAACGTATTGGAGGGGGGGGGCTGACGAAGTGCTTTTACTGTCCTTTGGGAATCAAGTCGGAGAAACACACCTTTTTTGTTAGTCAACTCACCAAAATTTAGCTGGAAAACTGTAATTTCGAGGTCGAGCCGAAAAGTTGACCTTTTTTCTTAGTCAACTCGCCGGTGATTTCAATCTGTATGCCCATTTTTCGGTTCCCAATATTTGGGGGGCGATTATCGGTGTGGAGTTTGAAAAGAGGGTGATGAGTCGAATAAGGTTGGGAACCACTGCACTAACTAAAGAGTCTAACAATTTGTGCTGAGAAGTAGCGGTAAAGAGGTATTGTGGGAGTTGAGTCTGAAGGGTGCAGAAGTTTGCTTTATCACCCTATGGAGTAGGGGGTCAAGACCAACGTATTGGAGGGGGGCTGACGAAGTGCTTTTACGGTCCTTTGGGAATCAAGTCGGAGAAACACACCTTTTTTGTTAGTCAACTCACCAAAATTTAGCTGGAAAAGTGTAATTTCGAGGTCGAGCCGAAAAGTGGACCTTTTTTCTTAGTCAACTCGCCGGTGATTTCAATCTGTATGCCCATTTTTCGGTTCCCAATATTTGGGGGGCGATTATCGGTGTGGAGTTTGAAAAGGGGGCGATGAGTCGAAAAAGGTTGGGAACCACTGAGTTAAACGAAAGACCACGAGACAACAGAACACAGGGCATAAATACAAGCACGACACACGAGGAAATAGTGATTGGCTGTAATTACTAATCCTATAGAAAGAAAGAGTTGTACGACACTAAGACGTAAATGCACGAACATAATAGAAGTGTCTACGAGTGAATTTTGTAACAGATTCGCCCTATAGCAGACACAGTAGTATATGCAAAAATCTTCACAAATTTACTTACCGCGATAGAAGTTTTACGTTCGACCGGAGCTCCATTCGAAAAACTACCTCGAAAACAAATGGCCATCCTCACCCAAATGTGATGTTACGGAGGATGTTCTGCTCGGCATCCAACGTTGGACTGGTATACAAGGCTGTTTTTCACACCATCATTTATTCGAGGTTTGCCGACAGCGCGATAACAAGTTGATTTATAAATAGAACCTGGACACTCTTCCGCCGGTGGTTCGCGCAGCGCATATCAACGAACCCCACGTTTTCAAACATTCGAACATCCACCCTCACATCACACGCTGCACGCTCAAGGGTTCAATCGAGAATCTTACCTGCGGTGATGACGCTATCGCGAATCCCGTTTGAGACAACTGCAGCTGGTATGACGCTACTGACATATTTCCTGATCCACCTTTCGGAAATAAGAATGCTTTTATACTGGTGGTCATGGAAACACAGTTAGTCTTAGTTTGAGGTATATCGATATTAGCTCTATATTCCTATGATGTGTTGGCGAAACTTGAATTTTAAAAAACTGTTACAAATACCTCACCTTCCAGAGTACTTTGAAAAATGAGATCAGACAATTTTGTCACGATGCTATCCAATCCACTGAAACTCGAAACGCTCAAGACTCGTTCATTTGAAGTGTAATCGCCAGTTGCAATCATCTGAATTTACATGCACACCATGTGAATAGGTAGGCTAGTTACTTGTTGATTTTTACGGTTATTCAGGATGTTTCGATTGTCGTAGTCATTCACGCAAGGTCGCGCAATGTTCCTGCAATCCTATATTAACGGCGGTGTTGTATTACGCACTACTTCCGAACGGAACGCTTACACCGAATGCAGACTCCCATATTCACGCTGAACTTACTTGGAGCTGTGTTTTGTTAAATGACCCCACGCCGACGGCAAACGGAATTATTCCTTGTGATCTCACTCTCTTGGCTGCATGATCTAGCTGCAATTTGTCAGTTGCGCTATAATGTGAATGCATCCGTTGAATGATGTCATGATTAAAAACCTATCGTTACATGGCGGCATCGAACTGAACCAGGTGTTCTAATTTCCTCCCAATGTTGGCTGGATCGATGTGAAATCATGTCTACGAAACCGCTGACACTAAATTTTGAAGCGACTACATCTTTTATCATTGAACAGTTTTTATCATAGGATATGGTTACCATATTTTGTTGGACAAATTCCGGAAGCTCTTTAGCACCCACTATCGGATTTAAAATTGAGGTATGAGTACATTGTCGATCAATATGACGTCACACCAGCAAAGCTTTGTCTATAGACTAGAGGTGGTCACGATCCGGTTCAGGAGTGTGTGGTTGTGTGTTGTAAGTGGTAACCAGGGTCGGAGCAACATTTTTTCAGCCCCTACCGCCCAAATAACCACTGATCTTGAGCCTACCGTATGGTCATCGATACAACTTCTGGAGGCATACTATATGCATCTGGCCGTTAAATGATTTGAATGAATTATGTCAATAATATTAGTTATTCCATATATTACTATATAATTTTGATCCTCTCTCCGCCCACATGATCAGAGTTAGCGGTAGAGCTGGTGGAGGATGATGACTTCGAAAATGCAAGGAACGTAATTGTGCATCGTTAAGTCATGTTCATGTCACGCCGATAGGATTATTATTCAGCCTAATGCCGTGCGCACTGCACCACAGAGCTATATAAACACCGCAAATCCGGTGGTTTCCAACCGTTTATGGTCGCGAATCCATTTCCAATTTGCAAATGTTTCGTGGCCCATCTCAAAATTTGATGAGCTGATTAGTATTACAGGTCGGCATATTTGCCCAGACTTACTCACTCCCTATTTTGGAAGGTCAGTACGCTCAACATATTCGCTAACCCCAGAATAAAGGCAACTACCCCCAACTTAGAACCACTAACTTTGAATAAAGCATCCAAACAGCGTGAACCAACTCTGTGAATATACCGTTATCTTGTAATTGCGATTACAATTATACTTATTTTTGTAAATGAATGTTATTTTTATTTATTTTTGACCGCAAGCAGTTTTTGCGAGGGTGGTAGTCCTCATATTAAAACCTTCATACATGACACATGTAACATAAATCTGCCCAAAATAATACTGTTTATGCTGATTTAAGAAATAATTATAAGCTTACTTCAATTAGCCTTCAAAATTCCGGACATTTAGGCATATTTTAGAAATTCCTCCCGGACGCAGCAGTGAAATTCCGGACATGTCCGGGAAATTCCGGACATATGGCAACCCTGTCATAGGATAATTTCCCGCTTCTTACGGATATCGTAGTTGTATCCGCAGTCCTTAGTATTAGTTGCCTGGACTTTACGATTTGCTTTACGTGTGACCTTATACCTTTGAAAGATGTGTATCCTCTGGATATCGCAATTATACTTGGGCAGTTCTTATAACTGTATAGTCGGTCTTCAACCCTTCTGCATGGACAGCGAGACCATAACCGTGACTTTACTAAGTAGTCTACTGCAATAACGCGAGGCATATCTCCACATATGTTAAAATCTAGGCCGCCAAGTGCACAATGACTCTTTTGCTAAGGCAGTCCGACATAGGAGCATGTGACACAATGGAAAACGACAGTTGAGCATGGGACACTTTAGCATGCGTCACTTCAGCATGTGACTTTATAACCCAAAAACTAACCCTAACCCGGAAAATAACCCCGAAATTAACCCTATACATATCCTAACCCAAAGCCTTACCCTAACCCAACCCTAAATCAACCCCTAATTCACCCCTAACGCGTAATTTAACCCACACGCTCAATTGCTCATGTGTCGCATGCCAAATTGTCGCATGCCCAAGGGTCGCATGCTATAGTGTCGCATGCTCATATGTCCACGGACTTTTTTCTCAATAGTCCGTATTACGTATATGCGCAATCCTACTGAGGCGATAAGTGCCATCCTTGCGTTCATGTTTGTTATTTTCAATGTTGAAGTTTTGTATGCATGATCAATGATCATGCTCATACTTACCCGCCGTCAGTCAAAACTACCATCACTTTCTTTGTATCGCGGTCTGTCCATCGGGAAGCACGCCCAAAGTCTTCGAGGGTTTTCAGAAGAGCGGCCGCTGTATAAGTATACGTACCGCGACGCGTGATTGCTCTGATCTTTCTCTGAAAATGTCACCAGCGTTACATCAGTCGCAATACCTCTTTCTCTCTTTTTTTTTTATTGAGCAGGTCTAAGTTTGATGCTCATTTGTATTTTTATATATTAGAGAGATCATGAGGCAATTTCTCTATATAGCTGCTAAAACTTCAAGACTGACATGAATAGAATGGCCGTTGAGACTACTACTGCGCAAACTCATTTCAATTGCCAAATTGCCACCAACCTGCTTATACAAACATGTCGCTATTCAAAGATGTTTAGTTGGGATTTTGGTTAAAAATTGTTTTCTAAAATCCATTTTCTCCTGTGATATACATAATCGCTATTCCAGAACAACTTCAAATTGGGCTAATAGATGGAAATGACTAGGCTGGACCATGTTCATTAAAAATCTGTTTCTCAATTTTCGCACCATATATGTTGCGATCATACCCAAAGGTGTCGTCGGAAGCGGTACGCGTTATTATTACATTCGCCACCACCTATCTTTGCGGAAATGGTTTCTCGGCACTCATTCATATCAAATCAACGGCGAGGGACTTTCAAGACATTTCAAGAAATGCAGCTACAGAATTCGCTTTGAATTGAAGCTTCACAATTTCTACATAAATAGTATGATGTTATAGCCATAGCCTATAGTTAATATTTGCACGATACTTGAGCTGAATTTGAACTAAAACTTCGTAATGGCAATAAACCTGGCCCATTTCCATAGAACACTCAGTTACTCCGAGATGAATATGAAAACAGCCAGCTTGATTTGACCAAATAAAATATGAGCTATATGGTTGGCCAATCTGTGAGGACTTGAAAATGATTTACTTTTTGCGTGGTCAACAATCTGGATAAACAAAGCATCCCTGCATTATTGGCTATTGGGATTCAAGAGCCAAACAGCAACATCGAAATATAGAAATGTGTAGCCCTCAAGAAACATTTTCACCCCTAGGCCCTAAATTGCTTGAACTTTGAAGTTACCTGGGTAGCTGAAGAAAAATAAAAGGCTGGAATATCCAATGGACCTACAATTCGACTATTACTAAACACAAATTTTATATCATCTATCTATGTCTTCAGAGGAAGCTAAAGCTTCGACAGATTTTGTTACGAAAGTATGTTGAAAGAGTTACTCGTCCGCTTTCAAACTCTGAGTTGCAATTTGATCATTAAGATTCACTTTCCGCATAGCCATGTCGATAGATTACCAAAACCTTGGCAATGTCAGAGAGTAGCGCGTGCAGCGTTTAATACAGGACAATAAAACAATGAAAGTGCGCTACCAAGAGAGGTGGGACTGTAACATGTTGACAGACGTATCGCTGGAGTCTAGAAAGAGGTATTCCAAAAGCCTTATACTACAGAACATCATTGAAGATAAAATTTGTTGGCAATATTTTATAAATGATTTTGCATCCAATTCCGGTTTGGGTTTATGGATTCGAAAAACATACATGCATATATTATATTTGTGAATACGTCTAGTTTCTCACAAACATCAAGATATGGCATAAATTATGATACAATTATATGATTGAATCTAGAAAAAAATTATATTTTTGATTAAAAAATTCACTTTGTTTTCTCGTTATGTTACGTATCTCAAAATCCTTACGTGTTGACCAAAAAGTATTTGCAGATTCAAAATCAGCGAATCCTAATTACTCCAAATCAGTATTCAAAGTCGAAACTGAAATTTCTGTGTTGACCAGTGATTCAATTTTAAATTTGAGTCGCGCTACGCGCGCTTTTGTGTCACTATAGGTTTTATTGTACGTATACCCCACCCAGGGTTGTAATGACTCGACTCGAGTCAGACTCGAGTCGCGATTTTTTGGTGACTCGACTTGACTCGAGTCATTTTCTTAAAAATGAAAAATGACTCGATTCAATTCGAGTCCATTTGTGTATTGACTCGACTTGTACTCGAGTCATTGCGCATGACTCGGAACAAGTCACATGACTCGAGACTGGGTCTAGCAACACATGCATTTCATTGTAATTTCGAAGAATTATGAAGATATCACACTGTAATTTCGTCTATCAGTACTGGTTCTTGAAAATGCTAACAGAAACTGGTAAAAGTGAGGAAAATTAGTATATTATGAATGCAAAGCATTCGATATCACCGAGCAGTGTTGTAAAAGTGAATTTCACATGACATTTATTTGGAACTGAACGGTCAACACAATGACTTGGACTCGGAATCGAGTCAAAATCCAATGACTCGGACTCTTCACTCTGCTGCGTGACTTGGACTCGGACTTGGACTCGGACTTGACTCGGTGTTGAATTGAAAATGACTAGACTTGACTCGAGTCAAAACTATAAAAGTGAGATGGACTTGTGTCTCGGAACCTTGTGACTTGGTTGCAACCCTGGTATACCCAGTTCCGTAAACAATGCGCAGTATTCGCAATTATGAGAGTATCGCGTTGGGCAGTTGAAATTTGCTTGAGTCTAGGGGTGCGGTGCATCATCGGCATTTTGGGAGTGACCAATTCTGCGCCAGGACACACCAAGACATATGAAGGTTTGGCCAACATTCGACTTCACGATCACTGGCGATAACGCCGTGGCCCAAAATTATCACCGCATGTAGGTCGGAACCTTCGATATTGATATTTTCAAGAACCGAATAATCCTAATTTAAAACCGCGCTGTGCAAATGCGACCCGTGTTGAAATGCGAATTGAGAAAGAATTTTTCCTTTAGTTTAATCAGGTACGTGTGATCTATTCCTATGTCTTTCGAGTAGCGACAATCATTACCTGAGGTCACGAAATAGCAACATCGCAATAAAATAATTATTAACATTGACAAATTTGATTCCTTAACAAAAAACTTCGCACTTCACGCGACAAGAAAATAACTGCACAATGATTTTAATAACACTTGTTGGTTTTTACAAAGTTGATGGAAACAAATTAATTTTGGCTCCTTCGTGAAACGCATGATACCGTTTGCGAATCGGATGTATAAAGGGGTAGTGATGCAATTACCCGTACGGTTAAGAGGGGACTGGAGAGGGGTCTGTAAAAACTCGTACTTTAATCATCATGCTGGTTGCCTTATTTAAGCATGCAGCACTTGAGTTACGTTACGTAGATCTTTCGCGAGCTACATCGTTTTAATTGTAACACAGTGACGGGAATGTGATTTTTCGAAGCTTAAGACAATTAACATTTGCATGTCCAACAGACAACAGTAAAAGTAGACAACAGTAAAAGTATAAATCTATTATTCACACTCTATTTTCAGGTTATGCGTCTTTTGGTGTTGCATGGTATTAGCGATGGCTTTCTAGTCTGGTTGATCATTATAATTATAATTATCAATTATAACTGCTGAGGTTAGGCTTCATACAAAATTTGATACTTTCGTCAGTTATAGGAGATCGTATGTTCGTCTTGATGCTCTTTTTAAATGCGAGTACCCATGATCACATGTGTAGGTGGAGCCAAACATTGCCACTACAGCAGTTCATACCCAATGTATAAGGTGTGATACGTCAGTAACGTGGGATCAGGGGAGGCAAGTTAGGGAGTGCCTCGCCTGTCGTCAAGATGAGTGAACGAAAAATAAATTGTGAAACCTGCATTCGCATTTTCTATCGATGTTCATGAATGACTAGATTTCATAAATTTTGTCAAAAGTAAATTTGCAGAAAGAACTCTAGGATAAACAAAACTATAGTTCTGCTGTCGAACTAGGAACTATATATCCATATGATAACTACTACTCGTTCTAAATTGCTACACAATATTACTTAAGGCCCCCCATTGAAGAGTGTAAGTGCCCCCTTATCGACCCCTGAGTGTTGCTGCCCCTTCAAAATCCAAACCGCTCCCCGGGGGTGCTGGTGTGTTTACACGGTGTACAGGCTTCTTATTGATTCACGTGAAGATCTGTTATTTTAAGAGAAAATGCTGCTATTTATATTGAATAAGGTTCGTAAATTTTAGGAATGCGAATTTCACAACTCGATGATACTCCATGTGGTGGAGTAAGGGATCACATAATGTCTGCATTAGACCTATAAAGGATTGGGAAAATCCGATGATCTGTAGGTAAAGATAGTAAGATCTTTCATCGTGACATTATGCCGATAATGAGGTGCAGTCCTAACATGGTATTGGGCTCACAAAAATAACAGCTTACCTTGAGCTCTGCATTGTTTTCGATTGATCCCAGTTCGATTTCGGTTGTAATGTGAATGCTGTTAAAAGGTTAGAACATCATTAGGTATTTGCGTAATAGTAGTGGTAGCTACCGACATACGTCCATCTTCAAAAATGTTTTATGTTTTCATTGTTTTTCAAAACACTAGGGGTGCTAAGTTGACAAGTAACCCGATATTTTCTCTGGCTCAGTGGGTAATAACCTGGATTGGGCAAATCGGACATTTAGGTGCGCTGACTTTTATCTGAATACGAAATTAAAAATATATACGGAAATTATCCAATTACCTAAAAACATTTCAAGGTCGTCACGCTTCTCGGGATCATTACTTTATGGTATATTCGGTTAGTACTTAGTAGGGTCTGTGCCCGTGTTGTATATTGTTTGTCGTTGCCAATTTATAGTGTATTTAGGAACGAAACTATTTTCACGCCAAGAATATGGTCAACCAACGACAATACTTTACCTATCAGAGAATTGCACAACCCCAATTTGGTTAATTCCATTCTCTACGTCAAATTTTGCCGCCATGTTTTGCGTCCATCTTTTGATATCCCCAAAATTACTTCTTACTGACCCTGATCCGTCCAACAGAAATATGATGTCCAATTTCTGCATACGCTTTGGGCATTCTATGTAACACATATCAAACAAATAGTTTAAAGCGAAAACACTCATGCATGTATTCAATATAATTATTTGTACTTCTGGATATGCTATTGAATAATAATCTCCCATACCGCAGATTATTGATAGCAGATTAGCAGGGCAGGCTGGGCTCGTACTGCTAAACTGTTGTATTATAATAGGGGCTAGGCATTGTTATTCGAGTACTGGAACCTGAATCTAGTACCAACCATAGACGAGTAGTGTGAGATGGCATTCTTTATGCACCGAAATTACCAAGCGAGATAGTGTTAATGGTTATGCGTCCGGCTTCTCGAGCGGTAGGCCGTGGGTTCGATCCCCGGCCGGGTCATACCAAAGACTCGAAAATTGGTATCCGCAGTATCCGCTAGGCGCTCAGCAATCACGGATAGCATGGAGGAGAAAAAACGGGGGCGCAGATTAGATGACCTCATGGGGCCGTATCGCAACTCCCTTGTCAAAGCATCTCGATGGTGCAGGCGAAAAAGAATACCATATCTCTCTATATATACACTCCTTGGGTCCTTAAGAATTATTTTTCCTGAAAAAGTGTATCCCACCGTGGGGGCCTTGGAATTCAATCGATAGCACTCAACACGCAAAACTTGTAGAACAAATACGCGCTTGGTCGTGGAGACGACATTCCTGTGAAAGTGTGATCCACCCACAGCATCACCACAAAGTATTATCAAATAGGTATGGCCAAGAAACACTAAAATATTTTTGATGTGGGTAACTATAGTATTATTTGTTATATAGTTACACAACAGATACATATTAATTTAAACATTCAAGCAGTGTTACATCCTGATGTGGCGTCATATAATAAGGGGTGATCGAATACTGGACTCGACCCGAATCCTGACACTCGATCGGGATCGAATCTCTCATAAGTGCTCTATTTCTCCCAGTCCTGAATGTAATGAGCAACGGCATGTCCGCATTACGCCATTCTATTGAATGGAAATGCTGCAAACGGCGATATAACCCTACATTATTGCTTTGGAGCCGATCATGAAATCGGATTTAGAAGATGACAGACCCTTCATCATCCATCTTTGTGCTTACGATAGGATTAACCGGATTTTCCTAAATTAACACGAAGTTTTCGATCAGATTAACGTTACTTGAAATTTTACCTCGCATGATTTAGTGTGACTAGATTCCTAGCGAAGCCCCCAAGTCAGGGGTGTTCATTGTTCAACCTTTTTGCTATTCACGGACGCATTTCGATTATATATATAGCGTACGGCCGCGTTCCAGTGAACAGTCGTAAGGGACCACCTGGACGCCAAATACCTATGAAAAAATATATACTGGGGGACTTAACTTTGGGGACAGCCCTTGTGGTGTTTTGTGCCATCACCGTTAGTTCGTTAAATTCCTTGTTCATGAAAGTTTCTAATTGTAGAAATAGAACACCTCCGCAGGCGTTCTTGTTGTGAAAAGTTATTGGAATTGACTGTCTGGTCGCGCTGATGGCGAAGATTTTTTATTTTCATGTATTAGTTTCGTCGATAATATTGGTAGTACATTGCTACATATTACTGTCAAATACTTATCCTTTCTTAAACCAAGTTTTCCGATTTTTTCGGTGTCTTCAGAAATTTTGGGCACATAATTAACGATGAGACATCTTGGGTTTTTTTTTCACTCACTTTGATGCATGCTGTTGTTTCTTGCCCGCCCATCAGGATTGTCAGTATTAGAATCACAATATGTATTACAATCGCCAAAACGTACCAGAAAAAACTTCATTAGTGGAACGCAACATTTTCGTTTGCAGTTTGCATCTTTGAGGTGGGGCTGACATTGTAAGGACAATGCCATACGAAAATCGAAACATCAAGTCTCCTTGAATCGCGCGAAAATTATTAAGTTGGATTAAAATCTTTCGGGTCTAACGGCACACGATAGTGGCCGCGGCACACAGTTTGGGAATCACTGGTGAATTCACTAATTAATGGTAGGCCTACCACCCTGTACGAAAAACTTGAATTGTGACAAAAGTATAAGTAATCCCTAATTTAATGCGCTTCAGCTGAGCCCAAACAAAATGGTCTGAAAATGTGATAGTTAACGATCGCATGCAAATAACTGTGTGGCGTTGGTCGAGCGATGAGTGTGTAAAACCGGTAGAAAATATACGCTCTATCTTACCCGGTATAATTGCCTTTAAAAACGTCCATTCCCCACTGTTATCCTCGCTCTCATAACAAAATCCTGGGAGTTGACTGGTATCGCCGCATTCCAGAACTGCTGCGGGCGCACATGCCTACCGAGAAGAACTGTGTTTACTGATTGTCATGCCTTTTTGAGATTCACTAGCTTTCGCAGTTTGACCAATTCCGTGTAATCATATGTAGCCTATATAAAATTAGCTTAGTCTTTATATACCTCATGATAGCCGCATCTTTTTTGCATGCTTTCGCCATGCGTCAATGATCATCAGTTAAACCATAATGTTGTGGACGGGTTCGGTATCAAAGCGAGGTTTCTTGCAAGGGGCATCGATTGAGGTATTTAAGAGAAATTATTGCCACTGTGGAATTCCCGGCTCGGATAAGACCAAATATGCATATCAACAGACGGTTTCGCACTCCTGCCCCAAGTTGAAGACCCACTGCGATTTCTCTCAAATTTGCCGGGTTCGGTGTCACAATACCATATGAGAATAGCTACTCCCGTCCACGTCCATGCCGAAATTTATCGCTTTAGTGAAATGAAAATAACCAAAATAGTATCTCACTATGAGCCAGGTGTCGAAGCCTATTTCTATGAATTCTATTTACTGTGAAATTATGAAATTGCTTCCACTTCCGGCGACTCGCACCATCACCCTACCCCATGACGAGCCTAACTCTTTAAAAGCTGCACTTTGGAACATCTCAACTTTTGGCAGAATGCAATCTGTCATCTGCCACTATAATATAGTGAGGTATTGAAGACGAGGTTGTATTTTGTTGGTTGGGGCACATATGTGGAATTCAACATATTTCTGATTATCTTGCAGATCCCTACAGTGTATATTCTCACTCATGACCCTAGCACTTATTTTATGGTCCCTAATTTTGGCGTGATATCGAACTGCGGTAGACAATAATACAGTTTTGAAAAAAATAGTTAAAATGTAACTTGTTTTGCGTGAGTAGCCTAGTCCAAGGGACTGTATATTGTGGTCTGGTTGATGTTTTAGTACGATATTGCATCCTTCCGTATTCAGAGAACAGATTTTTAATTTAGAAAACCTGGTGTTATCTGCTTATTCCATCGAACAGTACAAAAATTATTACAGCAATCGCTCAAGTCCGCTGCAGTCACCAGCAAAAAAACTTGTACAACAGACGCAATAATACGCAACTTCCAATCAGGGATATCCAGAGTCTCTAGATCAGGGGTGTGCAAACTTTTGAGCTCGCGGGCCGCATTCGACATCTGAATCCATTCGCGGGCCGCACTTTATAAAATGGGATTATAAACCAAAACGCAATATTGGTATTTGATTATATAGCGGGGACATGGAGATAACATATGTGCTCTTTTAAAACAAAACAAACATTGCTTTGATGATATCGTACACGGGTCAGAAAGATAGTGGCGAGATTTGATAGGCTGGTCGACTTCAATAACCAATTTGTCACAACTATAGATATGAAAGTCGGTTGTTCCGATTCTTAGAACAGGATTAAAACTTAAATCTGTGAGCAGTGATCTGTTCATAGACTTACTTATTTCACCGATGGTTCAGTTCCAGGACAAACAATGCTCACAGAATAATAACTATGTCAGCTTCGAACACGATTCTACTATGTGTAGATAAAATATAAATGCCCAAGTCTATGCATAAAGAGAACGAATCTACCTAAGACACGCGCGAATCACTACAAGCACATCACTGAAATAATTAAAACTGGAGTTGCCAATCTGAAATCCCACGCGTGATCCGAATTATGTCAATCTCGTTTAGGATTTCTGTGATGTTTAGCAGTTGAAACCTTTCAAACTGTGTGGGCCTTGAGATCGGGCTGTCGCGCCCGGAATTAAACATAAAAAATAAAGGAAGTATTTACCTTGGAACAGTGGTTCTCAAACTTTTTAAGACACGCCCCCCCCCCCTTATGATGGTTAGAGATTTCACGCCCCCTTGTCGTCATATCACAAAACGCAACCATAGGTTGCTAGCAACCTAACGGATAGTTTGATGGCATGGAAGGTTACGACTATGGATGAGAGATTTTTAAATGTGAAATTCAGACTAAATACAGAGCAACAAATATGAAGTTGACGGTGAATCCCGAGGTGCGCGAAAAAATTTTTCAGTTGAGCTCGGCTTCGCGCCCCACTTCTGATGCTTTCACGCACCACAGTTTAAGAATTATCACGGTGAAATATAATAAGAAATAGTTTAATCAAGTCCCTGCATTATATCGATGTTTAGTACGCATTCTATCAGTATTTTTAAAGAGTTTCTTTAGACTCTCGCGGGCCGCACAGAACGGTGTTGCGGCCCGCATGCGGCCCGCGGGCCGTAGTTTGCCCACCCCTGCTCTAGATATTCCTGCTGGAAATGCGGTAACATATATTAGTATCATCCATGCATTTTACTATTAACGTGAAGAGAAGTCACCCTGATCGTATCGTTCTTGCTATCTACCGCAAATACGGTCTGATTCGGCATGGGCATGGAGAGTCTTCTGCACGTATCTGGACGCTGGAAGTCGATAACGCACTTTTGGAATTCACCGAAGGTTCCTTTAAAATGAAGTTGACGCGATGTGTGCATTACAGAGTATGAAATTCCCTTCATTATGTGTTTATTTTTTTTTTTTATGCCGTAAGAAAAATGAAATACTTTCGTACCTGATGCTGCAGTTTCAGCGTCGCCAAACAGTGGATATATCGATTTCGGCGATGATAATATCAGCCTGAAAACATAACGTGTCAATATTCGGCCACACGATATAGTTACCGACTCATCGTCATTGATCGATACTGCTTGTTAATAGCATCTGATGAAACCGATGCTTTTTTCACTGTTCAGTGTTCATCGATAATAACGAACTTCTCAAGTTGGATCATAGGCCGATTCTACTTGCTAACCACATTACAGGAAACTAAATTTGTGTAATTATCTAGAGTAGTAACCAGCTTTATAGGGCAATGTTTAGGATTGGTAGGCTGCAACAGGCAGCGATAGTCAGTATAGCCACTTATAATGTCACATTACATATTGGATATAAAATTGGCGAAAGCAGGTACTTTTATTAGTTCGGCCTATTTTAAGGTAAAGTAGTAAAGAGAATTATCACGCAGAACATAACCTACAGATTTCATTAGAGAGGTATGGACGTTCTCAACCAACAAGTCGTAAAAACAGAAATCTTACTCTTTGCGGTTTGTGATTTTCAAATTATATCCATAAAATGACGAACGGGTACTTGATATTTGTGAACCGGCTTGACTCTGATTTTGAGCCGTCGTCAAATACTTGATCGCTGCGTTGTTCCGTCCGACGTTGAAGCTCACTGCATCCCGCAGGCAAATTAGTATTAAAGTAGGCGCACAAAGTTTAGCAAAAAGTGGGATATGCATAGCGTGATATCAAGATCTATATACAGAAACGCTGGTTCAGAGTTAGCAAAGTCATATGTCAAACATGATTTATGTAAGAGATGATTCATGCCCTCTCATGCGTCGATGGCCGATTTTGGTTCTCGATTTTAGGTAAGACACAATAGGTTACTTTCGTCCGCACCAACGTGAATTCCAGTTTTGCAAGTATATTCGTGATCTGACCCGTCGAGGTATCGAATCCACGACCTACCAATTGAGAAGTAAGACGCTTCACCAACCTCGTCGGTCTCATGGCTCTTCAACAGTTCGAATTATAATATGTCGAAGCCTCAGTCGAGACAGAAGTGACATCGATGTCATTACCATGGTCGGTTACAATCGAGGAATCAGCAAGTTATGCAGCATGATCAGCAAGAGTTCGCAGTTATAAGATTCATTCGAACTGAAAGTGATTTAACTATGGATAATATAACCAAAGCCTCCGATCTCATAATGAACATTATTAGACAGTTAAATTATCCGCACGGGAGCCCTAGCATTATACGTCGATGTGAATTCAGTGGCGCAGTGAATTATATTATCAACGCTCACCACACACTCTTCTGAGGTAGTATTCCAATTCTATTTCAACATATCACATGATTCGGGCACGTCTGCATGCATAATGCTTAACTGAAATATAAACGCACGCAATTAGTACAGTGTGTACAGTGTAAATTGTAGCTTTTGTATTCAATGGACTGCACCAAGACTTGGCATAGGTGGATCCACGATAAAATATGAAAAAGTGATTTACCTCTCAAACTAGACCTAATCATCAATTTTATTTGACATTTCTGGATTCAACGTACAAAAACTGACATGCATCAACGGGTTTTATCGCAAGCGAACAGCTTTTGAAATTTTGCCGATTGTGAAATTGTGACTATGCCAATTGTGAAATTCGTATTGTCGCCATCATCGTTCTGAATTTGTTGAGTCTAAATTAGATGCTATAGGTTTCCTGTGATCTTGTGATAACAAACGCCATGTCCTCCTCACCGCAGAGTTGGCGCGTTCTCCCTTATTGTCGCAAACACACATTTTGCGACGTCATACCCAAACGCCAAGGATTTCAGAATGATATTTCGCACGTTGGGCTGTACGTGTACCTGAAATCGTTTCCTCCTTGCCACATTTTAGGGAATATATCACGCAATTTTATAGCCGATCCTGGCCTGGTACCAGTCTCATTTTTTTCTCTTCTGCCGGTCCCCTGGCTACCAACTATGAAAGTCAATTGAACTAGACGTAAAATAGAGATAGTTTACAAGATGATTCAAGTTCTAAAATAAATTCAAGAATTTAAGCCTAAAATATTCCAGCCGCCATTATCCTCCAACATAGACCGCGGGTCTCTAGCCCGAGAAGTGATATCTATTTCAATCTCTCTGCGATTTGTGCCATTTACACAGAGTTGACGTGTTATATTCGTGGACGAAAATTTTCATATTGTAGAAACATTCGCGGATCCGGGTCCCGAAACACCTTGACAGATAATAGAATTCCTTTCTGCCGTCGCGCGCGGATTCGTTTTAAGATATTTCTGGTAGCTTCCGCACGAGTAACATACATATACAATGGGATTACCTCACTATAATTTAGATATTGCCAGCAACAAAAAGCACTTAGGCTCCCTGGCTCCTATGGGGAAAAAATCATGGTGGAATATTTTTTCGGAGCTACCAGGTTATATTTGCAAATACACGATGAAATCCCGACTCCCGGTCTTATTTTCATGGCGCTCAGCGGGCTACCAAAGATCTAATGACAACTGACGCTCTCTCCTGTTTTGTTATACTCAATCACGACTTCCTGCTTCCCTAGATGACATCGCGCTATTTTAAGTTTGACTTTCGATTGATTCATAAACTCCAGGTATGTTACTTCCTCAAATGGTATCTCTTCTATTGATAGACAATGGAATAAATAATCTGTTGATGGTTGCGACCTTGCTGATTCAAAATTGCTGACCGACATCGACAGCAGTTTTATTCTATCTTTTCATCGCCACCCATCATTGTGCGGATATAGGGAGCGTCTCGAACAAATCATCATTGTATATCCATACAGGTTATACTATAACAGGGGTGGGCAAACTTTTGAGCTCGCGGGCCGCATTCAACATCTAAATTCATTCGCGGGCCGCACTATATAAAATTGAGATTATATAGTGAGGACATGGAGATTATATATGTTCCTATTTGAAACAAAACAAACATTGCTTTGATGATATCGTACACACGTCAGAAACATGGCGAGATTTCATTGGCTGGTCGACCTCAATAACCAATTTGTCAAAACTATATAGATGAAAATCGGTTGTCCCGATTCTTAGAACAGGATTGAAATTTAAATCTATGAGCAGCGATCTGTTCATAGATTTACTAATTCCACGTTTGGTTCAGTTCCAGGACACACAATACTCACAGCATCATAACCATGTTAGCTTCAAACACGCATCTACGATGTGTGGATAAAATATAAATAACCCAATTCTACGCATACAGAGAACGAATCTACCTAAGACACGCGTAAATCGTTTGTATAAGCACATCACTGAAATAATTAAAACTGAAGTGGCCAATATGAAATCCCACTCGTTATCCGAGTTACATCAATCTCGTTTAGGATTTCTGTAATGTTTAGTATATAGTTGAAACCTTTCAAACTGCGTGGGCCTTGAGATCGGGCTGTCGCGCCAGAAATTAAACATAAAGTAAGGAAGTATTTACCTTAAAACAGTGGCTCTCAAACTTTTTGAGACACGCCCCGCTTATGATGGTGAAAAATTTCGCACCACCCTTATCGTCATATCACAAAACGCAACTATAGGGTGCTAGCAAACCTAACAGATAGTTAGATGGCACGGGAGGTTACGAATGTGGATCAGGAATTTTTCAATATGAAATTTAGACTAAATACACAGCAACAATCATGACGTGAATGAGAATCACGCCGAGCGCGAAAAATTTTGTCAGTGGAGGGGGGCGCACCCCAGTTTTAGAACCACTGTCTTCAAATTATCATGGTGAAATATATTAAGAAAAAGTTTATTGAAGTCCCTGCATTAATTCGATTTTAGTACGGATTTTATCAATATTTTTAAAAAGTTTCTTTTGACTCTCGCGGGCCGCACAGAACGGTGTGGCGGGCCGCATGCGGCCCGCGGGCCGTAGTTTGCCCAACCCTGTACTATGTACATGGCCAATGGCAGAGGGCCATACTAGAAATCGGCATGGATTGATTAAGCAAATGGACTTCCGGGTCTTGCGAAAACAACCACCAGACCACATAATCAATGTCGTGCACCATCACCATCAATAATAATACGATATGGTACTTTTGCAGCCGAAGAGATATGTATATTACGGCTGTTTAAAAATAACTTTTTTTCTTCTTCAAATTTTACTGGCTACTTGATAAAATTGTTAGGTTACCTAAAAAAAACGCTGCACACCAATTTTCACTCAATTCCAACCTATATTGGCATTGCTAAAACAGAAAGGTTTTAGACTTATTTAAAAAATTAAATATACATTTTTTCAGATGTTACTGGCTACGCATGACATTTTTAGATTTTCTGAAAAAACGATGCACAACAAATTAGCCTCGATTCGAACCAGTAGAAACGACGTTTTTGATGCCAAATTTGTTGTGCATCGTTTTTAGGACAACCTAACATCTTCATGAAGTAGCCAGGAAAATCTGAAAAAAATATATTCATTTTTATTAAATATATCCCAAACTTTTTTCTGTCACAGCAATGCCTCCGTAGGTTGGAATGGCACCAAAATTGGTGTGCAGCTTTTTGGGGGGTAACCTAACAATTTTATCAAGTAGCCAGTACAATTTCAAAAAAGTCATATTTGAACAATCCCAATGTATATATTGTGATATGGAATGTTCTAATAAAAGCAATAGGTTTCTGGTGTCACTATTAGATGCTATGATACTGTGACGACGAACGTCATTTTTCCACGACTCAATTACTCGTTGCTATACACGCAAGGTTGTTATTCTGCTGTCCAACGAAGTACTGTAGTCTACGATTTCCACTGCATGTAGGACAGCATAAAACGGCATATCCCAAGATCCATGATTACAGCACGTGTATGACGCTCGGATAAATGGTCGTCCTCTGTTGAAGCTTGAATACGAACAGGAAACGACCATGAATACTGCCATTGGAAAGCATGAAGAAGTCAATTTTTGTTCTGAAAATCAATCAGACATTTATAAGAGTTTACAATTCAATACTTTGGCGTTAGTTTCAAGCTTGTATAGAGGCGAAGCGGAATGAATTGGAATATCGAATTTTCCCTTTACCACCAGGTGGTAGGGAAATGAGTGTCACAGAAATACTTACGATTGCGCAAACCCCGTATAACTGCAGCAGTCTTATATATTTTATCAGCGGGTGCAGATGGGTGTTTTATTTCAAAGACTATTTCGAGTAATTTCGACGACTTCCTGTCTTTTCATTGTATCGCAGTCCTGTGGTGTCTTGATCTGATAATATTGTTGATATAATGAGCTGATATCAACTTTAACATAGTTAATTTTCCCTACTGTAAAGTAGATCCTGATACATCATTTTTGATGATGGACTTAACCAGCAGACTGGTCCAATGAAAGAAGGCAATGCTGCAAAAATAAAACGATACCATGTAAGCGGGATTAAAACCTCTCTCTCTTTTGCGATATCAAAATGCATATGGGAGCCCACCGTGAAGCTTCAGATTACGCAAAAGGAAGACTGTGATGGGCCTATCTAGGGTTGCATTTAAAACAAGCCGTGTTTTAAAACAATACAAAAACAACAAATTTTTGGAAGGCCTTTGTTAAGAACATTGTTTAAAACAGTGTTTTAAACAAATGCCTTTTTTGTAAAAAAACAAAGTAGTGTTTTTTTTTCAAACGTTGTCTAATTATGCCCTAATTGTGTAAATACGTCCGCAAAACCATTAGAAGTAGGGTTGCAGTCAAAACAAATGATGCTTTCAAACACTCTGTTTAAAATATGTTTAAACAATGTTTTAAATACTGGCCTTTGAAAAAAATTGTGATTTTTTAAATTGCAAATTTATGCCATAATCGTTTAAATACTTTCCAAAAAACATGTTGTATGAGACTACGGACAACTACCACCCGATATTGCCGATGTATATCGATATGGGATGGTTGGAACCCGCAAAATAGTCAGTTCAACAGCAATAGTGCAGATGATATTTCGTCTAAGGAGCTATATTTACCCTATATTTTCAATTGTCAATGGCAATCCACTATGACATCACACTTGAATATTCGTGACGTCATGGCTTAAAAAATAAAAATAAAAAATAAAAAACATGTTTTAAACAAGGGTCTATTCGAAACATGTTCGTTTTAAATTGATTTTTGTTTTAAATGCAACCCTAAGTATGAGCCTACGGACGTTTTGCACCCAAAATAGTCGACGTATGCGATGTGGGGTGGCCGGAGCCCTCGAAATCGTCTTTGGTTCAACAGTTTTTCCATGTAGATATGGATCATTGGTACGAAATGGGTGTTCTGATGATGATGACCGCCGAGCGTAAAAATGCTGCATAACGATGTAGTCCTGGTTAAAGATAATTTTGGTCTGTTCATGACAGTGATCGGAAGCCCTTTTCGTCGAAGGAGCCATATTTACCCTATATTTTCAATTATCAATGCCAATCCACCGTGGCGTCACAATTGAATATTCGTGACGTCATCGCTAAAACAAAACAAAAAAAGAAAAACATGTTTTAAACAAGGGCTTTGTTTTAAACATGCTTGTTTTGAATTAGTTTTTGTTTTAAATGCAACCCTTGGCCTATCGCATCACGGTAGCGGGTGCCGTCACAAAAACCGATGATGACTACCATATGATCTAGTCAGAAATTCGCGTCAAAACTGCAACGGTATTAATTTCTTTGTAATGGTGATGGACAGATTGAAAATTTTGGGAATGGAATGGATATAGCCGCCTCGACGCTTAGTATGTGAATCGGGAGATGCGAAGAACTGTTTTCGATGTGCAGACTCACTCGTCACCTTGTTTGATGAGTTTATTTATCACGACACCTCATGACAAAAAGCTCACTATAAGAACCGCAGTTGACTCGCGACTCGGACTAAGGATAAGCTGCTAGTATATAGGTCGAATGTTTGACTATTCTATAAAACCTATACTCTGCAAAGCTGTGGCGGCTACTTATTGGATGTACTTTGAACTGTCATTACCTGATTCACACATAGGTTTTGTGTTGGGATAGCGTTCTCATCAGAGGTGGTCAGTAACGAAGTAGTTCTACTTTTTCGAAGTACTCAAGTAGTTTTCCTCTAATTCTGGTACTTACTCAAGTAGATCTGATTTTCGCTACCTCTACTTCGTAATATTTTGCGATCTACTTACTTACTTTTAGCTATTTTCAATTTGTCAAGTAGAAGTGGTTTAATCCTCCAATCAGGAAGATAGCCTGAGGAATTTCGGGACTGCTTTCAAGGAGTATCAACATTTAATTTTCATAAAAGTTGACTAAAGCCCAGAAAATTCGTCGCGCTTCGCGCTCAGTGATACGGAGTATCCAGTATAACTTCACGAAAGTATCGGTGAATATAATTTACGTAGTGGGTTGGCGGGGTTCCGTTCACACCGCATTGTCGCCCTTCGCCCATATGAAATATTTCATCACAGTATTTATGACTCATCATAACGTTTGAAACAGATGTTTCGCAATCTAGCATTTACTTATCATATCGTAATCTAGCAGTCCATGGCGTGTCCCAATCCGGAAAAGTGAACTCTAACTTTATTTTGTAGTTTTAGAGCTGTTTTAGCATACCACGTTTGAAACTTTCTGGACTAAAGACATGAAATACATTTTACGCTTTTATAAGTAGTATTTATATTTCACTTTCAATTCCCAGTATCATATACGTTGAGTTCTAATTAATATCAGTTATTTCGTTTGGATAACATACATGTTGAAGTATAAAAGCAAGTGTAGCATTGCCTTTAATTTACGGAAATAAAGCTACACAATATGGCATTTTTACGATCCACCATATTTTTTATTAACGTTTACTAATCGCACAAAGTGATTACACCGTATCCTATACAACTTCTCCGTATTGTTCTTCGGCTAAACTACGGGCCTTATAATATTGGGGAGTTCGCCAAACCATGATATTTTCTAAAACATGCTGTTCGATTAAACAGAGGATTAGTATCCGCATTTCCATATCAATACTATCATTTTCATCACATGATGCGGATGAATGCTTATGCTGTCGAAAATTGAATACCTCCTGGTATACATCAATATGAATCAAGCTCGGCACCTTTCGCATAGCTCAATTTGCATCTTTTTACAATCCATGCGAACGAATTACGATCGTTATCACAACTACTTACTTACTTGAGTAGATTTATAATTAATCAATTCTACTTCTACTCCATGTAGTTTTAGGTTACTTATAGAAGAATCACTTCTACTCGTACTTAAGTAGATTTTTTCATCGGTACTTCTACTTCTACTTGAGTAGCTTTCTTGACTACCTTGACCACCTCTGGTTCTCATGTTCACAAGAGATTTATGTTAGCGACAATCTTTGACATGAACGTATGAGGCTAATCCAGCTACTATAGTTTAACAAATATCGCACTATGATGCTGACAGAAGATGTATAAACTGCCATTGAGTCGCCTTAGCAATATCCAACAGTCGAATATATAACTTCACAAGAAGCCAACAATTTCATCGATAAAATTGCCTGAAGGCCGGGCATTTTCCCGCCACGCCTCTAGGATGTATCTCTATACGAATTGGTGGGTTTCACTTGTTTTCAACCGTTGGAATGGGCGTGAAAGCGGAATTTCGACCCAAAAAGTGCCTATTTCCTGATTTGTACTCCATGCCAAGTTGAAAATCGGTTTCATACGCGATATCCGTTAATAGTGCGTATAGGCATATGCGTGCAATAAGTAGACCTATGTAGAAAATTTGAATTACATTCACTTACCATATTCATAGTTGTGTTGGCTGATACCTTGTTCCAGACGTATTCGATGGATGTGTAGGCTAACCTTCTTACAGCGGATATAAAATTCCTGGCACGACCGAAATGACGGATAGTAACATAATCTCAACTACGATATACAGTCCTTTATCAAATAGTGTTTTCCGAATGATTTTCACGATTAAACCGAGCAATACCCTTTGCCCGGATGATCAAGGACGGTTCCACGATTTGCCAACGAGGCGCAGCTAACGATTCGTGGTTTACGGTCGCGTATCAACGAATATTGCGTTTTCAATCATCCAAACAATCACAATTTCAAATCGTACACGCTGCACGCACAACGACTCGGTCGAGACTCTTACCAGCAGAGAGGAAATTATTGTGAATCCAGTTTGAGAGAGCTGCAGCTGGTACGACGCTACTGACATGTTTCCCGATCCACCTTTTACAAATAAGGAGTGTTATATTGCTGAAGTAAGTGAAGTACACTGCATTCATGTGCTATGTACGACTTTATGTAAATACGACGACTATATATCGACATAAATGCCTAAAATCGCGCAACAGTCGCTTGAGGGGCATCCCCGTAGATGTTTAGGGCCACGTTATTCATGATGCCAAAGTTATATCTAATACATAATATATCGTCAATAGTAGATAGGTAGGATGAATCTTATGATCGGTATAATTTCATAGCTCATAAGCTGTATACAGAGGAGTTACCAGGGCACAAAGGGTGTACTGTAACATTTCAGTAGGAAGAACACTATATAAAATCCTGTCTGGATTTGTGCATATGCGTGCGTCTCAAATGTTACTGGCTTATCAGAATATATATACATCAGTTTTCATATTTAATTACAAAAGCGGATTTAGTTATTTAAATGAAAGTATTGTTATCCAAGAATCTATTTAGAGAATGGTCAGGTTTGACCATAGTGTCCTATATGGTGTCGACACAAGCAAATCTCACGCCTCAGTGAAATTGTATCACGTCATAATTTCCATGTGGCTACAGGCAATTTGACGGTCCTTTTTGACCGACTTGCCGAGCAATAAATTTGGTAAAACGGGTATCAATCGAAAGCTGACTCCGCACTGATTACGAAAATATAAATTTTATTCCGCTCGTGGCCCTGGAACTCCCACAATCAGCCTCGAATTTTTCATTGTTATGGAGATTGGCATTGGGACGCAACAATGCTGTCTGGCGAAACGAGAGCGTAGCTCAAGAGAAAAATAACCATACCGGATTGTTGCGTCCCACTGCCAATCTCCATAACAATGAAAAATTCAAGGCTGATTGTGGGAGTTCCAGGGCCACGAGCGGAATAAAATTTATATTTTAGTAATCAGTGCAGAGTCAGCTTTCGATTGATACCCGTTTTACCAAATTTAATGCTCGGCAAGCCGGTCAAAAATGACCGTCAAATTGCCTGTAGCCAAATGGAAATTGTGACGTGATACAATTTCACTGAGGCGTGAGATTTGCTTGTGTCGACACCATACAGGACACTATGGTTTGACGATGACTTGGGTCAAGTCATAGCACGAGTAAAATGTTCGCCCTGTCGTGCATGCGTCGCGTCATTGTAAACCCGCTTCTCACCAAACACTCTGCAGATACCGGGCGTTCTCATCGACAGCTATACCGAAAATGTTACATGTTATGAAGAATACCTCACCTTCCAAAGTACTTTTGAAAATGAGATCAGACAGCTTTGTCACTATGCCATCCAATCCGTCGAAATTTTCTACGCTCAATACCCGTTCATCCGAGGTTTTATTGCCAGTCGCAATCGTCTGAAAGCAGAATGGTTATTTGTTCGTTTCGGACGTTTCGGCTGTCCCTCTGTTTGGAATTTTCATAAATCTCAATCAATGTAGATAACAGTCCGATTATTCAGTTGTCAACGCAGGTGATGCTCTGATTATAATTACGATACAGCTTATACTAGCTCTGTCATCAAAAATGTTGCTTCTATTTAAGTCGCGATTCTACTGCAAAATTATACGAACGTGAAAAGCTGTCTGTGGTCGATTATAGTGTCCAGAAATCCTAAAACATGTAAATTCACTTTGCTCGTTCATACAATCTAGTTCATATCACCAATGCGTCGAACGGCTCTCCTGTCTCCGTCGTTCGTTTCAATTTTGATGAATTCCCTTAAAACTGAATGGAACGCCGCGAACTGGCGACTTTTATATGCCAGCAGAATTTACCCGGAGCTCGTCTTTATCAAATTCTCCTACGCCGACGGCAAACGGGATGATTCCTTTTGATCGCACTCTTTTTGCTGCTCGAACGAGTTTGGGTTCGCCATCTTGTGCTCTGTGATGTGAATGCATCAGTTGAGTAAATTCGTGGTATGTCGCTAGATCAAAAGTAAATCAGTCGTCCTCTTATTAGACTACAACACTACAATGCTACCACCAAGGTGTCGTTAAACATCGAATTTTGGGCTTTTTTCCTGCTTTATCTCCCGCCCTTTCTTCAATCGCTATAGGTGCTCAACTGCTTAAACTCACTTTCCGTCGGTCAAAATTACCATCACTTTCTTTGTATCAGGATCTTTCCAGCGAGGGCCGGACTCGAAGTCCCTCGTGGTTTTACCGAGTGCTGCCGCTGTGGCAGTCCCTCCCGAAACATGTTTTATTCTGCCGATCTTTTTCTGAAAATATAATTGGCATTGGATGATTGGCGGCGACCAATTTGTAATTATTGTCAACGGGCAGACTGAGGTAAAGTTCCTCTAATCAGATAGAAGAATTCTGGTGACGGGAATCATATTTATTCGTCCGGAAACTGCTTGATTTTCGAAGCACGCAGACTTAATCGTATTTGTCATAGCCAAACCACAACTCGTGACGGAAATGTGATTCTTATGAGGGTCGGCATATGTAATTTGGCATGCCGAGTTCGAATGGACATTATGTTCGACTTGTTTACGGACTCAAAACTGCGGTATGGCACTGGACCTTGCCATTTTTCTATAGCAGGTATTCTAGATGACTGTTTAGACTTTTAACCAGTAGTTCTCAAACTTTTTTAGCTTGTGGCACATAAGAAAAATTATAAAACAATCTCCGAAAACTTACAAAAAGTAGCAAACGAGGTCGTATTGTTAAAAAAACATGCCCATATTTCGTCGTCCATTCCAAGCAGTTTCTCTCGTGTAATCTCAGTCAAAACAAAAAGGAGACAGCAAAAACATATCGTTTATGTGGAAAAGTCATTTGCTTCAGTGCTTCTCAATCGTGACCAGTCAATACCGAGAATGCTATTACCGAGAAGGACAATACCGAGAATATGAATACCGAGAATGCCTGTTACCGAGAATACTAATACAGAAGATGACCATTGCCGAGAATGGAGAATGCCGAGAACGTCAAACCGAGAATGGACAATACCGAGAATACTATTGCCGAGAATGGACATTACCGGTAATGTCTATTACCGAGAATGACCATTACTGAGAATGGGCAACTCCGAGAATGGACAATACCGAGAATGCTATTACCGATCGTCTTTTTGTGTTAGTTGAAAAATCTCCCATTAGATTTTGATTTTGCCTTGGAAATGATGTAGGCAATGCGATTCCTGAATTCTCGAAATCTGTCTCGTTCATTTTCTGAGCAGTTCTTGGTATCTAGTCTGTTATGCCACCGGTTTCGTTTGCGTGTGGGTTCATTTGATAAATCTATTTCCAAGATTGCCGCCAAGGCAGGTAAATTCAGGCCAACAAGAAGATCATTCAGTTTATCATGATGAGATTGAGATTGGAAGCCACGGAAATTTGTATCGAGCAGACTAATTTGTTTGTCTTTCATAGCGTGGAGAAGTTTCTTTGGTAGAGATTAAATTACACATTTAAATAAGCGAGAATCCACTTTTGTTTATTATTCCGAGTTGACCTAAATTAGCATGTAAGCTAGTCATCAGCTAATTATGCAGTTGTCATATGCTTTCCTATTCACCCAACTCTGAGTTGAACCGATCTTCATCTTATCCAATTCGCTAGTTGCCTTTTAACGATTTTCGGCATCAACGCTGGCGTATCAATTCAGTTGATTCTATATCTATCTTATTGAATGAATCAACTTCTTGTCTTCAGAATTTGGTAACCCTAGTGCTGGTCAGCTAAGAGACGCGAGTGGATGAATTCAAACTTCATCGGGCCAAGGACCTTGTACAAGAAAGAAGAAATAAGTTACACTGAGCGAAAATTTGAAACGAATCTGGGCGGAGACATTGACTGGCACCATGCCTACAATATATACGCCGAAGGTGACATATATAATCTTAAGTAAATAGATATATTTTGTCGATCAAGACAGATTTAGCATAACGCCCTATCTATTGAAACTGAACTCACAAACTTTCGGAGCTCTGGAAGCTTGCGACTTTTAGGTTTCAATACACCTACGTGACGTTAAATCTGTGGCGATCACTATTACATATTTTCCACCTGAATCTTTCATGTAAAATCAATTAGAGTGACTTTCACTTCGTTCGTTTCGTTGTATTTATATGTCAGTCATGCCATATAAATAACAAACTTCAAATAAACTGAACGAATGATTTTTTTCCAAAGTGCAAACAAGATTTTATTGGGGATACTGTACCTCCGAAATTCCTCAGTCCCTTATTTCTGCAAGCCCTACAAGTACCGAGTAGGCAGAGAGAGGCGAGAATATATAGCACGAAACCTGCATGATTATAGCTCATATCGTCACGCATGACTGTTGTTCGGGCTAACAAAGACTTTTGTGTCAACTCACTATAGCGTTGGAGGTAGTGCCAAGTGCACGTTTTGGTTAGGCCTTTTTTAATTTACAGCTTAATCATTCACTTGAGTATTTAACTCACTTATAAATGCATAATGGTACAAAACCTTGACACCTTTGGGTACGAGCAGTCACGGCAGCGGGTAGGACATGCAGTCTGAAGTATGCAGCGTGCCAGACATTTTTTTCTTTTCACAGTATTGGTAGCGAAGGGTGTAAATTTTGGTTGCTACTGCATTACACCTATCACCGAATGTACGTATAATATCTTTATGGTCTATGGTTGGTTACTTTGGTCGTCTTTAAGTCCACTGTGTTCGGTACCATAGCCATTAAGTGTTAGGCCCATCTAATATGTTACGAAGATATGGTAATAGCATTCTCGGTCGTGTCGATCTTGGTATTGTCCGTTCTCGGTAATGTACATTCTCGGTATTGTCCATCATCGGTATTGTCCGATCTCGGTAATGTCCGTTCTCGATAATGTGTATTCTCGGTAATGCCCGTTCTCGGTATTGTCCATTCTCCTTAATAGCATTCTCGGTCGTGTCCATCTCGGTAATAGTATTCTCGGTAATACTATGTAACCCTTCCAACCTCTCTAAAGTTGTGAACAACAAATCCTACGAGGTAATATTGCATTGAAAGTTGAGGTCAGTAGGCAGCGGAGTAATTTTTTGTTCATCAGTTGATTCATTACGCGCGGGAAAAGAATTATAGACTCTCTGCTACACATAGCAGCACAAGTATGACACAATTATTACCCAACTCATCGCCGATGCCATGATTGGCTCCATTGCAATGGTCACATGTGCTTATTTATCAGCTATGAAGCGGTTAGAGCACTTTCAAGTCGCATATGCTAGCATGCACGTCACATTTTAAAGAATTATGAAGCTTTTCTCCTAAATTACAAAAAAAATATCGCGGCACACGAGGGATTCTGACTGTACAGGCTTGTTATTGATTCATGTACAGATCTTTTATTTTACGAGAAAATGCTGTTTATATTGTAAAATGTTCATGAATTTGAGTAATGCATATTTCGAAAGTCTATCTGACTTCATGTTGTGAAGTAAGGGGTCACAAAATGTCTCCTGTATAGCTATAAAGAATCAGGAAGAAAAACGACAGTATGTAGGTACAGATAGTAAGATATTTCACCATGGCAATATGCCGATGATGAAGTGTATATGGTCATATAGTATTGACGTGGTTATTGTGATTACTAATATAGCAACTTACCCGAAGTTCTGCATTGAATTCGATTGATCCAAGTGCGATTTCGGTTATACGCTTATCCCTGTTAAAAGGTCAGATAATTGTTAGGTATTTGACTAATGGTAGTCGGTAATTAAATTCTGTTATGTTATCATTGTTTGTCAAACCACCAGGGGTTCTAAAGTGGCAAGTATTAACCACCCATATTCCATAGCTTCGCGGGTAATTATCCCGACAGGGTAAATCGGTCATTTTGGAGGGGTGCGCTGACTTTTATCTGAATACGAAATTCATCAAATTACCTCAAAAACATTTAAAGCTTTGCACAATGTGCAAGGATCAATATTTTCGTGACTATATTGCGTTACGTCTGGTTTGGGTTTGGTAGGTATTGCTCGCCCTTACCAATGTAAAGTGTATTGCGGAACGACACTATTTTCGTGCTAATAATATGATAAATCAACGACAATACTTTACATGTTGGAGAATTGCACAACCCCAATTTGGTTAATTCCGTTCTCGACGTCAAATTTTGCCGCCATGTTTTGCGTCCAACTCTTGATCTTCCTGAAATGAGTACTGACTGACCCTGATCCGTCCAACAAAAATATGATGTCCATTTTCTGCGTACGCTTTGGGCATTCTATGTAACACATATCAAACAAATAGTTAAAAGCGAAAGCACCCATGTATATAATATAATTATTCGTACTCCCATGCTATCAAATAATAATCTTCTATAGAGCAAATACAGTAAGCTACAGGGCATGCTCGGCTCGTACTACTACTTCGAATGGTAAGGGCTCGGCAGTATGAATAGAGTTCGCGATCAGCGGTTGAGACAACTTGTTTAATTCCTAATTTGAAGCGTTTCAGCGACAGAATGATATGCGTCTGCACCTGCACGCGATATCGACACAAAACAAGAATCTAACTTACGTGGCCTGCGCAGTTGGAAATCAACTAACACTGGATGGCAACGCAGAATCAAAACAAAATAACGTGGAAAGGTGATAATTAATATACGCGAGGTAATAATTGTATGGAGTGTAGGTCGAGTAGTGATCGCACATCACTGGCAAACAGCGTTACGCGCAACGCCCTTGGAAAATATCCACTCCATATCATACCCGGTTTAGTTTTCCTCAAAAAAGTCCATTCATCTCCCAGAGCAATGGCTCCCAACCGGTGGGGAATTCACCACTGGTGGAGAATTCAATGGTTTCTGGTGGGGAATAGACTCATTTGTTAAACATCACATACAAAATAGTCTACATATTTACGGAGATACATTCGCGATTACCGTTACCAGTTAACTGCTCTGGAATATATGTATCGAAAATTATAAATTGAAAGTATCCTCGGAGGACGCCTAGGTGTCCTCTTTTTTGGGGGAATTCGTCCTCTTTCTGTCTGAAAACGATTTAAATGCCACGAAAAATGGGACTCCGACGCGGCGAACATCAGAGTTTCGTAAAAAATCGGGAGTCAAAGTGATGACCCTTTTTTAGTCAACACAATACTATCGGTCGAAATATTTTTAAAATCACCAGTTTTCTTGGAGCTTTCATAGTTTATAAAAAGGTGTCTTCTTATGAGGATCTCAAAATATGGTAACCCTATTTTAAAGGGTATGTAGGAACTTTGGGTAGTGGGGAATGAAGACTCGGAATAAATCTGAAGTGGGGAATGAAGACAAAAAGGTTGGGAACCACTTCTATACTTGATGTGATCTATATATCGCAACTTGAATAATATATGTTCATTGTTCATGTTCATATTGAAATGAACCCGAATATTTTCGGCTGACACAGGGCGTTTTAGGTAGTGGGCAATGAAGACTCGGAATAAATCTGAAGTGAGGAATGAAGACAGAAAGGTTGGAAACCACTGACCTTGAGCCTAAAGCAGGTCTCAAGGTGCTCGCGGGCCAATTTTCTTGTTTTTTATGGCGTCGCGGACCACAGCACCAATAATAGGGGTATTCATAGTATTTCCAAGTAGGCCTTGTTTGACAAGACCTTGCAGACTGGGCGTCTGCACACATCGAATGTGATTTACTATTGTTACTATTGCCCGGCACGGGAAAAATTAAATTTCTAAATATTGTAATACATTGTTGTTTTAGTAGGCATAGTTTGATAAAATACTTGCTTATAGACACCATGCATCGTGACATCGTAAAAGCAGTCTTGTTATAATTTTGCAGCTAGCGGATATTTTTCGTGTCACAATTAGGTAAAACTTTTTAGAATTTACAACGATGGATCTGATACCAGAGCATTGGGGCAGTACACTACTACAGCACAGCCTAATCCGGATTTCTGGCATATACTCCTGACAACTATAGGCTATTGATCATGTTCCTTTGCCAAAGTCAAATTAAATCACCGTTAGGTTTACCTTCCAATATTGTAACAGCTCAATAACAATTTGAATATAATGATCAATGTGCCATAGCAATGGAAATATTTATTCGCCGAAGAATCCATTTGTGCAGCTGTGAAGCATACTACTACTTTACTCGCCACCTTTCATTGGCGATAATAACATGGATCCAAGATGGCGCAGGATATAACCAACTACACAACAAGTGGGCAACAGCGTGCCAAGGGTACCAAGTCACGGACTTCCGAGTCACAAGTCCTTCTTTGACTGTAACGTTTGACCCGACTCAACTCGAGTCGTTTTATCCCCCATTCAGTTCACGTTCGAGTACTTCTACAAAAGGTTTCGCCCGAGCCCAATCACAATTTTCAGTCACGAATCATCAACGGGTCATGTTTCACCATCATAAACAGGTAATGTGACGTAATAGCTGATCTTCCACTGCAAGGAAACTTCTGATGGAGATGTGATAGTGAAGTTTGATGAGTAGTTTCAGGTTTTGGGAGTTGATTTAGAGCGAATTTTAAGTTCTCAAATAAGAAAAAATCTGTGGACAGTTAAACATTGTCGAATTCTTCTAAATCCAAAATGCCGACGCGGGCCGCAGAAAATGATCTCGAGGGCCGCGTGTTTGAGACCTCTGGCCTAAAGCCGAGATGTGGGCCGTGGTACAAGTCGGTAGCTACGGAATAAAGAAAATTGGCGTGGTGTGAACAACGATAGTAGTCGACAAACACCATGAATACTACAGAACAACAAACGTACCCGGTTTAGTTTTCTTCAAAAAAGTCCATTTACCACCGTTATCCTCGCTCTCGTAACAGAATCCAGGGGATTGCCTCGTTTCACCGCATTGCAAAACTGCTGCTGGTGCGCATGCCTACAAAAGAGAACACTGTTTACTGATTTTATACCTATTTTGAGAGTCATCAGTTTTCACAGTTTGATTAATTCTGTAAAATCATATGCAGCCATCAAAGTATGCCATCAAATTTTTGGAATATGAAATAGTTCATTTGAATAATTAAAACATATCAGAGATTGCTCGACATTTGAGCACATGACTTTTCAACAATGTTATTGACCTTCAGCAAGCCGCGGAACACTTACGCTGATCTAAAAGCCTTCGCATAACCACAAATTTTCGCTGGGTTAAATAACTTTCTGCCACAAAACAGATGTGCACATCTTATACATTACTGTATATTACTGGAGCACAAAATGAACTATGCATCAACAGAGTGTTAGAAGAAAATTACCATCAAATTATAATTTTCACTCAAATCGGTGACCTCTGCCGTTCAGAAATGCGCGTCTTCCCCTTGAAAGGTGCCGTAGTATCGTTCGATCGAAACGCATGAGCGTGATATTTACAAATTACAAATTACAAATGAACTTATAAGCATTGGAGATTGAATCTGCATACCAGAAGGACGTGATTTAGATTTCCGATCTCAACCTCCCCTGCGTAGGTCACTGCACACGTCGTACCACCACAAAAATCACAATTTTATTATTCAATGGGGCCTATAATTACCAGCAACCAATATGGTGGACAGGATTCGCGTATCACCACAAATCGTATGCATGAGTGGCGCGTGTCTCTTGATATCCACCGGAGCCCCTGAGACTGCTTACGGAACCCGATTAACAACCATTACTTTATAACCATAAAAAGAAACATCCTAATCACAACCCCTACCACGAAATTCACCCTTACCTAAACCCAAGCCCCAACCCTAACAGCATAACCCGAAACATAACCCTAACTCAATCCTAACCCTGATAACTTCAACCCACGTGCTCAACCAATGGATGTCCATTGTCCAAGTGTTTTAAAATGATAAGTCCACTGACCATCGCAGAATACGCGAGTCCAAATACGCAACACGAGAGCCTAGAATCTCACCCTGATCATGTTCCTTTTGCTGTCTATCGCCAATATGGAGCTACCATTTAGATTCGGTCCGCTAATGGAACTTTCACTGCACGGATCCGGCTGCAGCATGTTGATTTCGCACTTTTCTATTCCTCCCTCGGTTCCTGTAAATGCGAAGTCGGGTCAGTGATAAATTTTTCAGGCCATACATTGTTTCGTATTGTAGCTCTCTTTGTTATTTATTATGCCGTGAGAATAATGACGTAACTCCTACGCGATGTAGAGACTGTGTATTTGGCTCACCTTGACCAGGTCCTGAACTCAGTCGTTTCGGCGATGACGATATGAGTCTAAAATTGACAATGAAAGGGTAAACTGCGTTTGTCTCTGCGTTATACAATGTAATTCTGAACACTACTTATTAATCTATATTACCTGCTAAACCAGGGGCGGGCAACTTCTCCGGACGGCGGGCCGGATATGGGAAAATGAAGTATTTGGCGGGTTGGATTAAAGAATATATACATTAATCGCGTATATTTTTTCACCAATACAAGGATAAGTAATAAATCGTAATAAATATCAACTTTAGGTTTAAAGCATAGAGACCAAAAACAGTACTTAATGAATTTATCAACAATAGCTGTTGACAGACATCTGTGGTCGGTCAAAGTTGTCTACGAGTTCTTTGAACTCTGGCTGCATGTCATATGCAGTGACCCTTAGTAACGACTGCACGTGAACATCAGTTGTATTGGAAGGCAGCCTCGTCTGGTTAATGTTCATGGTCGAAAATGTACGCAGATGCAGAACCGAAGTGAGCAAGTAGTTTCATGACCATCTTTCTCAGGTCGGCAAACTTGATTCATTCTGTGACGCATAAAATTTGTCAATACTTTCAGATTAGAATTTCACTTTCAGGGTAGAAACTCTTTGCGGGCCGTATGTTGCCCGTTCCTGTGCTAAACGCTATAGTATAGGAAACGTGATTGATATTAACAATATTCAACTTCAAGTGCTGAGGCTATATGAACCCGATATTTATTATGGGGCGGGCGAGGAATCAAATTAGAGTCAATACTTCGTAACATCACATTTCTTATGTGGAAATCGAATATCCAGTGGTTCCCAAAGTGGGCGACAGCGCCCCTTGGGGGCGTTTGCGATTTCGATAGGGGTTCCCGCACCTTTAATTGGCGATAAAAACATGGATAGAGAACGTGGCGAGATAGCGTAGTGCAGGGGTCACCAACCCTTTTGCAACCAAGAGCTACTTCTTGGGTACTGATTGAAGCGACGGGCTACCATTTACTCCCGTCGTTTACCCGTACTATACCGAATTTCCGCTTCGATATTCATAGCACTGGGCAGGAATCCCATTGCGGTAAGACTTCTAAGAAAGTCTTTCGAATCAAAACATCTCATTTCAACCCATCATGTTACAGTTTAGGCAGGACATCATGTTATCTGTTTCTATATCAGTCAGTGGGAAGTCTGGCATTGCATGCTATCAAGTTAGTACGCTGTTCACTGGTATGGAACTTGACACTGCAGCTCAGATTGAGTGTTCCAGATGTGCATTAGTGAGGCGTGTTTTGTGTTTTATTTTGATGAAGTCGATGTCCGAAAAGGCTGATTCACAAAGAGAAGTTGAACCACACGCGCTTGCAACCTTTATAGCTGCTGCGCATACACACTGTACTTTTCCGTGTCAACTACCTAAAGCTTGCTGCAGTCTGGTGGGCTTAAAAGTGGAGGTAATTTTGCAGTGTTACAATTTCAATCTTCAACTGTTCAGCATCCAGACATGACAGATTTTACTATACCAGACAGCAGCAACGGTTACAGACAGTTAGAGACATGGTACTAAACTGCGTTGAGTGTAAGAGAAACAAGTTGTGTCAATAATGCAGTACGTAATGGGCATACAGATATCGAAAATACGCTAGTAAGCTACTTCACGGCTATATGCTACCGAATAGTAATGTTGTTTACTACTTTGGCATTGTCCTGGACGTCGAGCTACCACAACGGAACCCACCGCCATTTCAAGAAGACCGTGGATGGCATTCCGCCATGTCGACTGCATAGTCAGTGCGCCGTATCCCACGTCTTCGATATCTTGTGACTCTATTACATGTTGGTATATTACTAATTGTGATTGAGGATATTAGATATCATTTTAAGTGTTTATATATATGTATTGTGATTTGTAAGTTACATGTTAGTGTGATTTAAGCAAGAATAGCTGAATCAATCAATCTATATATTAAAAAGATCACTGGTAATAATCTGACGAATATTGGTAAACGCTGCTATTCGATTTATTTTTAGAACGGTCTCGCGGGCTACTCATCTGGTCCTCACGGGCTACCTGGGGCCCGCGGGCACCGTGTTGGTGACCCCTGGCGTAGTGGTACCACAGTTGCAACACCTGCAATGGTTTGCGGGTTCGAGTCCGACCGAGGTTGACTGCAGAATTCCTACTTACGTGTTGGAGGTTTATCTAGGCTCCTCCTCGCTATGCGATATGCTTAAGCGTCTTACAAAAAGCCTAGAAGTGGGTCTTGCTACAAGTCGACGGATGTGGAATAAAAATGAAGAATATTGGCCCGGTGTAAATGACCATTGACCATTGTAGTCAACAAACACAATGAATACTATACACAAACAATGGACTAATTATTCAGTGAGATTTATTGAGCGCAATTTATGAACACATATTCAAATGCATGGGCATTTGTACAACGAGCACGATGAAGTGTAATCGCACCAAAACAAAGTAGCCTACGGTGATTTGGAAGAGAAATTGCCTTGTACGATTGTTTTTACTGATTATGTCTATACTTCAATTTATACAAAATGTGACTGTTACATAATGTATATAAAGTATACCGGGTTACCAATGTAGTTCACTAGTGACTATGAATTGAACCAAACAACTTTTTCTGGAGTAGGAGGGGGTCAGAGGGGCGCTCGATACAGTGGCCGTCGAGCAAAAAAGTTTTGGGAAACACTGGCATATACGAATACAGAAATTTTCAAAATTTGAAGTATTTTTCGGTAACCTAGAAGAACACATCCCACACTGCATAGCCAAAAATATGAGTCGTCTAAAGAAATTTCAAAAAGTCGTACCAAATCAAAATCTTACTCTGTCCTATTTGTGATCTTCATATTGTATCCGTAAAATGACGAATGGCTACTTCTTACGCCAGATTGACTTTGCTTCGTTGCATACTTGACTGCTTCGTTGTTCCGTTCTACATTGAAAGCCGCTGTGCCCGACAGGTATATTATTAACATCGTAACCGCACATTGTATGGCAGCGTGAAAGACATGCATACTTTGATGTAATAAACTCTGGGACATAAAATAAACGTTAGTATGCTAAGATATATTATATCTTTATACATACGTGGGCATCTACACAGCATTATTTTTAGGCTATTTTTAGACTGTCCTAATTAACTTAGTCGTAGATGCTGGTAAGAATTCAATTTTTGAAGTTCTTAACAATAATGAAATTCATTTTGAACTTATACTGTTATTTCATATCGATGATCTCGCCCAATACTAGGACGTCATTATTCATTGCTCACATCATGGAAATACGGTCTTGTCGTTAGTCGCCAATTAACGATACATCCAATTACGATTAAGCTGTGATACAATAAAATAAGACACAAATACTGCAAGCTCTTACACACATAGATCAATTCTGATTTCAATATCACGTGCGTTGACCTGGCACCGTCTGTTTGCTATAAACTTCCATCACAATTCGAGTTATCGCGGTTGTATTCGTATATTTATCGATGTATAGCATCAGGAGTCATTATCGATACCATCTACGTAAGCTTCCTGATATTCGGGTCTCAAACCAGGGTAATCGAAAAATAAGTAAAATGACCACTGTTTTTCGTAGCACACTTCTTTGCGTCGTGTCACCATATAGGTTGAATTCATGAAAAAATCTTTGTTCGCAGGGCTACACTTTATGAAATTTTTGTAGGATCAGAATACGTGACTCGATTCCGGATGCACCATTCGTGTATCATGATACGCAGCTTGCATCCCCGCTGCTGAAGCCTATGAGAACGGCGGTATGTTGGAACTAACGACATGATCGACGCTTGGATGGTGACTCATAGATTTCGTCAGCAATTAAAATTACTATCGCTAGTATGTGTGATTAATCGTCGAACACGGCGTTGTATTAAACTTTGCATCTTCGCTGTTATTGGTCGTTGGTTGTGAATGTCAATTTATAGAAAAGAGACAAATTCTTTCGGGTAATTAAGTATAGATTCTAAATAGTAATATAATCACAATCAGAATAATTACAACATCTAGCCAATGCTTGTCTCCATAACATAAAGAAATACTTTATTTATATATTTATGGCCAGTGCATTCTTCCATGCAGAATTTTGCCGGCGAAAAGTTTGAAAAGTCCCGCCGTGAAAACACATCCAATGAATCATTCTCCTGACTTCACAATGTGCGCCATATATGTCATGAAACTAATGTACGATATAACTGATGGAGAGTCAGTTGAGCAGTCACTGGGTTCGTGTAAATCACGCAAGGTATTGCCTGTGCAGAAATTAATGCCTCTCTCACTGATGTAATGATGACACTTTTTTCAGCAACTTGGCATATGAATTAAACACAGTTGACATCGTTTTCTTACACCTGCGTCGTCATGCGTGACATTTTAGGCTCTAAGCACGTGTTTCTTTGCCGTTTCGGAGCTTGTACCCTTTCAGATTTCATGTCATAGTCTCGTATGTAGGTTACTGGATTCCATTCTCATCTACGTTTTCGATAGGGTCATGATTCCAGCAGCAACGACAACGCATATTAAACATATTTGACATGCCCTGAATTGCCGTCATTAACCAGCCTGACATTGCAATACCATTATAAACATTAGCGAGATGTAAGTATCGTTTGGGTGAAACTCGCTGGGGCTGGCCAGACATATAGCAAAGTATATCTTCTTACGCATTTTTCACAAATATCGCTAAATCGTGTGCGATATCAAACTGCTTGTCGTACCCCTTCCTTTGGCGTAGTTTAACTACCCTAAGCAACTGCAATCCACGGTGTCCCTTGTTTTCAATTCGTGGCTTCTACTTTCCCTTGGTTCTGAGCTGCAATAATGACTTCGATTTCCTACCATGATTCATCACATTCGTACACATTTACGTATATATACGCTATATGCCTATTTTCGGTATTATGTTATCGTTCCAACTAATTTATAACTTGAAACGTACATCCTGGTGATGTTCTATCTATTTCAGTTTTCCATTGGACATGATAAGGCATTATATAAACCAGTGGTCGGGAACATTTTTTGTCCGAAGAGCCATATGGCCTTATTTTTTTCCACTTTACCTCTCAAAGAGCCATACATGTCAATCAGCTGACGTCATAGTAGCACTAATTCGAACTCACTACACAGGATTCGTCGTGTGCACCACATTTTCTCTGTAAAAACTCGTACTAATCATGCTGGTTGCTTCACTTGAGCATGCGACACTTGAGTTACCAGAACGTAGGTTTGTCGTTATGTTCCTTTTAAATGCGAGAACCCATGATCACTGGCCTATAGGTGGAGCCAAACATGGTCACTGCAGCAATCTATATTGGCCTACCCACGCACTCTAAGCCAGTGCTCTTCAACCTTTTTCGACGTGGTACACCCTTTTAACGTTTGCTCAAAACTCGTACACCCCTGTTCATTAAGGGTCTTCAAAAATGACTTTTTTCTCAACTCGTACTGGCTACTTGATAAAATTGTTAGGCTACCTAACTTAAGCCTACACACCAAATTTGGTTCAATTCCAACCAGTAGCCACATTGCTACGGGAGAAGAAAGTTTCTATTTATTATATAAAAATAAATAACGAAAAATTTCAAATTATTCTGTTCACCCCATGAAAGTATTAGGTTGTCTATAAAAACGATGTTATTCAAATTTGGTTCAATTCCAACCAGTAGAAGCGGAGTTATTGCCGTCAAAAATTTGGATTTGAATAAAATAGTATTTGGTCACAGAGTCTATTCGCAGCGAGTTAGGCCGCCCGCCACGCAAATTGGAATTTATTTCGTGTCAGCCCAAAAACACCATGACATTACGAACGATAATCAACCTAAATGTAACAGTATTGGGGAGAGAGTAGGTAAAGCTACTGCTGCAGAAGCGGTAATTCAGATCAGCGATGATAGCAGGCGCACCAGCCTACTGGGTATCATGCCTGCCCCACGCCACACACATGCGATAGTAGCACATTAGCTGCAAGAGACGTCAGTAACCTCAGACCGTATGCCGCTATACACAGTCTATTGTCGCTAATTTGCATCACAAATAACAAAATACTAAATTGCAAATGTCTGGCGAAATATTGGACATAAAATCGGCATTTTAAAACGAAAGGGTTTCGATTTCAACATGGAAGCTGTTTCGACCCTGGCTGGCAACTTCACTTCATTTTTGTGCATTGCGGTATTTATTAACGTCGGGTAGGAAGTACCGATTCAAGAAGTCTGAGCTATCGCGGCGGTTTCCTCAAAAATCATTAAAAGTCAAATGACTAGCTGGACACATGTTTGTTAACTGCGTACTTTCCAACACCAAACGGAACCATTGGTCTGTTGCCGACTGCTAAATGAATAGGAGAAATATTTGCTTATGACATCACAATCAAGCGCTGTACAGTATTACACTTGAGTTAACATCGTACCATATTGCTCATTAACCTGTGCGTCAACCTGTATACTGACCAATAAACCTGCCTTTGTGATAGCTAGTCATCGGCTCATTGTAATTCGGATCTGGTACACCCCTATACACCCCATCCGAGTGGTACGCCCTTTGCAAATTCTGGTACACCCTAGGGTGTACGACAACCCCGGTTGAAGAGCACTGCTCTAAGCTGTTAGCGAAAGGTATTTTCTATCGATGTTCATGAATGAATATATTCAGGGCCGTAACAGCACTTCGTCAGCCCCCCCCCCCAAAAAAAAAAAAAACTTTGGTCTTGGGCCCCCCATAGGGTTATAGGCCGGACTTCTGGGGGGCTTCGCCTCCCAGACCCTCCTCCGCCGATACATGATTGAATCGGTCAGTATGATCGGGAATTGCATATATATTGTTATCAATTTTTATTTTCTCTCTGCTCACATCATCAGATTTGCCGGTAGAGCTGAGTGAGGTGTGTTTGAAAAGGTAGGACCACGCAATAATAATTAAACATCTTCGGGCGTATATACCCGTTGGCAGGAACGAAACAGTACCTCGTCAGGCCCCAATAAACGTGGATATTGGGCTCCCATAGGGTGATAAAACGACCCCCCCCCCCATCACGTTGTTCGCGTTTGTCACGAAATCATCTGTACTGTATTGTGAGTAGAGCGCGAAGCGCGAAAATTTTCGATAATTTATGATAAAATCGGTCAATCAGATCGGCGATTGCATATATATTATGCTATCAGTTTAATGTCCTCTCTACTCACGTAATTAGATTTACCGGTAGAGCTGAGTGAAGTGCCTTGAAAACGGGAGGGCCCGTAAATAATAATTAAACATATTCAGGCGGGCGGACCCGTTGATATGACTTCGTTACATGATGTTATTTCGTGACTTCCAGTCTGCTATATCAAAAAAATATAGAATCGCCCAAACGTAGGCTTCTAAACTACGAGACGCACGCGATTTCAAATTGGTATTTCTTCACTGGCATAAAATTTTTCCCGGCGGGATGGTATTTGTCTTGTGAGGTTCAGATTGCAAAGACAGGAACATTCGGCGCCAGTCATTTAGGCGCCTATGGACAATTAAACCTATACGTATTTTGTATATATAACGAAGTCTTCGGTCAGCATAAGGGCATAGACCTTTTCGGTCAAGGTTTTCTCGCTGCCGATCGTTCTTGGCACACTTCTTGGAGTCGCATGTTATATGGCCTAAAACTTGATCGTATTTCTTGATGGGTCGTGGCGCGGTAATGGCCCAATAGCCAATAATAAAAACAAATGGCTACTTGAATTCGCGCGCAGCGCGACAAAATTGCATAAATTTTAAAATAATACTCTATGATTTAGCTAATTCACGAAATAATTTTGGGCCCCCTTCGAGCTCAGCCCCCCCCCCCCCCCCAATTGGGGGGTTTGGGTGCGGCAGTTACGGTGCTGAATATATTTTAAACATTTTTCTCTCAAATTCACACAATTTGCATTTTATTTTTCGAAAATGAAGCGCGAAACGAGAGGTGAGGCACAGACGGTCCAGACCTCACCATTGATAACGCAATTCATCGTAAATAGCTTAGAGTTTATTATAACTGATATTAATCCAATGTAACTGTCGCACTGATTCCGAAAATCTAAATACTGATCGACTTCTCAATTGTCTAAATATTCTGCGGCAACATTGCGCCACACGCCTATTTTATCGCCGGTAGAGCTATACTTGCCAATCGAGAACTTGGATAGCTATGGCGTTGTTTGCAATTCGAGTTTGTAACATTTGTAACGGCAGTTCATTTCGCGTAGTAGATCAAAAAGACAATGTGTGTTTGAAAACTGCGTTGTCCTATTGGTGCTATTCTCTTTGATTAATCAACGCTTCGCGCAATCCAAGATTTCGAGTTGGGTAGCGGGGTAGGCTACATCGGACTCGCGAGTGATATTGGTCGCTGGAGCGACAGTAACTTGAATTTGAGGATTTTGAAAAGAGTTCGAGCCCCTGAACCTGAAGACCGCTTTACGTTTACCTCTCAAATACATGTTTATACTGCCACGGGAATAATTATTCTGGTCGCTGCAATATTAATCAATTCAGTACAAAAATAAACATGTGGCAAAGAGCCATATCTTATACCCAAAAGAGCCATATATGGCTCGCGAGCCATAGGTTCCCGACCACTGATATAAACAATAAAGGCCTACTGTTGCTATTTGAAGGTATGTGTCGTCACAGTCGAGATAATTAGTTATTAGGTTAGGTCCGCCATATAGGCATATTATGAAACCTATATATAGCTAATCTGTAAATATAAGAATTTCATATTGCATTAAATCATCATGCGAATTCGTCTAATTGCACCGTAATCTTTCGCAGCAACACTTGGCATGTCAATTGTCCACCAACAAACTTTTGTCATTACATGCGGAAATATATAGGTCGTGTACCTGGGCATTGATAAGCTTCGCGTAACAAACAGGAAAGAATTGAGACGAAGTTGTAACAAAACGTAATATGGCAAGAGCCAGAAGTTGAACCGTATCAAAAATAGATAGTTACGCAATATTGCAGCGCATTCTTGATAGACGCCTCCGTGCTCTTGGCATATAAGCCTGCAAGTATTGATTCTAGTTTTTGTGAATGCATTCCGTTTTCTACTCTATGCTAATCTGCCATCCAAAATATTGGCTACGAAAATGAAGGAAATTAGTGTCGCATAGCTCGTATCCTCCATTCCATTGCATAAAACCGTTGAAGTTATTAACTTTTCTGTCATTTCCATATAGCTTCGTATAAACCAGCGTTTCTTAAAGTACGGGTCGTGACCCAATCATGGGACGCGACGGGTGTAAATTGAGGTCGCGACCGCCCCAAAGCAATTGCTAAATATCTTGCCACAAATAATATTTATTCGCGCTTTGCGCGATAATTTACAGAGATGAATCGACTTTCTTCGCAATTGTGAAAGTGGATTATATTCCTAGTATCGCTTAACGCCGCCGGAGATCGCCGTGGGTGCTTCAGTCCATGGATGTGCGACGGTAATTTGAGGTCACCTATTCGCCCGCGCCGGTCCACATGAAGACATTAACTTGTCGCCTATATGACGTGGGCCGAAATCCAGTGCCAAAAACATCGGATATATGCGATAAAACCTTGGCCCGAAACAACCGCCTATGGTTGGCCCAAACCTCCAATATTGATACATCCGGCCTTCGAAATGCTCGGCGCCGAATAGTCTCGTCCTTGCAATCCGAGTCCCGCCGTACAAATGGGCCCCGCATTGAAAAATAATACACCCAGATTTGCGTCACACATGTTTCATACAACTCAGCACTAGTTGTCTTCGGCGCCTCTATTTCATAGATGCATATACGGCATATACGCATATATGCATATACGGGCATTAAAATCTATTCATGTAGATGTGTGAGGCTTAAGTCGCGAGATGAAATAATACTCAGATTTGGCAAACGATCTAATATGTTTAAGAACCAGCACTGGTATATACTAACTATGCTATATTGATATATTTTAGGACATTGGTGGTATGATGAATGGCGTCCATCCCTCTAATTTATGACAAGTCTGCTCTGTCTCACCAACTCCCTGCGCGGTCCACTTTGACTCGGCTCCCGATTTCCCCGAATTTCGCGAAACTCTGACGTTCGCTGCGACGGACTCGAGTTTTTTTATCGCATTTTGATATATTTTCAACAAAATGAGATGGTGTCGCTTCGTCTGATAACTTTTGCGAACCAAAGGTGGATTTTTCTGTGCGCGCAGACTTTGTCAGCAGTGCGCACACGCACGCAGCTTAGAGGGAACATTGATGGCAGGATTAACACAACCATTACACGTGATTCTCTGCGGTCAGTGGCCATAGAGCTCTCAACAGAGACTATAGGCTACCCGATAGTATTACTGAATCCTACGTATCTGTGATGTAACCTACATTAGATTTAACATAAACTGCCACAACGTCTCCGGATTGAACTCATAAACTAAATCACCGTTGCAGTATGCAGTAGGCCTACCGTTCCACCACGACAGGTGAATGTTCAATTGTTCATTGTTCGTGTTCAGTGCACAAGTGCGTGTTTGAAGCTCGCTGTGATCGGTTGGCGTCTGTACTATGCATTCCTGCCTGATATAAGACTGTGCAAGTAATCAGGGAAATCACAGAAACTTCGCGTAGTTTCTTTTGTGTACCAGCCTACTGGTACAGGTAGATGATTTCGACAGGGACATCTTTCAATAAGCTTGCTCACAGAAGCAGTGCGATCAAGATTACAGCTGAAGCTACCCATGCCATCGTATAGATCAGTTGCTCCCTACCGCCGGTACGTAGCAAGTTTTCTGCCGGTCCACCAAATATAAAATACTTTTTTATCTCAATTCCTAAACGCAAGAGGTTGGCTGCTTGTCCATTATTATAGAAGTGCTTGAACGTGTTTGAACGTAGCCTACAACATTCCACAAGTTATTTAGGGTTCGTTTTGATTTTTAGGGTTCACCGGTCCACAGCATAAGTTCTAGGTTAAGTGTTTAGGTTACGGTCATAAAGGTCGAGAACCACTGCGGTATAGAATACAATGTAGCCCTGACGAGAAGATTAATTATAGTATTGTTTCAGTATACTGCCTATATAGCCTATATATGTGCTGTTGATTGGTTTGGTATAGGGTTATAACTGTGCGCGGAAGTTGCTCATTTCAGCCTATAAATATGCCAAATCGACAAGGAAAATAGTACAACAAGGATATGTCGATACTATGAAAGACAGCTATAATGGTTGCTCACACTCACACTCACTCTCTGTCTCTCTCTCTCTCTCTCTCTCTGGGCTCACATACACTGCTGTTATCATTTTTTTCACATTTTGATATTCGCTCATCTCCTGACCAACGCTCCCAATCGCTCAACAGAGCATACATGAGTCCTGTGATAAAGTGCTTACTTCACTACCGAGTAGCGACCACCTCTACTGTTAGGTTAAATTACACTGGTCAACACATATTTTTAGGCAAACAAAGTATAAGAGTGGTTTTGGGGGTTCTGAAGGGCACTGATTCCGAATATGACCTTATTTTTTTCCAATTGGCTATTGTTGGGGATATATATATATATATTTATTGATTTGTCCAACCGTAAAGAAAACATCATGGGCACATAAAACAACAATAAATGAACTTAACGGTATGGGACAGGGTGTGACCGATATGACTCTGGGTGGGGTCAAATGGTCTGATCACACCCTGCATTAACAAATACAGATATTGTGTCACAAATTTGGATGCAATTGGTTGGGATCAATCAATTCAGCTCAGCATAATAATAAAATACTAACAAAAGACAAATTTGTTTTGAGACAAGCGGATCAGTAAGGGACAAGGGAAGACAGACAGACAGGAGAGATAACCCATGGGGCTATTTTGACTAAAGTCTCCAATTTTCGCGGTAATGGCTAGATAAAAAAATCGGCTCAGACGTACTATAAAGTTTGGAAATACAATCTACTCGTTATTTTGACACATAGAAGACTCTTTTAAATCAAAACACAGCAACAACACTATATTTAGGGGTAATAGATTTATCATAGTTACAGACTTTCACGGATATCATATACATAAATAAACTCCAGTCATGTATATAAGTATTTACCTAGCTACTCAAATAACGTGGCATTTATTCAATCAGTTTTATGTCAAGCATCTATTGTAAATTTGAAATAATTTGTTGGAATGTAATATTATTGATATAGCCTACTTTAAAACACAATTGCTTTTCGTACGATTTTCGCCTGTAAACTATTTAATGCAGTTTCTCGAAAGGTTCCGGCAACGGTCTGACATAATATGTTCAATTGCTCATCTCATCTGCCCTGATATCTTTATTTTGTTGTTCTGATGTTTTGGTAGAACCTATCCCCTTGCTAATCAACAAGATCATCAGGAAATATATCAAGAAGACTGAACAGGAAATTAACCTTTATGCTCGTGTTTGTGCTTAAGTTTTCGATATGTAGATAGGAATTTTCGGGCCAACAGTTCGTAGTTGGGTGCTTTGTGATCATCTAAAAAGTTTTATTTACTACATCTTAGGAGAAATTACATGCAGTGAACTCGTTCCTAATGTGAAATTGGAATCTTTCATCGGTATTCGAATATACCAGATACCAGATTTAAGCTTCTCGTTTGATAGGGATACTATAGGTATACCCACTTTGTGGACTCAGCGTAAAATTATCCATTTACCAGTCAAAAGAAATGAGACGTATAAGAGTATCGTAGTTAAGCCTTTCAATGACAAATTTTACAGCTTTTTATACTCCTCTTTAATATTGGTAGAATGACCAATTGATACTGGAGAATAGGTATTTCCGTTGTGCAAAAGTGCAATTTTTAAGCTTAACAAACTGCTTTTTTGACATACAAATATTTCGCATCATGTCATGATAATATTGATAGACTGACTGAGAATGACATGAGGGTTCTTCATAGTCAATTAGCTATTTATGTGCAGTATAAAATTAGAAAAAACCACGATTTTTATCCTACCAAGTGAAATATTTAAGGGTAAATACAGTAATTTTGGGCTTTTTAGGGGTATAAATATCTTATGACAGAGAGCCAATCTGCCAAAACTAATGTGATATTCGTAATCAGCAACCTTAAAACCCCAGAAACGGCTCTCAGATGTTCTGCCTAAAAAAAAATTCATTTTGTTGACCATTGTTTTCAGTAGCAGTCAACCTCTACTGTTAGTCAAATAGGCTAACGATCGGTTCTGTGTGATACTTTTAATATATATATTATATATCGTTCCAAACGCTGCAAAACTTTATGGAACTTCATCTCAATTCTATGAACACCGATTCTATAACGAGCCCTCGTAGTTAACAAGGAATGAGTATGATCAACACTCATGGTTCCGTCACGCCAAATGTGGTTTGGATGCGATTGAATCCCTTTTTGACGTATTTAATGACTTGACTCAATATCAGAAATCAATTACAAGAAACGCATGAATACATGATCCGTATGTGATCTGAGCTTGGCTAATATAATGAGGTTGCAATTACACCATGCGGTCTGGTTAAGCAAAGTGGATAGTAAGCGGGAGCTCGGTAAAAGTCGCGGAAAGCAGTAGTGGCAAGCTACATCTGTATCATATATCATCCGGACTCCGTTCGTAAGCTCTGCGTCCTAAGAAGCATCGACTGTGAAAGGGAAACGACGAATTACCATGCGTCATTATGCAGTCACAGTGTGAATATCACGACAATCCCGTGCAATCTCAGTTCTCAGAATCTCAGAAACTAGTCATCACATTATGAAGTATCACGGTTTTAAATAGATTCGCCAATCCTGTTTTCGAATGTTTCAGGATACGCATATGCTTTGATAAAGACGTGCAGTTGCTGAAATCGGAGTCATAACATATTGAACTATCTTGGCTGTAACATATGGAACAATCGGCGGTCTCTCCAGCGTAAAACGAAGTTGTCGTCGAAATGCTGGAAAACAATTGCTTCTGATTCGATTTCAGAATTCCGTTTAACGTTCAACCCAATTTTATGCGCTACTCACGTGTGATTTCCTCACCGGCGTGTGATAAATCGAAGTATTATTGTCGTTTAGAGGCAGCAAAATATTGTTAACGTCTCGGTAGTATGAAATTTGATGGTAAATTATTGTCAACCGCTCAGCAGGGCTGGGAACAACGATTCAACTGGTATCCGTGGCTTCTCCGCTTTACTTTCAGCATTCCGGGATATACTATAGCAGTGGTCGGGAACCTATGGCTCGCGAGCCATATATGGCTCTTTTGGGTATAAGATATGGCTCTTTGACAAATATTTATTTTTGTATTGAATTGATCAATATTGCAACGAGTTGTTGGTAAATTTTATTCACGGCCAAAATAATTATTCTCGTGGCAGTAGAAACATGTCTTTGAGAGGTAAAGACGATGTCGTCTTCAAGTTTAGGGGCTCGGACCCCCTCTTTTCAAAATCTTCAAGTTTAAGTTACTGTCATGCCGGCGGCCAATATCACTCGCGAATTTTATGTACCCGACTCGAAATCTTGGATTGTGCGATACGTTGATTAATCAAAGAGCATAGCAGACACGGCGCCGCCCATTTCAAAACGCAGTTTTCAAATACGCATTGTCTTCCTGATCTACGTCGCGAAATGAACTGTTGTGAATGTGACAATTACAAACTCGAATTACACAACACGTCATGGCTATCCACGTTCTTGATCGGTAAGTATAGCTCTGTGTAGTACTGGTGATAAAATGTAGGCGTGTAGCGCAACGTTATGTTACCGCCGAATACTTTCAGAAGCCGATAGATAAGTAGCCTATATAGATCTTCGTAATCAGTGTGACAGTCACATTCGATTAATATCAGTTGTAATAAATTCTATGCTACATATGAATTGCGTTATCAAGGGTTAGGCTTGGCCCGTCTGTGCTATACCTCTCGTTTCGACCTTTATTTCTGAACAATAAATACCAGACTTTACTGAGAAATTATGGCGCACACGAGGAATCCCATGTAGTGAGTTCAAATTAGTGCTACCATGACGTCATTAATTTTCAATTGTGACGTAACAGTTGATTGGCATGTATGGCTCTTTGGGAGTTGGGATGGAAAAAATAGGGTCAATATGGCTCTTCGGACAAAAAAGGTTCCCGACCACTGTACTATAGTATAGTACAGTACATTGCTATTTCTGCACCTACCTTGGCCAGCGCCATATGCACATCCTGAACTCATGGCATGCTTTTATGCACATTTTGAGTTTATGTACATAACGAGTCGGTGTATATGCCGCAAAAATATTATGGACAAAAATATAGAACGTTCTATAGTAGTCTACAACCCTGGCATTGTCATTAGGACGAACAAACACGAAACTTATGACAGTAATCATGCTGTTTGTGTCACACATAAAAGGTGCATACGGGTGTGGCTCAGCAACGATGGGTCTAGGCCTACTCGAAGGCAGGACCCGACTGCAAGCCTAATTCACGACAAGGAATCGAATCAGCAATGCCGTCGATGTTGTCCTGCACAACTAGGTTCTATTGCCTTAAACTCTGAGTCGAAAACAGGAAATTGCGAGCCGCCGCCCAGAACACTCACTCGCCCACAGTCACGTCTCAAAGATTCAGACACGCTTGGCATGATAACTGTTTACCTTTCTGTCGGAGGACTCCATTGAAAAGCCGGTTTGAGCCATTTCATAATTGTAGGATGAGATGAACGCACTCTTGGTTCCACCTGAATATATTAGGCAAATACGTGACTTATGCGCCTCCGGTGTATGAATACGCCTACAGGGAATCCACAAATCCATCCGTCACAGAACTATGGCAAATATCGATAATGATCTGGTCATACGTTTTTTATTTTTCACTCGAATGTATCAGGGATAATGCTAACTATAGCGACATTACCAATGCTACCAAATGTTAGCAAAATGTGCTTATGAATCGACCCATGGCAAGTGTGAGCCCGAAAAAGCTTCGGGTGAATCGAAATATGAAAGTATTAGTCAAGAGAGTGTATCAAGTAGGGATGGTGTGAACGTGAGGTTCACGTTCGCGTTCTGTGTGTGAACCTCGGAAATTTAGAGGTTCACGTTCACAAACGAACCTTGGTATGTTCTGGACTGTGAACCTTTATCATATATTACAATTTTAGCTTCATAATAACATCTTTGGTTGAAATGTATTTCATTTTAACTGCAGACTACTCTATGCATGGCGTTGGCAGCATAGAAAAAATCAACACTAAACGAGCATGCATCTCGACAATCTCAAAAAGTTTACTTGCTTTGTTACAAAGGTTTGCTCGAAATATCCAGTTTTACGTTTGTGAATTTAGTGAGTCTCTGCTGTGAGCTTCACCCGCAATCACACAATACGAAGAGCGAAATACACTACATGTAGGTAGTCAACGAAGGATAGTTATTCAACCAATCAATGAAATTGATATTGTTGTCTGATGTAAAAAATCTGGCAGGAGTAGGGGTAAATCTTAAATTCATATGTTTATTCTATCATAAAAACCAAATCCGTGCGATTCGGGTGTTGGCTACTGCTGTATAACTTGTTAATTTTGTAATATCGGTAGCAAGTACAGAAACCCGTTTTACACTCTTCTCAATATCAACGTAGCAATAATCAGACGCCGAATACATTGCCCGTCCTGGCTTAGACCGTTATGGCGTAAGCTTATATTAACTTGTAAGTACTCGTCGAAATTGTTGGCAAAGCGACGGAAAAGAGTGATTTTATGGGATTATTATATCATTTGATTGGCCCAGTTCATATACTTGACGACGTTTAAAATGTGAATATGTACTTCAGCGTTGTGGCATTGTGGCCTGAGTCGTCGCTAGGTATCGTGTACATTATATAGGCTATCACTTCACTGAAATGTACGGTTGGAATTAGCAAAATGACGTCATGAGGTTCACGTTCGCGTTCACACGGAACCTTTCAAAAGGTTCGCGTTCACACGAACCTGAACCTTTCAGAGGTTCACACTAGGGATGGTGTGAACGTGAGGTTCACGTTCGCGTTCTGGGTGTGAACCTTGGAAATTTAGAGGTTCACGTTCACAAACGAACCTTGATAGGTTCTGCACTGTGAACCTTTTTCATTTATTCCGATTTTCACATCATTCTAACATCTTTGGTTGAAATTTATTGCATTATAACTGCGGCCACTATATGCATGGCGCTGGTAGCATTAAAAAATCAACACTAAACGAGCATGCACCCGGACAATCTCAAAAATTTTACTAGCTTTGTTACAATACTTAGTGACTCTGTGCTATATGAGCTTGATCCGCAATCACATAATATCAAGACCGAAAAGCGATTGATGCTTATTCAACCAATTAATGAACTTGATATCGGTGTCAGATGTAATAAATCTAGCAAGCGTACGGGGTCCCTCTCGGTTTCATATGTTTATTGTGTCATTAAAACCAAATACGTGTGATTGAAGTGTTGGCCACTGCAGTATAACTTGTTAATGGGGTAAAACCCGTTTTACACTCTGCTTAATATCTACGTAGGAACACTCAGACTCCTAATACATTGCCCGGTCTGGCCTAGACCGTTAAGGCGTATGATTATATTCCCATGCAAGTAATCGTCGAATTTGTTGGCAAAATGACGGAAGATATTGATTTTGTGGTATAATTATATCATTTGATTGCTTCGCAGTTGATACATTTGGCGACGTTTAAAAAGTCAGTACCGGTATGTACTTCAGCATTGTGACATTATGAGGCTCCACTCGGCGCTGGGTATCATGTACACTGTACATTAATATATATCACTTCACTGAAATGTAGGGTAGGAATTATCAATATGACGTCACGTGACGTCATGAGGTTCACGTTCGCGTTCACACAGAACCTTTCAAAAAGGTTCGCGTTCACACGAACCTGAACCTTTCAGAGGTTCACACCATCCCTAGTTCACACCATCCCTATAGTATCAAGAATCAAGATCATGCATCTTTTTGCCTAATCACAGAGCTTTACAATAGTTCGTTTATCTAATACTTCTACTTGTGCTTCCAGCTGCTAAGTCTACTCTTATACTATGTAATGTTTAAATTTTGCAATCGAAAAATAGGTTTTATGCGGATTTGTATCGCTTTCATCAGCGTAATCGGCTGAACCGCTAAGCGTTGTATCACTTTCAATGACTTCGTCGACTACTTTTGCCAGACCATGCACCATTGCACCGCTGACCATGAATCGACCTTTGGACGCTCGGCCATGTGTCGCGCGCAATGACTCCTATCGTTGCGCGAGCCGGTAATGGATCGATACCCAATCAATATCAGTCCCTACAATACTACACTCACTCGGGAATGATCGATATTCAGTAATTCACTGGTGCCTACGAGCAGCTACGATTGCACTGCAGTAAAACATAACCGAAACAAGATGACTGATTAGTGATTACTAATTACCTTCCAAAACGACTTTTTCAATTGCAGTCGATAACTCCTGAACGATGCCGTCCAGTCTATCAAAGTCTTCGACGCTTAACACTCGTTGATCTGATGTTTCGTCACCAGTCGCAATAGTCTGAACATACCGGAAAACCAAAGATGTAGCCTAATCACTTGAGTGAAAATGACGCTGTGTAGGGCAGGCACAAAGATTGTACACTCTCATGGAGCGTTGACTTAACCGGCCATACCTTGTCGTCGCGTGGAGGAGGGAATAGTTTCAAGCCACATACTTCTTACCGTCTCAAACTACATGCGTTCGACGGTTAAATTCAAATAGCTTTAAATTCTATTATAACGACCACTGCTAGATGTCGGAACAGATAAACACATCATACTAACAGTATACAACATCTGGGTAGCCAATGCAGCGTCACTTTCAACTTTGAAGAGGCGTAGGCATGAACTAAGGTTACCATAATTTGGGAATCTGAAAAGGGGACACTTTTTTTAAAAAAAATCCTGACAGACAATACCGGAGTAAAATAAAAATAAAATTGGTAAATATATGGCGAGTTTGCAGTTGGTTAACTAAGAAAAGGTCTACTTTCTGGCTCAACTCCGGAAATACCCGCCGGACCGTTACTTGAGCACTGGTTTCATATATCTCAGCTGAATTTTAACATATATTTAACCAAATTTTTTTTTAAAAAGAGGAAAAAAATTCAAAAAGAGGACATTTGGGCGTCCTCCAAAGACACTTTAAAATGACCAAAAAGAGGGTAAATCCTCTAAAACAGGACATATGGTAACCCTACATTAACCCTTTTCAAAAGGAGTGAATTGATTGCCATTTGGCGAGTAATAATTGCTTTTGTAGCACCCATTTGTGTTATCCAAGTAGCAAACCTTTAACCGTGTAAGGCATGGATGTCAAACATATACGGACGATGTGAAGCATACGGCCCGCAAATCGATGACGCATCATATTTTCACCAAAGGTTGAGATTAAAGATATACTTTCACGCAAGTAATCTCTCAAGACAGCGTATGTCGAACATGCTAAATGCTCATATGCAACATCGTAACCATCCGACAGCAATGTTGCGTTTTCACTCTAGTCGCCATTAGTCACAAGTCGACAGGCACAGGGCGGCTGTGCAGACATATTTCAGATATTTCATGAAAATGGACCGAAAGTTGGTAACAGTGCAAAGAGCTGTGGTAACCATGATACATAACCTATGACTCAAAAGCTCCCCGGTCTTGCAAAGTCATTTGATCTGTAGCCTACTTAGTTGCATTAAAAATTCTTTATTTAGTGTGATGAGTTGGTTCAGTGTGGTTGGTGTTCAGTGTGGTAATTTTTTACCGGAACTCTAAATCCTATCCGAAGATACACACATGTTGGCTTAATAATAATGAACCAACTTCCTAGAGCCCGCATTTATTGATAAATCTCCTGTAAAGAGAGAGAGAGAGATTTATTTCGTCAACCGATGACGCCAAAATAAATAGAACTCATATAAATATGCAATATTTAACAAACACAAAACAGTGGTTTATCGGTATTGACTGGTACCGGCGATATGATCATGACGATCTTCGTGTCAGCCGGAACCAGGGTAAATGGTTATTTAAATGAGATAACCTCATAACGTGATAACGAACCAGGGCAAGCTAATGCGCAATGTATCTTACAAAAAGCAATAGCAGCCATAACAAAGAATATATGAAACATAACAGTAACAGGCAGTAACAATCAATGTGCTAAAAAGAACAAGTAGGTTGAGGATTTATAACTGATAATGGGCAGTGTACAAGCATTGACTAGTATTTGCTCAGAAGAGAGTCCAACATCCCAGACTTGAATGAATTATAGTTGGAGCTTTTTAGGTGTGGCGGAATCTGGTTGTTCCATACATCAATCCATGCTCGTTTAAATGGAGGGAAACCTCTATCCGAGTGGGACATAAATAAGTTGGCGTTTGCGGCAGATCGCGTGTCATGACTATGGAGATCTCTACAGTATTGAAAATAGTTCTGTAGAGATACAGGGACTTGCAGCTGGTTAATTTCATACATTACTTTAGCTAGTTCAAAGATATAGATATCACTAATTTTTAGAATACGCAACTTTTTGTGGTACGGATCAAGTCGACTATAGAGTGGTATTCGAGCAATAGCTCTTAATGCTTTGTTCTGAACGACCTGAAGCTGGTTCAATAGGGTTTTGGTAGCAGATCCCCAAATTATAATACCATACTGTAGGTGGGAATGTATGATCGAAAAATAAAGAGTACGGAGAAATTGTTTTGGAACTATTCGGTTAAGCTTCCATAATACACCAATGTTTTTTGTATTTCTTACAGCGCACAGACAGAGTCAACGCGACATCACGACTGAAACAAAAATAGCATAGAAGTGTACCAACCTACCAGCGATGAGCTTGGATAGGATTAGGAAATAGAAATTTCAAATCCACTCATCTCTGCAACCTACATAGCTGTGTCACTGTTTCAGTGGTTTGCAGTTGTGTTTAATGAGCCAATCATAGTATACTTGCCATTTCGATAGTTTTCGAAAATGGGTGTAGCTCAAAATAGAGCGCTATGATCCTTAATGCTATATAATACCGTAAATATGAATGTGCTTGATAATGAAGAAGCATACCACTGCAAAACAATGTCGCCGATTTAGAGTTAACATTTTGACATTATTAGACAGGTCCGTGAAGAGGCGAATAAAAAGTTTGAATCCGCCCCGCGACCCAAACTGAGTTTGACATCCCTGGTGTAACGTATCGAAATGATCAAGACTATATACCACACCGACGTCCAACATGAATTTGTGGTTTGGTGGTACTGGCCTATATATCATATCTATACTCACTCGAAGTTCTGTTATATCGTAGTTTCCGACGCCCACGGCAAATGGTATGATCCCCAATGAACGAACGTAGTTTGCACTGTCCTCAAGCCGATTTCCGTCTGATGCACTGTTTCACAAAAGACGTAGCCTATATAGCGTGATGACTGTTCCGGCAAGGAATCTGGGCCATACCTGTCCTACCCAAAACCTCCCAACTGAGGGAGCCCAGACACGAAGGAGGACTAGAACTAGTCCAACGGTATATATTCAATCAAGGATCAAAGCTTGATAGTATGACAGAATGTATTCAATAACTTCCCAAATTTTCACAAGTTTCCAATATGGCGTTTGATGCAAGTAAACACCACCTTTAGATACACAGTTTTTCTTTGAAAAGCGTATCAAATACTTCAAGTCTTATGAATATGTATACCAGACGTGGAGTGGATTACGTATTTGTGTGCCACGCCAAGAAGGCGCAAAAATGTGGCTCACCTACAAACAGTACCCACTAAGCCGCTGGTATAACTCCATGAGGATTGGCGCATATATGACTAGATTTCCACCATTGTAATTGTTGTGAAGGTAGAATTTGGTACCGGAAAGTGCCGATTGCGTGATTTGCACCCTCCACCATGGTTGACATTTAAGAAATACACCCATTTCAACCCATATGTTTTATATATTAAAGTGTACAATATTAGTTAGTAGCATTTCATAACCTAATTTGTATTCTTTTTTAAATTAGAGATATCACGAGGCGGTTTCGCTTCGTAACTTCTAAAACTTCAGGACTCACATAAACAGAATGGCCGTCTGACATGAAATATTATACTGTGCAAACTCATTTTAATTGCCAAATCTCCAATATCCTACTGATACAAACTGGCGGCTGCTTAGAGATGTTCTGTTAGGTTTTTGGAAAGGATTTGCTAGCAAAAATCCATTTCTTCTGTGATATATATAATCAATTAATCATACTATTCTTGAATAACTTTAAGATGAGCCGTTACTGGATATGACTAGGATGGACGTTGTAATGTTCTGTTTCTCAATTTGGGTGCCATATATGTTGCGATCATATCCAAATGTGTCGTCGGAAGCTTCACGTGTTATTATTACATTCGCCACCACCTGTATTTGTGGAAATGGATTTTCGGCACTCATTTATATCTAATCGACTTTCAAGAAATAATAAAAGACTCCCCTATTCCTACATAAATAGTATGATGCTATTGTAGGGTTACCATATTTTGAGATCCTAAAAAGAGGTCACTTTTTGTAAATTATGAAAGCTCAAAGAAAACTGGTGATTGTGAAAAAATTTCGACCGACTGTTCTGTGTTGACTAAAGAGGACAAATTCACCAAAAAGATGAGATTTAGGAGTCCCCCGTGGACACATTCAATTTATTGAAAAAGGAGGACAAATCCTCTTAAAAGAGAACGTATAGTAACCCAATGTTATTGTAAAAAATAAAGTAATTTCGTTGATGTTTATCACTAGCCTACGGTTAATATTTTCACAAGATAGATGACACTTGCACAATAATTGAGCTATATTTGAACTAAAAATGAGAACCACTGCCATACTCACTCTCCATCTGTCAACACCACCATCACTTTCTTCGTGTCGGGATCTGACCAACGCGGACCACCACGAAAGTCGAGCACGGTTTTATTGAGAGCATGTGCGGTGTACGTCGAAACTCCCTTGCGTTTGATTTTTCCGATTGAGTTCTAAAAGGAATTTGCTGTCAACAAGTTGTATATCTAACTCGCAATCAATATGTCAGTGATTGTGAGAAGCTGTTCGTACTTACAATGATCTAAGGAGGATGTAACAATATTGTCATGGAATATTTCTGAAAATCAAACTTACGTTCAATCCCCAATTCCTTTTAAACTGTCCGAGTCTTATTTCAGTGGTGATATACGTTTGTCTCTTTAACGTTTTTCTGAAAGTAAATGTCGTGTGTCATAAAAAATCAAAATCCTATGCCAAATCTCTGGGTGGCCTCTATATGCACCAGGGGTCGACAGCCCTGGCACGCGTTGCATACCTAGACACATTGAATTGATTGGACCTCTTAACCCGTTTTTCAAAGGCTTAAGACCGCAACAGTAGTTCACACGATATATTCATGTCTATATTTGCTATCTGCACCATGGCCAAGTGCTAGTACACGAATAAAATCAGTAAAAACCCATCCAAGTATCCCTAAATCGAAGGAGTTGCAACATCAACCAAATCCAACTATCTCTAACAAACACCTACTGATTTGTGAATGGACAAAGTGACGGTGTACATTGGGGACCTGGTATTTACATTTACGTCTGGCCGGCTTGCGCTATATTGCTCCGGTAAGGTAATCAAATGCTGTGTAGTTTCGCAGTTGACACGCCTGGAAAGCACAAACTTCCACTCGTGGTTACCCAGGGATGCTGAGGTGAATATTCAATATTGCAAGTTAATGATTGGCAGGTCTATTAGGAAAAGTCATGTGGACGCATCAATATTTTGGGCGAGGTTTTCGACCCCTGGCTACACCTCTGCATAAGTTTATATACAGTGGCTGGTGACTGGGGTTGGAACGTATAGAGAAGCTTACCCTTTTTGATAGTTTGAATACAGGACCACGCCGACCTGGTTAACCCCGGAGTTCACCCCGAATCTGGCTGCCATATTTTGCGTCCATCTGATGATGTCGTCGAAATTGTCCACAACCGAGTAGGATCCGTCCAAAACGAAGATAATGTCTAGCTGCTGCTTTAGCGTTGGACATTCTGCGTAAATAACAGGCCGACTCAACAGTGGGGATATGTTTAACATATTAATTGCATGTGGCGAGCATACATCTACGACAGGGCCGATGCTAAAAACTAATTTACATTATTACAATCTGCCTAGCTCCTCTAATCGTGTTAAGCGCGGATCTCTTCCACTAGTGGTCAAAGTATTCATTTATTGGATCAAGTATTTTTAAGCAAGTAGTATCGTAAATTCCTACTCAATGACGATTGGGAATAGCTACTTTGGGAACATACTATTGCTATCTGAAGTAGAAGATCGTAAGCTCTAAATACTTCATTATGAAATATATAGGGACGAGACGTCGTAGACTAATGGATAGGGATAGGCATTGGCCGGTTGCGAAGTTCCGAAATTAATCTTTGCGGCTAACGTAGAATGACTTATCTGTCGCCGTAGAAAAGTTGAATTTGCGAGGTTTTATTGTGTTGCCTAATGAACAACCTACATCGCGCGGTGGCTAAGTCAACTTCACTCAAAATACAAATCGATATTAACTCTAATTTTTATATTACCACTTTACTATTACCACTTTACTCTGCTCCGAAAATGTATTTCGTTAGTGAACACTGCTAATCTCTTCCTTTTACCGATATATTTCTGAAATTCCCGTCTAGTCTAGTCATCATGCCGAACTCGACGGCCCGAACGTGCTTGGGCTACTGTTATTTTAGACCAAGTTATATAACGAACCACGTTTTGTTTTGGCGGCATCGATATTTGCGGCCATTCCTCAGTATAAGAGGGTCTCTATTTCAATATGCCGTAAGAATGTCGACATTACATGCAGATTACCAATTTGGAAGGGGAAATAATCTTCAGCAATGTGGCGCCGTCATGGATACACTGACACTGATAAACTGATACGATGTCGTTGAGCTGAAATTTAAGCGGGGCAAATTCGCGCTCATCCCAAAATAATATACATAAAATGCGTCGGATGATAAGGTTACGATCACGTCACTGAAAGCGAAAGAATGGGAAAGTATTCCTAACGATTTGTGTTAATAGCTTTGGATCGATCAGGTTGGCATGGCTACAAAGAATTCAAACGCCCAGCTCTTCTATCACTCACCCAGCTCTTCTATCACTCACCGTGGATAACATAGTACAAAACGCATTACCAAACCTCTCGTTAATCGCCCCACGAATACACGACCATCTATTACCCGCTTATACTATTCTACCGTGAACAAAGTCGCGTAGAATACTTACTGGGCGTGTTTTTCTTTAGTGCCTGCCAATTTTTCCCGTTGTCCGAGCTTTCGTAGCAATAACCGGGAACTCTGTGACTTGCGTTGCATTGAAGGACTTTTGTTGGTGAACAAGCCTATCATCAGAAATGAATGTTTTTTACTCAACCGCAGAGTATAGGTAGAGATAAGGAACTATACAGACTTGGGAAAGACTAATGTTTTATATACGAGTGTATGCGTGTCAGTGTGAGCTAGGGTTACCATACGTGCACTTTTAAGAGGATTTGTCCTCTTTTTTGAATGACTTGAATGTGTCCTCAGAGGACGCCTAAATATCCTCTTTTTGCGGAATTCGGCCTCTTTTTCCAGAAAAAGTATTAAAATGCCATCAAAAACTCGACTGCGACGCAACGTACGTCAGAGTTCCGTAAAAAATCTGATAATTTGGGAGTCAAGTCAAAGTTTTTTAGTCAACACAGGTTCTTTTGGTCGAAGACTTTTAAAATGAAACCTTTTCTTTTCCGGTATTACAGCTGTCAGAGTTTTTTTTAAAGCGTGCTCTTTTTCGTATCTCAAAATATGGTAGCCCTAGTATGAACGTATGTGTGTGTGTGTGTGTGTGTGTGTGTGTGTGTGTGTGTGTGTGTGTGTGTGTGTGTGTGTGTGTGTGTGTGTGTGTGTGTGTGTGTGTGTGTGTACGTTGAAGACATATTAATTTCGCTTCATGATAATTATTCTTGACACTAAATTACTTTCAAACTGAAAACATTGCTTGTTCCTACTTTCAATACGTTTCCGTTGCTCTCCATTGTCAAACCGAAGCTATCTCCCGGTTTTCGATTTGGTAACCGGGTTTTTTGACAGCCGTCTTCCGTCGCAAACGTCACTGTGCATTTCTCCATTGTTCCCTCGGCTAGCAAAATTATAACATGTCATGTCAATTTATACGAGAAATAGTACTATAGGCCCATTTATGTTTTTAACAGGTCGCCTATCGGGCTGGGTATGCCAACTGTCGAGTAGGCCTACACGAATCCGATCGTTATTGGAAGTGGTATATGACATGATGCGGAGAGTAAATTCAGAGAACATTCATCACCGCTAGACCTAATGTCGCATGTACTAAATACAACTTATTCATTAATTACCCATTGTCTAACCATGTGTTGGCATATGGACTACTGCATCGCCGTATAAATCGTTCAAAATTGGAAAATCGGTGTTTTTCGAATGGAAAACGGATACGGGCAATACGGGAATATAGCTGACTAGACTCGACCGCTAATATTTGTCTCGGAATCAAATAATTCAGGGACACGATTTTGCCCTAGTCGCAAATGCCAAGTGTAGATTTTTGCTTGAAGTTCATTTGAACGGTTTAATCCTATATGAACCCTATCCCCTGTCCATCAACAACACCCACCATTCCACAAAGACATCAAATGATATAAATTAGCCGTGAATCACTTACATGTATTGCTGTCGTTCGACTGAGAACTTAACGGGTTTTTCCAATGCGGTGACGTTATAAGCAACCTGAAATAACAGCGGAGTTAAAAATTGCTTTACCAGTAAAAGGAGAAGTTGCTGAATCTCTGGATTAGCTATATTATTGCAATCGTGTATAAGCTATTTAGTATCGCTTACTCGTTGCGATCTGTAAATTCCAAATCATATCCATAAAAGGTGGAACGGTTATTGTCCAGACTTTGGTCAATGCCCGCGGTAAGATACTTCATGGTCCGCGAACTCCCGCCAAGATTGAAACCGCTGGCTCTTCGTAAATATATCAGCATCGCACATAGTAAGTATTTAATTACATCTTTATAATTACTCATCTCGAAATACACTGAAAAAATGCGAGGTATATTTGTACTGATTTACATATATCTAGTACATTGTAACTTCCCTAAAGCACTATACAATTCTGTCTTTTCTGGTCCAAAATAAATCTGTCTTCACCCATAGCTTATGCTTACGAATGTCCTTCAAAAATGCGTCGGTAGTCAGGTTCGTTATATTTATTCCTCGTGGCGCCAACGCGGAGGTGGTGTTAGTGAAATTCGCCAACTTGGGGATATGCCAAGTCTGAACTTTGGTCTCGATAACCGCTGTGAGCTAGACGTGGATCTATCAAACGTGACTAGTTATCAGCTGCCGATTTTCACAACGTATACGTTCCCGGAAGCATACCACAACAGTACTCGTGTTTCGTTCTGGCGACATCGAATGCGGAAAATATTCGTGTTTTAGGTATAGCCGTACCAGCTGGTACGACAATGACCTTCAGACGGTTGCATCTTCTGGACAGCGGGTAATCGAACCAGATATTCGCGGGATATGGAGCCAGACCATTTGCATGCCATACCAGTAGCATATTGTTCTTTGTTGCAATTCAACAATACCTTCTTTCATATAACTATGCTAACTGTTGGCACTGTTATATATGCAATGTAAATCGAGTATGAGTGATTTAACGATATCTATGACAAATATAGTACTGACCGAGAGACGGCACTCTGGTCAGGGGCTTTATTCTCGTGAGGTTGCACTTTTACACACGATTCAGACTGATAGTAAGCCATCTCGGTCTAATGACTATAGTGCACTCGCGCAGTGCTCATTTCATCGAAACATCCATTCATTGGTAACGACAGGGTATAAATGACTACCAAGTCAGTATATTATGTACAATGCACATTACACAATGCAGGATACAGTCGATGCATACATCCCATATTTTATGTGCGATATTTTATCAAGCTATTTATTTCTTAACGATGACAATGTGCATTTATAAATTGGTAATTAAAGATCAAATGCAACGAACCAGTTTTACAACAGAGCACCGGAAACTCTTTATTACATTTATTTTTCACACGGCAATAATTATTCTTAACAAAACAAGATCTATGACGTTGCCTTGCATTTAATTATTACTGATTAGTGAGTATTCAAAGTATGCCAATTGAACGTTCAGTATTTACACAGTACATTCATTATTGAACAATACGGAAAGGCACAGTTTTAGCGTAATACCTACCTACTACATGTGTTGGCAACTAAACGCCGAGAACTTTCGTTGAGCTCAGAACATGTAGGTAGCTCTACTCCGCCGGTTTTTAACAGTTCCTAATCCATAGTTTAAAGTTGCCAATATTTGGAGTGTCTGGAAGACGAATGTTACTTTAATTGCACCTCGGGATTGTGAATCCACAGGCAATCGTGATGATTTGAGGAAATCATGTCATCTGCAGACACGTTTCTATTCGTGTTGCAGCTGGCGAACCTCTGGCAAGTGGAACAATCCGTCTGTTCCTTGAAGCCGGATAAGATTAGTCTTGGCGCGAGTCGTGGCAGCAGATGACTAGCACATCAAAACCACTCCACTGTAACAGTTCATCTGGTTCGACCGGTCATGATCAGCGTAAATATGGTTGTGGACGCATCCCGAAGGGCTACGGAAACAATGTATATATCCATGTAGTGTAATGTTGTACCTGTACACGTGTGCATTCTTAGGTAAAAAATGCTTATGGGGGTGTACTAGTATTTTACTCCAGTGCTAAACACGCGTTCAAATGCCGACCCTATGAAATTTTCATTTGCCCTCAGGAATGCTTCTTCGGCAACTGCGACCGGGGACTGCTTCGGATGCGTCTGGTTTTCGTAAGAGATGAGCGGAATTATAATTTTCAATTCTAAATTCTGTTCTGTAGATCGCATTTAAATCCGAAATCCAAATTGAAATCCTGAATTTATGTACGAATATTTCAACATTCAGGTCGGTGATGACTGACATTTGTACAAACGTCGCATTAAAATCGGAAATGTTATAAATTTAATGTCCAAGTACATATCCGACTGCGAAAAGCGTAAATCCATATACGTTCCGAATCCGACCAAACTCTTCAAATCCAGTTTTCTCAATTCCACATCCATGTTTACCTCATGTTTTATGAACATGAATAGTATACGGCATCGATAATACTCTCTCTTATGAGAATTGCCATTCGAAGACAAATGACATGGCTTTTGATACCATGCCGCGTCCGCGAAGTACAATTCATTCGATTTACTACATAAATTGCGGAAGCATGTAACAATTATGCTGCCGCATGTATCCAAGTAAATAAATTCGTTCTGTTTAATTTATTCACAAAGGGTATTTCAACAACTGCTTCTCTATCTGGTTAATTGGTGTCGGGCTTCAACAATTGCTTCCCGTACAGCATGTCTGACGTCAATCAGTGTTGGGCAGATGATATCTAAACTATACCGCTATTGCTGGTTGCCGCTATGTAGTGACGTAGTTACCGAAAACACTAACATCATGGTACGTGGAATCACGTATGGAATTCCAATAGTAATGTCCTCATTGATGGCAACAGTGTACGGTAGTTCTTTAACGGGATATACCTTATGCGTTAAATGCGTACGAATATCACGATCATTGCGATTACGAGTAGCCTATACAATCAAACGAAATATGAACTTGGAATTTTCCACATTCCAAAGCCTGGAAAATTATACCCCTAATTTTTCTTATATGCCTCATGTCGTTATACGAATACCAGCCAGCCATCAGGCGATCAATTAAATTGGAGGCTGGAGCACTTTCAGCCTGTCCTTCTGTGAAGTTTAGTATAGCTATAGCAATATCATCTCGTGTTAAGATTTGTTGCGGTAATGGAAATTGTTCAATACGTTTTCAACAGTAGCCTATTGCCACTCGAGCGAGAAAAACGGAAAGATGTCTTATTTGTTTCGAAACGTGGCTGGAGGTATTTCATGCGTATGCAGTATCCGCAATAATGTCACTGACACATATTCAACATACAACTTCTCATGTCCACTATTCTATTCAATATGTGTTACGATTGCATTACACCATAGCACATATGTTTCATTTAAACATGATTTATTAAGGCTATCGCTTGTTCAATATCTTATTGTAACCGTCAGAACACGGACTTGAGTCCGGGATATAGGACAGTCTCACGCAGATAGCGCATGTGATATCAATAAACTGGATTCCGTTCATCAACCTTCTCCAGTACGCATCGCGAGTAGCTACTAGCTACTTAGCTATACAACCATTAACCAAGTATATGTAACTCCACGGAAGCTATATAATCGCATTTATTTGCTGTAACCCTCTATCACACGTCAATTCGAAAAGCACCGACCTCAAACGGGTTGGTGTCAACTGAGGTGCTATTTCTCGCTAGTACTGTGACTTAACATAACGTGCAATAACAATAACTGCCAATCCAGTCCTTCTCTGATAATTTGCTCAAAAGTGCTCTCTCGTCAACGTTCATTATAGTAATTATGATACGCGGCTGAAACTTTTCCACATATATTCGGCGATTAGAAAATCCACGGAAATTTGAGCTATTAGTTACGTACAGCTATATTACCGGGCGGGTTCGATTTAGCTCGAAATATCAAAATCCATACCGAAACTATTACGACAAATTACTTTCTCTCGGTAACGTAGCGCGGGACTTTGCACACTTCCAGCGAACATATTCGAAAATCAAACTTGCTGCTAATATTTATGACGCGTAAAAACGGGTTGGTAAGTTCGTTTCTCATTAGAAGCGTTTTCTAATCACGATCTGGTTCGTTCTCACCACCAAACAATCGAAGGTTGCCAAAAGATGTTGAAGAAAGTGAAAACCACCGGTCACGAATGCGATTGAAGCTGTCATACATCACCTGATCGTATTTTAATACACACCGTGACAGAAACCCTGGGACTGAACTTGGAACGTTGAAGTAGAGATGCCGATCACAGTTTTCAGCGTACTACTAATTAGGATAATGCATTCTGATAAATCAAGATCATGATCAAATTCGCCCTCAATCCAATAAATTCACGCGTGTTATCCGAAGATGCACTTTTAATTTATAGAATGAATTTAACCTGCGCTTCATCAGAGAAGTGTCGAGAGATGAAGACGATTGTATATTTTTGAAGAAATCAGTGAAGTTCAAGTCTGTCCGCCTAAGCCCATTCAGATTTCAAGCGGCAGTATTTAATATATAATTTACATCTTAAATTTTGACATTTCGTACATTTTGGTTTACTTAACCAGCACGTGTATAGATAAAATATATCAGTACCACATACAATCCCATAATGATTTCTGTCTATTTCACCACTCACCATCTTCAATGTTTGGAACGCAACTACGATCAAGAGAAATTAGACCGTATAGGCTGGAAATGGAATACTAGTACCCTATACCAACTATATCTCGGAGTTGAGTTTAGCTGATGACTATTCGTATCCATGTAATTGAAGATACTTTCACACATAGCTTTCTGATACGACTGATTCTCATGCAATAAATGAAATGTCTCCAGACTTCTGTATTGCATAATATGAATACCATATATATATATTGCATGCCCCATCCGTCTATCTTTTCGTCGATTCGGTGGTCAGTCAAATGCTAGTTGACAGACCAAGACATTATTATTGTCGTATTGTCATCCCGCAATCGAATATCCATCAATTAGTAAACAGATGTCGGTATTATGTAAGAAAAATAGCACACAGTGTTCAGTATTTGTCAGACTTGAAACGAATATCCATCTGCAATAATCACACTAAGGACGAAACCTACCGCGTACATTGAAATCATATCCACTTTTAATGTAGTCCACAATCTAAATACATACTGAATATACTATAGTCAGGCTTCAAGATTACGGGACCTCGATCTGACTTAGCAATCTCGCCTATCGACACATGCGTCATTCATTTTCATCTCTAGTCGTTTTATGTTTCCCTTCTTTCTTTCCGTCCAGTGTACAATCTGTATATGCCTCTTATTTAAGCCTACGTCACCTATAGATCATGGTGGGTGTTTGATTTCAAAGACTATATTCCAAGTCGTTTCGACACGTTCCTATCTTTTCATTGTATCACAGTTTTGTTGTGTTTTGAAATGATGAACTAATACTGATACTGATGGGAAATGAGGGAAATGGATAAAATACATTGACATGATTTAGAGACATGGTTTTGTCATGTACCCTACACTGATGTGTATGTATGCATCAATATCAAGCCTATAATGATATCGGTAATCGGTATAGGATGTATCATTATCACACAATCAGTATAGTCACCATTTAAATATCACCATTCTGTTCCCTGTGTATTAAAACATTTTCTATACTCTCCACTATATTAGTGGTACTCTGAATATGCTATGCATGCATAATTGCATTGCTATCGCCCGATATGACCTCTTGTCAATAAGGTAGGGCCTACATTCGACAACCGCGGCTGCACGCATTCTGTCGGCATTGGTAGTAGCCTATAGGAGTGTTCCTAAGATTCGTCTTAATTGCCTTCGTAATTCGGATATTAATTGAGCTGAACCACGCAGAGATTTCCTAACTTATTTGCGGATTAGAATTTTTCCGAACTAACACGAATTTAACGAGTTTGCAATATGATAGACCTTATAATATACCGAACGAAGTTGTCGTTACCGACACGAAAGTAGTGTCCACCTAATTCGTGACTGAAATTCGTGAGCTCGACTGATCCATTAAGCATGGAAGCGCTGCACACCGGCATTCCCTTTCATTTCACCTCATTGCATTGAAACAATTTGTTACTACTAGCATTGCAGCACTCGAAGCAGTTTCTGTTCACAGTGTCATATCTTTCGCAATATCACGAAATAAGTTCATGTAAAGCTTCCTTCATATGTGGTAAGAAAGGCCAACAAATACCGGCAAACTTCAGTCGATGGCGTCAAAATAATAAAGCTGCTTGTGGTACAGGTCTACTTAGTACTTGTAGAATGTTTAAGATTTGCGGTTCAATTTGTGGTAAACTATGTGATATTCTCTGTTCTGGTTTGGGACTGTTTTGGACGAGCCGAGACTACTCACGTCTTCCGCGCAACTTAGCTTATACCGTCACTTGTAGTATTTCTTATCTGTAGTTTCCAATTATTACTTACAGGAGCGCTGCATTCTAAACATGGAAAACATTTTTACCGTCGTCATTTCCTTCAGAAAGCCACCGCAATGTAATTGCAGCTAAACTAAAATGCATGTCTGCCGAGTGGGACGGACATTGTTGGCCAGGGCTTTGTCACCCCTATCTTTTTGGCACCGCACTTTCCCAGCCGTATGTTGACCAAAACTTAACGTCGTTATGTATACCGAGACAGAAGGAGTTGGCCTGGAAATGAATGTGTGTCATAGGTCGGGTTATGTTTAAAACATGTTTTTTATTGTTTTGTTTTTTGTTATTTCTAAGCGATGACGTCACGCATATTCAATTCTGACGGGGAAAAAACATCTGTAACCAGGACTACATCGACTTGCAGCATTTTTACGGTCGGTGGTCATCATCATCGGAACATTCATTCCATACCCATGATTTATATCTACGTAGTACTATATCTATTGAACCTACTATTTCGAGGGTTCCAACCATCCCATATCGTATGCGCCGGCTATATCGGGTGGTAATCGTCTTTCGTTGGCTCATACAACATGTTTTGGAAAGAGTTTACACAATTGAGGCATAATTATACAACTTAAAATAGTACAATTCTTTTAAAGGCTTTTGTTCAAGTGTTTTAAACAACCATTTGTTTTAAATGCAACCCTATATATAGTCATAGGCCCGCACTCACCTGTTGTACTGCCCGACACTAAAGCAACCCAACGTCCTTCGACATTGTTTTCCAGAAAAAGCTGAAGGACAAATCTTATCATGAATTCAGACCAATTTGTGTAATACAAAGGTCGGCGAATTTTCATAATCAAGCCATATTTCTGCGTGTCTCATTTATTGGCTATAGTATACCCAACACAGTGAAATTCAACAAATATTACATATTATATATTACATATTACCAGATCGCTCTGGTGCCGTGACGACCCTATATTATACCTTTTGCGATCCATGCTTTAAAACCCGTAAAAGGGAAAATTTGCGTTACAATAACTTGCAAATGTGAGTATCTAATGATGGTATGTACTACTATCTTCGTGCCTCGTGATAATCGAACTGTCATTGCAAAAACAGGATGATATTCCAGAGAAAGAAAGAAAGCAGAAAGTCAATTTGACATCATTTGTTCCCGCCTGTCGCTCAGACTGACTGACCAACTGTATGCCTGTCACTACAACCGATTTCCACAAGACTTAAGATTACGTAATAATTATATTGCCCAAATATTAATTCACTACGGCTGGTGCGAGGCAAAGTTATTGTAATAGCTACGATTTTATTGGTGAGAGGGAGTCAAACAAGTTTTTACAATTGTGTTGCAACGACAAAAGTTAGGGACCCACTGCAATTGAATTTCCTATTAATAGGTTTATTTCAATTATCCCACGTCTGAAAAAGTTACAGTTATTTACGATTTTCATCCGTACTCATCCGCACCATGCTGGCCATCCGCACAGTATTTTTTATCCGCACAAGTGCGCACCATCTCACAGGTTGATAAGCACTGCCGTAGCCTATATGTTTGTACCTGTAGGATTAACGGCTTTTCATTTTTGTATGACCGATCATGTTCCTATTCGTTGGTGTCACTATATTTCCTCTCCACGCCATCCTGGTTAGCCCAGAGACCAGCAGGAACGCCACAGATGCCAGCATTGCTAGCAATTTAGAGAATGGACCATCTACCATAAACGCTTCCCCTCTAGTGAACTGCTGTAATTGAAGAATTCGTGCAGAAAACGTTTCATTTTAGGATAGTCACAATTGAAGTGATGGGTGATAAACAACCATTGCTAATTATTATTATTGCAGTACTAAAAAATACATACAAAACCTATATAAACATGATTCCAGGACCGACATGGGTATTAATATTACACTACACCTATAATATATGCAGGGCTGCCATCGACATGGACTCAAAAATAAGGACAGTCGAAAAATTAGATTAGCATTAAAAAGTGTTTTGTACATACCTTGTATTTATACGAGCCGTGGCATATCATATTCCATACTTTTCGCAAGAAACATCCTGCTCCAGCGACTCCTTGTCATTAGAAGGTGCTCCGTGGATTTCACGACAGCTCAGGTCGAGGTTTACCTTTACTCAGTGTTGGGATCAAGTCACTACCTTCGAGTCACGAGTCATTTCGAGTCATTGCACATTTTGACTCGAGTCAAGTCAAGTCAATCGATTTTCGAAGGTGACTCGAGTCAAGTCAAGTCACTCGATTTTTGGAGGTGACTCGAGTCAAGTCGAGTCAAGTCAAGTCAAGTCACGAGTCAAGTCACATTTCAAGTCAAGTTGCCTTTTCGAATGCCTACGCCATTGCATTTTGCTAGCTGTCTGAAATACAGATTAACTGGTCATTGATTTTGAACAGATGAACGAATATGAAGATGAATATACACGTAAGACGACGCTGTATCGCTTACATATACGTAGAAATGTTAAACTACGCAAGTAAAACGGCAAAGCCTCAGTTTATAGTTACCAGCCAATATAGAGAATTGATATGATGCAATACATCACCCATTTAAAAATGGATATGATACAATTCGAGCCTGCGCCAATGGTCGAGGACTATATAAACTATCTGCGAATTTAATTTCAATAAAGAGGTTTGGTTCAGATACAGACAACAGTAATATACATTTTTCTATCAGAATACTTTACCATACTAGTTTACGACAGCGAAAGCTGTAAGCTTCTATCACTTCGTAAGCGGTCAATTTATTTGTGAGAGAACAATGCAGGCTCAGTAAAACGCACGATCATTGAATGATTGGTCGCTCTCATGGGTTACACCAGCGTTTCGCGAACAATCCGATTGCAAGTTACAGTGATTTTTATCGACATCGATTGCTTGATGACTTGAAATTGACTCGTGAATTTTGCTTCGAGTCACGAGTCAATCCACATTTCTGGTACGCCGAGTCAAGTCAAGTCAAGTCATTTTAACAAAGTGACTCGAGTCAAGTCAAGTCATACGAAAAAGGTGACTCGAGTCTGACTCGAGTCAAGTCATGACTCGAGTCATCCCAACACTGCCTTTACTCAGGACCGAAACTGCACTTCGTCAGCTAAAACTATACGTGCAATATAATTCAGATAAATTAGTCAATGATTTACAGCTTTAGTACTCTTTAACCCAAGTGTCGACTGCACCGAGCCCTTTTCCAATACGCAATAAATGCCGCCTTCCCCACAGCTTATTCTGCTGTAGACTAGACAGCAGAAATCTGGTGCTGCTGTTTACTGCTCAAAATTACGTCCGCTGCTATAGCTTGGTATTGCCGAAACTGCTATACCACTCACTGCCCTAGCTATCTCACCACTTAGAAGTCAAATCCTGTGGTGTGTACGCCACGGGAGTTCCTTTAATTTTTGATGTCATAAAAGCTCACCGCAAAATCATAATTTTAGAATATTATGCAACACAGATTCCAGAGGAAAACGATCGAAGTTCTGTATAGTTGTTGAAAATAAGACAAAATAAGGACGCAAGTCGAAAAGAAGGACATTTCTTTGAAATAAGGACAGTTGAGTTTTCTAAGACGTGGCCCCTAAAAATAAGGACAAATCTTAGAAATAAGGACGGTATGGCAACTCTGCCTATATGTCTTATACCATATGTTGCGCGTATACGCCAACTTGTGTCCACGAATCCAACAGTGAGATTTCCACCTCCAACAACAATAATCTTTTCGTACCGTAAAACGTCGGCAGCTTGTAGTCCAAACTGTCAATGTTACACGTGTCGAACTTGGACCTGTATTGATCATCGCCGATATATATCGCATACAAAACGTCTTGAAGAGATCGGGCATTGAGTGAGCCGTGCTCCAAGTATGAATCAAAGATCTGAAGATGGGCGCATGCAGGAGACAGGGGGTGAAAATGAAGAATGGAACAGCGCGAGATAAACATGTTTAAAGGAAAGGACGTAGTTTATTTTTGTCTTTGATGTATTTTGCGGTATATACACCGACTCATGATATATACATACACATGATCTGTGCATACTGCATATGCATGCCATCAGTGCATGACGTGCATATGCCACTGGACAAGGAAGGAAAGGAAAGGAAAGGACGTAGTTTATTTTTGTCCTTGATGTTTTTTGCGGCATATACACCGACTCATGATACACATACACACGATCTGCGCATATGCATACCATGAGCGCATGATGTGCATATGCCGCTGGACAATAAGGTGCAGATATAGCCTTTACGGCTTTCTAAGTCATGCACCACCCCTCCATGCTATCCCAGTAAAGTAATGCATGAGCGCCAAGCAGGAAGCCATGGATACCAGTATAACTAATCAGGTCTTTGGTCCGACCCGGCCGGGAATCGAACCCACAACCTACCGATCAAGAAGCGGGACGCTTAACCATTACGCTATCTTGTCAGCAAAAGCCTTGTACTGGCTTTCTAAGTCTTGCCACACCCCTCCGGCCGCCATTCAATACTAATGCATTCCCACTACCTACCGATCAAGAAGCCGCACGCTTCACCAAAACGCTATCTTGTCGGTTCGTTGTCCACAAAATGCATGCGAAGTTCTGAGAACATATTCCGGACCTGAATTGCGGAACAGTATCTCGCAGGCTGAGCTATCAGACAGTCGTCGAGCATGTTCTGTTCACATTACTTCGAAATACAAGCATTTTCTACTGACTAAATCATACCTGGGCAAAGTGCGGCCCGCGAAGCTATTCTGTGCGGCCCGCGAAAGGTTATTTGGAATTCAAAACATAAGACTTGCTTTTTGGATGACTAAAACCATAGGCTGTATGAAATGAACAGGAAATTCGTTTACTTTGAAACCTGTTCATTAATATGCCACGATTACGCTGCCTACGTACCTGGCATGCGTAATCCAGATTCAAAATAAAGGCAATGTGGCAAAGTATGAGTAGCAATTGAAGTCACAAGAAATCACTGTTTCCATATAGTTTAGCTCAAACCTTCCTTGTTGACATTGTCACATTAAGCATTATACGGTATGGATTTCAATTTGTGACGTGATATGTTTCCAAATCCATAATTCGAAAAACAAAGTCAATCAGTGCCCGCGATTACTATATATGACTCATCATATCTATCACCCACCCATAAAGGATTAACGGGCATGCCGAAAAAAGAAAGTCGAAAACTGAAATTCAATGAAGGTTTAGGCTTAGAATACAGAGCACTATATTGACATACTGAGTCAGGGGTAAACCCACCCTTTCAGTTTTGCCGATCATGTCGCTGAGATTAATGATTTCACTTAAAGTCGGTCTTATGACAAAATCACGAAACACTCGGTCAAGGGAGGACGGAGTTCAGAAAAACTGTAAGCTTCGCTCAACATAAAGGCTATTTAACCTGCACACTGCTCGGAAGGCAGCGACCAAGAAAAGAAGCTTTGTACCATTTTATATATATTTCAGTGCAGTGGCTCTCGAACTGGGTGACGTGAAAGCATCAGAAGGGTGGCGCCAAGCCAAAGTTTAGACCTTCCTATCTTCTTCTTAATGTATCGCAGTCTTGTGGTGTGAAATGATGAAATTATCAATAAAACTGATACTGATAAAGAAACATAAACATTTTCAATCAATGATGTGGCAGCACAAGGCCTATTATATAGGATTGGTAAGCGGTTCCGTAGTTGCAATGCAATACCGATATTAACATCGAGTCCGCAATCCTGTGAAACGATTTGCAATTCTCTATTATAAACGTACATTTAAAATTTATTTAAAAATTTATGTTATATGGGATCTATCAGTGATCACAAGTCACTGTGTATGATAAAGGTATAGTAACGGGCTTAAATCCCACCAACGTACACGAATACATCGTTCCACGTCGAGCGGGTGAGGGTTCTGGCTGGGATGTTCGTAAAGTTTCAGCATAGCCCTATTCTATTCCGACCTCTATGACAGTTAGATTAGCGAATAGCAAAAAGCAATGCCTCGTGTTATTAACTTCCTCTCTTCTGCATGGCTGCTTCAGCAGCCGGACGCTTTGATAAAATCTCAGGAGCGGGGATCATCAGCTACTAAAGAGGTCCTTTACAAATTGACGTGAGAATTGCCATCAAGTTTCATTCGTAAAATATAAATAATCCGTATCTAGTTGAAGTCCAACCTCGTACGTCGAATGATGATCAGAATAGTCACGTAAAATTGGGGATTTGACATTGACTTGTAGGCTATATTACTACCTGAGTACCGGCTTCACGTAAAAAGAAATACTTTTGTCAGCATCGTCTTGCTTCATGCCCGGCGGTTCTTTCTTCATGATCAAGTAGTAGAAATAACGCGGCCCTGAGCAATGACAAAACCCCTCTCTTTTCAACATTGTCCACTAGCTCGAAAATATCCGAACGTCCTTACCGACTTAACCCTAAACTGTGGTAACACCAGTACTGTTGACTAAAGACAGTCGGGGCGAGCTAATGTCCGTATCAGATGTTGTTTGGAATCTGCATTCAATGTAAACAACGGACCCGAACATCACAGACTAAATTCTTATTCGCCACGATGTCAACTGAATCACCTGCGACAAATTCAATGTGAATATATATTTTGGTGACGACAAAAAAACATTTTCACGAAATAACCGATTCAAACTTGAAGTTAAATTGTCATCCAAACGAAGAATAAAAAGCATAGAAATGATTCATATAGTACGTCCTGCAACCTCAATATTCACGTTTCTCGCCAATATTTCCGCGAATACGAACGGAATTTCGATAATTCGCTCACCGAAGGGAGTTAGTGATACTGGGGTGTACACGACTTCGGTGAGCAACGGGGCACGAGGTGGATTCTAAATATATATATAAAGTGTCAGGATAGGTCGATATTCGCGCGTTTACCACCGAAGTCGTCAGTGATCGTCACTACTTAAAAAGATCTCACTATCAATAGTAGTACTAAATTTCACGTCGTTGACAGTGATATCGCTTGAACTGTCGATTCGAGCGACCAGATTTGCCTAGGAGTGCCGCGAACCCGAACCTGATTGAACTATAGTGATCTAAAAGAGTGATTTAGGCCTGCCCATATCTGTGTCCAGAGTTTATGTACCGGCCCGCGACGGGATTTTGAGCGCCCCGTGGACAGCAACCAGTCTTATATAATGTTGCCTGCAGCCCGTATCTACTTACATTTGTGAGCAAACGTTTTCGACCATGAACATTAACAAGACAGAGTGGCATTACAATCTAACTTCTGTTTAAAGAACTTGTTGACAACTTTGATCGACCACAGATGTCTGATTGACTTGAACAGCTATTGAAGTACATTACGTTAATAAACTCATCGACTACTGCTTTGGTCTCTATGCTTTAGTCTTAAAATTTACAATAAATACGATTTATTTGTTACATAGGTGGATAAATACGCGATTGGTGTATCGATTCAGGAATAAGGCCCGCCTACACCCGATGGTTGTTATATAACAACCTTGATTTGATCCCGAATACAGCACATACAATTATTATATCGTTAACTAATCGAGTGGTCCTCGGGAGCGATTCAAGCGCGAAATACTTCCAATAATGGAGTCCCAACCCGAAAAGACCGACCGGACTTCGACCTCTTACCCATTGTTGTTACTAAAGTCCTTATAATAGGGTGCACCAGCCCTAGGCATTTTTTTTTTTTTGAAAAGGGGTCGCCGGAGGAAAAAAGGTTAACAACCACTGCTTTATAACCTTTATATCGTTATTTAATATTTAACATTGGATCATGCCGTCAGGTAATATAAAACATAGTCGAGGAATGAGGGTGTGTTCCATAAGGAATGAAAATACCACTTTTTCTCGAGATAAGTTACAAACCTGTAAGCCATCTTTGGAAGCACATAGTGCTGCGATTAATCTTCTGAACTGAATCCGCAAATAGTCATCCTCGCTCCGTTTTAACTGATGACTATTGAAATGGTAATTTCTAGTAGCAATACGTTCTACTTCAGCATGCATCATGTCTATGTCAGCAAGGTATATATATCAATCAGCCTCCTCGCTATGGGCCTTTCCACGCGTTAAATATAGCACCTATCATGCGTTTGAGGTTTTCTTTTGGAAACAAATATAGTAATGCACCCCTTCCATAATTTCACCCGATTCATACGCCCAGCAGTAGTCCGCACTCCTTTTTGTAGACTTTCGAAATTGTGACGAGATAGGGCCTGTTGATTGACTCTGGCTGCAACCGTGTTAGTACTCTGACGCGACCGAACTACAACGTAGCCGATCACAAGTCACATTCAACGCTCTTTCATCCTTGCACTCACACCAAGCAAGCAACTCATTTTCCATTCGAACTCCCATATACTTACTTGGCTGATGCTGCCGCCGAGTCCAACTTCTGAGTTTTCCAGTTCGTTTGTCGAATTTGCGTTTATGCTGCCTATAGAAAGTTTAAAAGAGCGTATTACCTCATTGAGGTAATAATTGAGATGAGATCTTGATTACGAATCGCAAATCTGTCTATTTGAGTTATGATGTATAGAAGTACGTAAGACATTTCACTCCACACCCAAGCCTACATGTCAAAAATATCACTGATTGTCAGAGCTTCGGTCAATAGTAATATTTTCACTATTCACATACATATCCTTTAGCTAAATCAACGTTTTGAATAGATATGACGGCTCAAATTTACGGGCGTGTTCCTAGCGTGATAGCTCATACTGTAAGTGAATAGGCAAGCTCTATGCCCAGCCGCTTACCTTCCAAAATGCCTGTGATACTCTTTTGCAAGGATCCGACAATTTGTTGAAGATCTGAAAATCGTTGGAGACCGTACACCCGGCTATTATCCCCGATGTCCCCGGTCGCTATTATCTGAAATGATATTTTTGTAAATAATTGGCCATTTACACCAGGCCAATTTTGTTCCTTTTACTCCGTAGCACGGCCCGTCTCTAGACTTACACGGATGAAATGGCGAGGAGGAACCTAGGTAAACCTCCAACACTCGTAGTTAGGAATTCTGGAGTCGACCTCGGTCGGACTTCGAACCCGCAACCAATGTTGCAGCTGTAGAATATACCACTACGCTATCTCGCCACCTTTCAGTGGATTGATAACGTGGCGAATAATGCATGTCATAGAAATTTGAATGTCGTCAAAACCAAATCATTTTGACTTAGTCACGAATAAGTATATTACAACTTGGAAAACTGACACCAGCGATTTACAAACAAAACTCTGCGACGCTTCTCTCCAAACTAACTAATCACTATTGTACTTCTACTTGAAGTCGTTACCGCACGACTTGAAAATCGGTCCTTCCGCATTAATGCAGTAGGAATGTATGGGATTACCTCTATTTGTATTTTAGTATGAACGATGGCTACTTTGACCACCTCTGGTGGAAACCCCAATCCACATCACCAAAACTGTCAGCACTTCCTATACTCAAGGGATTGTCGCTAGGTGGCTGAAAAGTATCAATTATCAGTTCTATTAATTGTTTACGATATTTTTTATTGCGACATCAAGCATGATGATAAAACACTGTGGCTTGCTACTAAACCCGTCTAATAAGTTCCCTAGGTGGCGATAGCGAGTGTAGAATAATATCCGGTAAGATAAGCGAATATAGTAATATTTTAATAATTTTGTTGTCAGACAGTGCTTTTACCAGACTCAAAGCAATTAATGTAGAGCGTTAACAGGATAGATAATATGGTGGTGCTGTGTTATGGAGCTTTCTTGCTTAGCAAATGCCAGAGCCACCATCTTCAGATATAGGCCCAGAGTTGTCATTTGCAGAGCTATGGCAGCATGCACAGAGGGCGCATTGTGAACTGGGGAATGAATAAGTGAGAATTTGAAATAGACAAAATTCGAAATCATGAATAACTTAGTGCTGGAAAATGTCTTGGCAACGATACTATTTGTAGTGCACATCAACACTGTCAATAGTTTATAACATATCGAAATCAATTTGTAATCGGTGAGATTGTTTTATGATATTTGCCCTTCACAATACCACACCAAAACGCGAACTGTCTGATATGAACAGAGAGTCATTTACCTGAAGTTCACGCGGGCTGTAATCGGCCACGCCTACTGCAAAAGTCGTTATCCCGACAGACCTCGCATACGCAGCGCTTGCTGGAAGTTGCGACGCATCGTTGCTCCTAGAATTGTAACCGATTAACATCCGTGAGCATGGGCAGTGACATGAGATTGGGCACTGACCATGAGTGAGCATTGAGCAATGACCAATTACCACACGCAGTACCTTGCTCAGATAAAGCGACATAATCTGCTGTAGCACTACATGTATGTAGACTACTGGAAGAGCGAATGAATATATCAAGTCATGAGTAGCAATAGGCTACCTGCCGTCAGTCAGAAGAATCATCACTTTTCTTGTGGACGTATCGTTGAATCGGTCCGAGGACATGAAATCTTCAACAGTCTTGTTGATGGCATGGGCGGTGTACGTTGTGTATCCTTGAATCTTGATTTTGTCAACGGCTTCCTGCATACAGATATTTTACGATGAGCTTGCTATATAGACGTGTGCGCTACACTCGCATACCTCAAACTCTTGTTGCGTGCGGTATTTCCCCAGCTCAATTTCAGTTTTTACGTACGGTTGTCTATCTTTTGGCCTTAAAGAAATAAAATACATGCTAAGTACAACAGCTCTCGGCATAATACTTTCTGTTAAAAGGTGATATTATCGATATAGATTGCTCCTCAAAAATAAATCCGTCCGGCCGAAATACTTTATAACCAAGTTTTTAGTAAGTATTACATAAATGTGGAAGAATTGAAGCAATATAACACAGCACCGCACGCAGGCGCGTGCTATATCGGGATTTTATCTGCTGCTATTTCTGGATCGGTGTAATTGACATACGTCTAAGGTTGCATTCAAGACAAAAATAAATTTAAAACAAACATGTTTAAAACATGACCCTTGTTTAAAACGTGTTTTTTTAATTTTTCTGTTTTGTTTGTTTTTAGCCATGGCGTCCCAAATATGTGATTGTGACGTCACAATGAATTTACATCAACAATTGAAAATATAGGGTAAACACGGCTCCTTTGACTAAATAGGCTTCTGTCATAAACGGACCAAAAATATCACGCAGTCATGCAGCATTTTTACGGTCGACGGCCACCATCATCAGAACATCCATTCCGTACCAATGATTTACATCTATACATGCTGTGACGGTTGAACCGGCGACGATTTTGGAGGTTCCAACCATTCCATATCGTCGACTATATCTATGGCGACACGTTCGAAGGGTCATACGCTACAAGGCTACATGTTTTTCGAAAGTATTTACACAATTATAAAACTTTCGAATCCTAAACCATTGTTACATAGCATTTGTTTAAACACCACCATCTCACTTGCAACCCTATACGACGCTCTGCATTTACTTACGTGGCATAAAAGAATATAGGCTATTGCGTAATGCTGGTCGTTACTAAACTAGGAAATACGACCAAACACGATCATGGCATATCTCCACGCTGCTTAACAGTATCACAAATAATAATTGGTTGTTGGCCTCGTGTCAATCCGAATTGATCCGTGCATAGGTTATGAGTTATGAGTTATGACGTAGATAGGTTTTTCACAGCATGCTTCGGTGTACTAGATATGTCCGAAACTATATCTTCGAAATATCCATCACATATGGTTTTGACATACATATCAAAAGCAATTTCTATACGAACTTTAAAACAGCGACGTTTTGAAGGATGTTACAGACGCCACCGTCGCGTCGATTCACGCAGGTGCTTCTTAGTGTAATTTATAATAATCACGACACCAGACAGAGACACGTACCGGTTTCTGTCGTTATGCAAATAAGGCATATCAGTCTGGTCTGCCAGTGGCTAAATCCCCAAGACTATGTACAGATAATGTAAACCCGTGTAGACCAATGGGAAGGGTATCAGATGCGCTCAAATTATTCAGTACAGGTACTAAGTAGAAGTAGAAGTAATGTCAGTTCCTACGCATATATTTCCAAGGCATTTAAACTACTTCAAGAGGAAGTAGAAAAGTGCTGAAGTAAGGAGCTCTAAAAGTAAATTTGGTCGAGAGGTCGCATATACTTTCAGCAGTTCATCGCAGGTGTCTGCATTCGAAATTGCATGGTGCTCCTTCTCGACCAACGCGAAATGCAAAAAAGACACTGTGTGCAATTTCGAGAACATTTTCGGATATCGTGATGCGAGAACTGCTTTTTTCAAATGGTATGAGAATTTCAGTCATCAACGTGACGCAAACATACCCCTAAACTACTTTCTATTTTATGAAATTCGAAGTGTGAAAAGCTAGTGATTTTGTCATGAAAACTGTTGGGTCAAAGTATACTGCAAGTATATGTAAAAACTACTTGTGTACTCCGAGGTATTCCGTTGCCAACCGACCCTGGTGTTTTTCGACTGCAACAATGATGGCCAAAACGGCGTATCATCACAAATCATATGTATGAGTTGTGTGCAGTTTGGTGTTTCGACTATACTATGGTCATTTTACACCAGTCCCATATTCCTTATTATGATTCCTGATCCGCCGACTTGTAGCATGGCCCGATTCTAGGCTTTTTATAGGACACCGCTTATGCGGATGAGAGGAGGAGCCTAGATAAACCTCCAACACTTGGGAAGAGATTCTGGAGTCGACCACAGTCGGAATCGAATCCGCAACCTAACTCATCTGTGGATCATACCATTACGCTATCTCGCCACAAGTCTATATTGGTTGACACAGGCTACTGCGAGTCAAGTGACCTACCTTCCCGTATACCAGTGGGAATACTGCACTACGCCGACGCGGGCAAACTTGTTCAGTTCAAACGTTGACGAAACACGCTTCACCCAGTCTTTGACGCGGCCGAAATTACGCGGGTCGTCCGCTGTCACCGACCCGGATCCATCCAACACGAACATAAGATCGATGAGAAGCGACGGGCAGTCTGTAAGAACACACGTGATTATATTTACGAATTGCAGACGTCTATAGTCTGAACTTGCACGGAGAAAATTCATAGATATGTCATTGCTACAGCTGTAATTAATTGCAAAAGTTCATTCAAGATATACGAAGACAATTATGGGATTTTGGTTTCACGCATCAGGTGGCGTAACCCTATTACAAAAATTGGGTCGGTTAGAGTTCTACTAGCCCGATTGTAATTTAATTAATATAAAAAAACGTTGAAAAAATAATTATGGTAAAGTGTATAAAATTTAAAACTTGAAGAAATCAAAATGTTTAAAAATTAATTAAAACGATGTGAATATACATCTAGTGATAAGGGCTAGGCATTCGATTCCTAGTATAGTATTCGAACACCGCATGTCATGATGTCAAAACAATGATAATAACTTTAAAAGCTCAAATAAGTAACGTTTTGCGACCACAAGGACAATAATAGTAGTAACACCTCATCCAAAATAGTGTCGCGATTCTGCACCATCACTATTGCATAGCGCTTGGGGGCCATTGTAAGGTCGATCACTACTGGGTAAAAATGCCGTTTCCCGGATATTCGCAAGATGACGCAGTCAATCTCGGAGTATTGTAAATTATTAGATCCCTATCCGCTCGATAATGATGGTCAGACTTACGATTACTGGCTTGCTTGGAATTTTTGCTCCACGATGCTCCGAAGTCCATGCTGCTGAAGCAAGTGCCCTGAGCCAGGTAGTTGGAGCTGCAGTTTCGCAAGAGCGTGGGCGCACAGACCTTCGAATCAAATGGAAATTTTGTATTAACAAGCCATAGGCTTGAAGACGAAGTATGGTATGTACTCGGAACATCAATAAGGACTAATTTGGGGCTAACAAGGTCATTGGAACAGATATTTCCCTTTTTCCCACGACTGCGTTTTGATTAAGCCATCCTTCTTGCAGACATTTAATACCATCGTACCGTCATAACTATAACAGCAACTTCTTTCGTGAGACTCACGGATATCTAAATATCCCTGGTGATACTTCACATGTTTTCATATGGAAATATTGGATAATAGATTTAGACTAGTATAGATAGTATTAATATATAGTATCCTCTGAAATTACCAAAAGGTAGAAGATAAGTAACCCATGCGCTACACACACCACTTTATTTTGTCATATCATGAGCGCTTTCGATTAAATAAATTCTACTTACGACCGCATCCCGTTCGTTCGTTTGGAAACGTGATTTCACGAGAGTAGCTCCGACAGACTCCCCCGAAGTCATCAAGGTCGGATCTCTTGGGTGGTCAGAAGACGGACTCACTGACTTACAGACGGGCTCTTTTAAAGACACTGGGAAATCGCAAGCGAAGACATCGCCCGGTTTGTTTGTTTGACGTTGGAAGGAGGGAAACTTAGCGGTGACGTCTGTTGTCGATTGCTTCGGAGAACCGATCAGAAATCTGGGAACAGATGGACATCGTTAGTACTGCGATAATTAATTTCGTTTATTTATGTCGTGATAGCTTCATAGCCTAATGAAAACGTGGTATTCCTAAGTCGGTATATCCAATAACTGAAGGTTGCCAAGTCCTCGTTAGGTACATGCTTATAGTTAGCTATAGTAAATCGCCAGTCATTCTCTTAATGGAGCACTGCACTCTAAAAATGATGTGGTCTCAAATTGAAGAGTGAAACGAAAAAAAAATTGGCCGCAGCCGTTTGCTTCAGAACGCCACCGTAATGGAGCTGCAATGTATTGAAATTTCCAGAAACACATCACGCTCCAGCAGTCACGCAGAGATCGAACTTTATATAGTTGTCAATCAATCAATCAGGTTTATTAATATTTTCACCGTTTCAAAACATCACAAGACTGCGATACAATGAAAAGATAGGAAGGTGTCGAAACAACTTGGAGTAGCCATTAAGATCAGACACCCACCTTAGCCTAGGCGAAGTAAATAAGAGGCATGCACACATTGCACAGTTGCACACTGAATGAAAAGTAATGCAGAGAATATAAGACGCAAGCGACAAAATGAGGTGGCATGTGGCGTACACGCCAGAGATAGAATACACTAGGCCTGATTTTGACATAAATCTACTGACTGAATATCTTCCGTTGAACGCGGTATCTAAACCACCTTGGCGTGTACGATATATTTCCTTCATAACATCGGCTGACAACTATATAAAGTTCGATCTCTGCGTGAGTGCTGGAGCGTGATGTGTTTGTGGAAATTTCAATACGTTGCAGCTCCATTACGGTGGCGTTCTGAAGCAAACGGCTGCAGCCAAAATTTTTTTATTTCGTTTTATACTTCAATTCGAGACCACGTCATTTTTAGAGTTCAGTGCCCCTTTAAGAATAGTAGCCTTTACCAGCGTTGTTGCTGCGTATCACTACAAAATGCAGATAATTTATAAATATAAGATGACATAGTGAATATCTCTTAATAGGTCAATAGTTCATGCAGGGCCCTATAAATTGATTGATTGATTTCCAATCATGGTGCCAAAGCTTCCTCGTGCTAGAGGTGGCACCAATATGTAGTAGCACAACACTTGAAATATTGAGTCGCTAAATGGCTACCCCAAAAACGATATTCAAGACTATAATGCATAAATCTACCCGGACGTATAAACGTGATGCCATTGGCGGGATAAACGAGTATTGGCCCTGCCATTATTACCATGACAAATTGCATCTCGTCTATTAATGTCTACTGAGGTGTCATATTACAGAAATGATAGAAGGGATGTTTTGATGTACACAGTCCATATACTGTCACAAGCAAATTGTCGCGTATTTCACAATAGAACAAGATTTTTTCGGGCTCCGTATTACATGATTGCCGACGACAGGAATGTACAGCTGCACACTGCACAAGATGACCAGATGTAGGATGCACATGGCCGTGAAACCGGGGGCCACACTAAGGATATCTATACTCGTTGCAAGACCCGTCATCTCGTTAGGAATTAATAACGGTGATGGCGAGCATTATCATTAAAATCGTGAGTACCGCAATGCAAATAGTGTTTATAGCGTGAACACATCTTTCAGTATATCGAATATATTTTGTGAAAATATTCCTGTGCGAAGTCAACCTTTGCAGCGTGTATATTTTTGTGATTTTTGTGATTTCAGCCAACTTGTACTCAACTCGAACCTTCCATACCAAGCCAAGTTAGTGGGCCTCACCTAGTTCCTTTGAGGCCGCATTTGCACACCCAGAACCTACACGGCCTTGCTAATAAACTGAAAGTATATTCGTAGTCCTTATCATCGAATCCTTATTATTAGAATCTCTTTCTTGTATGGTCAAGTTGTCAGGTCACTGCGTAATAGTAATGTCTTGTTGAATTCATTCTTTTAAAGAACATCGTAGATACGTGTATGCAGCGGAAATAGCCAAATCAATAGGTGCATTATCCGAAGAACTACGATTGTAACCACTGATATGAACCAAAACTATTTATGAAACTGTAGGTAACGATTCACGAATAGACTAGGAAGTCCGTCACTTTCGATTTATTACAGAGCATGCGGGCCTACGCATTTAGATTCGCGGTACAGGATAGTGATTCTCAACTGCAGTTACGCTATTCGGAGAAAAGCAAACCATGTTATAAACCAATACTAACAATTGTAACCTCACAACTTTCATACGCATCAAGTCAGTGACGTAAGGCTAAAAGCGTGTGTGTGGTGATCATGTCGGGCCGGGACTCCTTTTTGTCGAAATACCATAAGATTTATGCCATCAGGGGGACGGTTTCGCCAGAGTATATTTTCTCATGATTTGATCCATGACCTCATATATAGTATTTGCGACATTACATACCCACAATTGATATGAAATGATACTTTAGGCGTTGGCACGCATATGCAGGGTTGTAATGCCTCGGGTGACGATTTTCTGATGACTCGACTCGAGTCGAGTCAATCTGTGTATTGACTCGACTTGGACTCGAGTCCTTGCGCATGACTCGAACCAAGTCTTATGACTCGAGACTTAGACGGCCAAGACCGACATTTCATTGTAATTTCGAAGAATAGTAAAGTAACCACCCTATTGGGATTTCGTTTATTGGTACTGGTACTTGAACATGCGACCAGAAAGTGCTGAAAGTGATGGAAATGAGTATATTATAAATGCGAATCATTTGATATCACCAAACAGAGTTATAAAAAGGGGGTTTAACAAAACTTTAACTGGAAACTGAGCAGTCAACACGATGCCTTCGACTCGGACTCGAGTCATAATACCATGACTCGGACTCGACCCTCTGCTCGATGACTTGGACTCGGACTTGACTCGGTGGTGAATTGAAAATGACTCGACTTGACTCGAGTCAAAACTATAAAAGTGAGATTGACTTGTGACTTGGAGCCTTGTGACTTGGTTATAATTATGCTCATACTTAATCCACCAATCACACGCTCTGTAAATTACAACTTCCGTAAACATAACATTAATTGACAGTCAATATATTATGTGTAGTGGATGGTTGTTCATCCCATTTAATGATGACTTCTGATTTTTGATTTCGAAGACTACTCCTAGTAATTTCAACACCTTCCTATCTTTCATTGTATCGCAGTCTTGAGGTGTATCGAAATGATGAAATTTTTAGCAATAAATTGAATTGACTCGCATTCTTACTTTTAGAAGAACAGAAAATGATTCGTTCGAATCGAAGCCATGTGAAATAGTATTTTAGTCGATTTGTAATATCATATATCCATAATGTAAAGGGTAGATGATAATCGATTGCATCACATCACTCTATCTCGCGATTTTAAGATTCATACTATCATTTCGAAGTTTTGCGCTGATTACTTGACGTATATAGTTGATGGTCGAGAACGCGAAATCAGAGCCTTTCAAATGCAGTATAGGCTACATCTATAATTTGATATCCACACGCAAGGATTTTGTCAATGTGTTTGAGGCCACTCACAAATCGAAGTAATCCTGATCTGCATCGACCAAATGAAGTTACGGGAATATCACCGGCTCAAGTCTATAGTTATATAGTATCTCGTTTGCTGGAAAATCTGATTAAAGTTTCATTAAAAAGCTGTAAGATACTCACGTTACTTTCGGTATTCCACTCTTTGGCGCCGGGCTCCATACAAAGTCATGTCCAAAGTGATGCACCTCATCCGAGTTACCAGGTGATATTGTATTAGGATTCGTAATTAAGTAATTATCAGTTGTGATAACATTGTAGCATTCTTCGCAGGGCAGGAAGCAGAACACAGTAACTAGAGCGAACAGCGCATATCTCCTGTTCTTGATCAGGCAAGCTCCCATGTGGCTTGTCATATTAGATCCTATACACTCTGTAGAAACGGTAAATAGTTTGGTTGGGTTATGAAAATCCCCAATACTTTGATAAAGTGACAGCGAGTTTAAATTATCCTAGTAGACACTATCCCTAAAGTTCTGCACTTGGACTCAATAGAGCTATTATTTTTGTATTCTATGCACAAGTGTCAATGAAGTTGCCACATGTCTGGTAACATATCTCTGACCGATTCGATTAACTTCGATTAACTTGCAAGCTACGAATGTCAGAAATGCAAATGTCCATCGCTTCCAGACTCCGTGAGTGTGGAACCTGTACCTTTAGCCTGATATATCTTACATATAGGTCAATACCATGTCATGACTAAATGCCATCTTCTCGGAAATGAATGTTGTAGACCTTATGACTGTTTATAGTCTGCCACTCGCAGTATTATAAATGAATCCTGCACTATGCGTAATCAAGGACATCACGTGCAATGAACCGTTCGTGATTGCTTCAGAATATATACGCTGGTGAATATCCTAGTAGATAAATATTGAAGAGAGAAACGGCTCTGGCGGAAATCAACGAGTTATCGAAAGATTCGGATCGATTCAGATGGAGAGCATATAAGAAATCGCATTTTCCATTGATCACCCGAGAGTACATAATCAATTCCGTAATGACAAATCCATCACAAAGATCATCAACTGCCGTAACTCAGACGCCCAGCCGTGTGACGTGTCGCAATATGTTTGTATTTTTTGGAATCGTTAACTAATTTAACGCGGGCGCGGTCACGTATTGAAATACCGTGTCGAAATTATAGGAGTTCAAACCAGTGTGGCGAAATACGTAGACTTAACATGTGGTAGACCCGGCGGATGTTTGGATTATAGTTTGGTGCGGTTCCTTCAAAATTATCAAGACTGTGGGTTAGGTGTAAATGGTGTGATAAATGACGACGTTTTGGGAATGACTGGCAATATACTGCAGAAGTTCACCATTCGGATAAGATAAAATATGTCACAGGCATGGATATATGAAGTTTGTATTAGTTATGTAGTAGTCAATAAAGCTAGATATAATCACGCCTCGACACTAAAGCCAATGACGGTTCGCTGCCAAACGTTGTCAAGCGATTATCTAGACCTGCCCGGATAAAGACTCGGTCGAGTTGGCGCGGATTTACGATTTCGGTTCTGCCCTACATCTATCTAAGTCATGACCACGACTTTAGTTGGCTTTCCAAGCCGTACAAGTGACCCGGATTTTCGATTTCTGTTTCAGATATCGATGAACCTGTGGAGAAGGCGCAAACGTCCGCTTTGAGTGAACTTTGGAATTATTGTGGTAATTGCCTTTGAACACAGACTCTAAACCGTCACCAATCGACAATTTCTACAACGCTTTGTTGTTTACTCGTAGCTGTAATGTGGCGGTTCTTTTATCCAGGCTTGTGACATCGCTTTGCAAAACAGCGAGTCCCACATTAATTCCCCAAGATACTTCACTGGTATCTGTGGGAATGGTGTTAAAACTCAGGTTTCGGCCGCATATACTTGATATATTATTTGAAGGGTCAAGTTTACCAGTACCACGATTCGCGCGTGAACACCGTTGCCGAGGGACCTTCATGTCTACTAAACTTCGTTATAGAAATCAGGGTTGTAATGACTCGAGTCATGACTCGACTCGAGTCCGACTCGAGTCACGATTTTCGGATGACTCGACTCGACTCGAGTCATTTTCTCAAAATACGGAAATGACTCGACTCGACTCGAGTCAATCTGTGTATTGACTCGACTTGGACTCGAGTCATTGCGCATGACTCGAAGCATGTCATTGACACGAGATTCAGACGGCCAAGACCGACATTTCATTGTAATTTCGACGCCAAAACACTATTGGGATTTCGTTTGTTGGTACTGGTGCTTGAAAATGAGACCAGAAACTGCTAAATGTGGGGAAAATTGATATATTATAAATGTGAACCATTCAATATCACCAAACAGAGTTATAAAAAGTGGGTTTAGGAAGACTTTAACTGGAAACTGAGCAGTCAACACAATGACTTGGACTCGGACTCGAGTCATAATACCATGACTCGGACTCGATCCTCTGTTCGCTGACTTGGACTCGGACTTGACTCGGTGGGAATTGAAAATGACTCGACTTGACTCGAGTCAAAAATATAAAAGTGAGATTGACTTGTCACTCGGAGCCTTGTGACTTGGTTACAACCCTGATAGAAATCAATATTGCGCTCGACTATACCGATTACATATGGAGATTTCCCTTGCTATAGAGCTCCCACGAAAGAAATATCTCATTAGCTGGCATTATTTCTACTACGGTTGATGGTGACTCGCAATGCCTGCTTTCGTCGCCAGCATTCGGAAGTCTGGGAATTCAGAGGTCACTGGGTTGGGAGAAGAATTCCACTGCGTTTGTCACTGTGGGGCATTGTTGAGACAGAATATATTACAATTTTCTCCCAAATGCACGTATTTCGACCTGATTGTCCCCACTTTTAGCTTTCATAGTGAGTGAACTGTGCATATTGTTTTGGAAAATAAGTTGGCTGTATACAGTGTTTAGTGTATGTATATTGTATATGTATGCGGGCATTACCGGTCCACCCACATCGCTCTATCAAGTACGACAGACAACGACTGTGGGACAATATTTCGCTCACAATCAGACATCCTCGAGCATGTCCTTGTCCATTGTCCACATTTAAGTCAAAATACAAGCAGATCATTCCAAATGTATACTATAGTCTGCGCTCAATATCACCAGACCACGATCTGACATATGTAATTTGCCTACCAACACATGCCACTTAATTTTCGTCGCTTGTCCTTTTTGTGATATGTTTTCTTCTGTAACTTTTAATGTAGCATTGTACAGTCCTCCTATTTACAGTATATGTTCTCACTAAAGGTGAGTGTTTCATTGAAAGGCTGCTCCAAGTCGTTTCGAGTCCTTCCTACCTTTTCATTTTACAGCAATTCTGTGCAGTTGCGAAATGATGAACTTGTAATGACATACTGAAGACAACGTCGCAATATCGCGGCCAAGTTCTGGCGGGTTCAGTACGCCTATATGATATAGTATCGATAACTCTGACTTTGCTCTGACTGACTGACAATACTCTGACACTTTCTGCTTCTCTCTACGACCGCTAACTGCATCACGAATGACGAGAGCAAAGCCCGCTGCTAACAATGAAACCGTTCGCGATAGCAGCGAGACACCGACTAGTTTTTTATTTTATTTTGATAGCGTGCGCATCAAATTGAACACGACCGAAAATGATACCGCCAATTTGTTTTTAAGACTTGACACACTTTCATGAATTGCCCGCGTTGTGCGATGTGATGACGAGTTGTTCTGTCGAAATATATATATGTACCGTTATAGTAAGTGAATGCTAATTACAGGGAAAATCCGTTCGTTAGGTTTGGAATTATATCTGTAAGATAGCCATGTCAATTCAAAATCAGTTCTCCGAGGTTTAAATCTCAGTTTGTGATGTACATAATAATCAAGCGTAGGCCTATGTAAGTTTGTCTCTTATTGATCGGATATTGTACATGTGCAATTGTACATATCCGGAAGTACTATTAGGAACGCAAGGCAATAGGCTATTTGCAGGACCTCGATCACGTGACTAGATACGCATAGCAACCAGAAATTGGTTAGCACGCTACTTTCTCGCGCACCTGCTTCAGTGCTAAATATCGCATAGTGTACTGTTGATTTCTGGTTGTAAACGTTTCGGAAATTTGTTGTAGAAGTCATCAGAGATTTACCTATGCTAGATGTCAATCCTGTACAAAGCATTTAGAATGATATCGTCAGAATTACGCAGAAATTCCTCGGTAACGTAGCCGTGTTTCGGATATAGTATATTATCGTTTTCGGGATGTAAACATTTTATAATAATGCCATGGAAATGTGCAAGGATTCAAATGTGTTGGATGTCTTTGACCTGTTACGCAAGAGTAATTCTAGCCACGGCAGTGGATATATTGAAAAAAATCGAGCACTTGCCAAACACTGCCTGTATTATTGAATAATTGCGGGGAATATCAAGCAAATTGTTATTTAACAGAGATCAGTCTACCACCGATGCATCCTCTGATTGTGTCATGTTGTAATATTTCTTGATCACGAGTACAGAAGTCATTGTTTCTCGGATCCATAAAGTACAGGGGTTCTGAAAGTATGGGTCGCGCAGGGTATAAATTTGGTCGTGAGTCGTGACCGCACCGGAGCAATCTTTTAATATGTATGTAATATGTGCTGAATTTCATGCAATAGATAATTTCTTCGCGCGATACCCTCTACGGGCAGTTTTTGCGTGTTGAGCGCCACTCTGTTGGATACTATAGCCAATAAGCGAGGCACGCAGAAAAGTGGTTACGACAATATGGCTTGATCATGGAAATGTGCCGTGTATTACACAAATTGGTTTGATGTCTTGATGATATTTGTCTGATGTTAGTTTATCTGGAAAATTCTAATATGCGCGGGCAATACTTGCGCAATGTAGATCGAGGGAAAGAGCTGAGCGGAAACTGCCGCACCCCATATTTGTTATTACAGGAATGAATCGAACTTCCTAGTATCGCTTAGCCAACATGCGGTTGGAAAAACTACGGTGCCAAAACGATCGGCGGCGATAAAACCTTGGCCATAATGACCGTCCTCTGGTCTACGAAATGGCCGCAACCGAATAGTCCCGACCTCGCAATCTGATCCCCGCAGTACAAATGCGTTCAATGTAGGAGAATAATCCACCACGATTCGAAATCGCCTGCGTCACACATGTTTCATGGAACTGCGTTACGTGCTACTGGTTATCTACACCTTCTTTATTTCATACATGCCCGTAAATAGGCTACGTAGGAACGTAGTATACTGACATTAAAAATGCATTTATTACGTTGTGTGAGGCCTGGGTCGCAAGCTGTCATGAAAATACAGATTTGGGTCGTGGTCTAAAAAATCTATGAACCACTGACATAGTATGTATAGTCCTGAAGCATTCAATGTTGTGCACTCAAGTGAAGCACAATATTGCGATTTCCGATGTTACTTTCATCTGTATCTGATCATGGAAAATATAAATATGTAAAACAATGAAAATTACGTTTTAAGTAAATGTTGTCACTTAAATAAAGGCTCTCCCTAGTTTAAACACGTTTTCTCTATCTTCATTTTCGTTCTAAGGACATAGAGCTCAAATCCATATTCCTGATACACATAAAATGAATCGTGAACTTCAGTGTAGTTCGTTGGTTACTTTGTAATATGTGTAGATGAGGACTAAAAATTCAAAATACTGAACTAAAAATTATATACACGCCATACCTTCTTGAAATGTTGACAAAGTATTGTGTATTACAGGTTCACATGATCGATATTATACTATATATAGTCATTTCTATGGTCGGTCGCATGCGTCAATGCGCTTCGAAATCGAACATGAGCTTTGAAGCCAATGTTATATTGATACTTAATCATTTCAAAACCTCACAAGACAGGTACGATCCGGTACTGTTCCATTAAAGAAACCTAAAAATTTTGAATACTTATTCTGGTCACAAATTATGATGATCTGTGTTAAAATACATAACGCTGTTGGACAAAAAACACTTTATTGGTGACAGAATTACTAAATATGTTCGTATTTTCTTATTTTACGTCTACGAATCTGTGAAAGAAGGCGTGATATGGGTGCGCTAACTGCCGAAATTGTGTTTGAGCATCTGATTTATGGTACGGAACCTGAATATAGCTTTCCAAGTCCGCTCCATTGCCATTATTTCTGAAGCTGGAGGAACTTTTTGATGCACACTGTCATCTAGGTTTGCATTTGAAACAAACATCAAATTAAAACAAACATGTTTAAAACATGGTCCTTATTGTTTAAAACATGTTTTTGCTTTTGTTTTTCAGCCATAACGTCACTAATTTTTAATTGTGGCGTCAAGGTGGATTAACATTGACAGTTGAAAATACAGGGTAAATATGACTCCTACGAAAAGGGCTTCCGACCACAGTCATAAACAGACTAGACATATCTTTAACAAGGACTACATCGTTATGCAACCAAGAGGAGTGTTAAAGCGGCATGAAATGTGGATTCAGGGTGGTCATTTGTGGTATTGCATATATGCAACAGTATTTTGCCACAGAATCCAAGGACAACGTTTTTGTCTAGGCCTGGACGTAACCTACAAACTATACATCAGTAGGGGTCCGCGAAGCACTTCCAGGGGGTCCGCGAAACCTCTAAATTTGCAAAATGAATAATAACCTATTTTTTTATTTTTTATTTTAGCGGAATCACGAGGCAGTTTGTGGTTCATTACGGCTAGAAATTCATGACTCACATCAACAGAATGGCCGTCTTAGATGAAATATTCTACTGTTAAAACTCATTGCAATTGCCAATAGCCTACTGATACAAACATATTGATTTTCGGATATGTTTTGTGGGGGATTATGGAAAAAATAGAAGTCGGAGTAGTAAGGTCGAGAAGGGTGACAGGTGACTTCGAAATGTTTATAAATATCCATTATCACCTTATAGCTATACATAACCATAATAACTTCAAGATGAGCTGCAAGATAGAAAAGAATGGGCTGGACGTTATATGTTCGTTAAAAAATCTGTTTCCCTATTTTGGTGCCATTGCCATATATGTTGCGACCATACTTAAAGGTATCATTGAAAGCGTTTCTCGTTATTATTACATTCGTCACCACCTATCTTTGTGGAATTGTGGAATTTCAAGACATGACCACGTATTAAAGAAATGCAGCAGCAGAATGAGCTTTGAAATAATATAACTCAACCCAATTTCTACATAAATAGTACGATGTTATTATCGAGAAAAGTCATTTTGCTGCTGTTTATATTAGCCTGTACAGTTATATTTGCACAAGAAAGATGACGGTTGCACGATAATAGGGCTAAATTTGAAGAAAAAAAAACGTGGGGTCCGCAGGGGTCCACAGGGGGTCCGCGGAGACAAAAAGGTTGAGAACCACTGCTATACATTAACCAACACTAATACAATATATGAGTTGAATACAGTCCAGCCGACACATGCAAAACAGATGTGTGGGTGTTAACGACTAAATACAGACTCGCTGGTGCAGACTCGCTATTCTGTTGCCTAGGCTTACTTACCATTACATGTCTAAACGTTGCGTTCTTGCAGCTTTGCGCACGTGATCAGCTTTGTATGTTTGTCATCGTTACACGTCATAATTTCTTCTTTCCCGTTTTCAGACTTATTTCTACGTCATAGCCTGCTTGAGTAGGCCTATATATTGGTCTTCGTTTTAAAATACTAATTATTGTCTCTTTCGCAGTATCTTGATCAGAAGCACACGAAAGGTTATTCGAGTTTTCATTGTAATTGCAATTGCCGTTGTTACGAAAGCGAATGTGCTTATCTAACCTCGACGTATTGAGACATTGACCTGTTGGGAATTATTGCAGCACATGTTACCACTATGACTATACCAGGGGTCACCAACCTGGAGCCCGCGGGCCCCAGGTAGCCCGCGAGGACCAGATGAGTAGCCTGCGAGCCTGTTCTAAAAATAGATCGAATAGCAGCATTTGCCAATATTCGTCAGATTATTACCAGTGAGCTTTTAAATATATAATTTGAGTGATTTAGCTATTCTTGTTTATATCACACTATAACACGTGACTTAGAAATGGCAATACATATATATATAAACACTTAAAATGATGATATCAAATATCCTAAATTACAATTAGTAGTATACCAACATGTAATAGAATAACAAGATATCGAAGACGTAAAATACGGCGTACTGCCCATACAAGCGACATGACGGCATGCCATCCACGGTCTTCTTGAAATGGTGGGGGGTTCCGTTATGGTAGCTCGACGTCCAGGATAATACCAAAGTAATAAACAGGTTGCAGATAGCGGTGAAGTACTAGCAGATGCAATATGCCGATTACGTATTGCATCTTTTGACACAGCTTGTCTCTCTTACACTCGACGCAGTTTATAGTACCAGTACGTACCTTTTTTTTAACTTTCTGTAATCGATGCTGCTGTCAGGTAAAATAAAATATGTCATGTCTGGATGCTGAACAGTTAGAGATTGAAATTGTACCACTGCAAAGTCACCTACACCTCAAAGCCCACGAGGGTGCAGCAAACTTTTGGTGCCTTGTTGACACGGAAAAGTACAGTGGTGAATGCGCAGCAGCTATGAAAGTTGTAAGCGTGTTTGGTTCAACCTTACGTTGGGAATCAGCCTTTGCGGACACGACCGTCATCAAAAAACAAACTCAGAACACGCCTCACTAACGCACATCCGGAACACTCACTCAGAGGTGCAGTGTCAAGTTACATACAATAGTACAGCGCACTTAGTTGATAGCATGCAATGCCAGGCCTCCCACTGACTGGTATAGAAACAGATAACACGATGTCCAGTCTTACGTGTGACATGATGTATTTTAAAATTTGAGCTGACAGTTGTTGTATAATTTATATAAACATAGTGGAAAAATTCGTGATTTCTTAAAAAGTGTTAGTGGCTAGCTAGTTGAAATGAGATGTTCTGATTTAAAAGACTCTCTTAGAAGTCTTACTGCTATGCAATTCCTGCCCAGTGCTATTAATATCAAAGCGGAATTCCATCTGGTACGGGTAAACGGCGGGAGTAAATGGTAGCCCGTCGCTTCAATCAGTACCCAAAAGTAGCCCTTGGTTGCAAAAAGGTTGGTGACCCCTGGACTATACCATCGCCAAACTTCATTCGTCTGAATCACAGACAATCTGCTTTGTTTGCATACCACTGTTGTGTTGTGTCCGGCTAATTTTTACAACTGTCGAGCCATGAAGATAAATATATAAAGACGAATTATCCTTATGACATTTCAAAGATATCAACACTTATGTAGCCTAACTATAATTAGCCTAGTACTTTCATTTTTCCACATACATGTTTCGCACCCCTCTTTTCTTCTGCCAATAGCATAGGTGTTCTTGGAGGCTCGTCCTTGTCATCAGGATTTAATTACATTGCAAATCGGATCAGGTTTTCGGAAGCGCCATGACAAACAATAACATCAACGTAAGTCAAACATCCACCGTACCGGGCTGTTGTATGATTATGTAAGTGTGTAAGTTAAACGGCGATTTGCATCAACTTATATGTACCATAATCAGCTTTGCTAGCATCGGAAGTGCTACTAGTTTACAGTGCTATTTAATTTACTTTGAAACTTTAAACGCTCAACAGTTTCGCGTTCAGCGCTAAATATTCATAGTAGCTTTGTTTGTGACACCTCGAAGACATTTATTTACTTATTATCGCTCGACACCATTTGTCTTAGGCTATAAAGGTTTGCTATGACGTCAAATTTTTGATTTCATAATTGAAATCTTATGTAGGCTATGACTTTACTTCGTGAAAGGATTTCCTTGAAGAATTGGGGTCAAAGTGTCCTATAGTGCTGTACGCATGGTGGCTCTCGAGTACAATTATGGCATCGCTAGAATGGCAATAATGCAACAACGTCCTGCTCAGTGGAGCTTGGTCGCGTCTTCAACGTAAAAGCAATGCATAAATATATCTGTGCGTGATCCGAACTGCTTTAGTCTATGGGTGTGCAGTGTGCACTGTGCAGCATGCAGATTGAGGACACAAAGACATTAAGTTTCAGCCATCCTGCTACCCCATGAAATGCGCTCCCAGAAAGATCGAAAGCGATCAAATCAACACATATTTGCAGAAGCCTTTGATATTGAAATATCCAGGTGCCTAAATGGCAGTAGTCGAATAGTCCAGTCCTCATAATCTGACACCCGCCCTCGATAAAAAGGCGGCTCGCACAGGAAATATTGCCCGACGTGAACTAGGGCTAATTTGCACCGTACGAGTGTGACTAAAAGAGTTTTGTTTTTCAAGAAACAATCTCTACCAGAGGTCGCGAAATAACAAATATTTCAATGAAGAAACTAATGATGGACCCTCCCGAAGGTACCCTGGGAGAACCTCATGAATAGTTTTAACCGCGTGACATGAACAATGCTCAAGTTTTACAATTACGAGTCCTAAACTCTCGAATACACCACTTGATCATGCATTTGGAATATATGCATGTACCAAAGTATATCATATCCAAGTTAGTTATGATTTAATTTGAAAAATCTTCGTGATGTAATTCCCCGTAGAAGGATGGATGCGTCTGGGGAGTTCTCCTGAGTTCCCTTCAACTAAAAATATTCACCCCTACCACCCCTCCCCCACCCCTCAAAAACACCTGGCTACCCCTTGTTGATTGTGTCTCGAAAACCTGCTGCGGTGTCCACGTCAATCTTCTTACATTTAGACCAAAATGACGATCGAAACACTTCTTTCTCGACCCATCTCGCAAATTGGAAAGTAGTTATTGTACGACGCAAATTTTTTGTCGTATCCGGCTACTGAAAATTAGTGTCAATGGACTATGCATATATCACATGGAAATTGAGACATCATACAAGACCGCAATGCCTTCATTTCGTAGTCTTCAAGACTCAGATTTGCATATATCGCATGTATTCTCGTGGTTGCTATATATTTTCCCATTAGCAAGACAGATTATATCAGAGGATTTCCTTAAGCTAGTGCAGTTCTAGAGCTCTGGGAAGCAATCACCGAATCAATCAAATCCTCTTGTTGCGCCGTTAAAGCTATCGAAGAAATCAAAATCCAACGAATCGAACGTAAATGTGCATACTTCATTCGCAAATGGCTGATTATCCCAGGATTAGAATCGGCCTGAACAACACGACACAACTATGGTTGGCAATCTACTTTGAAAAGAATGGTAGCGCACAATGGGACTGAAAGAGCCCTCATCTTTCCCAACTCTATATAATTATGGACATTATCTTACAGTACTTCAGTACAGTATTTCAGAGGCAAATGTACCAGGTCAAAATCTAGTTGAACTTATCCTCCGCTTATCGCCCGAAGCGTATAGTCTCGCGGTGGCTTGAAATGAAGACATTTGGCACTTGAATGTATTTATGTGGGTCGTAGGTTGCATGATGCAGGATCCAAGAGAAAAATCAATTGCATCAGGTAAACTTGTGAATTCGATTATAGTATCAACTACGTTTTTTCGGACGGTGTAAGACAATTCCATCGGTCCAATGACTTTCCCTGTCGCTTTGTTGCATACAGGACGGATACTGGATGTACTATGCGAAGTGTGCGGTGATCGCAGCTCAGGCAAACACTATGGTGTGTACGCCTGCGATGGATGCAGTGGATTTTTCAAGAGGAGTATTCGCAAGAATAGGAAATACGAATGCAAGGTTTGATATTAAGTTTTAGGCGCCATTTTTTCGAGCATGGTGATACCCAGCTACAGAGCTATATGTTTAGAATGAAAGCGAAAGAAACGTGAATGTCCAATGCCTGGTTTATTTCTGCATCTTGAGCTTATCTAGAGATCCGTAATGATCTCAATGACGATATTATCGAACAAGAATATGATAGGATTTAACAGTATATGAAGTTTAATAACTGCTGCTCAATCGAATCATCGGCCACGCCCGGTGGATTCAAAGACATATGACCTGCGAACCGATGAAACATTGAACAAAACACCCAAGAGTTCAGAAATATCTTACTTCTAATATCATCTAATCTACACAAAGCGTAAAATAATGTTTGCTAGCTACCTTCGAGAAATAGAAATGGAGTGACTAATAACTCAACTCTTAGCATAAAATGGCTTCTCCATACAAGCCCAAACTTACAACGGATGAGGCAGACGCATAAATGCCCATAAATCAGTCGAAGACCTTATTGTTCGTTGGCGAAGGGGCTAAACACGCGAAAGTTGCTATTTAAAACTTTTTATATTCAGAAAGTAAAACTTATATGGGATATGTATATCAACACATGTATACAAGTACTGTATATTATAAACAATCACTAGCACTTAGAACTAAAATAGAATACAAATGGTGTATGGTTATGTACGTTTACTTTGAGTCGTTGTAGAAATAGCATGTTTAAGAAATGAACGACTGCTTTTATACTTCTGCTCAATTGTAAACATAGGAGTTGCAATGGGGAACCATTGGTGTTAGCACTTCATACCCATACAGGAAGAATTGTGCATGACACATCAATGTTTGGGTGCCAGTACCTCCAGAGTGCACAATGCATATATATAACGATAAGATATCACAAGGAAAATCTTCACGTCAACCAAAATTTACACCATAAAAAGAAAACAGAAAGCTCTGTCACAGACACCATATTTCGAGCAAGACGAAGGTAATTGCATCTGAGGAAAGCTTCTGTCAGCAAGCAATAACATTGACTTTGGATGAGTGGAACAACTGGATTATCATAGAGAACTATATGCCGATGACTTTTCTGTCCCATTGTGTGACTGGAACCACATTATATTTACCATAATGAGCTTCCAGGCATTGTTGTAATACTGTATATGGTGTCAATATATATTGCCAAGATTACGCACCGGGATCATATATTGTTGATTTTGCATCTTATTTGAGCCGTTTCGCGCGTCTGGTAAAACTGGGAGCCATTTTGATTTGACAGAACTAAAATAGACGCTCGCTCTGCATGCATGTGGATTGGCCACAGATGCAACAATCCCAAATAAAATGGTTTTTGTTTTAATCGCATAATTCCAACGATCTCTATATTCCCCATACCTCTTTGTATGTCGTTGGAACTGTGGGGAATAATTCAGTGCATGCAACACTGTAGAACGGCCCTTATTTTATAGTATAGGCATGTTGTAGACGCTCGCTCTGCATGCATGTGGATTGGCCACAGATGCAACAATCCCAAATAAAATGGTTTTTGTTTTAATCGCATAATTCCAACGATCTCTATATTCCCCATACCTCCTTGTATGTCGTTGGAACTGTGGGGAATAATTCAGTGCATGCAACACTGTAGAACGGCCCTTATTTTATAGTATAGGCATGTTGTACCGTTTTATGCATTCGTAGTGAAATCGGATATGGGCCTATATGTTTTCTGAAGGTTGTTATTTGAAAGTATAAAGAGTCCATGCTGTTTACACAGTAATTTAGGGGAGCGCAGTATTGACAGTGCGCTATCGATTTATTTATTGCTGCTTTGATTTGTAGAGCGGTGTGAACATACTCGAAATAAATTTCTGATATAATCTCCGATAGGGATATTTTTCCTCTAAATATGTGTAGAAACTACGTAAGACAAATGCTTAAGCCATGCAGTAAGGTAGGCTACATGAATCATTCAGGGATTATAAATAGACATACAAAAGTCAAATTCTTTGCTACAAGAGTTACGATGATGTTTCATGATAATCCGATGTAAAGAGATAATTATGGAACGCTCAGCATCAACACTGTTCGATGCTCACACAAATTAAATCGTTGCAAGAGACGTTGGTTCAAATCAGGCCTCTGATAATAATCAAGAGGGCGGCGCATGTAGAAATAGTAACAGAACGAACGTCAAGGCTCGTAAGACTTTCCGATATAGGAAAATGGTGAGATAACCTTCGCATTATCATTATTTCACCGTGTACGACATTATGTAATATAGACATTTAATTGCGGTTAAATCAGAAGTTATATGAAATTTTGCGTTACGTCACCATCGCTTTAAGTTTCAAGATTTTTGCTATGTTTCTCCCGCTAAAGCTGTTGAAGCAAATTTAATATCGCCTTTAAGCACGATGAATTGCACATGATCAATTCGAAAATTATTAACGGTAAATCAGTCGCAATATTACATACAACCTAATTATAATTATTTTTGATGCCAACCTGAATAATAGAGAATATCCGTCTGTGTTTTAATCTCAAGGCATCGGATGTGGCTGAAATCTGCGCCTTTGTCTGTTTGTTGTTCAAGTATTCAACCTCATTGGTCTTTTTGCACCAATCCTTACTGATTGCTGAGCTACCGACTTTTGTAACGTCACCTTTTATGCTTATGCGGATGCGATGGAGTTTGTGGATGCAGTGAAACCGTAGCACCCGGTTGCATAGAACGGATAAAATGTGTATGCGGCTGTCTGTATATTTACAGTATGGAGCTCTGAATAGCTTTAGCCATGCGTATACGCTGTTCGCCATTTTGTCCATGCGATTCCGCGAAAGTAACAGCGCTTGGAACGTAGAAGCGTTGGCTTAAAAAAACTTTCGATAACCGTTAGGTTCATTTAAAATGATTAAATGGCCATCGTTGATTCAACCACGACTTGTGTTCCGAAAATTTAATCTATATTCAACTTGTTTGCGTCTTTGGAGAGGTGTGTTATGTATATGTATCAGAATAGGCCTATATACCAGACAACATGAGTATAATTGTCAGTAATCGTAATTACTTCATCAATGTACTCGATTGCCATTACAATTACGAATGCAGCAAACTCTCGAAGAAATCGATTACGATTACGATTACATGGAAAAGCAATCACAATTCCCCACGATTACATTTACTTGGCTTCTTAGAAATTTACCCATAAAAGTATATTGGAAGATTGCAATGAAGACCTCATGAGAGAACAATTTTCTTTGTAAATGTGACGTAATTTGCTTGCTGCGTCACAATATATATATTCCCCAACTTTATAGGTGACGATTTGTGCCCCAGCAGATTCCAATGCCGAGTAAAGAATTGCGAAGTTACGACTGGCGCCAGTCTCAAGTTATAAAGCTATCAATAATGATGCTGATATAATAACGCACTACTGCTACTAACTGCCTGTTCAGTGTTTAAGAATGTTCAGCTGTTCGCCTTACGTCATAATCCTTGTAGAAGTAAAAGGTTACCGTTATTTTGCAATGAAATCGATTACATATGTGAAATATTCAATTAGAATTAAGATTACTTCGAATAGTTTCAAATGTAATCGGTTGCGATACGATTACTTGAAAATGCTGTAATCGCAGCGCTCGATTACGATTACAATTCACGATTACCTCATGTCTGAAACCCATCAGACTATATAGACGCGATGATTAACATATTGGTGCATGCCTACGGGTTGGGATTTAATGGTCAGGTTACGGGTTCGACTTCCACTGAGGTCCGCCGGAGGACCCCTGTATATACGTATACGCGCTTTGTCTACATTCTACTCATCGCAACGCTATCTTAGTATATGCAATGCAGTCACTTACATATACAGCGAAAACACGCTATGCTACAAGTCACAAATCACATGGATTATTGCTGAGGTCACCAACACGCGGCCCGCGACTTGATTTGAGATTTCAGAAGAAAGCCCAGAAAGCCATTTGGAAATGCTGAAATTGACTATGGTTTCAGCATATTCTTGTTGTTGTTTCAAAATAAGCTATTCTGCTGTGCCCAACATCACTATTCGTCACTAGCTAAAACGGCTTTGGCGATGGCAACAGCATTCCATCGAGGGAGAATCATCTGATATGAATGGGTATATTGCCCTGACGTGCAATGGCCCAAACATTGCCATGACAGAGACGCTAAGAAAACGGCTTAGGGCAGTGGCTCTCAATCTGAGGGCGCGCCCTCTTTTGGGGTCGTGACAGCATCTGAAGGGGGCACGGAGCTGCGGTCAAATGAATAATTTTTCGCGCACTACGCGATTTACCTCGAATTCGTAGTTATTGATCTGTATAGTCCGGAATTCAGAATCCCCTCATCAACAGTGATAACCTTCGATGCCATCAAACTATCCGTTGGGATTGCTAGCATTCTGGTTGCATTTTTCGATATATCGATGAGGGGGCGCGATAGTTTTCAGTATCATAAAGGGGGGCGTAAATAAAAAAGTTTCAGATCCATTGGCTTAGGGCTTCCCCGAAGATCAAGCTTTACCCGGAGATGGTCTTTCTGCTAGTAATGTACGTCGCTAGCCCTAATATCGCTTCCTTAGTCGCTGAAAACCGTTTCCAGATAACGTGCACAGCACAGAGTCTAAATAAAATGAAATTGATGACAATTATTTTTTGTTGTATTTGCATTCCTTTATTAACATATTACTTCTTTTTTGTCACTATGCCCATCGCATCTGTTAGGTGGCATAGCGCGGTACCAACGTTTAATAACGTGGTTACCTATTTTATATCGATATTGAATTTATGCGTTGGTGCTTGTCCGTGACATCGGGCGTATCACTCTGGTGAAGTTGAGGATTGATAACACGCAACGACAAAGGTTAAAAGAAGATACAACCATAGTTAACTCGACCTCGGATTCACGTTTGTTCTCACGCAATGAGAAACTTCCACAATAATTTTATTCTTTATATGTGTCGTCACTATCAATCCTGGGGAATCTTAACTTGCATCAATAGAAAGTCCTTACTAGAGATGGTCTTACCAAATTTTAATGGAGGGGGCACGTTATTGGTTGGATAGGAAAGATTTTAGGTTGTAGGGCATTAAGACACGGAAAAAATCAGAAGTGGGTAATGAAGAAAAGGGTTGGCAACCACTTATATAGATGTATACGATGAAGAAAAGTTGTAACCAGTCAAAATCATAGTCGGTTCAACAGTTATAGCACGTAGTTGTATATCACTGGAACGGCATGAATGGTCTGATTACGATCATCGCGGACCGTATAAATACTGCATCGCGATGTAGGCCTGGTCTAAGATATTTTAAGTGCGTTTAATCATGGCTAATGTAGTTTGGGAGATATTGGCATATATCGAGATTTTGGGGGAGTATGAAAATTCAAATTTTACCAAGATTTCTCTATGTTCCCGAGGGCCTACAGCTACAATTCTGGTATCAGATTGTATAACTCCGAAAGTTACATCGAATGAGCATATTGACTTAATCATAGCTAATGTAGTTTGGGAGATATTGGCATGTATCGAGATTTTTGGGGGTATGAAAATTCCAATTTGACCAAGATTTCTCTATGTCCCCGTGGGCCTACAGTTACAATTCTGGTATCAGATTGTACAACTCCAAGAGTTACATCGAATGAGCGTATTGGCTTAAGACAAGGGTCGGATGATTCATATCGACCCGGTATATTTTCAATTGTAATTCTTAAGGAGACATATAACACTGCGCTGTGACGTCAAAATTGATTTCAAGCATGTCCGTTTTACAATAATTTGTTGTGTTAAACCCAACTCTGGCTGCACATAATCACGATCTGGTACAGAGGGGCGCACGAAAAATCCTCATGGGAAGTGAGTTGGATACCTCTGGTTAAGGATTAAGGTCATCTAGTGTGCGATAATTCGGCAGCACAATCAGGGGAATACGTAAGGTAAGCAGATGCAAATGATCATTCGAACAACGCCATTCATATCAGAACATACTGATCGGGGCTCACATACCCGAATCCACGCCACAACAATATATTTCGGACCATGGGTACATTGCTTGATGTGTCGTCATGCATGGTGCAGATCACATTGTATTGCCGGTAGTGAGCATTTATAATTAACACGGTGCATCAGTACGAAAAGGTATGCAAGGATGCGAGATGAACTTGTCACACTAAAGAAGTGGTTTTCAACCATGGGGTCACCTTCATGATCGCGCTGACCTTTTTTGTTAGATTCAGCTTCCCAAACAGTTCGTCCGCAGGTCTGAGGTGATGACCCCTTTGGTAGTGATCATGTATCAATTATATACATATATTGAATGCTTCTAAGCAGGCAGGGTGCATGAGTTCGTCACAACAATTTCAGTGGATCGCCGCAACGAGAAAGATTGAAGAACACTGCCTTGTAGAACAAATGGAATAACTCTACAAGGAAGGATGTCGTTGATAAAATTACAGACTTAATATACGCAACGCATTTATCGATAAAATGGCATTTACTGCAAGCGCGACAATCATACGGGCTTCTTAGCTGTATTTGCATCATTCGCAAAATTGTGTACATTCTGTCCTGCCATTGCTCTCCCCTATGCATGATTATGAGAAGCTCGGATGGGATTTGACAATTTAATTACCAAATAAGTTGTACTGCTCTACGTTATAGACCGAGCAGGAATGGATTTGTTTTAATCTTGCAAGAGATATTGTTCGGGCCTAAATGTTCGATATTTTTGAAAAATCTTGATAATGACAGGCCGGATGGTAAATGGCATGTGAGTTAGCAGGCCTCGTTAATCTGTCACCCTCCAAACGTTTTGCTGCAGCGAATGCAATTCACGCGTTTTTTCTTGTTTCCTACGCTATATTATTACACCATAATTCGGCTTATGTAGAGGTTAATAGTTGAACATTTTATTCACATTCTCCAACTCCAACATACATACGGTGAAGATTTGCTGTTGGTTTGCGCGACTTCTTGTTTTTTATAGGCATCCCGCGTATATAGTTGATGATATAGTTGTACTTAATTCGCAGACACTCAAATAAAATGGTGTATAGCTCCTTGGAGAACACTAAACAAACCTTCGTACACGTCGATTAGTATCGTATCCGCAGGGCAAAGTCAGATTATATTAATTTCCGCGAGAAGTCAAAAGATGATGAAAGTATATTTATGAAGCGCATAGTTCTGAATTGAACGAAAATATTTATTCTACTCACGAAACCAGACATGACGTAGCGCGTTTTATCATATGGTGGGAAATTGACCTATATATATATATACGGATATATGTATATAGGGTTTTATGGTACTCGATTATTAAGGTCTTGTGCACCAGGCCTGGGCGATCTTTCTAGTTGAATCACATATCTCTACACATAGTACAAAAAATCTACGACCAGACTAACCATGTGCGGTTCCGTTAACAGACATTCCTCGTTAAGCTCACTCTGCTGCGTTCGTCTATGTATTTTTTAAATATTTTCTCTGGTGATGGTATCGATAACAAGTCGGTAAAAATGTTCGACAGTTTCTGATACGCTGAACAACTCGTAAAAACCACTGTCATGACAACTCGTGGGATGGTGGTGTGCTGCGTTCAATTTACAGTGTCCACTGTCCACTGTACAGTTTGTAGTCGCAAAATGATTGATGACTCCCTCCGAAACAAGTTTCTTGGACGGGAAATGAAAATTGTGTGTGCATACGAAGATACGTATTTAGTCTCACTCGATGCCGTTTAATTCCGACATCCACTTCTCGATTCATATTCCATTATTGTGTGACTTCATATCGGAACTATATATGCGTGTGCGTGCTATGAGACTATCTCTTGATGTTATATCGTACCCAGAAAAGGGTTCAGTATTTGTCAGGGTCAGTATTTGATAGTGTGGTCCAATTTCCAAATGTAAGACAGACGTACACGTACAGCCTACGTATTCCCTTCTGGTTTATGATTCAATGCATAAGTGTAATGAATGAATATATATGTCTACATTCCGTCGATTACGCGAATTAAATACCCTTCACGGTAGACTACATAGCAAACGAATGCATTGTAACTATGGATGAGATAATAGGACTGTTCAGTATATGTTGGACGCGGATAATGGCAGAGATTGCGAAACCCGAACCCACAAAATAAAGTCCTAAACCTTCTGCCAGCAAACCTTGTTTTCGTCACAACACTTCGTTTATGACTCAAACACATTCCTCTCGGGCTTAGCAGTAGACAGAGTTGGAAACTAGAAAATTTTCAGCTTTTCCAAACTGGATTGGAATTAGAATTATAGCTACACAGTTGGTTTTTTTTCAGACTATGGAATCACTTCATTTGCAAGCTGTGGGAAATTGAATTAAATGAAATGAAAATTAAAGCATGGAAACATTTCACAAATTAGATTGCAATTAGATTACCAGCATGTCACTCTAATCAGTCTAATTATACAACTAGAATTATCAAGTCTGGTAGTGTAGGGCATCTGTTTTTTAACCGCGGTGTTAATTCGCGCATAATGCGAATAGTCTTTACACGGAAATTGCGGTAAGTTATACGCAGAATATATTCTGCATCCAGGGTCCGCTGAAAGGGAGCTGCGCCGTTGACAAGCTACATAGGAACCAATGCCGCGCGTGTCGCCTTCAACGTTGCCTGAACAGATCCATGAACGCGGGCGCCGTGCAAAACGAGAGAGGCCCCCGAGCGCCGTCTGTCAAACGGAAAGCAGCCGAGACCGACATTTGCATAACGTCAAAACAAGATGCTATCGTCATAAGTCAGTGCTGATGTGTTTACGAAATTTGACGAAATGTTTTCTCCAGAGTATCGCATCGCATTCCTTTCGGCGATAAAGCCTGCTTTATCTTGCGCGTTTCCTTTCGGAGGATGCGTTAAATAGATTGATTAACTGTACAGGAAATCCGAAGAACCTATGCACCATTGACAGTCCATCGATCGATATAAATCGAACGACTTCACCTTGCCCTGTGCCTCTGTCTCCTCCTGCTTCCCACCGCCCGTATCAGTCTACTTCAAGGTAAGCCCGCTATCCGACAGCATGTCGAACATGTCCGCATTCAATTCGAAATAAAAACCAATATCTACTGAATGAATACTAGTCGGCCCGTAAGTTTACCGGACCACGTCCTGTCAATCGATCTCGCCTTCTGTCGCTTTCCACCTCACTTTGGCGCTTGTCCTTTTGTATTATCTTCTTTTCATTCAGTGTGTATGCCTCCTCTCTACATCGCCTAGGCCCAGGTTGGTGTCTGATTTTAAAGACTACTCCAAGTCGTTTCGAGACTTTCCTATCTTTTCATTGTATCGCATCCTTGTGGTGTTTTGAAATCATGAAATTATTTCTTTTTTTAATGATACTGAGCTGCTACTGATGCTGCCTCATCTTCAGTGTTGGACAACTAGCAAATTTTCATTTCCAAATCAGATTAGAATTAGAATCATAACTACTCACTTCTTTCAAATTAAAATAACCTAATTTGCAAAATCTTGAAATTGAGTCAAATCACCAATTGGAAATACATACAACAACAATCATGTTCAGTTGATATCAATACAGAGTTTGTTCTCCTAAAAATGAGAATGACAAATTGCAAAAATAACTCTGCACACCAAGCCTTTTTTTCGCTCGATACAGTTCTCGTAGCAATTTCATGAAACCAAAAATTATAGATGAGAAATAAAATTTGAGAGTAGAAACATTTCTCAAATTATGTTAGAATTAGATTACCGGTATTTCGCTCTCATTAGTCTAAATATGCAACAATAATTGTCTGCTCGGCTCTGCTTATTGACTCATGACCAATTACATTTGTAACTCACCACGCTTAGTAGCGATTTTCCGGCCCTGCCATACTGCCATTTCTTGCAGCCGTCTACTCCGACCCGTGCGTTTGCGTAGTCGTAAGAACTAAGGAAACACTTTATTAATTAAATTCGTAGCTTTTTGTGGCTGTGAACGGACTTGACGTTTCTGTCGAACCAAATGTGTCGTCTTAATTATGCTTGGCAGGGAACCACTACTATTTACCATGTTCACATCTTCAGCGACCTGTCCCAATCTTGTGTTGAAACTGATTCGGGATTCCAACGACGTTCTTATTGATGTCATTCTCCGTTGCAGGTTATCTCCAAGTCTCGATGCTGATTGCTTGCAGACATACGGAAATCGTGTGGAGTACAGTACCAGCTTATTGAAACAGATGTTCCCTGTTGAAACTGGAAAATCTGATTGCTATTCGATGTCGTCCTGCTTGCTAGTGTGTGAAATGGCGGCACGCGCTCTATTCGTAACAGCTGAATTGATAGATTCCGCTTCTCGGGAAGATTCCACACGGACGATTACGGTACGAAACTCTAACAGCGCGTGCTAATTTGTGTATTGACTCAACTCACATGAGTCATTGTGCATGACTCGAACCAAGTCATGTGACGCGAGACTAGGACGGCCAAGACAGACATTTGTAACTTGGAAGAATAGTAAAGTCAATTCATTATTGGTATTTCGTCTATCAGTCCTGATACTTGGAAAATAGGGCCAGAAACTGTTAGGAAAAGGGACAATTGCGATATTAAGAATGTGAGCCATTCTATATCACTCCAGCAGAATGGAAAAAGTGTGTGAACCGGGTTGAACTCAAAACTGCACTGTGAACACAATGACTTGGACTCGGACTCACGTCAGAACACTATGACTCGGACTCGACCCCCTATACTCACTGACTATAGGACTCGGACTTGACTCGGTGCTGAATTGAAAATGACTAGACTTGACTCGAGTCAAAACTATATAAGGGAGATTGATTTGTGACTCGGAACCTTGTGACTTGGTTACAACCCTGGTACTGACCTTGCAAATAACATTTATGCACGTCGTTTCGTTGGTACAGATGAATTTTATCCAACGTCAATGGCCACAACTGATGGTTATGCATCTAAGTCGGGGATACACGAATACTCATAAGCAATTGCTGCTGGTTTCTGCTGAATTCAACGACGTCGAAGGACATCATGTAAAGCCACTAGGTATGTACAATAGGCGAACTGACTAACAATTTTTCACTTTGTTTCAATGAAATTGGCCTGGAGCTAACGGTCCAGACTTGCGGATCAGAAGGTTAAACAAATAAGTTGATGACATCACTAATTTGGGAGGAAAAACTAAAGACAACGCGTCGGTCATTTGTTGTAAATCAATTAGGCTGCATTTCGTATATAGGCCTATAGCAGGCAAAACAATTATATCTGTCTGTCCACGATTTTAACTCGAATGATAACGTTATCTTCTCTCTTGTAACGACTCTGGCTTAGCCATTTTCTTCGTTTAACGCTCGCACTATATTAACCTGGTATTCAAGTTTCTGCTTCGGGGCGCATCTTTATCAGAGGCAGGGGCACCGCATCGCTTTTCAGGGCGTTAAACGAGGTATAAATTTCACAATTCATGCCAAAACTATACTCCAAGTAACAGCGAAAAACGTTATATGTGCAAAACAACCAAGTATATAGTTCCAAAAATAGATTTGGTCTACTCTGGGGTCGTATAAATTCAGTGTAGACCTACGTTTATCGGAGACGGTTTCTTCAAAAACTTATGTACAATTTATGCAAAGGTGTTGTTGCCTTGTTAAAGAAATCTACTTATAGACTTAGGGTTTGTGGTCTTTCATTTTTTCGCTCCTAAACGTTCATGAATCGTACCGCAGATTCCCTTGAAGATGTTGAAGAACGTTCGAAAGCTGTAGATCGCCTTCACCATATTCTCTCCACCATCTCTTTGACTGACTTAAATGAGCAGGAATTCATGTCTATTCGGCGGGAATTGATCCTCGATAAAGCGGGTAGATATGTCTAATCGTTTGCTAAAAGCATGAAAGACACTATGAATTTTAAACTTCTTAAATTATAATCGTATCCTTGGATGCTAAGCCTTGATTATCCAAAACAGTGGTTCTCTACCGTGGTTCCGCTAAGCATTTTTAGGGGGTCTGCCAAACCTCTAAATATGTAGCATTCACGAGAGATAACCTTGTGATTTTCTAAGCTAGACTCGATCATATTATAGTATAGAAACTAGTAACCTACGGATAGATACGCAACTCCCAGTGGTTACGCTTGGGCAAGCAGTATTTTTTACTATCGAGCAATCGAAATGCAGCATAATTGATAGTGCTGGATCTGGCGACCCGAGCAGCGCTAGTGTCGCACTGATTCCGCAAATATAAATTAAAATATTGTCAGCACAATGGGACCACGCCGAAACAGTACTTAAAGTCTGATAATCGGCATTGTTCCAATGATGGCCGCGCCGGGACACAATCAGCATAATAATGGCCTATTCCGTCATGCGATTGCTCGAAACAATGCCGATTTTCAGACTTTGAGGGCTGTTTTGAGCTGGTTCCATTGCTCTGGCAAAATTTTAATTTGTATTATCGGAATCAGTGCGACGCTAGTTTTTAATTACAACCAGTTTTAATAATTTTCAGCGTTCTGGTCACCAGCTAATAGTACTGTCAATTATGCTACTTTTGGATCGCTCAGCAATAAGAGAGACCATACTTGCCCGAGCGTAACGACGGGTTTTGCGGGAGTTGCGTATCTATCCGTAATAGGTTAGTAATCTATAGTCAGTATAAGTATCAGTTTATTAATATTTTCATGATTTCAAAACACCACAAAACTGCGATACAATGAAAAGATAGGAAGGTTTCGAAACGACTGGAGTAGTCTTTGAGATCATCAGACACCCACCCACCTCATATGAAGCAGTTTTACTTCATAACTGCTAAATCGTCACGGCTCACTTCGGCATAATGTCAGTTTGCGATAAAATTTCCTACCCCATTTAGCCGGTGTGCAATTTAGTCAACGGGTATGTCTATTTATACAAATATACCCCTGTATACAATGGAATATTATATTCATATTTGCTAATAATAATGATTACTATAAAAGTAATGTGAAATGCTAATAATGTGAATATTTCATTCAATTATATACTGAAGTTCTCTATACCTCCTCTCTTCAACTATGACACGTATAGTTTTGTCCGCCGAGACAAGAAGATTGAGAACCACTGATCTATAATATTATAAGTTTTTTCGGGTGGATACGCTGTTATCAAACAATCAATTGAGCAAGTAAATGAGTACAGTCAAGTAAAATGTTCAACCAACCAGGTATAGGTCTCGATTCCTTCCTTATATAAACGTTACACAGATTAAATTGACAAGGAGAACAACAATCACAAAATCTTCTTATTTCGAGAGGTCTTCTTATGTAAGATAAGATTTTACAAAATAGGATTTACTAGATCGCAAAGTCAACAACACAGGAAATACAAGTGACAAAATTTTCTGACCTAATTAACGCATCGACGTATATATCAGTGAATACGATCGTCAAGTTTATATTAGTTGACCTCACAGGAATTTCAGTAATTAAAGTTGGATTGTAAAAAGCTGATTTCGCATCCTAATCCAGCTTATTTCGCAGTCGAAAGATTTGGAAGATTTGGATTCAGTGTTTAGGTACACGAAAGTCAACATTGTTTCTGCATATGCTAAAAATGACATTTTTTGTTTTGTTTTCGCCAATGTGTAATAGTGTATGAGAGGATGTTGTCGTCTCACTGATCCCTCGCGATGATCCGAAATCGTTCCCTGCACGTCTGTCCGATCAATGCCTGTCTAATATTCCTGAGTAATATATTTTTGTATATAAAGTAGTCCTCTGGCTATATATAGTTTTGGGAAATAAAAACGATACACTGATTTGTCACGAGTCATGACATCATCATCCGCATTATTCAAGACACTTGGTCAGCAATTTGTATTTCAAACACCACCCGACGGCCCCATGCTATACAAGAATCAATGCTCCAGCATCTAATATTTAACTGCGGGAAGCGAGCGGCGCAGTTGACTTATGTATGATATAAAGCACCGAGTGAAGGAGAGAAGAATCTAAAGAAAGAATTCGGCAGTAAACGGCAATAATATGATCCCGGAAAGACGAGAGGTACCGACTGATGAAAGAGCGTGAGGGCGGAAAACGTCCTACAGATTACAAAGTTAAAGACTCTGAGCGTTGGTTATATCACCGACGTGACCCAAATCACCCACTAGACCAGGGGTTCTCAACCTGGGGGGCGCGGAAGGCTCTCAGGGGGGGCGCGAGAAATTGACGAAGTCACTATAGGGGGGTGCGAGAAATTGACAAAGTCAGTATAAATTGTACGTGTCCGAACATGTGTTTCACATCCATTATGAGAAGACGATTAATGAAGATGGAATTTATTACATATTCAAGAAAGCTTGCAAAATACAAACTCTAGCAACCGCGCTCAACGGAGTATAGTCTGATTTCAACTTGATTTGAGCAAATTTTTGAAATTCTTTGGAGATATAGAGAGCAATTCCCACGTGTAAGTCATTCATTGCTTGATAGCTTTGACAGTAGCCTAAAGCTTGGCGCGCTGGGCAGCTCTTGTTAGTAGCTTGCGAACTGCAGTGCCTAAGACAGAATTAGATGCAACATAGGTTGCCCGGTTTCGCCCTCAATTAGGCTATAAATCAACACAATTTAATTAATTTCCAAAACTGATCAAATTTAGCCTGGCAGGACAGAACGACGCCTTGCGCTCTGTACTCACGGCCAGCATCAGGATTAGTCTCAGGGTGACCTACCTTGAAATTAATTATTGGATGTCTTGTTCAATGTTTTTTGTTATTTTCAAACAAGTTTGGAGAAATTTGCCATGTAAAAGACTCAACAACTGGAATGCCGATTCAAAATTGGCGTAAGATATACCTTATGTATACTATTAGATCAGGGGTGGGCAGCCTGCGGCCGTAGAAGGGAATTTGAGCGGCTTTCGACGCCTAATTCAATTAGTATAGGCTATATGTTGGCGGCCGTAGACATGCAAATTGCAATTACGAATAATTCACTCCCGCATTTTCGAGCGATTTTAATTAATCTTGAAATTTTCTTCGCCCTCCGCGCAATTCAACAAAACTTCATTTTTTGATTTTAATGCAGTAGCGCCCGTCTTAATCTGAGCCGGAATGGGAATTGGCAAGAAATAACAATTCGTTCGCAGCCCTGAAAAATTTTCGCGCTCCGCGCGACAATATGCACCTCCCGGCAACTATTCATAACATTGCCACTCGCGATTTCGTTGCGTACAATAGGCCATTGTGAAAAGTAGAATATTCCGGAGTTCACCGGGAATGGATATGGACAGTTTACCATAGGAATTTTGTGTCCAGATCGTTCATTGCGGCTATGCCCTGGAATGCGGCCTTACGCTACCCCGTACATAAGTAATCGAAATGCGGCCATGATTATCAAAAACGTTGCCCACCTCTGTATTAGACAAAAAAGGTTGAGAACCACTGCACTAGACAAAAATGAATCACTGCTGTAAACGCGTTGTGGTGATCCGCAATCAAGGAATTATTAGTTTCATCTGATTAGTCTTCCTTTGTACAGTACATAGTTTCCTTATCGTTACTGCGTTATTCTATTGATGAGAAATTTTAGGTGAGAAATTTAGCAACGGACGGGTAAACGGCGGGAGAAAGGGGTAGCTATTCTCATTAATATTTACCCAAGAAACAGCTCTTGGTTTCAAATAGTTTGTTGAAACTTGACATATTGTCTTCACGGGTAGTGATGAATATAAGTTGGGCTTAACAAGGTGTGTTGAATCAAAAAAGTATGCGAACCATCGGTCTACCATATTCCAAACTTACGCATTTCCATGTACAAATGCAGTGTACTCTACTCTTGAAACTGCGATTTCACCACCTTACAGTCAAACAATCAAAATGAAGAAGCTATGAAATATTGTACTTGAAACCAGCTTTCATATAACACCCTACTCGCTTAAATATTATAGTAGGGTTTTGAACAATTTGCATTCTTAATTGTGTAACGCTTGACCGATTTCAGACCATCGATCAAGTTTCGTCTCAATTTAACCTTTAACACTACACCGCATGGCATTTAATACCACATGGGAATATAGACCACTAGACTAGCTACTCAGAAAACCGAGTGCCAATCTCAACTGTAATCCAACACCTTTTCGAATTTTACATTGATAAACCTGAATGCTACAGATCTGAAATGAGCAGAAAATCGTCAATTTTCAAAATTACGTAACTTTCGACCCCGGAGTTCAATTTTCCTCAAATAAACTTTATTTTGTTCGAAATTAACTCATCTATGCGTGTACCAAATTTCAGAAAATTTAGGAATGTGGTGGTTCCAACTTTTGTTGTCCAGGTTGGGAATAAGCCAAAGGCGTCACTGGTTTATTGAGACGCCAAAATTATACAATGATTTAATTATATCCGAATTCATAAGTTTTTGTAGTTTTAACATCGTGGTGCCACAAGGTTACGCGTCGGCGTCCGTTGGTACTTATATATTCTGTATATTTTAAGAGTGCGACGAAGAAATAGCAACAAACTCGCGACAAGATTCCCACCATTCAGTGCTTGTTGATACTCGAAATCGGTAAGAAGAGTGATTTTGGCGAGGTTTTGTTCACGATTGCGCATTGCAAAAATCCGTAGGACGCGTCGAGAAATATGTGAATAACTTGCTCAGCAAAATCTCTTTTGAATTCATCTGTCGAACGAAATTTTACTTCGTTTTTTTACAGACTTAAAATGGACGTTGTCGACGAAGTTCTCCGCAAAGCAGACGCTTGTGATATCGAAAACATATTCTTCAAACGCGCAATTGGTACATCGAAGATTTCTGATATAATATCGATCATCGTTGGTAGCAATAGGCAATAAGAAGATAATGAAAGACAGGAAAAGAGCAAATATTATAGGTTCAAATGAACGTTTATTCGCATCGTACATTCATAATTTGTTATATAGTATAGTATATACTTGAATGTAATTTTCGCAGAACTATAGCCAGTCCGCACAATAGCTTGCGAGCTGCCGTTGAGGAAATATTGATTTTCATAACTTTCCAAACATGATTTCTAACGTATTTCATATAATTACGTTTTCATTATTTGATGGATATGAAAATAAGTAAGATGCTTCCAGTATATGAATTATAGCCCTTTTGTGATCATGATTTAGCTAAATTCTTTAAATATATTGATGGCATATTAATCATTGCCGATACGACGATATACACTCTAGACCTGGCAATGCATTGTTACGGCGTCAGATTATTGCAACATTGATATTGGTCATAGACTCACAGTGTAATAACGGTTTCTATACTTGCCACAAATATTACCTGAACATTATGGTATTTAGTAACCAACACCTCAATCGGGCGGATTTGGTTTTTATGATACCATAAACGTATCAAATCAAAATAGATCGCGTACGCCACTGGCGTAGCCAGACGGGGGCAAAATGGGCCATGCCCGTGAATAAAAGCAATTAGGAATCGTCCGCGTCTCTCCAAAGAAGTTTCTCTTTTAGTTTGTATTGGAGCATGTGAGCGATCTTTTGAATGGAGACTTTCTTTTTGAGGTCACAAAATAACAGCATGTTTCAACAAAGTTATTAATTACAATTCGCCCGCTTGAGGCTCACATGGCATATTGATGAAGATGTATAATTACGTGCCCACTAAATCTTTGATGAAATCGCTTCTATTAGCTCTAACGGTAAATCTGATAAAGATAACGCATATGCAATATGCAAATAACAAATACCAATTTCATTCATTCACTTTAAAAAAATCGCGCTTCGCGCGGAGTTTTTGGTACGATGATTTCCCATAACATTAGTATTATATCATCAAATTATGTGTGTAGCGAATTACATATATGTAAAATTATCCCATAAGTTGTGTTAATCATGCAATAAGGGTCCAATACCATCGTTTTATTGCTATATATATTTCCATATATTAAAAGCGGGGGGGGGGTCTTTCACCTCATCAAATTATTTTACTGTCTACACCCTTGCTGTACGACTAACTTTTCCCATTACACGATGATGCATTCTTTATATCAATTTCGTTGATCTCTATCATTGATAACAATTGTTATTACGGACCAAGCACACAGCAGAGAATCACTATATATTATATGAACGGAAAGCTGAATATTAAGAGAAAACTGTTCCAACAAAACAAATAAAATTTCCGAATAAGACAAGGTGCATGGTCGTTTAGTGCTGAAATTCTTTTCACGCTAGCCACACCAAGCAGAGAGTGTTACGAAGTTTAAATGAAAGAGTTTCATCAAATCTGTTATAATGACGTGTAAAATTGTAATAATAAGGTTCACAGTGCTGAAGCTACCAAGGTCTGTTTGCAAACGCGAACCTCCAAATTTCTGACGTTCGCACACCGAACGTGAACGTGAACCTCACGTTCACCACCATCCCTAGTTTATTTCATAACTTTAGGCATTGTCGATAGTTTCCCATGCGGACAGTATGGACAGTGGACACGTAAAATGGGTCACGCTTGTATTAGTTTAATAGGATTTCTCTTTACTGGGTTGAATATGCGGTCAAGTATTTTGATCGATGCATAACATGAAGTAAATAAAATATATTGCTATGACGGCTGTTGTTTGCTTCGCCAGTAGATCCAGTGCAGAAGGAGTCCGCAACATGTAGCCCATCAAGGGCATGTCGCAATAAGCAGCCATCAAAACTTAAGATGCTCAACGATATCATCGATGATAACAGCAACTGCCAACTGCGCAAAGGTGACGAAGCAATACGTTTGATCATATACGAAGTGACAAATCCCAGAGCGACAGTCAACGAACAACCATACCGAACACATGCAGATAATACAACGGAATAGATAAGATAACTGGAGAAGCCATGAAACGCAGTGGAAGTAGCGTGGAAGCTTATGGAGGGCCTAATGTGGGCAATAATGGAGTTGATTGCAGCAAATAATTCAGAGATAACAACGATGAAGTTATACAATATATTGTATAAGGATTTGCATGTGATATGTTCGTAATTTAATTTATTGCACTACAGTTGGGTTCACTTTTGAAACCTAGGAATTTCGTAATGAACTAGCAGACTCTCGCTTTAGTCAGATCGACTCAGTAAAGGAATGAAGCTGCTCTTTCTAATTCCGAAGCTTATTTTGAACTATTGTCCAATTCCAATCAGTTTTGGTTTACCTTTTCCATTGTGACGCAAAACAAGGGATGCATAATCGTGTAGATACTTTTTTCGTTAATTTGAAACCATGCCACAAATTTGCGAAGATGCAGTAACGCCTTCGGTGACGAAGTAAGCCTATAAATGAGTGGTAAAGGCGTAGAAAACGTTGTTGTCGTCTGCCGGGAAGATGAAACCATGGTGTGGCCCAAGTCGGAATTGGTTACATGTAGCGAATATTTTCGAGCTCTTCTGTTCGGATATTTCAAGGAGAATAACAGCAAATCGATAAACTTGACTGACATAGCTGCAAAGACGTTGAAATCCCTGCTGACATTTTATAGAGACGAATACAAAAGGTGAGTAATAGTAAGAATATTTAGAGTATACAGGTCAACAAGAATATATTTTCTATACTTCCGCAGTCGTTGCTACAGAAGAATTTCCATAGTAGGCTACTCACTCACTATATTGAGTTTATAAGAAGAAGATTGTAATGCCAAATACTGAACAATTCGCGAGTTACCTACCAGCGCACTGTTAACGAAAAAGCGCGAGTAACCGCCCCTAAAGGAAATCAAAACCTATTCGCTACACCCCTGGGATATATCCCATCTTATAAATTGGTGTACTTGGCTATTTCGACCATCTGGAAACCAATGTTTCGTTCCGCTTATCTGGTTTGCATGCTATCATAACTTGGTGGAAATCGGTGGAATAAACATTACAGTTTGATTGCAGTGATAAATTAGGAATTTACCGCGACCATTATGATCACGATGCATGGGTGACTCTTGCTCGATCAACGTGATTCATTTTGTGATCATAATATGAAGAGCTGTCGGCATTAAACATAGGCTATAGTTTGAAACGCATATTCCCGGACAACAATTACAAGTCGGATAACATTTACGGGATCATTAGTTCACTGTTTGAATCTTCCATTGCACACACTATGCTATATAGCTGATGCATTTTTACCGATCTTAAGAAGCACCATAGTTGCAGAATCCACGGCGTATGCACAATTGCACATGCACGTTGCACATGTATACGGGAATGGAACTTCACGGTACTATTAAGGTTTCTAACTTTTTAAGCTATCTCCGGTAATTGCCGCTAAATTTCTAGAACAACGTATACGTTTAAACTCAATATACCCCTGTCAACCACTATATAGCAACTGAATTAATGTCCGGCATGTTTCGCAGGCAACGGGAACATGATGAGCCTAATTTCTGCAGAATACCATTTGAAGGCGGGGCCGATGCAAAGGATACTATGCAAGTCGCTGATATGCTGGGAATGCATGAAGCACTGGAAGAGTGCGAAAACTATTTCATTCAAACCATTGAGATTTATGATCAGCACGATTTATATCGCATGGCCGAACACTATTCACGATTTTCCATCATGCGCGAAATAGCAAGAAAATGGCATATACGGTGTTCGTCAGAAATGCCGCAAGTAGAATGTGCTTGCGCGTACGGAGACAGTGTGACTTGCTTAACTTGTCACAGCAGAGGCTATAAATCCAGACAGACGTTGTACCTAATAGGAGGGTACTGTCGTGAACATCTTCCTGACTGTGCCAGCATCGAGTGGACTGAATTTATTAAGGAGCTCCACTGTGACGACGATCTCACGACAGGAAACGGGAGCGAATGTAACGTTTCACGCGGTTCCCCGCAACCTAATTATCAATATTATTCTCGCAAGGCAGAATACCCGGGACCCCAAAATGAAGAAAGTCGGGTCGTTGCACTGGACACTGATATTTACACAACTGGTGGATTAGCCGCCCAAGCCATGGCAATCGATGAAGTTTGGAAATATGATACGAGAAGAAATGAATGGAGCAGGGTCAGCGGAATGAGACGAGCCAGGTACTACGATATATAGACAATAAGAATAGGCCCCGGTCTTGTTCTAAAAATAAAAATAGGCCCAACGCGTCCCAATCCAGCCAAATGTCATTCATACCCGTTTCTGTGACGCCATATTGCTATACATGAAGCCTCTTTAAAGGGACATTCATTAATTAAGGCAAAGGGGAGTTATACTATAACTTGTATCCTAGGTTTTCAATCGGAAAACTATACCACGAACGCATTTGTTTGAAGGTTTTACCATTGCATAGCTGCGATTGGAGAGCATATATACGTTTGCGGGGGATATGATGACAACTTCGTTGTCGACACACTCGAGAGATACCACCCGATTTTCAACGAATGGGTTGATTTACAGTCGATGCTGAAAGGTAAGAATGGAGACGAGACGGTAAATGCTATCTTACACCCGCGAGCGCCTTCCTTCTTGTTTCCTATGGTTACTTCTATTTATAATTTGATTTGATTTGCGTTACTTTCCAATTCTCGAATCGTGGGATTTCAGCATTGTTACTTGATCCCGTTAGTGGCGGTACATCGTTTACATCTGCCGAATTGCTTCCTTGTCGGATAGGTCCGGCTCTCCAAATTTTCATTTCGGCTACACGCCTGTCAATTGATACAGATATTATTGGACGTGGGGAAAATCATATCACAGCTGATTGGCATCAGATACTGAAGATGTGGCTCGAATAGAATCGCACGACCACGTTTCAATATATATTATGACAATGTTAATTAAAAGTGATCATCGTTATTGGGAGCTGTCAATCAAAACGACTTTACAAACAATATGATGATACCTGTAGATTCGATTCTGTCTGATCGTATATGAAAAATCATTCTAATCGATTTCGAAGCAGTGGTTTGTTTTGCCAATCCTTTTTGAGATAGACATGCCGTTTCTTGCCTAAACTAGACTAGAATAGACTGGTTTATGCTGGTTGCTATTGCTGGTAGAAAAATGATTATAGCTGGGTAGCCTATAGCAAATGTATCATATTCGATTTTTTACAGTTGTTGTTAACGGATGGCGGTAAATGACCAAATATAGTTAAATTAAATGGTCATTCCGGAATTCATAGACGTCGTGAAAATACAATATTCATAAACCCATCCCATGATCATATACATATAGCCTACATAAATACATATACATATTGTGCTATTCGGATCATTTTCCTTTTAATTTTCAAGTGTAGAAACAGCGATAAAAATATTTCTATAATAACATGTCGACAGTAAAACCAAAAACCGTGATTATGCCATGCCGTTGTTGTTTCTCGCACTAGGAGTCGGCAATGCAGCTTACGCGAACGACGAAAGCAACATATATGTCTGCTGCGGCCAATACGGGTACAAAGACATCCACACTACCGATATAGTTCAAGCATATAACGTGTCTACGGACCAATGGTCAGTTTTAACGTCGTATACATCGCCAGGTAGTATTAGCACATAGAGCTGCACTGCAATGTAAAATGATTGTAGACATAAGAATAGATTTTCAGTATTTTCGCCTCAATCCGAATACGGCTTGTCTGCGGCCATAGTGACAGAAGATTTGATCGTGTTTGGCGGACAAACTGAGAGATGCGATGCATTCAACATGAGGAGCAAAGAATGGCGGCGGTGAGTAAGTAAAACATCCCAGTTTCGGCGTTGAAAATTTAACTGGACTACAGATTAGGGTTACCATATTTTGGAAATCTGAAAAGAGGACACTTTTCCAAAATTTTCGAACTTGCAAAACCATAGGAAAATCCTGAAAAAATGGTCAATTTTTCCCACATCGTGGTCGGTTGACAAAAAAAAGTCAACTTTCCGGATCAGCTCCCGAAATACCCGCCAGAGCGTTACTTCGATGCTCATTTACGGTATTTCAGTCGAATTTGGCCGTAAATTTGACCAAAATTCTCAAAAAAGAGGACAAAATATCAAAAAAGCGTCCTCCGAGGACACTTTCAAAAACGTCAAATAAGAGGACAAATCCTCTTAAAAGAGGACGTATGGTAACCCTACTATAGATAGGTTATAGTAACTTAGTATATATAGCCTATACATGGAGGCTATTTTTAAGGATAATTATATCAATGTGGCATTATAATTCGATATTCTCATGGCTAGCTACTTGCGCGTGCCCACGGTCTATATGATTTATCCAAGCAAGCCGATGGTACTAATTTCTTCGCGGAGTAGCAAACATTGACAAGAATGTTAAAACGACTCTGCGACATTTGATTTGTATTGATCTGATAAAATTGTTAAACTGAACTGATATTTGTTCATATTCACAATCGCACTATGGGCTACCACACATATAATAGCCTGCGATTTTGTTCGAACATACCATGAGCATTGCGCACGGTACCCTTTCTCAGTAGTCTATGCATTCTCGCCAACCCTATACGGGCCGTAAACGAGCCCTGTGACAGTGTGATATGTTGCACTGTCAAAATTGGGAATATGAATTATTCTGTGCGGATGACATTCACGTTCTCTTTAGGATAGCTGACATGAAATTCAGGCGAATGGAAACCGCGCGTGTGGTCTACGGGAACAAACTGTATTCTGCAGGCGGTTACGACTATCGAACCGGTAGGCTCAATAGTTCCTTCTCCTGATTAATGAATTTCTATCACAAGAATCGTTCCGTCCGTGTAAAGCAGGGACGGGCAACATACGGCCCGCGATGTGATTTTGAGCGAACCGCAGAGAGTTTCTGGTTAAACATGATAATACGACCCGCGGCCACAGTCTGCCGTAATCCCCCACTACTTATTACGTCGAATGATAGTGACTGTAGGTTATTCTTTAGTCTGTGAGTGTGATTAGAGTGCGATACTGGAGCTTTCGCGTAAGTTCGCTAACACGGAAATGCTTGCATTATCGGGATTTACGCAAGAACTCACCCGTAATGAATTGATTTCTTGATAAATTTGGAAAAAATCCCACCCCTTGTCCGTATAATATGCATTATACCAGAGGCGCGCAACATACGGCCCGCGGTCACAGTCTTCCGCAATTCTCCACTACTTGCTCACGACGTCAAATTATAGTGACTGTAGGTTATTCATTCCTTTTCTTGGACACAGACAGAGGTGGTCACGGTCAGTAACGAAGTACTTTTACTTTTTAGAAGTACTCAAGTAGTTTTCCTCTACTTCTGGTACTTACTCAAGTAGATCTGATTTTCTCTACTTCTACTTCGTAATATTTTGGGATCTACTTACTTACTTTTCGCTAAGAAGTAGTTTAATCCCCGAATACGAAAGATAGCCTGAGGAATTCCGGGGCTGTCTTCACGTAGTACCAACACTTAGTATTCATAAAAGTCAAGTGAAGCCCAGAAATTTTGTTGCGCTTCGCGCACAGCAGTTATGGAGTAACAAATATGTTTTCATGAAAGTATCAGTGAATATAATTTAGGTACCGGATTGCTTGGTTCCGCTCAAATCGCATTGTCGCCCATATCAAATATTCCACCATAGTAAATACCATACCATAATGTTTGAAACGACCGTTTTTCAATCTAGCAATTACCTAGCATATCGTAATCTAGCAGCTCACGACGTGTCCTGCTAAAGTGCTAATCTGGAAAATTCGGCTTTTTTTAACGTTACACCTGTTTTAGCAGATCACCTTTGAAGCTTTATGGACAAAAGACATAAAGTGGTATTTGTATTTCACTTTCAATTTCGAGTATCATAGACTTTGGGTTATAATTAGCCTACTTTCAGTTCTCTTGTCTGCAGAACATACATGAACATAAAAGCAAATGCCTCTATTTTCCGAAAGTAAAGCTACACTATATATAAATTTTACGATCCACCATATTTGTTATTAACGTATACTAATCGCGCAAAGTGTTGAAACCGCATCCGATACAACTTATCTGTATTGCTCTTCGCCTCAATTTGGGGTTGGGTTCCATGCCATGATATTCTCTAAAACGGGGTCTTTTTGTAAACAAAGGGTTAGTATCGCATTTCATATCAATACTATAACTTGCATCCCGTGATGCGAAAGAATGCTTATTCTGTCGAAAATTGATACCTCCTGGGATGCATCAATACGAATCAAGCTCTCTGCGCCTTCCGCATGGCTCAATTTGCAGCTTTTGATAGTCCATGCGAACGAAATAAGACTGTTTTCAAAACTACTTACTTACTAACTTACTTACTTGCTTGAGTAGTTTTAAAGTCATTCAATTCTACTTCTACTTCAAGTAGTTTTGGATGACTTATGGAAGAAGTACTTCTACTCGTACTTGAGTATATTTTGTCGCTACTTCTACTTCTACTTTTACTTGAGTAGCTTTCTATACTACTTTGACCACCTCTGGACACAGATAATAGTGATTGTTAGTCATTCTTTAGTTCTTTGTTTTCTTTGTGTGCGACATGCAGCCAGAGTTCAAAGATCATGTTCACAGATTTGATCGACCACATACGTCTCATTGACTTCAAAGGCCATTGAAATACATTATATACGGAATACTGTTTTAGTTTCTATGCTTTCAACTTGAAATTTGCATTAAATACGACTCATCCTTGTGTAGGTGGATAAATACGCGTTTAATGCGTCGATTCAAGAATCCGGCGCGCCAAATACTTCATTTCCCCATATCCAGCTCGCCGACTGGAGAAGTTGCCCGTCCTTGGTGTAAAGTAAAGCGACATCCTCTGGAATGCGAAAGTCCGAAACGACTAACTGCTGTTACTTAGGCGGCTTTAAAAAGCTACTACCACACACGATAGGATATGATTACGATCTCCCCGCCGCCGACAGGTGATTCAATGTCGTTTGCAGGCGATTATCACGCCACCGTGGAAGTGTACGACGCGACGGAAAACGAGTGGATGATTGTCGGTAGACAACTTCCCAGGCCCGCTAGATCTATGGGAATGTGCTACGTATTCGATGTGGAAAGAAACCTGAAGGAAAATGAGTCTCCATTTTCGTGTCTGCGTCAAGCCAGTTGATCTCACACTGTGTCAAATACGAAGAAATGCAAGGATATAATATATAACGTAACATACAACTAGAGTCACAGACAAGTTGTCTACATACAATAATTGGAGCGAACGCCGGTTACCCAATATGTGAAATGTTTCTATGTTTCAATTAAATTACTAATCCAATATCTGGCTTTTCCAAAAATGCTGCTGTATAACGTGAAACGAGCCGATTGTGCTGTACAGACTATAGAATGTAAATGTTTACATTCTATAGTACAGACATTTGACACTCTCTCGTTTATGAGGATTAACTCTGATTTGATACGAACAGTAATTCCGATTCTAATCTAATATAGAGAAAACTGTATCTATAGATATAATTATAATCATTAAATGTGTGAGTAGCTCTGTAGAGTCAGTAAGATGATATATATAATCACATATATGTATTATAAATCAATGTGTGTATAGTTATTGTACAGTATGAAATACGTTATATTTCGTGATCGAAGGCGCTATCTCGGTTGAGACATCAATCCTATACTGCTCTTCACAATATACTCCCATCTCCACTTCGGACACGACATCATGGCTCTTGCGACATAATTTATTGCACACGAATATTATGCATCGTTCACACATGGCCAATCCACGGAACAGTCTCGTGATTCGGCACGGGAATACATTCGTTCAACAACGTGCCGACTGAACTAATAAATTGAACTAAATAAGTTACGTATAAAATCACAAACCCGTGACATTTCGAAGGTGCTACATGTTGATCAATACGCCGGCCGTACCACGCGTTGCGACGGCCAATTAGGGCAATCGCAAAGCATAGCCTCGGAAACAAAATGTCAGGACCACAAAGTAGATTCAACATCAGGGAACTCGAAATCATAATATTTGCAAGGATATAACGTTGAAAAAACACATCACCGATTCAGATGCGGCAGTTCTACAATACCGCCATACCAGAATGCACACTTTTGATCAGCAGTGAGTGATACCAGAAGAGACATTAATTATTATGATTCAACAGAGCAGCTAAATTATACATAAAACATTATTCGTAATATTGCCGTATCCAGCGGTCGAGTCACAATAACCAGAAAAGATGTCAGCTGTCCAACCATTGCAAAATGAATTCACAAATAAAATTTTTTATCATAAATAATGTGAATCTAAAATCATAAAGAATATGTCGGAAACAGCTCCTTCTTGGGTGAATTTCGAGTTGGGGATATTTTTGTAACACAAGAAACAGGGGAAGCACTTCTTAATCATGGAATTTGAGCACCATCACCTCATAGATGCACTGGAATCGGCATTCCATCGAGCCCATATCTTCCGATGCAAAGATCTATATTCAACAACAAATGCATCACAAATCTGAGTAAAAACTGTCATCGACTCAATGAGTAAAGACATTTTCTCAAAGCCCGAATTCGACTTGTCCAAGGAATTGACTACGGTTATATCCACGCCTACAGTGCTCATATATATCAGGCTATCCCTTTCTTCTTGAAAACAATTCAAACGTTAAGTCTGAATTTACATACACATAAATACGATTATCCACTCGCAATGAGAACTAGGAACCGGTACAGGTATAGAGCATCGCTAGTAGTAAGGAATCTGGTTTTGATAATACTGTATCATGTCATAAGTGCGGCTCCACTTGCTCAAGAAGCAGTCCCGAATGATGCGGACCATGAACTGGGCGGCTTCCTTGGAAGAGGCTGACGGTGCAAATCTACTCCTCAGCAGCTTGATGGTGTTGCCACGGAAACAGGGGAGGTTGGTGTCTAGCATTAACGAAACGAGCGACACGATGTCTTCCTGGTACGGGCGTATCGCGAGGTAGCCGCGCACGCAGAGATCCATGAACCACTGAAAGAATGGAAACGGGTCTTGTTAGGTATTGCGAATGATAACGGAGTTAATGGCCTCCATAGCTGGATTAAAGTGATCCTACCATTACACCAGGAAATCCAAAATTAGGACTGGGCACATTGATGCAAGCACTCAAATCTGAATCGAGTATTAATAGTAATGATTCGATTCGAGTAGTGGAAGACAATTTTTCAAGTACTGAAGTTAACGCCTGTTTACACTAAGTGTCATATTATCAACGAAAATCTTAGTTTCTATAATTTTGTTACTGGATTGGCTGTTTTACAGCTCCAAAACATGTCAAAATCCAAGCACGCCAATGAAAATGATTTTCTGGATGGATGAATACACAGCACTGTCACTACTTGCAATCAAATAGACTTGGTGGAAAAATTACCAAAATATGTGGTGCATAACCGGCACTTGTACTTTGTGGTCGCATAAAAGGTTTTTTCCACGTCATCGACACTCGGATGTGAATCGGATATGGATTTCCAGTTGTTTTGAATATTGATTTGGATCATCACACTTCACAAATTTCAGGCCACCTTTGAATAAATATTGTCCCACTACCAGATTTGGAATTGGACGACCCAAAATTAAGTTTCGATTTTTTGTTTTGGTTTGAAATATTGACTCTGCTAATCACTGACGCTTACAAACAATAGCAGAGTAAAAATAGAAGTCGTTTCAACCCCAACCTGGAAAGGCGGCGCCTCCATGCTCCCGCCCATGATCATAACCATCTCCTCCGTGAGCTTGATGTCCGGCTCCCATCCCAGGTTTCCGCCGGGGCTGCTCTCGAACATGAATCCGAAATCGATATGCAGCAAATGGCCGTCCTTGTCCAGCATGATGTTACCGTTGTGACGGTCCTGCGTGTAATAAAAATTCAGTTAAGGGTACGAAACGTAACGAAAAATAGAGTCTGTCTAAAAGTAGGATAGTAATTTTGATAGAAGCAAGGTACACACCATTTACAATTACAAATACATCCACTAAAAATATTAAAGCGAGAGACTAGACTACTTTCACTTTCACTAGTTTTTAGAATTGTGTACCGTCTAAAAATAGTACAATAGCTTAAGCGATGTCTTTGCCTCGATTATTCGTAACGTTTTACAAACCTTTATTTGAAGTAAAAACAGAACCAGACTGTAGGCCGCGACGCTCTTGATAAAATTCCTCCTCGCCCGCTGGAATTCCGGGGAATTTTCGTCGCCGTACTCGTTTCTGAAGTATTCGTACCTGAAAAGAAATCACATAGTCCGTGACCTTTGCAGTGCGCTTCGAGCAGCCCATTTGACATGATCAGAGGTGGACATAGTAGTCAGCATTGCTACTCGAGTAAAAGTAATACCGCGAGTCTCTACTCAATCGCAAGTAGGAGTAGCGTTTTCAAAAATATATCAAAACCACTTCGAATTGAAAGACGCACCATCACGGCCAAAACAAAATGACTCAGTTACCATGATACAGGAGTTATTTGCCTTTTTCATGACACTGTCACTCGCAACAGAGCGACAAACCTATCCTAAAACTACTTTCTCCTTCACAACATGACGGAAGCACTCAGCACGTACATTCCGATAGCGGTTTGTCTTCCGAGCTGGTCGCGGCTCTTGCTGTCTGGAATGCACTCGATAACGCCGCACCCCGGAGAAGTCGCGACGACGCGATACGGGAACAGGTACAGGTCCAAGCCGACCTACAAAAACAGATTATTGAACACAACGGACTACGTAACAATCAAATTTAAGCCAGGTGCCTCGAAAATTCATCGACTATGGAGACCCGTGATCGATTCCTAGCAGTGGCACATTCCCGAGTGTCTTGGGAGGTTTATTTGAACGCATCCTACCCTACATCTCTGTTCTGACAGGGTGTTACCAGAAAATCGTAAATAAAGACCCGCCAAAGAACTGACGTAAGGAAAGCCAACCGAAGAGATCAAGATCAAACACTGTTACATCGTGCATTAGACCTTGGTCTACGGTTCTTTACCGGGGTTCAAACCAATCCCAGGGATTCGCTACGCCAGTCTGAGGAGTTCGTTGCAGGTCACGAAACACTCCTGACTCATAGAACATAAGTCATACTCATATGCAGTAAAATTTGTCATCGTCTTTTGTAGAGCTTCGTGGAGGTACAGCAGAATATACTGTTCAATTGTTTAATCTTTTGTATAATAATTCTTTTACCACTGCTGTTGATTTTGCACACCAACGTCCAACTTACATTTAGATGTGTTATGAGGCAGATTTTCGTTTTTGTGACACAACGAAAATTTTGGGTTTCGACAAAGGCTTCTAGATTAGTACAGGGTTAGTTCGCCATGTTTAGAGCCTTATATTGACAGACAGTAGGCTACTTGTTCATTCTGGCATCCTTCTATCTGTTCATCACTTCGCATTGCACGGTGTGTGTTTCGAGTTGATTAAATAGCACCGTCGATCATAGAGATTATCATCACACCTGCGCGAATATGTTCTGAAACAACTCGATAATCTGCAACGCCAGCATGTCCTGCCGGCAATCGTCGCCCACTTTAAAAATGGCCGCCTTCCACACCAGATTCTCGTCCTTCTCGGTCTTCTCGGGCGCTTTTTTCTGCGTATACAAGACATCGTCAAAAACATCTTTGTCAACCTGCGTCTACAAATATGTCGCTCACGCCGAGGGCTATTCGTTCGATTTCACCGATGCCGCATTCCTTGATGAGGAATTTCGCGAGGTAGGGCGCTTTGGCAGCACTTTGTAAGGGGATGCCGGATTCCTTGTCGATGTCGACTACGATCGCGTCTGGGTTCGAAGGTAGGTAGCATTCGGCTTTCACCTGAGAAGAAACGTGCACGCTGTTTTTAATATTTGAAGATGAAGATACTCTAGCAGGCACATAACTTCGGCATACAATTGAATGGTACGGTATATTCAAATTCATATGAACCCGAACATTTTCGACTGACACTCGTCAAGGGTAATCGACATCAACTAGTAGATAATTGGAAAAGAACATCGTACAGCGACAATCGTGTCACCAAACATGACGTCGCCAGCATGAAAATTCAATCGAGGGGAACAGACGGCTCAATCTCAATATACTATTTTTTAATTCTACGCAAGCTCCTTTAATGACACGAACTAGGTTTAAGGGACGATTCTGATCCAAAATACCGATCTCGTACATCAGGTAAGGTGTTATAGCTGGTCAGCATTGCTGCCCGAGTGTAAGTGGGAGTGACGTCATACATTTCTACACAATTACAATCACGACCCTCTATTTCCAAGACAATATTTCAAAAACGAAGGTGAGAAAAATACTTGGGGATATAGTTTTGAAAAGCGGATTTGGGCGATGGTTTGGGCGGGTTATCAGAGGTGGTTGCCTATGGACTTGCAGGATGCGTCTTCGCGACTCACACAAAATGAGCAATTTATGAAAATACATTCAGTTACAGTGCTGCAGAGGCCATTTGGATTTGTTGTTGTAACAATCTCTCTCATAAAAGTGTTGCAAACACATCCCAAAAATACATTCTATGTGCAAAAACTTGGCCTAAAAACTGTCAAGTAGAAATGGCGGTAATCTAAAAACAATATGACGCAATTAGCAAGGTTGTAATGACTCGAGTCGCGATTTTTTGGTGACTAAAAAATGACTCGACTCGAGTCTATTTGTGTATTGACTCGACTTGTTGTACTCGAGTCATTGCGTACGACTCGGACCAAGTCATATGACTCGAGACTGGGTCTCCCGAGACAGGCATTTCATTGTAATTTCGAAGAATAGTGAAGTTATTACACTATTATTTTTTCGTCTATCAGTACTGGTACTTGAAAATGCTACCAGAAACTGTTAAAAGTGAGAAAAATTAGTATATTATGATCGCGATGCATTCCATATCACCGAGTAGAGTTGTAAAAAGTGGGTTTCACATGACATCAACTCGGAACTGAGCGGTCAACACAATGACTTGGACTCGGACTCGAGTCAAAACATTATGACTCGGACTAGACACTCTACCGCGTGACTTGGACTCGGACTTGACTCTGTGGTGAATTGAAAATGACTCGAGTCAAAACTGTAAAAGTAAGGTTGACTTGTGACTCGGAGCCTTGTGACTTGGTTACAACCCTGGCAATTAGTAGTGCAAGTAATTAAACCTACTTGAGTACTCCAAAAGTACAAGTACTCCGTCACCAACCACACCTGCACATCACTGATATCATAACCTAGTTTTATAGTTTTACATGTCTACTGCTACAATCAATTAACTTTTCAGTAATGCCAAGAGCAATTAAAGCTAGCTCATTTGTACCCGCGATCGCAATTTATATTGTGCAAGGTCCGAAAATGCATGTAACGACATATGAGCTCCTAGAGCAGTGGTTCTCAACCTTTTTTGACACGCGCCCCCCTTGGAGATGGTCAAAAAACTCGCGCCCCCCTGACCCCCCCCCCTGCATTTATCGTCATGTCAAAAAGAGCACATCATCTAATACAGAGGTGGGTAACGTTTTTGATAATCATTACCGCATTTCGATTGCTTATGTAGCGTAAGGTCGCATTCCAGGGCATAGCCGCAATGAACGATCTGGACGCAAAATTACTACGGTAAACTGTCCATATCCATTCCCGGTGAACTCCGGACTATTCTACTTTTCACAATGGCCTATTGTACGCACCGAAATCGCGAGAGGCACTGTTATGAATAGTTGCCGGGAGGTGCATATTGTCGCTCGGAGCGCGAAAATTTTTCAGGGCCGCGAACGAATTGATATTTCTTGCCAATTCCCATTCCGGCTCAGATTAAGAAGAGCGCTACTGCATTAAAATAGAAAAATGAAGTCTTGTTGAATTGGGCGGAGGGTGAAGAAAATTTCAAGATCAATTAATATCTCTCGAAAATGCGGGAGTGAATTCGTAATTGCAATTTGCATGTCTACGACCGCCAACACATACTAATTGAATTAGGCGTCGACGGCCGCTCAAATTTCCTTCTACGGCTGCAGGCTGCCCACCCCTGATCTAATAGTATACATAAGGTATATCTTACGCCAATTTTGAATCTGCATTCCAGTTGTTGAGTCTTTTACATTGCTGACAAATTTCTTCAAATTTGTTTGAAAATAACAAAAAACATTGAACAAGACATCCATTAATTAATTTCAACGTAGGTCACCCTGAGACTAATCCTGATGCTGGTAGTGAGTACAGAGAGCAAGGCGTCGTTCCGTCCTGCCAGGCTAAATTTGATCAGTTTTCGAAATGAATTAATTGTGTTGATTTATAGCCTGATTGAGGGCGAAACCGGGCAACCTATGTTGCATCTAAGTCTGTCTTAGGCAGTGCAGTTCGCAAGCTACTAACAAGAGCTGCCCAGCGCGACAAGCTTCAAGCAATGAATGACTTACACGTGGGAATTGCTCTTTATATCTCCAAAGAATTTCAAAAATTTGCTCAAAAGAAGTTGAAATCAGACTATAGGGGAGAGGAGGCCAAGATGAGACACGGGGCAAGATGAGACATGCAATTTTTTCACAGAAAAATTTTCTTATGGACAGATTCCTTCAACTATGTTGTTCCCACAATGCCATTCTATAGTCCTACCATATTAACAAGGCAAACAGATTTGAGGTTGGGAAGAAAAATGCCAAAAACTATATTTTCATAGCCTATGTCAGTTATGTGAATTCATGTTTGTAAGGGCATACCTATCCTAGTACTTAATATTATAAAACAAGAATACTGGAGCTGGTTGAGTGCAATATTAGCAGTGTAATCATGCGCTTACCTCTGAAAAGTAACGGACAGAAATGTTTTTATTCGAATTTATATGTTAATTTAGGTGTGGGGGTAAGATGAGACAAAATCATGGGGGTAAGATGAGACATGGGTATCAGAGGGCTTTTCTATTGAAGGCCTCGGAAGATTAAAAATTTACTGTTGAAGGCACACAAAATGTATTATTTATCTAATAGTTTACCAGATGTGATATTACAAGACAAAATAATAACGAAACTCTTATTGTTGCTGGATCTGGTTTTCGATGTCACTTATATTTGTATATGATGTACCAATTCTTTTTAAAAATGAATTATATCATGATTATTATATTTTATTCACGATGTTGCTGGTTGATTCATCATTTGGGGTGAATTGGTGGTGTAATGAGCATGAATTGCTTGGTGTCTCATCTTAAACACAGTGTGTCTCATCTTACCCTCACCTGGGGGTAAGTTGAGACCTTTGAGCAAGGATTTTTGAAGGCCAAGAAATCCATCAGTATGTTATTCAATAGAACTCAAGCCATCGTCATAGAAAGTAGAGATCACAGGCTTTCCATTGGTACCAAAATAAATCCTCAGAAGGCATTATTCTTCGAGTGGCCTTGAATTATCAGAAAAGTGTCTCATCTTGGCCTCCTCTCCCCTACTCAGTTGAGCGCTGTTGCTAGAGTTTGTATTTCGCAAGCTTTCTTGAATATGGAATAAATTTCATCTTCATTAATCGTCTTCTCATAATGGATGTGAAACACATGTTCAGACACGTACAATTTATACTGACTTATTAATTTCTCGCGCCCCCCCTATAATGACTTTGTCAATTTCTCGCGCCCCCCCTGAGAGCCTCCCGCGCCCCCCAGGTTGAGAACCCCTGTCCTAGAGGCAGTGCTGCGTTCAGTCATAACGCAATACTTGCTTCTCTATAACTTCCGATGTACCTTAATTTTTGAAAGGGCCTCCAAGCAGGCCTTCTTCCTCTCTGGCCCTTTCGGAAAGGGCTTGATCGTGCCGGACACGTTGGTGACCTCGTCGAAAAAATCAAACTCGTGATTGTAAAACTCTCGAGCCGGCCCCGACAAATTGTCGATGATCGTGGTGATCATTCCTTGAAGGGTCTCGCCGATATCGGGGTCCTAGAAAAATAGCAGGCCTCATTGTGTAACAGCTACATTTTCAGGATCAGCCTTCAGAAGTCAAAAGTCTAAAGTAATTTTTATTCAATATGAAACACTCGGGAGTAGTTTTTAAAAAATGAGGGCCACATTATAGAGTGACGAAATCGTTCCAAGGTAGTTGGAATCATTTTTTATTCAAAATGATCTCCAAAATATCTGGCGTTCCGTACAGCAGAGATATGCGACAAAAATCGGTCCATGTTCTTCGCAAAATACGACAAATTGTGACCGCATCACAGCAAGCAAGTGAAAACGAATAAATGGTACAAGCTAACAGCTCATAGCTAAAACTGGTCGGTAGTCTATCACTAACAGTAAATTAAAAAGTATCAGGGTTGCAATGAACCAAGTCATTTTCTCAAAACACAGAAAAGACTTGACTCGACTCGAGTCGATCTGTGTAATGACTCAACTTGGACGCGAGTCATTGCGCATGAATCGGACCAAGTCATATGACTCGAGACTCAGGCTGCCAAGGCCGACATTTCATTGTAATTTCGAAGAATAGTTAAGTAACCACACTATTGGGATTTCGACTGTTTGTAATGCGACTGGAAACTGCTAAAAGTGGGCAAAATTAGTATATTATAAATGCGAACAGTTGGATATCACCGAACAAAGCTATCAAAAGTGGGTTAATCAAACATTTAACTGGAAACTGAGCAGTCAACGCAATGACTTGGACTCGGACTCGACCCTCTGCTTGCTGACTTGGACTCGGACTTGACTCGGTGGTGAATTGAGAATGACTCGACTTGACTCTAGTCAAAGCTATAAAAGTGAGACTGACTTGTGACTCGGAGCCTTGTGACTTGGTTACAACCCTGAAAAGTATACTCATATCGAAATGAACCCGAATATTTTCGGCTGACGCTTGTCAGGGGTAATTGTCAGCAACTAGCAGAGAAATAGTCAGGTTCATTTCAATATGAATATACTTTTCAATTGTATATTGAAGTTCTGTACCTCCAAGAAGCTCTTCTAGCAGTAAATTGTAATTTGGCTGAATTCATTGGTTACATCATACCATTTCATCATACAAGTTCAGTTGCACCAACACCACAAATGCGAGTACGTAGCTATGAAACAAGTGACACGACTTACCATGTTCTCCGATTCCTCGTCTAAATACACATTGGTCTTCATGTTCCAAATAATCTGATGGGCCAGAATCTGAGACTTTTTAGCGGCCCATATCAAATACTGTTTCACGTAGCCCATCGTGTCATACCTGACAAGGAAAAATACGGAAATGCCAAGGATGGAGCGGAAATTTAGAATAACGGGCCAATGCTGTGTTCAGCAGCAAGCTACATGTGTTTCGATCATAGTTGGTTTACCTGATGGCCTGAACAAGCTGTGGAATGTAAAACAAAATGGCTTCCGGCGGAAAACCACGCAAAACCTTGACACCGTACTGAGCCGTGATTGGGTGAGGAGTAAACAGTCTGACAAAAGAATGACTGACATTGTCACAAACTCAGTTAAGAGCCTTCAAGCGCACTAAACTTACCGTGAAAAGTACGATAAGGCAGTGCTCGGAGGTCCCAAAGACCAGGTCAAGGCGTGGACCAGCTCTGGCGAGTCGGACTCCAGTGAATGATTGGAAACTAAATACTTGATGCCTTCGGGACAGCGGTTGGTGACCTGAAGAGAAATGAGTCCTGTACCGAGGGCTGGAACTAAAGCCGTTCCGATGCAGACTTGGACAACTAGATTATTCTATTCTACTAATCAGACTAATTACAGCAAAATCGAAAAGCCGGTAATTTTCTGGTTGTCCAACTGCCAGACACACATATTAACAGGAAAGTGTTTGGTTACAGTAATAAGTGTGGCATTATTACTATGAGAGTGAACATAAATTCAAATCAGAACGGAGTAATCGTAGCGTAATAGACGTGGTTACGGCTTACTTGCGGATTCCTCATAACTAGATGGGTGACTTCTTTCACAATGACTTCGGAATTCCTCAACCGACTCGGCAAATACACGGCCAATATCGGCGATATCGACCAGGCGTTGCGCACCAGATCCTTCATTTGACGGTCATTGATTTCCTGCGAAAAGAAAGCCATATTAGACACCAGTCGCACATAGAATCATAACTGGAATACATAGTGATGCTACAACGGTTCCATTGCTGGATTGTCCAATGTCCACTGTATGAGCAGCCATCGTTTGTACTCAAGTAGAGTAGCGTCGTAAATAGATATCTACGAATTCAAGTATTCCGTACGAACGGGCCAGCCCAAAATCAATAACATAACAAACTTGTGTTCTCCAAGCAGCCACGGTCGACTCCCATTCGACGATACTATCGGGATTCGACGTCGGATTATACCACGCGATCAAGTGCTCCAACTCGGCCGTTATCAAATACATCAGCAGCGCCCGTCTTTTCAAGTATTCTTTGGATTTCTGCTTCAAATTCTGCGGCAAAACAATATCAACTTTTACTCCTGACGAGATAGTTGCGAGTGAAGTAGACACTTGGCAGCCGCTAATCGTAATCGAACCTACCCCTAGCCCGAATACACCGATACATATATACCAAGTGCCAAATTCATCAAGCGCTGTATATCACAAGTCACTCTCACAAACAGTGAAACAGCCATATTTAAATTTATTGATACAATATCAAGGTGTATCGCTTTCCTAATAATAATAGCTAATACAATTATAATGCCATACTCACCCAGTGCCTTATATCACAATTCGCGCTCATATTCAGTGGGACATTCATATTCGAATTTATTAATGCAATATTGATGCATCGCTTACATAAAAACAATAGTTACTACATTTCTAATGCCAAATTCACTGATAACCGTCGATACACTGCGCAAAATGAATTCCGACTGACCTTTTTCGACTTCTTATAACCTTTACCGCTGCTCACTGCCGATTTACGCGACAACGTGCCGTATCCGGACATGGAGCTGTCCAAATTCGCGTAACTCTGGGACACCGTCAAGCTACCCGTAGAGAGCGCTTCCGACATTCCATCTGGACCTACAAGAAAACAGCTTTCAGAACATCTCGACGAATTTGCAACGCAAATCGTACCGGCGCTGTACATTTTCCCCGATATCGAGGCGGTGGAGGGCAGGGCTGCAATGCCAGCCGTGCTGCTCAAGCTCACGGCACCGGCCCGGGCTTCGTTCGAAATGGTGTCTGGACATAAATAGAATAAAGGTTCACACTTGTTTGTTTTTTTGTGAAACATGACCAAAGCAGTAACGTTACCTCCCAGATACTTTTTGTCGGAATGTACGTCGTACCAGATCTTCATCGCGCTGCTGATGTCGTGTCGCAGCTGAGTCGAGTCTTGAGACGGGAACTGTCTCCTGCAGCTGTAATATGAGAGGAATTTAGCTCACGACAGTGATCCGACCAAAATCAGTACGTCTCTTCATTTTTCAAAGTAAGGATTTGGACATGAGAAACTACACTTCGTAATTTTGCCCACGCTCGGCTCAGACCTAGAGTTACGACCAGCAATGTTGAATTACCTGGTTGGCTTTAGAGGTTAGGTTGAGAGTTAATTAGCCAAATTGAGGCTTGAATTACAGTTGAAAACAGAAAAGAAAACAGAAAAACAAACAGCTCGTTTCACGATGGGCATGGGCAATTGGGCACTCACCAAAAATAATCGAATGTGGCCGCATATACTCTTTCCCTTAGTATCGTCCGTTCAAAATTGCTCACAATGAAGTCGCTACTTTGCAACATCGAAAAACCGAGATGCAGCAACTTGCAGCGAGCGCCGATAGCAGATATGTGCCTGAAAAATACGCGGGCCATGTCAACACGCAAGGGTGTTTAACTAAAATATGATTTTAACACAGAGACCCCAGGCGCCAGACGTGTGCGCATTTCGTCATATACATCTCATAATCATCAATAAAGAGTGCAGTCTTCCCTTCAAAATTAAACCAGAACGTTGACATTTATCAATAATGCTATTTAAGACAGACGTGTCAGGCTTGCGACATTTTAATGGGCCTACACTGGCAAAATATAGACAAATGCGAACAATAAAGTATTAGCTAGAATATCAAACCAAGGGTCAGCTCAAACTTACGAGAAGTTCCCGTCAACACACTCACCTCGACATGGGATTCGACCTTCCCGGAATAAATCTGGGCAGGCTGCCGCTGATAAGCATAACCATCATTCGCGATTGCAAGGCGCTGCTGTATTTTACCATCTCGAATCTTTGCTGCAAGAACTAAAACCAAATACCTGAAAGTCAGTAAACGGCGGCGGAAACCTGTCATTTGTACTGTCAACTTTTCGATCGAGCACCAGGGCCAAGGAATACATTCACCATCGATCAAATGAAGAAAATCGCAAAGAATTTTGTGCAGTGACAGAGAATAAGTCACAGGTTATTTCAATCTGTACAATACGGAATAAACATGCAATAAAAACTAGTGCTGGTTCGATTGGAGTGTGACAGCCAACACAAGGAGAGGCCTGAACGGAAGACGACGGTGTGAAGTCAGTCTAGAGCAGGGCTGTAATGACTCGACACATGACTCGACTCGAGTCAATTAGTGTATCATCTCAACTTGTGCTCGAGTCATTGTGCATAACTCGAACCAAGTCATAATACTCGAGTCATTTTCGACTTGATCCGAGTCAATCTGTGTATTGATTCGACTTGGATTCGAGTCATTGCGCATGACTCGAACTAAGTCATATGACTTGAGACTCGGACGGCTAAGACCGACATTACATTGTAACTTCGAATAATAGTAAAGTAACCACACTATTGGGATTTCGTCTATTGGTACTGGTACTTAAAAATGCAGCCAAAAACTGCTAAAAGTGAGGAAATTAGCATATTATAAATGCGAACCATTTGATATCACCAAACAGAGATATAAAAAGTGGGTTTAACAAGACTTTAGCTGGAAACAGAGCAGTCAACACGATGACTAGGACTCGGACTCGAGTCATAATACCATGACTCGAACTCGATCCTCTGCTCGCTGACTTGGACTCAGGACTTGTCGCGATGGCGCATTGAAAATGACTCGACTTGACTCGAGTCCAAACTATAAAAGTGAGATTGACTTGAGACTCAGAGCCTTGTGACTTGATTACAACCCTGCATGATAACTTCGGAGAATAGTAAAGTCACCACATTATTGGTATTTCTTTTATCAGTACCGATACTTGGAAACAAGGGCCAGCAACTGTCATTACTGAAGAAAATTACAATATTATGAATGCGAGCCATTCTACATCACTCGAGCAGAGTTGAAAAATTGCGGATGAAAATGCGACTAGCGCAAAGATCGGGATCGTGAATGTGCGCAGCAAAGTTTACGTGCCTCAATCCAGAGTAGATGCGGCATCGTGTACGGTGGACGTGGTGACGGTTTATTCGTTTCCGACACGGCGAGAGGGTCGCCTTCGCTTTCATCTTCTGTGAACATTCCCAGCCTTTTCTCTTTGGTGGCCTGCAATAGACATCTACATCACATCCTAACCGAGTATACAGACACAATACTGTCTAAGTTCAATTATATTACACTGTCAAACATCACTAAATTGCATTGTCAATTTGCGTCAAATTTTTTTTTAAAGTCTTCTTTGCCTTCATATATTTGTAGTCTTATTACTGTAGACTACTTTTAAACAGTTTGGTACAGCACTTGCAGCATTGTGATATATGACAAGCCGAAAGTAGACCATGGCGACGGTGACACCAACATCATGTCAAAAGCCACTTGTCAGATTGATTGCATTCACCATTTTCCAGCAATGCAGTCAACACGGGCTCTATTACAGAACAAGTTGAAATGACAACACAATTTTTACAGATTTGATAACCCCAAAATGGTCGGTGTCAACAAACCTCCCATGCAGTCGACATTTCTCCCATTAAGTCCATCTCCAGATCTGGTCTGGACGACAGTAGCCATTGCCAGCAATCGATTGCAGTTTCCGTTATCGAAGAGATGAACCTGATACGAAATACGAAGCTTATTGCGCAGCCTGCGTGTCGACACAAATACGACAAAGTCAACATTACCTGTCGACGGTGGCTCGGCATATAATGCGCAACATTTTTCGGTCTTTGACATTCTCTGCCTTGCCACACACGAGCCAGGCTGTCGCTTGATACATGGTCACCTAAGCGATAAATCCGTTAACAAATAGAAATGGAACGTTTACAAATCGAAATGAAACTAATAATTCTCGACGAATGTTGATAGCAATTCCAGGTCACCATAGATTTACTCTTCAAGATACACGGCAAGACTGGGCAGGTGAAGTGATTCCAGCGTCCAATTTAGCTCAGAACCTACAGTATCATCTCAGGTGTATCGATCTTTGAATAACCAGTATGATCGTATGCAGTACGGTCTCAATAAAAATAAACTTAGAGTAGATTTTTCAGTCACAAGATATTTCACACCTTTCCGATAGCGCCGTCTATAGAAGACGGATACTCAGATTTGGAATATCCCACCAAGAGATATCTTGTACTCAATATAAATAGGTACAGATCAACCCCGGATTAGAATAGCAATCCCACCAAATACTTTGTACACCTACTACAACAGGGGTCACCAACACGCGGCCCGCGAGGTCATATTTTGCGGCCCGTGACCTGATTTGAAATTTCGGAAGACCGCTTAGTAAAGCATTTTGAAATGCTGATGATTTCAGTTTGGACATATTGTTGTTGGCATTGAATGTGAGCTATTCTCCTATGCCCCATCTTACCATTGCCTACTAGCTGTTACGGCTTCGGCGATTGTAATAGCATTCCATGGAGGAAGAATTTCCTGATATGAATGAGCAATGAGCATATTGCCTTGACGTGCAATGGCCCACCACTGCCCAGACCGAGACGCTTAGGAAACGACTTCGGGCTCCCCAAAACACCAAGCTTTACGAGGAGATAGTTTGCCAGCAAGTAAAGTGTCTATCTAATCACAGTATCGATTCTTTAGTCCATCGAAGGTGAATCTGAGGCAGTAGAAGGGAAATTATGCGGCCGTAGACACTTATTTTGAATAGGATGTGTTGGCAGCCATCAATATTCAAATTGAATTTACGAATTGACTCTCTAATTAATGAGGGGCTTGCATTATTCTTGAAATTCTGTAAGGGACTATAAACAATTTGGCCACCCAAAGATGCAGCAACGGCATTAATAACTTTGCTAAATTTTCTTAGACACCCCCTATGCATCAACTCTACCGATGAAGGACAAATATTTGATGCATTACGTGAATATTTACTAATAATAATGATGAAATACACTCAAGAACATGAGAAATTTTTCGCGCATTGCACGACTATAATACGTATGCTTGTGGTCTTTCATAAATTGACTAATCACGATGTGCTCGTCGCCCATGTTAGCGTTGTACTGACATAGAGTTATCAAAACGTGGTCGTTAACCACCGTTGCCTGTTTTTATATCGATATAGAAGTCACGCGGCCCGCGGCCTCGGCAAATTTTGAAAAGTGGCCCGCGACCCGTTTTGAGTTGGCGACCCCTGTACTACAAGATCACTAAGTCCCATGCCTGTGGGCTGTGCACAATAACATGACCGAATTTGTGAATGCAATCATCAAAATTTGAAATTGAATTGAGCAATGGTGGCCAAATAACACCGTCGCTAGTGCAATAATCAGCAGACCTTCAGTTCCCCGTCATCCTTGTTTTTCACGGCAGCTTTATATTTCTCGTGGATCACGTCGCTCAGTTTCGATCTACCAGACACGTCGTCACTTTCCGATAGCTTGCCGGTGATCTAACCCAAAATCGATTGTTTACAAGCAGCCCACAGAAGTATCAAACGCAACGAACGCATTCGGCTTCAAAACTTGTATGGCAAACCTGGCCGTAAAATTTGCTCCTTTTCACCATCGACGCCGCGAAAAATGTCTTTTTGTTGATGGCTGCCGTGTCCGAAAGAATTTTGATGGCCAACGAAAGCCCGGCGTGTTTCGAAGGGCTGGCTGCGTTATCGGTGGCGCAAAGTAACGCAATCGCACCGTGGTCGTGATCGATCAAATAATCCTAAAGAGAACAAAACCACGATTAGCGGGATGTCACCAATTCTCAAAGGAAACATAGTATACGGCTAGTTTTTACTCAACTTGCCTTCGCCAACTTGCACTACTTACTCAATGTCTTTAGACTACTTTAACTTCTTAACGGTTTTTGTAGAAAAACAACTTACTTTTGAAGAATTTGGATTTTGTAAACTATAAAGACAATTTTGGATACGCCTTCGTCCATTTTATGAGTGAAGTTGCCATGACAACCGATCGAAACAGTCCCTGTATCATGGTAACTGAATATATTTTCGAAAAGTTTACCGTACTTTGCCATTAGTCATTTTGCGTTTGCCACGATTATGCATCTTTCAATTTCTTTTTACGCTCTGGATTTTGAAGAGCTTCTTGGAGGTACGGAACTTCAATATACAGTTAAATAGTATATTTCGATATGACATGAGCCCGAATATTTTCGGCTGACACTCGTCAGGGGTAATCGTCAGCAACTAGTAGAGAATGGAAAAGAACATGGTATCACAAAATATGACGTCACCAGCATGAACTTTCGAATAAGAGAGCTTTCAATGTATCATTTTTAAATGGATTTTATAGATAAGTAGTATTAGTAGTATAGCCACCTCAAGTTTATTACTAAAAGTGTGCGAATCCTCGACCAAATCTACTTTTTCAATTATTCACTTAGTACTTAAGGCAGTTTTAGATAGTTTTGACTTATCTTGGAAATCGCAGCTTCTACCTGTAAGCCCAAGTAAACGATAAGCACAGGTACAACGCTACCAGGGGCGTAGACAGGGGGGTAGAATTGAAGAACGTTCTACCCCCTTCCAGGCACGATTCTATCCCGAAAATCCCAAGTCAACGCTATTGCTATAATAACATTTCTTCACGATATCGCGTAATTTCAATTTGCTGCGCGCGACGCCGATCGCCGACGCTGATTACATGCCTTAATCTCGTCGATCTCTCGTCTACGGAAGCGCGTCTTTACAAGCGTGAAAGGGGCATTGTTACATTTTTCTCTCGGCGAGGGTAAGTGACCAGCTTAATCCCGTTATTCTGAATGCAGTCGTCGAGCAATAATAACATTTGTCGCGTCTCGTCGTTCACGCGTTGTTTTCTCATCAACAGTTCATTGTAAACGATAACGAACATTAATAACATGAAAATAACAACTTATAAGTGAATGAAATCATGTTTTAAAGCAATCGCATCTGATTCGTGCTTTGCCGAACTCAAGCCTGTTCCCCAAAACAGCGTGAAGACACAATACATTCGATTCGCATTTTATTTTTGACGCCATTGTTGTGCATTGTCTTGACCTCAATGACCATGTATACGTCATACTAGATTATGCCTTTCGTAATCGGTATCCCACCGGGAAGCATTAAGCCTTCAATAGCCGCGCCGTAACTTGTTTGCGATTCCCTCGCTTTGCGAATAAGTCATTATTCACACGCCGGTACAATTAGTATATGCGCCATGTTCGAAATGAATGGAATTGAAACGCCGAGAAGACGTTACTCTTACACGCGAATTGAATCATGTCAAAATTCATGAAGATATAACAGATTCTGCGCTGTATAGACTGTTCGTCGTGAAATGTTGTTCTTGTATTGTTTCAAGGTCGATTACTTATTCGAATGCAAATAAGATCTCCTGCACTGTCACGGGATGAGCGCGTGCGCATCGTAACATGATCCCCGTGCAAGCTGTTGATTGCTAACTCGCTTTCAGTGATTAGATCCGCCAATTAGTTACGCTTTCAAAAGCGTACGGAATACAGAAGTCGCTATCGCTAAAGGTATGACGCATAGAGGCTCATTCTGCTCCCTTTATTCAGTTCTACCCCCTTTTTATCTCGGCTGGCTACGCCCCTGAACGCTACCATAACATACTTGCAAATGACTGGTGGTGGCAGCAGGCGCCCACTTTACGGCCTCTTTCAGTATGCCGCCGCAGTGGCCCTTGAAGTCGTGGATGATTTTTTGCCTTTGCTTCATCGAGTCTTGGAGCACGAATCGAAAGCGGGTCCCGGGAACGCAGAGAGGGGGGACCTCGCTGAAAGAATCCTTCGAAGCGAAACGAAACAAATTGGTTCGTTTAAAATTGAGAAGGCAGACTCCACATATGCCACTGGCGATACGAAGGACAGGCTTGTACAGGGGTGAATCAACGTATGAGCATGTGCCACTTCGGCATGTGGGTTAGAGTTAGGGTTAGTTGGGGTTTGAGGTTATAAATTAAAATGCTCCAGCGGGGCATGGTCAATTGTCGTTTTTATTGTACTGTATGCTAAAAAATTACTTTAGATTGTGTCTCATGCTCCACTGTCGTTTTTCATTGTGTCGTATGTTTAACTGTACTTTTTCATTGTGCTGTATTCTCAACTAACGTATTTCATTGTGTTGCATGTTGAGCTGTCGTTTTTCATTGTTGCACATTTTCAACTATTGTTTATCATTGTGTTCCATGCTGACCTGTCATTTCTCATTGCTTTGCATTCTCAACTGACGTTTTTCTTTGTGTTGCATGCTGAACTGTAATCGTGCGGCATTCTTAACTAACGCTATTCCTTGTGTTCCATGCTGAACTGTCATTGCTCATTGCATCGCATTCTCAACTAACGCTATTCCCTGTGTTGCATGCTGAACTGTCATTGTGCGGCATTCTCAACTAACGGTATTCCTAGTGTTGCATGCTGAGCTGTCCTTGTGCAGCATTCTTAACTAATGCTATTCCTTGTATTGCATGCTGAGCTGTCCTTGTGCGGCATTCTCAATTAACGCTATTCCTTGTGTTGCATGCTGAGCTGTCATTGTGCGGCATTCTCAACTAACTTTATTCCTTGTGTTGCATGCTGAGCTGTCATTGTGCGGCATTCTCAACTAACGCTATTCCTTGTGTTGCATGCTGAACTGTCATTGTGAGGCATTCTCAACTAACCTTGTGTTGCATGCTGAGCTGTCATTGTGCTATTCCATGTGTTGCATGCTGAGCTGTCATTGTGCGGCATTCTCAACTAACCTTGTGTTGCATGCTGAGCTGTCATTGTGCGGCATTCTTAACTAACCTTGTGTTGCATGCTGAGCTGTCATTGTGCGGCATTCTCAACTAACGCTATTCCTTGTGTTGCATGCTGAGCTGTCATTGTGCTATTCCATGTGTTGCATGCTGAGCTGTCATTGTGCGGCATTCTCAACTAACCTTGTGTTGCATGCTGAGCTGTCATTGTGCGGCATTCTTAACTAACCTTGTGTTGCATGCTGAGCTGTCATTGTGCGGCATTCTCAACTAACACTATTCCTTGTGTTGCATGCTGAGCTGTCATTGTGCGGCATTCTCAACTAACACTATTCCTTGTGTTGCATGCTGAGCTGTCATTGTGCGGCATTCTCAACTAACACTATTCCTTGTGTTGCATGCTGAGCTGTCATTGTGCGGCATTCTCAACTAACGCTATTCCTTGTGTTGCATACTGAACTGTCATTGTGAGGCATTCTCAACTAACCTTGTGTTGCATGCTGAGCTGTCATTGTGCGGCATTGCTATTCCATGTGTTGCATGCTGAGCTGTCATTGTGCGGCATTCTCAACTAACCTTGTGTTGCATGCTGAGCTGTCATTGTGCGGCATTCTTAACTAACCTTGTGTTGCATGCTGAGCTGTCATTGTGCGGCATTCTCAACTAACGCTATTCCTTGTGTTGCATGCTGAACTGTCATTGTGCGGCATTCTCAACTAACGCTATTCCTTGTGTTGCATGCTGAACTGTCATTGTGCGGCATTCTCAACTAACGCTATTCCTTGTGTTGCATGCTGAACTGTCCTTATACGACATTCTCAACTAGCGTTCTTCATTGTGCCGCATTCCCAACTACCAAAATTTTCGAAGTATAATACGCACATTTTTATCAATTTTCCTGTCCTAAAATTGGGGGTGCGTTACGTGCGTATTATAGACGGGTACAAGAGTTTTGAAAAATTTCCCTCAAAATAAAACTTGCAATTACACCTTTTTTGTTTGTTGTCTATCGTGCATCACATCCAGCCATCGTGACACGACTTGGGAGGAAATCTCATTAAAGCACCTATTTTCCAACCCTGATAGGTGTTATTGACTCGTTTACACCCATTCAAAGGGTGTGAAAGTATCGTTTGCCTGGTTGAAACCCCACGCTATGGTGGAAATCTGGTTAATAAACCTTTCTTCTCTGCTCCTTCAAACACGCTCCATACGAACACAATGCTCTCGTATCAGACGCTTGCTCGATCACCTGCTCGTACAGGGGCTGCGTATTAGACATGGGCACAGGCTTTTCCCAGTTTTGACATGCGATTTTAAGGGTGTTTATTATACATGGGTGCATACTATACATTTTTAATGACGGTACCATTTTTCATTGTGGCGCATGCTCATCTGTCACTATTCATTGTGTCGTATCGTCGACTGCCATTTTCAATGGGTCGCATGCTGAACTGTAGTTTGTCACTGCGCGCCTAACACAGAGTTTGATATGGGGAAATAGTATAACTGAAAATATGGTCAATGGGCTATTGGAAATTTCACATTTTACAAATGCGCTCTCCAATTCACAAGAAACTTTCATGTGCGGTGGTGGTCGAAGTGATTGCCTGCTTCTACATAAAATGGGTTGGTATTAAATGGTTCCATCGAGATTAACTTGCATGTGTTAGCTTCCCATATTACTGCCCTTAAAATGGCAAATACTATGCATCGGACCGAACAAGTCGGAACACTTACCGTTCCAGAGGTTTGCGATAGCAGATGCAGTAGATCGAGCATGTAAAACAGCACTTTCTTGTTCCACAGCACATGCGGGTATCGGTTGACGAGTTGTGACAAGTACCTGCAATAAAGTTTTGACTTTCAATCAATCACAGACTGTTACGGGGCTATTTAAATCTTTGGCACTACAGGTGTCGGTATTGATTGGGAAATCTGAAAATGCGCTTTGTTTTGGCAATGATTCTTCGCCGGAACTGTCAATAGTTCATATCATGCACTGATTGACCTTTAGAAGGTCAATCCATCACAGGCTGCTGACAGGAAAATAAAAATCGAAGGTGCCTGTGCCATGATCTGAGCAAATCGACGGGAAGATCCCTAAAACTCGATGTTCTATCAAGTTCTCGGTCTTGATGATTAGTATTTTAAGAACTTCAATAAGCGGCTAATACACAAGTGCCAGCACAATAACGAGGAGCGTGCTGTATATGGGACGGAGATGAGAGTTTACTTTGAATTTCAAAATGATGGATTCGAAGGTTAAAGGTAGCTACGATTTTGAATGAACTGAATTTGTATGCGGAATTTCCAATGATTTCCGATGTTCAGTCGGCTTACAAAGGCAAATTTGATAGACCATGAAATTTGGTGAGACATACACTTCAGCATTTGGATTTCAAAATATTAACTATGAAGTATCAGTACGTATTGATTTTTAATAATACCATCATTATGACCTCTAACCTCTACCAATTCACATCGACTCAGACAAACACGCAAAAACAGCATCGACGCACTTGTCAGCGGCCTTTCTGATTCTATTCAACGGGCTGTTGAATTTCGTCAGTAGAAATTGCACGTTGTCGATCAGAATTTCTTCTTGTCCACGGCGATTGACCTTGTGCCATAACATAGAGGCTTGTTAAATGCAGATTTGCTCACACGAAAAAATGAATATGGGTGGAAATGTCATTGATATAGCAGATAGATCGAATGGCCGATTCAAAATTTAAGCCAATACTGATATGGCCAAGATAAGAAATTACATTGGATATTTTTGCCGATACAGAAATGTGACATACTTCAACTGATACTTGTAATTGTAATTACTGACAATAATTTGAAAACTGTATCCAATATCCATTTCATATATTTACAACAACACTCCAGCTCTGTAAGAAACTAGTATGTCCTGTCCAATAGGCATATTCTATAGTTCATGGAACACTACTTTTTAACATTTGTATCGTGAAGCGGAACTCCTATGGACCAAAATCAATGTATCAGTACTGATGACCCTCTCACTTGAAACAATGGTAGAGGTGATGATGTCATTGGACAGGCAAATAAATATTAATCAGTTGATGGCGATATTTCTACAAAGACATATATCGGTTGGGCTCTGGCCACGCGTCTCATGATTTGAGACGAGAATCGGAACAAATGTATCTAATGCGTGACTTTGCGATGTGGCAGAGCAAATTATTTCAATGGTACCAGTTAGCAGTCGAACGCTTTCGTTCAGAAAAAGAGTATGTTCATGTGCAGCTTACCAACAAGTCCAGGTAAACGGTGAAGATGTGGTCCGAAACCACTTGAATGCATTTGTGCATTTCAGACTTATCCTTCTGTACGACGGGATCTTCCAAATAGCAAAAGAGCCCGTCGATTTTATAGGCCCGATCATTTGACACCCTATGGAAACCAAAATAAAACAGGGCAGTCAGAGTTGGAGTCAATATTCCTGCACAAGAAGGCAGCAGTGTCAAAATGATTTTTTTCAAGATGACCGTTGTAGCAGAACAGTACATACATAACGGATTCTACACTCATGATAACTTGTTAATTAGCAATATTCGCATGATGGAAATGGTGACAGCATTATTAAATCAAAATTTGATTTGCATTTTTGAAATCAGTTGCAACCTGCAAGCATTAGGTATAAGAAAAAACATAGATGCTGCGCACAGACTGAGGTATCATTTCAAATTTCATAGTAAAGCGCTCTTCATTCTGTTTGAAAATCCACAATTATGCGATTTACATCAAATCTAGTGGCATTGCGTTGCACGCTGAGTGTCACTTCTGAAACAACATTGATATTGTAGGTATTTGTCAAATAAAATCAGAAAGGATTGCACCACAAGAGAAAAAATGGGGACCGAAATCTCAGCCTACCTCAGTCTCTCAAGTTTGAACACCGACAGAACATAGGCGCAGTATCCGTAATCCATTTGATTCACTACGGCGGTGACATCGGCAGGATTTCCCAACAGGCGCAATATTTGGCTTCTCACTTCGACCAATTCATTCTGAGAGAGAAGAAAACGGGTATTGATTCGTTAAAAATATCGTCGCTGTGGAATCGAAGCAGCGTATGTTCATTTTTCAAATTTTGATGGCCATGGTTATGTTTGTCACATTGTTTTAAATCCAAGATATGGACGAAAGAAAACTTAACAAAATTAGAATCACATCCACAGTAATTACCTGAGCAACAGCAAAACTTTTCAAGGCAGAGTGATACTTGAGCTCCGTCCTCAGCGGGTCAGTGCCGGGAAACGTCAACAACGGCGACTTTGTCGATATCAGACACACTGCATCAAACCAGTCCTGCGTCCAGTACTTGCTGACCACTACACGAGCGACAGTAGTGAATATCACAAACCTTCACGAATGAGCTGACTTACCCAACTGGTCCGTAAACTCAAAGAACACGCAGTAAAGCCAAAAGTCACGAAACAATTTCGACAGGCGGACTTTCGGGGACTTGATTGGCGGAGAACGGCTCACAAGCTACAAATTTAAGAAGATCAATATTCAATATCTAGGCAAATTATTCAACCGGACAATTGTATATGCTGGGTTCAATAGGGACATCATTATGTAAACCTAATAAAAAACAACATGACCACTTACAAGTGTTGGTTGGATGAGGAAAACATATACGCCTTGCGTAGGTAGAGAGTAGAAGAATTGAAATCATGACATAACCGCCACAAAAGTAACTGAAGTGATAACGTGGCGCGAATGCAAAGGAAAATTGTAATCAAGTCTATCTGTCAACTTTATACTTAACGGTATTGACTCAAGCACTGTAACAGATATAATTGTATCTGCTTCCAAGTACCATATATCACAAGTAGCTTCTTGAAAAGAAATTCAACAAAGATACTATCACCAACAGATAGTCCTGGGAAAATGATAAAAGGCTGCGTCCTGTGTGTTTTTACATGAAAAATAAGTAACCAATACAATGGCGTTTGCGCTTAATCACAAAACCTCAAGGTGGAGATTCTGTCCATATTCTACCAGCATCCAACTCACCATAGCAATCACTGGTAGCAGCAAGCCAAGACTATCTGCGTTGTCGATTCTCCAATTCGACTGCGAATACGAGACAGAGTTGCCCCCTTTTATTTGAACCTCCCCTTCGTTTTTGCCGGTCTTCACAAATAATTGCAAAAGATGCACCAAGAGTTCCTCCAGTGTGTTTCCAGAGCCTGAAATTTCAATTTTAGCATTAGTGGTATACAAGAAATACAAATATGTGTCGTTTGAAGCTATACTAGTACAAAACGATGGTAATCCACAATGAAGACGGATTCTACCCATGGAATAAATTGTACATTTCTGATAAAATTACAGTGCTCATTCAATTTGAACCAAGACATGAGCATATGCTTAAGTCGAGAAATTCATCAATATTGCAGCATATATGTAACATTTTGAAGAGTCAACAAAGAAACTATACCATCTTTCGTTCCATTTTGGATTTTATCAGGTTCTTTCCGATTGATATTGATATGCATGGCGATGTTAGCCAGAGCGTTTGTGACGGAAGTAGATATGTTTCTGTCAATAAATAGTTCTCAGATAACCACACTGTACAAGCAATTTGCAATTGTGATAGGAGTACCTGACAGAACCGGGGCTGTTTTGACCTTCCGACGCAACGCATAGTTGTAAAAGCATACCGAGGATCTCATCATAATATTTTGGCTGGAAATACAACAACAGTATTATAATAAGCGACCTACCTGGTTCATAGTATATGGCATTCAAATTGCATGAGTCGATATAAAACTGAAAAAGAGAGGCATTACAAAGTGTTCCGCAAAAGGCCCATGACGCAGGAAATGATTAATGGAATCTTCCATTAACGTGGATAAACAACCTTCACTTACTGCTGTACTTAATATTCTAGAAGCCATGTCAACAAAATTGGGCAGAGAAATGATATGCGACGTAAATCCAGAGGTAAAAAAGTGCATCTACTTTTTATTGGTATCACTAACTACTGAACTGGACGTTTTCAGATTACTAATTCCAATCAGTTTTTGCCACAAATTACTACTTTTAACACTTGAGTGTTTGTAAAGCAGAAAGAAGTGTGCTGGATTGGTGTGCATTACTTCTGTGAGTGAAACTGTATCTCCGTCTCATAGTAACAATAATAGGGTTACCATAATTTAAGACCGAGAAAGGGGACACTTTTTACCTTTGATATTAAGTATCAACAGACAATTTTTAAGGGAAATGGTGATCGTTCGTGGTTGATTAAAAAAAGGTCATTTTTCATGTGTCTTTTCTGCCGATATTACCATTTTTAGTCTATCTCTGTCATCGCCTGCTCTCACGCCAATAAAAGAGGAGGATTGTTGAGAAAAGAGTACATTTGGGCGTCTGCGGAGTGGGATAACGGTTTTCTTGTAAAAAAAGGATCATTACGGTATCCCTAAGTTAACAAGGTATATTTTCAAAAATTGCTCAGTCATTTTACGTTGCCGTGATCATGCATCTTGAAATTTTAAAAGCAGCCTCGCTCTAGTTTCCTACTAAATATACGCAACACCACAACCAAATCTATTTTATGAAAGAAACTTTTCCGATTATTTTTCAGACCTTAAATTTTATCCTTCAACTTGAAGCAGTCTTAGAAATTAATGCTTCAACTTGTAATCGACCACAAATTTACGGCATTACTTCTACTTCTACTGGAGCAGCAATGCATAATACCTCGCCTCCCTCTCCATCAACCGCCTGCATAAATTTCAAGACAGACTTAGGCGTCTACCGACACCAGCCAGTAAACTACACAAGCATTAATCAGGTACCTTTCCCAAAACGGCGATAGTCGCGAATTGCTGCAGTATGAAGTCGTCAAGAGCTGACGGCGGCGAACGCAGTCGCCCTTGCAGAGCCGCCAAAACCTGAGAATGAAATCTTCAGGGTCACTCGACCTCGGAATAAAATCCTAACACTCACTTGTGGCGTACAGTCGTTTCCCAAAGAAACGGACGCAATCGCACCACGGCACATTACCTCCACGCAATGCAGACCGATGAGATGGCTGGAGCTGGCGACAAAACTCAATGATTAGGAATTCCCCTCTTACACACAGAACCACTGCCATACGGGTCCGGCCTACATTTACTACTTGACCGAGCCAAGTATCAAATTTTCTAGTATCACTATGACTTATTATTATGAAGAATTGAACAATGAACAGTCTAATTGTGCACTTGTTAGACATCAGAAATAATTTTGTATGCACCGTCCAGAATTGCAAGCAAGTCAGAGGGCTCCGAGTCACAAGTCAATCTCACTTATATAGTTTTGACTCGAGTCAAGTCGAGTCATTTTCAATTCACCACCAAGTCAAGTCCGAGTCCAAGTCAGTGAGCAGAGGGTCGAGTCCGAGTCATGGTATTATGACTCGAGTACGAGTCCAAGCCACTGTGTTGACTGCTCAGTTTCCAGTTATATAACTCTGTTTGGTGATATCGATTGATTTGAATTTATAATATACTAATTTTCCTAACATTTAGCTGTTTCTGGTGGCATTTTCAAGTACCAGCACCATTGAACGAATCCCAATAGTGTGGTTACTTTACTATTCTTCGAAATTACAATGAAATGTCAGTCTTGGTCGTCTGAGTCTCGAGTCGAGCGCAATGCCTCGAGCCTAAGTCAAGTCAATACACAGATTAACTCCAGTCGAGTCGAGTCATCAGAAAATGGTGACTCGAGTCATCACAACCAAGGTGCCATCCATAAATATGACATAACGCTAATGTGATGTGAAAAAACTGCGGCTATATAATTTATCCACGGAAATGTCACTTTCATGATGGTCCGCAGCATCTTATACTACGTACTTTGAGTGCTGTGATATGGTCAATCTGGCTTCCAAGGCTCTTATGGTGGAAAGCAAGTATAAAAACAATAAATGTGGCTGATAAAATAATTCTCAGCGACATATAAATTTGACACTTGAACGGGGTGTGGCTCGAGTAAAGGTAAAATCTAACTAACGGTGCAAACAAGATTGAACCAATGCGTATTATGCAACATTTTACCACTGCCACCGCATTTTCAAAGCGCTCGGGAATCGCGCACAGGTTTTTAAGCAAGTACACCCCTGAAAGATCAAAAATGGTACCGTACTAATACTCGCAACATATGCTACCATCAAATACATTACTAACTTGCTGTGATTATCGACAGAAAACACTTGATTCGACATGGCGGAAATAAAAGCAGGAATGCAATCCAGGTCGGTCTTCATACCAACAGCCAGAGCGCTGAAATGAACGTCAATTGATACAGATTGCCACAAAAACTTGTAAATTTGTTGCTATTACCGGCATATGCTGTCCATTGCAGCATCTTTTAGCAAGCAATACGGGTCGCCTAGCTTGTCGACATCCCATAGGCTCGTGAATATGTGAGTAGTTGCAGTGAGGCTGGTGGCTGTCGAAAAGTTGATATGATTAGCAAGGAACACACTATATTATCAAGCAAAGGTTAGCACAGTGGTTGTCAACCTTCTCAAACTCACTTTAACTTCCTTGCTAAAGTGTGGGATTTGGGAAGCTGATGACTATGTAAAAATAGGTCAGCACCCTGACCTAGATGACTAAAGTTCATATCCTTTTTCAGCCCTAGATGCTGATGACTGGAAAAAATAGTCATCACTATCAGTTTCCCATATGCCACTCAGTATTTGGACATCGTTAATTCACGTTATGTCGACGGCAGCCCTTTGAGCTTGGTCAAAATGCGTTTTTCGTGGGCAAGTGCAACCAACAAGGATCGATTTTGTGTTTCTCAAGCCAAACCCAGAGAGGGGAGATACGGCAAGAACTGGAAATTCCAAACAAGAAAATTGTATTTGGAGTTTGGATATCAACTTGAATCTGAGATTCCAGGAAAAAACCGGACTTGCATCCACAACACAAGTTAGCCGGAAAATACCACTTGGAAAGCACCCGTCAAAAATTCTTGTGATATATCATCAGCGGAACAGGGTAATCTTACCCGACATGACCGCACTCTTTTTCTTCTTTCTGGGTATCGTGCCCGAAACCCCGGCCACAGACGTGTCGCCGACATTGACGGACTCCTGCAATTTCCTCAGTTTGACCAGAACGGGAGCCGGGTTCGCTAGAAACTTTTTCAACACTTCCATGACTTGCTTGTAGTGCTGCTCCGACATTTCAACCAGATCGCCGAGTCCCTTAACAAAAATCAAGGGATGAAATCCCGGAAACATGACCGAAATACAGCATCGGATGAAAACAACTAGGTAATTTATTATGGTGAAAATTGAAGGGAGATTCCTGCAAAATCATCACAAACGTATGAGTTTGAGCCTGCTTACAGCAGGTCATGGTAGAATTCATAATTGCGATGAAAATAATCCTTGGAACATGATCAAATAGCATTGAATTAATACAGCTGATTTAATAACTTGACAATTGAGCTAAAGACAGGGGCCATTCTCACAAAGTCATCAGTCTAGGGCAATTTTTTTTTTGACCTAAAAAACGGAAGATTTTGACCTAAAAAATCTAAATTTTGACATTTTTTGACCTTAAAAAACTAAATTTTGACCAAATTTTGACCTCACGTATGCAAATTAGGTGTTTTCGCATATAATGTTCAAATTGTACTACTTATCTTCATTTCTGGTTGGAACTGTCTGTCCTTACAAAGTAAATTGGCCTGAAATACGTTTTTGGCTCAAAAACTGACAGATTTCTACATGAAAAACTAGTATTTTTACGAAATCTGGCCCTATGAAGAATTCCAGTAGTTACATTACGTATTCTGGTGGAAATAATTAAAATTTGTTGTAGTACAACGAAAGATCCTTTCCTACATTCTCGGGTAGAAAGTGTCTGTCCTTACTACGTAGCTTGCCAAGAACGGAGAAAGAACGTTCAACAGCAGCATTTGTTGGCTGACAACACTCAAGCTGACAACACTGCTGGTGACAAACCGTGTTGCTTCATTCTGACAATGTTGCCTATATCACAATTTTTCAGCTTGCGCTTCTTGATATAAGAACCATGCAATGTCCAAGCAGTCTTGCTTCAGCTAGGATATTGCGGTACGTTGACCATAAAACCATGTCACTATTTGTTTCATTTGACCATATATGATTCACAATGAGCAGACGATGGTCCGTTTACAACGGTAGGCCTATAAAGTAAGCTACAAGCTGTAAAATATCAAATGATAAGTTCACCGACAGCGCAAAATCTACGATACAAACGAAATGCAGAGGTCAAAAAATGTTTGACTTTGTAAACAATTTTGACAAATTTTGACCTAACGCTACAATTTTGACCTAATTTTGACTTTTTTTGACATGTCAAAAAAAAATCGCCCTAGACTCATCACGAATGTATGAGTTTCATCCTGCTCTACATTTACAACAGACCATGGCCGAATTCGTAATTATGGTGCAGAACAAAAAGTAAAAAAGCTTAATCCGGTAATCTGTAATGCGATTTTCAAGCACCGTGTACAGTATATATGTTTACAGATATTGAATTTCTCTCTAAATACCACATTTACGCAGAAAATTTTACAGATTCATAATTGATTCCAACTTCCAACGCATTACAAAATTTGACAACGATATTCGAAACAGAATATTCGCTACACAACTAGGACACGAACCTAAGAAAATATTTGATTCGAGGATTTATAGAAGTGAATCTTTAAAACAGATTGCTGTTATTGTCATCGAAAAATCGTTCGGAAAATGCTAACATGCTAATTGCTAACCTCCAAGCATCGTAGAAGCAGAGGAATATGAGCCAGAAACACCCTCGTTGATTCTGTCGACTGCAGTCTGTCCGTCATTTTATTGAAGATTTGTTGTGATTCCTTGTAGTTTTTGCATACAAGTAATATGACATCCACACAAGCCGCGCAAGCTCGACACTGAAAAGTCAAATCATGTAGGTATCACACTCGTCGAAAATTTCATCACTGTATAAAACGTTAATTCTTGGTACAGTCAACACTTATAAAGGCTTTATCTATATACCGATAAAAATATCAAGCAATAAAGTGTCGGTGGGAAAGTCACTAGAGCAGGGGTTCTCAAAGGGTGGGCCATGAGGTGGGCCACAAAGCTATTTGGAATATTGTAGAACTAGTGAAAATTTGGGTATATTTGTGATGTTATTCACTCAAAAATATATTTATATTATCACATTATACGTAGGCCACGTCAAGTTTTTCATCCGACTGATGATGGGACGTAATGGCACGTATGAAGTCATAATCTACAAGTCGAAAATGGGAGGGGAAACGGAGGCTTTTATCCCCCAGCTACGACAATCTACGGCTAACGGCAACGAAAATAATTTCGATTATATATTAACTTGAAGTTGGTGCTGAAGTGACCAAGTATTCCAGCAGGGTCGTATGCCATTAAAAGGGCTGTCCATTAAACTCGGAAAGAAGTGTATTTTATGTAGATTTCGGTACCTTGGCAGGTCGTATTATTGTAATATAAAAATAGCCATAATCGCAATTTATTATCAATTCAACTTCCTATCGAAGTATACGCCACCACCGTAACGAGTCGTAATGTATTGAGGATTTAGAGAAGTACGTGCATTAGGGTTGTTCAGATTTGAAAAATTATCAGGAAACTTCGACCATTGTTATCCAAATGATGGTTTAGTACATAAAAACACTTTTATGAGCAATTTTGGTCATCTTCATCGTGATCTTCCTTTTCCGCAAAGCCCCCAAAGATCAGGGTCCAATTCTCCTAATTATTGGGGATTCCCCTGACTGTGTTTACCTAGCTCATAATGCAAAGCAGTTCTCAGCGGTGATGATTGTACCTTTAGGGAAGCTTGCAGTTGATAATAACAGTATATATGCGGGAAATATCGAGTTAATATATATTTTTTGACAATTGCACTGAACTACATATACCTGAGCTACCTTCAGGAATATGTGTTGTAATCTGTAGGCCTACTGCTACAGCTGTTGTATGAATGAAACAAATGCATGCATTTCCAGGTGACTTTTACTTTGCGACTGTTGGTGAAAGAACTATTAAGTAGGAATGTAATGTAGGAATGTCAGTGTCTCCGCCTCAAATTCGGTTCATTTGCAAAATACTGAGTAATCTCTTTCTGCTCGAAGACGACGAAAACGCAGGACTCTCCTGTTGCCATAGAGTGGAATATGACAAGGATATCTATGGAGCAACATTGTGAAAGTACTACAAGTTCATGATACTAGGCTTGCTCTTGAAACAAGAATAGAGTCAAGTGAAGAAGATGTATGTTTCTGAAACTCAATGAATTTATTGCGAGAACATTTTGCACAATCAAATTATGAAGCAGATTATTGCCAAAAATATCAGTAGGCCTACATCATAACATTTTCGTGGCTTGCGACAATTGTTATTATCACTGAAAATATGTTATGAATTAGTAAGCATAAAAACCAAAAAAAAAATGGATCGCGGCATGCTCCAGTCACTTAAGCAAGTTTTAGGCAGGGCTTAAATGAATTTTAGTGCAGATTTTTTGAAGCTCTGATACTTCTGGCGGTGTTGCGCAACAACTTGCAGCAAACTTTTCTTCTGAAGTTCATCATCTGTGATGATAGCAGCATAGTCGGTGTTGAGTTTGACTCCTCGTTCCGCAGCGTCGTTCACAACTTTAACAGTACTAACAAAACGACTCATGATCTTGTATGATTCATACTCAGGCCATTGTTTCACAGGCTGATTCAACCATTCTCCAGAACACTTAAATTCGATGAACAAATGCCATGACTGAGGGCCCACTAAATCAGCCAAAGTGGTGCTCCCGTCTATAGTCCTCTCCGACGAGAAAACAGGTGGTCCCCGTCGATGGGTTTGCGGTTTTTCAACTTCCAGTAGCCGGCTTGCAATACTTTTTCTGGTATGGTAACTTTCTTTTTCCGAGAATAGGGCATAAACCACAGTTTCTTCCACAATGTACCATGGATGTTTCATCAACTTATTGCAAGCAGATTCAGCAACCTCTTTGTCGGTAGTTGTATATCCGTGCATCTCTTGAATGAAACGCAAGTCGTTCCCTGGAGCGTCGCGCCCAATGCTGCAATCCAGCCAAGCGGGAACATAGAATAAACTTAGAAACAAGTTCATGCGTTTCAGTTGACGAATGAAACATTCTGAATATTGCATCTGATCAGCCCACATGAACATATTCTGAGAATATAGAATAGTTCCCATCCACCTGGCATGATGAGTGGGACCCGGCCTTTGATGATTTGCACGAAACTGAGCACCTAAGATAGCTAAGGTGTTGATGACGCAGAGTTTATAGTCATCCCTAGTAAAGAAATCTTTTTTGTTGAAGGCTTGTGTCAAATGAGCTATGACATTGGCAGCTCTCTCACTGTAATCCTCTGGGACTTCCAAAATTCGAGTTGGAGCAGTTCTGTCTATTTTTGTCCAGTTTTTTTTGAAATTGTTGAATACTGTATTTTCGGGACCCGTGGTTTGACATCCAAAGATACATTTCCAAACACTCTTTACTACCAACTCCAATACATGATGGCGACAAGCATGATACAACATTTTTTTACCTATGAGGTCTTCCAATAACTTTGCAGCCCCCTTTTTCCACCCACTATTGCTCGATGTTGTGTCAAATACCAATGCAGAAATGGAGTTCTGCAGATTCCAATCCGATCTCAATTGAAATGCAGTTTTTGCTTGAATCTCGCCTGTTGCATGATCAATCTTCTGAATTCCAAGTAACATCCCATCTGTATGCTGAGGATAAGAAGACAATATCACAGCCAATGCTTCATAGCTTGTTCCAAATCTGTCTTCTGTCAACTTTCCATCCCAGTGTATAGCAGCATGATTGGGTAGGTCTTGTTGGAATGATTCAAATATTTCATGTGAAACCTCAAGGCGATTAGCCTCTCTATGTCTCTTTATACTTGATCTGGATAGCACAAAGTCGTCAATATCCCCTCCGCATGCCTGTATGAAAGCACTAAGTAGCATAGTTGCTTGGTTATCAGTCAGTTTTAGACGGTTCAGCACATCACTAATATGTTTGTCATATCTAACAAGTTTCTTGGGGCTTGAAGTTTAATAAATGATGGATATTTGATTGCAGCATCATATTCAGAGGGTGGAGTACTGGTTTCCTCCCCAGATGACGAGGACATTAATGTGACAAATTCATCACTAGAACTTGTGCTCGCAGATGCTGAAAGTGGTTCGTCACTGATCTCAGTTGGAATCTGTGCCTGGCTTCTTTCAAAGATCTTATCTTTTCCTGCGAGTCGTGCACTGCGAGAATGCTGTTGGTCCTCATAAAATGCGACGTCTTCATTCTTTTGAGATGGCAACAACTGCGAATCATTTTTTATAAGTGATATTGCTTCGGAATGTCCAATGTCCCACAACTTATCGAGTTTATCACAAAATGCTTGGCGCTTCCCCCCAACATCACCTGACCGATCCTTGCTCTTTTTAAGATCATACCAAGTGTCATGAACTTTTCGCAGCATCGAAACAATGTTCTGCAATTGTTTCATGGGTATTCTTGCCATATTCCATACTTTGGCAACCTCTTTAACAGTTTGAAGAAGAACTTCTTGCGTTTTGGTAGTCTTAGGGCAGTTTTCTTTCAGATATAGCAAATACTGTAGAACCTGACGTAGAGTCGGTAACTTGGAATGACTTATACACTCAGATGAATATCCGATCAAGTAGTGACCCGACTTTGATCTTGTTTTTGGTGGGTCTGACACAACCTTTCTCCGCTTTTCTTCAGACATTCTTCTTCAACTAAATTGCACTATACCATCAAATGATATAACTTGTTTTTTTAAAGATACACTAAAATTGAGAAAAATATTACTGACATTACACATTACAGACCTTTCAATAGCATTTACTGGCTAAAAACTAGGTGCCTTTGTTCTCAACTTGCAACCCAACGGCGCTCACTCGATGTACGATCCATAACAAACAAGTGTTACCCGTGCAACTAATACATGCTTCCCATGAACACGATAGACAGATTTTGAAAAGGAAAACGGAGATACATCTGACATTTATAAGTCAGCATTCAAGTACAATTTTGAAAACAAATATATTACCTTGCCCTTTCTTATTTCTACACAACCGTTTTCAACTGACAACTTCACAAAAGCTACAAACTGGTTACACGGTCAACACTACGGAGCACTGCGTGAACGTAAACACTCTGGTGTATCAGCTGTAGTAAGGAGAAACGACCTCAGGATCTTTAGGGGCTTTGCGGAAAAGGAAGATCACGATGAAGATGACCATAATAGCTCATAAAAGTGTTTTGATGTACTAAACCATCATTTGGATCACAATGGTCGAAGTTTCCTGACAATTTTTCAAATCTGAACAACCCTAACGTGCATTAATGTTTGGAGTCGGTTTAAAATTTCCGGCCTTGAAATCATTGTACATAATGTAAGAGCCACATGAAATGATTGTACCATTGCATTGAATGTTCTGACATCGCAACTTCAGTAGATACGGGACATACTATATGTACAATGTACATTGTACATCTTGAACATTGAAATATTCTTTCTCCACATCTGTGCAGTATCCCTTTCACCAAAGAATTGTTTGAAGCTGGCCCAGCCCCAATCCACACCATTGTGGAAATAAAACCGCAATCACACAGTGGATGCGGAGATTAGATTATTGAGTTTCGCGACGTGAGTGGAACAGCGGCCATATTAATGTACGCAGGAGTTATACGATCTACCAGGAACATAACTGCCGCACCTAAAACTCCCAATTGGGGGGAGCTCAAAGGAGCTCAAATCTCTTTGGTCGTTAGTTTGTTGGAGGAGATTTATTCAAGTTGAAAATTTTCGTAGCGCTTCGCGCGATTTCATTACTTTGAAGTTCTACATTTGTAATGATCAGTAAGAGAAAAATGCGCAGATTTTAGAGAAATAGGCATATCAGCGCCAGCGATGACCACGCCCTGAACGGGACCATTACTTTAGGATAAGAGGTGGGCCATAGAACATTTCCAAACCGGAAAATGGGCCACGGGCAAAGAACGGCTGAGAACCCCTGGACTAGAATAAATTGAACACTGTTCAAAAGGTGAGGATGTAAATAACATTACCATTAAGACGAGAAGATCCAATTTATTCGCAGACAGATTTTCTTTTTCCTTCAAAAGCGAGTTGATTTTGTTGTAAGTGGTTGTGAATAAATGTTCCGAAAGTTGCGACGCTTCCGCCTGAATTTTCGTGGACTGATCTAAACAATTAAAAACAGCAAAAATACAGTGAACATTCACCGATCGATTGCACACATTTATGCTCAGTGACTGAATGACACTCATATTTACACTTGCGCAAAACTGTTTTGCGGAGACCATGGCCAATTCAAGATATATCACTGTACAGCAGCACACTGGAGTAGCATTTGAAGGTGGGGGCAATAAGCAACAAAAACTACTTCAAACAGGAATACAACTGATTCTAAAAATGCATTACAGAAAACATAGAACGATAGAACTCTCTGTAACTGTAGTTTAGTATTATTATGACAATAGTTCAATTATTGCCGACGACGATAATTCTTAAAAACTTCCACATCGATACCGAAATACTGTGCTCAGGTTTATCTCGGGATCGCAAATCTGTACCTTTGACGAGCGGGAGAAAATCGCGGCAAAAATTCATCGAAGTCAAAATGAAGACTTTTGAGAGCGATCCGTACCGGCCTTTCTCATTTTTAGAGTCTTTGCTCGCGACGGCTTTGAGAAGCTCATCGAGCAGTGATAACTTTTCAAAGTTCAGGAGCTCTGTAAACTATAGTTGCGGTTTGCAAAGAGGTGAATACAGAACAAAAGATAAACACAATACACAGCTAGCAGTGTTAGTAGTGAATTTGTCGCGACGACAGAGCAGGATAGTCTCGGAGTCACAGCCACAGAATATTCGATGATAACAATGGTCAACACACATTTTGGTGCCAAGAAAGTTTCAACGGCTTTGAGGTATTTTTAGGTCGCTGAATCCAAATATGACATCAGTTTTTCTGAATTGGCTCAATTCTTTTTAAATATTCCATATTTTTGGTTCGAAAAGTGCTAAAAATACGCAAATTGTGACATAGAGAAAATGCTCTTTGTATACGACGGTTTTAGTGCATTCTTATGTCGCTGAATCCGAAAATGACATGAGTTTTTCCGAGTAGACCCTATTCTTTGAGATATTCCACATTTTTGTTCGGTAAAGTGCTCAAAATACGCAAATTTCGGCATAGGTAAATTTCTCTTTATATACTACAACTTTGATGAGTTCACATCTGTCTCTTCAAGTGTGTGCAATGTGCATACAGTATTGTTCTATTTCTGAAGCGATATCGTTGAAGACGCAATCGTTAACACAGAGAACCTTCTATACATGAGTCCTGTTTCATATAAAAATTATAAAAATTAGGGATATTAGCGGTAAACAACATAATTTTGTAAATCAAAAATAGGTGCCGTCAAAGCCGAAACCCCACGATCAGTAACGCTCAAAGTTCAGTTAGAAAGCTGTCAAAGCACACTAATCAATCATACACCTCCATTTTCCGTAAAAGCCCTTCGATGTCTTTACGTAAAAAAGTTCATCTTGTTGGCTAAAATACGGAAGCAATTCTTTCTCTCTTGGTAGGCTACGGTAAAATGTTATTCAAGCTCTAGTTCAATGGCAGTTTTTGTCTTTGAGTCGGGTACTTCCTCAGAGTGAGGCACAGATCACCGAGAAGATTCTAAATCTACGTAATTCCAAGTATTCTACGATTAAATAAAATAAATAATAAATTGATAAATAAAATATAACGATATCTCAACAAGTACAGCCAATTCAGAGAAACGGATGTCATTTTCGGACTCAGCAGCCCAAACATAGTACCTAGAAATATCTTTGGCACTCAGAAAAAAGGGGTTTTTTGTTGGCCAGTGTAATAATTGCACCTATTTGTCGTCCCATCCCATTCATAAGTCATTGTGCAATGTGCATTAATCGCAAAGATGATATTTGCAATTTTGAAAGCTAAGCCCACCACATGCAATTGACTTAGAAAAGACTGTGGTCGCTCGTGCCAAAATACGGTACTTCTTCCATGGCTACTTAAATGAGCACTTTTCGGGCCTTGTCTATTCTACTTGTAACCGAGTATAAATTTATAGCATTACCTCGACTTATACATCTTTCATCAACGACTACTTTTCCACCTCTGAATATAGGATATTCATGACAAAATACTATGTATCTGAAGACAAACTTCCAAAAATAACATTACTTTCCCACAACTCAATTGCCATACAAAAGCTGGCTACATCAAAGAACATAGTTTCTGTCTGGTTACAGCAGCATCTCAAAATGCATTCGGAGCTATGTTTGAATAAATAATCGCATTAGGGCACAAAATTCACAGTAAGTCAGGTATGAAAAAAACAAATTTACTAGATATTCCCAACAGATAGATCGTAAACTGACAGGAAAACGGCTTGACGCTTTTTCGAAAACAGTTTTGGGAACAAATTCATTCCCCTCCTCTTCTAAGGACTAAAACGGTCCCATCCTTTCTCAGCAACAAATATCATACTTACAACGTTCATTATGCTTTGCTGAGATTCCTCTGTGAAAACCAGGTTACTGTCAAATGGAGCATCGCAGTTGCATTTGACGTCAGATCCATAACCGCGCAAGCGTCTTCTCAGTTCTCCCATCGTAACACCAACTTGGTTGCAGATATCATTACATTCGGAAGCTGGGAGATATGATGCAATTTCAGTGACGCAAAATTCTGATTTTGCTCAATTCAATTTAGTGCATTACAGTAGTTCTAATATAGCGAACTTTCCAAATATCGTAACCTAATGCGCTATCTTGGTTTTAGGCAGGGTTGCTATCGACATTGAGCAACAAAATAAAGACTATTGAAAAATTAAATATTGATGGTCATTGTGACACATTTCCTGTGCTTTCATGATAGCGTGGGTGAGAAATTCCGCAAAATTTTAGTCAAGAGTCCGATGGTGCGAAATCTAAAAATTGCTTGGAACTGCTCAGCAAAGACTTAAAAGATTGCAACAATAAAAATAGCATATAATAACTATCAATTTAAATTGAGTTACTGAAACAGGTCTGAACACTACCAGGAAAACAAAAATATACCTTCATCAGAACACAGTGTGCATTCCTTGCGCAACGGCACGATCCTATGAAACCCTCCAAACTTTAAATCAACAGCTTCCCCTTCATTGGTAGCTACAGGTCTGAAAGACTGTGGCAGAAGGGCCGGCAAGTTCTTGATTGGGTCGCCAAATCCCCGCAATAGACCAAAAATTGTCGGCATGGTGACATTGCACAAGGCGAGGTCATCTGTATAGAATGGATTTTCGAATGATAATCAATTTCCTTCAGCATACAGACTATTATTTTTGATACAAACCTCCAGATTTAAGCTGTGTAGATATAATTTTTCCCATGTTTGATATTGTGGTGGAGAACGTGTTGAGAAGAGATTTTGCAATTTTGGGCTGGTCTTTCAATTTCACGATAATATCGGAGATAACAACAGTCAAATAAAATGAAAATCTTTCGGGCAGAGGAACGCGGCCTGTAATATTGCAGAATTTTTCCCCACATCAAAAATCATTAATATATATATTTCAATTATAAAAAAATAAAATGTGAAGAATTGAAAATATCTGAGAACATACCCTCTGCAGAGTGACAGTCGATCACATTCCATTTTGCAAATGGAAGCTTTGATAGAACCTCTTCCAAATATGGAATGATGACGTCTTTGAACTACAAGCAAAATATAAATAATATTGATTATTCATCATACAGCGGCATATGTGTGAGTTTTTCACAAGAAAACACCTCAATTCACTGATATACAAGTAATAATTATTGAACAGTCACTACAAAATTGCTAGACACAAGGTGCATATCCAGCATACATTCATATTTTCCGACTCAAAATTTCCTATGTTAACTATATGCACATCGTAGGCTATCGTGCAGTGCAGTAACGTCAAATTGACATAACTCCATAACTACTACAAACAGATCAGTAAACCAGTCAATTTGGATATTTCTATCCAAAAGCGTGGTGAATCCAAGAACCCAAGAACCAAAAATGAAGAAGAAAGCATCCAAAATTGATAATGGTAGGTAGTTTATTTCTATCCACACTATCAATGTGATTGGACAATGGAGATGCCTACAAACCGCAAGTTTCATTCAACCAGTTCAGTTCAGTTTATTAATAAAATTTCATCACTTCAACTTCTGTAGCCTACCATGTCAAAAATTTACCTTCAGATTAGACTGCACAAGAAATACCCCAGTTGCTATGACGCCATTCCAATTCCTGTCAGTTAACAAAAGTTCGCTGTCCTTTACATTTGGACAAGTTGCAAGCAAGGGTTTGATCTAAACAGGAAGCATCATGTAACAATTTATAATTGAAGACGCAGCAACTTACGTATGACATTACCTGATTCTCAGAAATACTTTCAAGTTTGCATAAATTCCATGCAAGCTTGAACACGGCGTTGGCATAAAATTCCATCGCTAATAATTTTTTGTGCTTGTGAAACAATAAATGTGTAGTATCTTCCAATCAAGTTATTCCATCAGCTCCATGATACAGCGGTTTAAAGAGAATACAGTAGGCCGGCCTAATAGACCTATGATGTTAAGTATTGTCTATTATGCTGTAACATAACAAACATTATATTTCAGGGAAATATATAATATTATTGGTAGTTGGATATATTCTCAATAATTGCACTTATGATAATTGAATACAATTATTTTCGATAATAATATCTCCTATTTGTAGTGTTCTGTAGTTTGCGTTGGTCGCAAAATCGTGTGAAGATACATATCATTGAAATTTGGTGAGTAGCCACCATCTCCGATCAACTACTCGAAGTATGTGAGTCCAAGACCAAATATGATTTTTGAGCTACGGTACTTATTCAGCTATTTTCAGAGCTTTCATTTCAATTTTTGGCATTATTTGAAAATCACAACTTATAGGCCTACATTACTTCTAATACCAATTCACAACAATGCCTACTACATTGCCGACCTCTGATTTTATGTCATTTTTAAGGTCGTTCAATAAATTCTCTCTCTCATTCTCTCTCTTTCAATATCCTCAAACCCAATAACGGTAGCATATGATGCATTGGAGGAAAACAGAGATAAATCCAGTAGTTTCTAAGATACCTCCCTAGAAAATGAAGGGGAGATACAGGATCATTAACAATGAATATCATCCAGAATTCCAGATGTCTAACATTCATTCTCATTAATTTTGCTTCCGCAAAAAATATCAAATATCACATGCTCCCTTGCTAACAGTGACAGAACAGTTGCAATGACCAGGCAAACTGCAAATAGAAGACAGGTAGAACATAAGAACACTGTTATCACACACAATTTCAACATAACCTAATAAAAAAAAATTCAAAACTGAGAGCTTGCATAAAGTCTGGACTACATGTATATTACGGTAGCAAATTAAACCTATAGCCTTACGATCTAAATTCCCTAAAATAGTAAAAAGTTGTAGAGATGAACAAATCTAGTACATTATTTTCGTTATAATGGTATGGAAGGATTCAAGTATAGTAATCCTAGAGTATATTTACTTTCATAAATCGCCTAGGTGCGTTTATGCAGTGTTGTTTGTGCTGTATAAGTGCAAAAGAATACACAAACAACTATGATTGCAAAATCAAGAATTTATTTACTATAAACAAAGCGAATCATGCATTGTTCAAAAACTGAACATATATACCTGCTTAGCAGATACTTGCATGAAGAAGCGTCACAATCCCGGATCACAATTTCTAAACTTACCTATTTTCAGTATCGCTCACAAACTATTAGCCGTTGTAAAACATTGTATGCGACACCGGCTGCAACGTTCGCTCATACGATGCCTCTGTCTTATCTGTCAAAGATTGATAATTAATCTCCAGGAGATAGATAGGCAACTCCTATATTTTTCATTATATCGCATCCTTCCTGTGGAGTGTGGTGTTTTGGTGAAGCTGATTGATTGACTGACTGCAGTCGTTACGCTTGAATACACAGTTCACAGTTCTATAGAAATTAAACATGGAACGGCAACGACCGATTTTGCAGCTTCGTTCCGCTTCGCCGAGGCTGGAGTGGAGAATTGTTTTGCGTGAGCGATTGTAGGATTTCTGGTAATCCAAAAGCTATCTTCCCGAGCGCAGAAATTACTGAATCTGGTCTTGATCGAAAGCTACTGTTGCACCGATTCCGAAAATATAAATTAAAATGATGATCAGGCCCTGATCCACCTAGAATCCGCCCTCCAAGTCTGAAATATCGGCATTGTTCGAACAATCGGAGAGTCGCAACGGGTCATTGTTATGGCCATTGTGTTGCGGTTACCCGATTGTTTTGAACAATACCGATATTTCAGACTTGGAGGACATATTCTAGGTGGATCAGAGTCTGATCAATATTTGTTTTGCGTAAGCGACTGTAGGATTTATGGCAATCCAAAATCTATCTTCCCGAGCGCAGAAATTACTGAATCTGGTCTTGATCGAAAGCTACTGTTGCACCGATTCCGAAAATATAAATTAAAATATTGATTAAGTCAGTTTCCTTGTTCGCATTCCCACGTAGAAGTGGAAATTAGCATCTGGGGAATAGCGTGAGAAGCTATAGCGTGGGGTACGAGGAGTCCATGCTAAAGTCAGAAGCTTATTGGAGACCAATCTTTGTGTTTCGTCTTTGCTGTCTGGTCATCCTGGGTATCCATGAGCTCCTCTTGCTCGCCAGTGCCGACAGGCAGGTCGACTGGATCAGCAGAGAATGGATCGGTCATGTAGGCACAACATGTCACGGGGGTGATGAAAAAGGATGTAACTTTATCATGGACGTACCATACCACGAAGACGACGGCTTCAAAAAACTAAAAATCAACCCCACCTGAACTAATAACTCTCTTTTCTCTTCAGTCAAAAAAAAAAGAAATCCACTCGTGTACCACCTGGATGACCTTCGCGTACCACTAGCGTACCACTAGTGGTACGCGTACCACAGCTTGGGAATCACTGCTCTACAGGAATGAAGTGGAACATAGGTCATGAATTGGACCATCTGTAATGTGAGCTCTGGTGATGACTTGCTAGGGCAGTGGTTCTCAACCGGTGTGCCGCGGCACACTAGTGTGCCAATTGAATTGCTCGGGTGTGCCGCGAGCAAATGTGGTAAACTAGGTCGAAGTATAACAAAATTCCAAATTTTAAGTGTGTCATTGTCAGTTTTTCTTTTGAATTTATCAAGACACGCGATGTACAATCCGGTGCAGTGAACAGATACAAGGATGTCGAGACGACCATAGTTACGTTATCTCAATCTGACACCCCTATTAGGTCATGGATTGGGCATTTATCTGGCTTTTTATTGTAAAGACGATCTGAGTACAGCAACGTATTGGGTCGGGCAATATCATAAATCTGCGACGCTTCGTAACTTGCTAATGCACTGCCATGAATCAAACTGGGGCCTCCGCCGTCAATGGGTATGATACGCTAGTTTGCCCTCATATAGTAACATTTAGGACGGTGCATGATAACTTAACTCGTGCAATTGGACCGTGATGTTGAGGTGTAGCCGAAGGTGTTCACCTTTTACTTGTCACCCCATCAGAACCGAAGGCAGAACAGGGACATTTCGCAGGTTGATGACCTTTTTCTGTTTCTATTTGTAGTCGTATTCTTGCCATGTCTTCGTCATCGATGACCAATGGTCATTGACCATTTTACACCATACCGACATTACTTATTTTGATTCCTGAGTTCCAACTTATGGCACGGCCCACTTTTTGTAAGACACTGCTTTTGTAGATCGGAGGACAAGTAGGAGCCTATATAAACCTCCAACATCTAGGAAGGCATTCCCACCATCGAGAAATGATGTCATTTGGGAGTGATGTTCACGTTTACAAATTAAAATTGCCAACATATAGCCATTCACATTGCGATTGTTAGGTAGCGTGTCAGCACCGCAGGTAAAATGTAGGCTCAGGGCGCAACGTAATGTTGCAGGCGACAAATTTGAGAAGTAAAATTTATCAAATTATATCAGTTAACAAATTTCACCGCCGCTGACGTTTATTATCCCGGTTTGTTGGAACTACAATTGAACAGCGGCTGGCTGCCAGTAAAACTATTGAGGTATTGCTATCCTCACAGAAGCTATTACACGATCTGCATGGAAATGCGTTTGGCATCCATGTATAATGTATACACATCTCTACGCCTATGCATGGCGATCGTGATTGACTCTTCGATGCGACGGTTAATTACATCGACAATGAGGCAGTGAGCAGACTTTATTGTCAATCCAATCTTATGAAATTAACCTCAGCCTGAAGTTTAAGCGAGATCTGAGCAGGCCAGCTATGTCAAATGATACCATTCGTAGACGTATTTGTGACATGTCCGCAGAGATAAAAGAAAACTTAATTTCTTCTTTGAAGCGGAGTAAGCTTCTTGAGTGCTCCGAAAAGGTAGAAGTAGGCTACTTCGCCAGTGACCACTTATGTAAGACTGTGGTTGCTGCTACACGCATTCTTGTAGTTTGCCTTTGCCTTAAGCCAAAAGAGTTCAGAATCACTGTGCTAGTGTGCCGCGAACTATTTTTCATTTTCAGAGTGTGCCGTGAGGTCAAAAAGGTTGAGAACCACTGTGCCGGATGAAATCAACTGGCGGGCCGTGTCAGGCCTGTCAAGATTGTGTTTGACAGCCCTGCTATACAGTTAGGTCGCTGCGGCTATCTGTTTATGTGTTTTAATCAGGTCGGAAACAACATTTTTTTGACCCCCCTTCCGCCCAAAAAGCACTGATCTTGGGCCCACCATAGGGTAGTCGATGTAACTTGTTTGGCACTTGCTATATGCATTTGGCTGCTAAATTTTATGTATGAATTCTGTCAATAGTATTGATTCTTCGATATATTAGGCTACTATAAAATGCACCAGCAGGTTGCACATCCGCTGATTTCCAACCTTTTATGCACGCGACCTCATTTCCCACTTGAAAATGTTCCGTGACAAAGCTCAAAACTTAATAAGCTGATTACTAAAAAAATTCAGCTTGCCCAAACTTACTCACGGCCTAGGCAGCTGATTACGTCCAACATCATCGCGATCTCCAGATAAAGGCGGACGACCCTAAGATCTGGAGCCACTGTCTGTGATTGAAGCATCCAATCGGCCTTAACCAACTCTAGGAATATACCGTTAGCTTATAATTGCGATTACAATCAGACTTATTTCAGTAAATGATGGTTATTTCTATTTATTCTGACTGCATTTTTGGCGAGGGTAGTGCCTGGAGCCCATACTAATATCATTATACGTTGCATTAACTCGCGCGCGGCGCGAAGAACAATTTTGAATAGCACAAATCTGCTTGAAAATAATATTGTTTAAGTTGATTTACGAAAAACTTTTGAGCCTGCTTCAAGCCTTCAAAATTCCGGACATTTTGGCATCTTTGAGAAATTCCTCCCGGACGCAGATCTTTCAGTGAAATTCCGGACGTATGGCAACCCTAGCCTACTCGCACTACTTTTTAAGAAGTTATGATTTTAGATTACCCTACTTCTACTTGACAGTTTTCAGTTTTGTAGGCAAAACTAAGCGTAGAATACCTACTTACTTACTTGTGAGCCACCACTCCTACTTCTGCTTAAGTAGAAATTCCGCCATTACTTCTACTTCTACTTGAGTAGGGACGGTGACTACTTTGACCACCTCTGGTAAATATACAGTTACTCGCGTATTTTATTAGCAGTTCTACGTGTACGTGAGTGATACGACACATTTTTGCATGTATTTAACTTTATATTGGTTATTTGGTTGAAGATAAATGGCCAATTAATCTGTCTCTCACGCAGCGGCTTAAATGTAATGGCTTTGAATGATCACTCATGTACTTCGAAAATTCAATTTGAATTGAATTGTGACTTGAATTGTGACTTCGTGACTTCACTTGACTTGACTCAAGTCAAAAATGTGCAATGAATCGAGATGACTCGGGACTCGAAGGTATATAGTGACTTGATCCCAACACTGACATATATAGGGCCTATCTCAAAAAGTTCATAATTTATTCAAGTCAGGAATATCTAGAACTCTGATCCCAGCGTCAAAAGGTTTTCGGGAATCACGTATTTTGAAGACTAAATATGCTTCTTCTCAGAATCTTCTGAGAAACTCAATCCACGAGAAGCGTAGGAGTTTGTAGGTCACGAAGAGGATATTTCTAGTTAAACTTCATCTCAATTATACTATTTGTTCTTGATCACTAGTCTGCATCATCTCGGTTGGCTATGAACATGAACATTCAAAGGCTTATGGAACATGTTTTTGGTGGCCAATTGAGGTTCGGGACTATAACGTGGAGAAGAAAAGCATCCAAAATATAGTTTTCGGTAGTAAAATATCCCAGAATATATCTACAATTTGGGAACTCCAAACTATCTAATCTGATCTCACTTTAGGCTACTCGAATCATTACGACACTCGGATTCGAGCACTCGAATCGTTGTACTCAGTCCTACTTATTGGTTATTATCACATCCAGGGCCGTAACAGCACTTCGTCAGCCCCCCCCCCCCAAAAAAAAAACAACTTTGGTCTTGGGCCCCCCATAGGGTTATAGACCGAACCCCCCAGACCCCCCTCCGGCGTACACTGTTTACCGCCATTTATCATATTCATTGGGAGTTTGTTTATTGTATCAGCTTTTGTCGCCTAAGCACGCGAAGCGCGGGAAAATTTCTAGAATTCATGATTGAATCGGTCAGTATGATCGGGAATTGCCTTTATTGTTATCAATTTTTATCTTCTCTCTGCTCGCGTAATCAGATTTGCCGGTAGAGCTGAGTGAGGTGTGTTTGAAACGGTAGGACCACTCCATTAATAATTAAACATCTTCAGGCGTATACCCGCTGGCAGGAACGAAACAGCACCTCGTCAGGCCCCCAAAACGTGGGTCTTGGGCTCCCATAGGGTGATAAAACGACCCCCCCCCCCATCACGTTGTTTGCGTTTGTCACGAAATAATCTGTACTGTATTGTGAGCCAGCGCCAAGCGCGAAAATTTTCGATAATTTATGATAAAATCGGTCAATCAGATCGGCGATTGCATATATCTTATGCTATCAATTTATTTTCCTCTCTACTCACGTAATTAGATTTACCGGTAGAGCTGAGTGAAGTGTCTTGAAAACGGGATGGCCCGTAAATAATAATTAAACATCTTCTGGCGGGCGGACCCGCTGGTATGACTTCGGTACATGATGTTATTTCGTGACTTCCAGTCTGCTATATCAAAACATATAGAATCGCCCAAACGTAGGCTTCTAAACTACGAGACGCACACGATTTCAAATTGGTATTTCTTCACTGGCATAAATTTTTTCCCAGCGGGATGGTATTTGTCTTGTGAGGTTCAGATTGCAAAGACAGGAACATTCGGCGTCAGTCATTTAGGCGCCTATGTACAATTAAACCTATGTGTATTTTATATACAGAACGCAGTCTTCGGTCAGCATAAGGGCATAGACCTTTTCGGCCAAGGTTTTCTCGCTGCCGATCGTTCTGGCACACTTCTTGGAGTCGCATGTTATATGGCCTAAAACTTGATTGTAGGTCTTGGTGGGTCGTAGCGCGGTAATGGCCTAACACCCAACAATGAAGATAGATGGCTTCTTGAATTCGCGCGCAGCGCGAGAAAATTTTGAAAAATTGGCATAAATTTTCAAAAAATACTTTAAGATTTATGCTAATTCACGAAATAATTTTGGGCCCCCTTCGAGCTCGCCCCCCCCCCAATTGGGGGGTTTGGGGTGCGGCAGTTACGGTGCTGATCACATCTATCCGTTACCATATTGAATCCGTTTTCATATTTACAGGAAAAATATTGTTTCAATTTCCGTTAGTAATTTTCGTGACTTCCGCGTAGAACAAAGCCTGTGGAATAAACCCAGATATAATTGAAAAGACTTTAGAGATGAGTGTGTTCCTCGAGCTGGTAGCATATAGGAGTAATATGCGTATGCGGTGTCAAATGATCACAGTGAGGACGCCGCGTCGACAAGTTATTCAATGCCGATCGACCGTAATGATTTACGAACACTAAAGTCGCTGTATCGCCTAGTCAAAAGCTTACCGTATCGTAGCAACCAGTAGACGCTAGCAACTTCGCTATGTCCTTCCGATCTCCGCCCTTGTTTCTCTCGGCTTTTGTATATGATGAAACGATATCGTAATAACGATTTTACCCGAGTTAAGCTGCAATACTATTGTTATAAATCCCTCTTTAAATAATAGACTGTGTATAAGCCGATACAAGGAACGGAAATGGCCTTGTTTGTGATTGGCATGGTACGAATAGTGATTGAATCAAATGTAGTTTGATGTCAGTTTGCAGTATTGCATTTAGTTTGTAGTGGTTTTAAATCATATATTTCTAATATGTTTAGTGAAGTCCTACTTTCGCCTACCATAATCAATACTGGTATGATAGTTATTGTACCATACATTTAAATTCATTCAATAATTTTACAGGTATTGTTATTTGTTGATTCCGAGGAAGTATTTATTGTATCTTTTAGGTACTGTACGGTTCAGCAGTGTGTCATTTAAATAGTTTGAAAAGAAAATCTGTATGATACAGTAACCTTTTTTTCATGAGCTAGTAGAATTTTATCTGTCATTCGTGATCTAGAATTGAACGTCGAATTACGGATGTCAAACATTTTACTTAACTAGAAATTACTTCAATTTACTGTGTTCTGACAAATGCAAAATCATGTTTATGTTACATCAATTGTGGAAAAATATCAATTTCGTCACATAAAGGAAGTGTATCACATCATATTCACCAGGCCATATTCATATAGTTCATTTACAGTTGCTGTTGTTTTTTACTCTGAGTTAATGCAGTCATTTCCAACCTGTCATTCCCAATCCCCCAGCGGGCACGTAGCTTCCAACAGGTATATCAGTCTACTCAAAATTATAAGATTGAATGACAATATACAATCCAGCTGATTTGATAACCTAAAGGTCGTATTATTGGACACTACCGCATTTCACAGAAATGTTTTTCTTATTTTTAGAAGTAGTCTTTTATATCTGCCTGTCAATCAATTTAATTTGCAAGAAAACAACTTGTAGATAAAAAAAATATCAAGTGCATTTTTTATTTTCTTCTTCGATTAGGAGTTGTGATCTTGGTGTCTCTTATATTTGCTGTTTATAAAAACTGGAAATATTGAAATTATATTTTGAACCAAAATCTTTACGATAAATTTTTTTCCTAGTTCGAAATACCAAGCGTTAACAGAAGATCAGGCTTTAGGCATTGGACAGTTCTTTCAACAAAAGAACAGTTTCCCAGAAATTATACAAGAAGAAAAAACATTCATGGAGATTTCTTTCGTCTGTTTTGTTAATGTTTTCATCAGTCGAAACCCCCACCAGATTGCAATACAGGATAGAGCAGAAATATATCAGCGAAAAGGTCAATTTCACCTTGAAATACTAATGAAAAGCATATTAAAATGAAACATATATAGGCCTACTGAGTTGCAATTGGGCCTGCAAATGGGCAAGCTATTAGAATTAATATGAATACTCTGCATGCTGGCTACTGATAATTCGGTAAAATCTGCTCGAAATTTAGTGTGACTTGAGATCACGAGTCATGACATTACAGAACACCCACAATCTGCACTGCATACTTGCTAACATTTTCAAATGTAGGTGTAATTTGACAGAATTACTGGTTAGGTGGGTCTTGCTATTTTAAGGGTCCGCAAGTTAAATAATTTTCTAAATGGGTCCATCACTAAAAAACTGTTATAAACCGCTGGACTAACGCTATATTGATACATTACAGAAATTATTCCAATTTATAATGTATTAGTAATGTAGGCTAAATACTAGCATAGAATTCGTCACGTAAAGTTATTATCAATCCAAGATACTGCCAACCAATATACTCCAATATGGCTACCGGATCGTGGCAGACACTGCCCTTAGCAACTGCCATCATTGGCCCTGACTGCTGGAGAAATGCAGCCATCAAAAACATCAAAGTATCGCAAAATATCATGCAAAAAAGCGATAAGGGAACAGACCTTGGGAGACAATTAGACCCACTTCCAACATTGAGAGACAACAGCGCACAGCAAAGTAACGCTAAAGTGCACAGCTATATGCGCACAACAAGATACATCGTCAATAAGCTACGAGATTGCATGCTCAACACGAATGAAGAAATCAAATCTCTATTACGAGGTAAAGAAGCCCTAGAAAAGAATTTGGAACACATACGAAAAGATATCCTCCTCAATAGACAAAGCGTGTCTGTCAGGAGCTCCAGACCCAGGCGGGAAAGGGTAAATTTTTAACAAGCATTGCAGCCAGCTATAAAATCATTCTATCTTTGTCATTTTGTTTTTCCTGTTACCAGGATGTAGATGGTGCTGATGTACTTCTCAGTAGAGAAAGGGTATGCCTATTTCGGATCAAGCGAACCCTTGAGGCTGAATTGCGTGCTGCTCAAAAGCAATTACAGGTATTTAGTCAATGTATATTCCTTGACAGATTATATCTCTTGATTTTTCTGGCTTGTAACTAGAAAATTTTGTAATAAACAATCAGTGTGATCTTAGTAGGATACTATGTTGTGCTTGACATTACAGAGCCACCATCTGCTACATCAACCTCTCTTTCCGACACAGGCGACCACATTGGCATGCTATGTTCTATTATCCTAGTTTTCTTTCGGTGTGCATGCCTCTTGACACTATCTAGGCCCAGGTTGGTGTCTGATTTCAAAGACTAGTCCGAGTCGTTTCGACACCTTGCTATCGTTTCATTATATTGTAATCTTGTGGTATTTTTATCTGATGAAATTATTTAAAAAACTGAAATTGATACATTGAAGCCAATGATTGGGCAGATAGGTTTGAATTACTGTGGTAATGTAACTGTCTTGATAGTTGACAATGTGATCCATTCCATTAAAGCAGCATAAATATCATCTACTTTCGACATCATGTAAAACCCATAATGAAAATTACCTTGAAAGGCAATTACATGAATGTCTTACAATTCACAGAAGAAATCATTATCTTTTAGTAATACCAGTTGTGATCCAATGTAAATGGGTATCATATTACTGACTCAGTTGTAATTGTCCTTTTCATATTGGTTCGTTCAACACGGGTTTTATCATCTTAAGAGGTTCTACAAATATAAATCCTGCTTGTGACTTTCCGATCAAATCATATGACCACTGATTAAATTAGACTAAAAGAATAATGTGATAAACTTGGTTAGTCTTCTCACTCTTCTGTCATTTGGAAGCAGTTTTGTCATTTGCATTGTCTGTATGAAATAGACCACACAATGTGCTCAAGTAATGCATCAATATTACAGATTTGATTGTTTCACTAACTTTTGAAATGCTTTGCATCATGTAACCAGTTCCCGGTATTTTGAATTGCTGTGTTAGGTGCTTTTTGATAGAATTTTTTCTTCAGATTCTTGCAACTGCAAGAAAACGTTTGAACGACACCATTCAGGAACGTAGCCGCGTCCTTGATTTAATCGCTCACGCTGTGACACCTGCCAGCCCGCCGTCAGGTCGAGCATCCCCAGATGAAGAATATGAGGGGAGGAATCCGTGAGTTGCTTTTCGTCAATCAAAAAATCGACGCCATTTCGCATTCTTGAACGAATATCCTGGTTCAGGGTTTATGAGCCACCTAGCACTCCAGAGCCTGATCCTATAGGACCCTACACGCCGGAAGCTGCCGAAGCTATGCATTCAGCCGAAGACGCAAGCGCAAGCTCGGCGTCTCTGCGTAAAGAGATTCGTGATACAATCGAAAAATGCGTTTCCGAACAAAGGAACATTCATTTGAACGTCAACAATGGCATGACGCAGAAAATTGCAGAAAGCACTACGTTGAAGGTAGTAAAATATCTTTCAGTATTGGTTTTCAATTCATGTCTTCTTATCTGTAATTTTCCAAGACATAGACTAATGTAGGCAGTAGAGAAACCCAATGCTCTTAATCTTGCCTGTCTCTAGCACAGTTCAGACACCAGACTAGTGTGTAGGAAGAGGGAATGCAACAATGCATGCAGCGAATTCTGATTAGAGTCAGCACTGATTGCTACGTGATATCATAATGTTAAGCTCACAGTAATTTGAGCCTGGTGCTATACCGGAACAGGATATAATTTTCGCAATAACAATGCATGATAGCTTGAACTGTTAAATCTAAATATTGATTTCAGAATTTGGCATTCAACTGTTGATCACAGCTGATATCGATAGGGCTAACCTGATCGGCATAATTTTACAGCAACACCTGCAAATGAACCACGGCGAGAACAGAGCTGCAATTCATAGATCGCAACGCCACTACGACATGACCGAGAAGGCTCAAGGTTACACCCTGGGACCCGTGTCATACAGTGATTTGACGAGCCGCGAAAAACTTGACAGACCAATGATAAAGATCTACCAGCGTCACCCAGGAACACAACTGCCCGAAGCTCATAACTTGATTGAGGTGAGAACTTAGAGATTATCCTGGCATTGTAATTGGTGCCTGAGCATTTAACAACACTTGGTCTACACATTTTCAACAATTGCTGTAGGATCAGTAATTCAATTATGATTGCAGATCACTGATGCAAAACATACCTTCGTATTTATTATATCAATATCTTGAGCTTCGATACCCAAACTTTGCTAAATATATATACTACGAGTGGTCCATAATACTACATGATGATATTTGTTTATCAGCCTGACAGTCAACTGTGCGTTAATTCCCACCTTTTTCAGTTAATTGAAATACTCCTTCCAACATTAGCATGAAGCAATATCTGCAGACCCCAAATGCGAAGCAATTGAAATGCTGTGACAAAGATAGCGGGTCTTGGTCGATAGCCACAGTTGCTAACCCCGGACTTCTATGAAGTCGCAATGCTTGTTTTGCAACATATTTGTGCTTCTCAAACACATTAGTAAAATCCCCAATGCTGGCGGCATGTCGAAAAAAGGCCAACAACCAGGCTTGTAATGACTTGAGTCGCAATTTTTCGTTGAAGCATTTTCTAAGAAAATGCTTTGACTCGAATCAATTTGTGTATTGACTCGGCTTGTACTTGAGTCATTGCACATGACTTGATCAAGCCATATGACTCGACACATTCTTCAGGTCTGATAATTGAAAAATAGGCCCAAAAACGTTTTTTTACCTTTTTGAATAAACATGTTTAGAATGAGAAAAATTAGTATATTATGAATCGGTGGTCTTCGATTCCACCCAAGAGTTTAGAGTTAAATCTGACTTAAACTCGATACTGAAAAGTAGGCACTATGACTCAGTGGTGAATTGAAAATGACTTGAGTCAAAATTATAAAAGTCAAATTGAATTGTGACTCGAAACCTTGTGACTTGGTTACTACCCTGCCAACAACCTACAAAAACTATGCACCAAACATAAGGTGGTGATGAGTGTTCAGAGCAAAATCCGAGGTGTTTGTATGATTAGAAGGCCACTTCAAGTCGCTTCGTCTCCTTGCTATCCTTTCAATTTATCACTATTTAGCGCTGTTTTGCTGCGATGTAATTCTTAGTGATCTGAACTGAGACTGCTTAAAGCTATCGAGTCTTGGTCGACGGCCAGGATTGCAACCCCAGACTTCAAACGAATTCACGACAGCAGCGTGACATGTTTTCCTATCCGAACCAAATTATCTTCCTCGAATTCAGGGAAATGTAGGCCTGACACAATCCCTGAAGGCCACCAGCAGAAACATCGCCCTGCTACATTTGGCGAGACTCCGCCTGACGGACGACATCCGCGACAAGAGGGTGGCGACAGGCATCGACAGCGCCATCGTGAGATTGCGGAGACGCAGAAGCAACTACCGCTGGGTCATGGAGGGGAAGGAACTGAGCATCTAACGCTACGGAGCCACGATGCGACAATTGCCAAAACGGTGTTGCAAGGAGATTTTGATGTCACATTTTTACTGCGATTCAATATTTTCACCGAAGTCGTAGCCTGTGACGTCTTCAAGATAGAGATTACTTTTCATATCTTTTATCTGGGTATCATACTGTGCCTGATTACGTAACTTACCTTACTGCACTTCTTTACACTTGATAAGAGTTACCTGTTTCATGAAAATGTTACCTGAACCGAGTTCGTGTGCTTTCTAAATCGTGCCGATAAATAAAACTGTGTTTTCGTCAAGACTATTTTATTCATTAACTATACTTAATTTTGGAAAAAAGGACCGTCGATTCAATAGAACATGCCACGTCTTGGATACGCATCGTTTGATGAGGTCTAACTTCAGAGCACACGGACTTCAGCATGCGAGGGGGATGCGATACTGCACAACCAGTTCGTCGCTGCGACCACATTTGCCATGCATCAGGGCATATTTGAATTGTAAGCTTGAGATGAGTACCATTGTCGACATAGCAGCAAAAGATATTTGAAACTTGAATAATAATAATGGCCAGGATTATGGTCAGAGTCTTAATTATATCAATCAACTACAAGACAGCCCCAGCCATCAAGAAAAGAATACAAGTCAAGACAATAGGACTGAGTGAAATTACAATTTTGTAATATTAGTTACTTAACAACGGCGAAAAGTAAATGGAAACTGATGATGGTGTGCCCGTAGTCTACTAGATTATCCAAGACTTTCGGAAGAAATCAGTTTGCCTCAGTCCGATTTCCATATGCAATCATATTCAAAATTACGCAAAAATCTTAATGGATGGTGGAAGTCGGAATTTAGTTTGAAGTTTCAACATCAATCAGAAAACTACAAGTGAAGTTATATCAATGACACTATACCTTCAACATATCGCGTTCAGGCATTCCACTCGAGTGGAAAACGGAAACTGATCAATCTAAAGCATCGGTGACACAATAACAAATTGCGGACATTGTTCCATAACTATTCCATTCAAAACTCTGATTCATACGGTGACATTTTGGATTAAAAGATTTATTGGAGAAGATTGAAACTCGGCTAGTTAAGTTTGGTCCAATAGGTATAAGATCAGCGTACGCGTAAATGTATCGCAAATGCAATACCGCTTTCATACCAATCACATCAAATGGAGCTGGAATCCAATGATGCGCATTGCCATCAACGCACCAAATCATAATAAGTCAATATCCTATTTCATGATCGTCTTCAACCAGAAATAGCGCTGTCACACATAGCAAAGTACATATTGGATATAAGCTAGACAGTAAATGCATTCAACAGTTATTGCATGAACGAATAACTTCAAAATCAATTGATAGCAAAGTCAAGATATATATACACATACTCGTATAAATATACAGATAGTCTCAAAAGACAGATATATCGGTTTGGGGAACAATTGGTTGCCGTATCGGGACAATTTTTCTCGACACGGATGACGTTACGACGGAAATATATTCGCTTTTCATTCAATTCGTACGGTACTCAAAAATGTGATCAACCCCGATCAGTCTTGAAAATTATGCACATACGGTATCTTGCTGACAACTTCATATCATGTGCCCCCTTGTTACTAAACGGGCTCAACAGGCACAATTGCTGTCCTTCGGCGGCTGGTCGGCAGCGAGGTTCTGACCGGGTCTCGTCGTTGGTTTGTGCTGAACACCGGATTCAGCAGCATTCAGATCCAAGCTAAAATCAATCACAAATACTCAATGACACAACAGGATTCAGGTGTTGTATGGGAACAGGCAAACCTAGCACAAATATTGTTGAGACCAGTCTTTTAACAACTGATCAGTAACTCCCTGTTGATGGATGGCAGAGAGAGAGAGAGAGAGAGAGAGACTTCATTTTGATCCAAACGAAATGCACAACAAACACACAGCAACAATAATCCAACCAACCACAGGGATTACACGCCTACCAGAGATTATGAACTGTTGACCAGTCTGTTCATATCCACATTTAATCGATTCCGAGTCAGACTGCGGTTCACGGTAAAACGCTCTACAGTGTTTTGATAGTATAGTTGAGGCGCATAAGTTAAGCAAAAGCGGTCACTTATGTCTTGTTCGAAATATGTTATCTCTGACGCAGTGAACAGCATGTACTTATTCGCACTAGGTCAGTGGTTCTCAACCGGGGGTCCGTGAAGCATTTTCAGGGGGTCCGCGGAGCCTCTAAATTTGTAATATGATTGACAACCTAATTTTATTTTTTAATCAGAAAAAGCATGGGCCTGTTTCGCTTCATAATAGCTAAAACTTTAGCACTCGCATCATTGAAATGGTCGCCTGGGATGAAATATCCGACCGTGCAAACTCATAATAATTGTAAAATTACCGATAGCCTGCTGATGCAAACATATTGCTGTCTAAACATGTTTTGTTGGGGTTTATGGAAAATGAAATCTTGGAGAGGGCAAGGTGAAACAGGCAAACATTTCGGGTTTGGAGTTGACAGTCTTAGCAAATTAGTAAACAGTCGTTTGAAATAGGGATTTCTGAATTTTTTTCTGTCCCACTGAAGAAATTGAAACCTTGCCACGAAATCCATTTTCTCCTGTGATATAACCACTAAATAACTTCAATATGAGATGCTAGATAGAATGACTATACATAGGCTGGATGTGATATGTTTATTAAAAAAACTCACACCAAAAGCTGTCGTCGGAAGCGTTACGCGTTAATGTTACATTTGCCATCAATATATCTTTGTGGGAATGGATTTTCAGCGTTCGTTCATATCAAATCGAAGACGCAGATTTTCAAGAAATACAGCTGGAAAATTCCCTTCGAAATGATAAAAGTCTACCCAATTTCTACACATAGTGTGCTGTTATTTTCAAGAAAAGTCATTTTGTGGCTGTTTATCACCAGTCTACATTTACTATTTGCACAAGACAGTTGAACGATAATTAAGCTAATTTTGAACGAAAACTTGAGGGGGTCCGTCACGGTCCAAAAGGGGTCCGAGAAGACAAAAAGGTTGAGAACCACTGCACTAGGTGTACGTTGTGGACTCTATGAGGAAGTAACCAAAACATGTACATTTTTATAACAAGGTTTTCCCGTCTTCTCGATTATATACACGCACGGTTGACTTGCTCTCGTCTCGCTTCATGGCGTAGTGGGCTAGGCATTGACATTCTGAATCCAACGATATATTACTTGTTGGTTTCGCATCCCATTAAGGCCGTGTTTTTCAGTTTTGAAAAGTGAAGCAAAATTTTTTGGAAAAACCCACCGGTGATAATCGGTTAAACAACCTCTTAACCCATGGACGAGAGGACAGTTCCTCAATGACTTGATTAGTGGGTATAAATTGACACCGAAATTTTACTGGATTTGTACTTTGTGTGACAGGGCGGGGTACCATTTTTAAAAACGGACAATGGCAACAAATGGTATTGTGACTACAGCTGTCAAGTTCGTGCCGAGTGTACACCTGATTACATCTAAATTGATATTATTTTATCAAATAAGCTATATTTTACAGTCCAAACGCTTCAAAACCACCAATCAGGATACAATAGCTGTATTTGACCAAGTTCAAGATCAGGAGATTGTTGTATATTAGTTATTAGGGAAGCAGCGGAGAGATGTGATGGAAGCAATTGCCATCCCCGGGCATTGCATTTCATACCATGGCACCATTAAAATTTCACCATCTCACAAGGCCTTATAAAGTAAACAGGCCAGGTGAAGCACAGAAATCCAAATACAGCACTTCCTGTTATTACAATATTAAACAAGACTCTATCAAATTGTATGCTGAGTCTAGTTCCACAACTCTGACCAAGGTTACAAAGATAGCTTTGATTTTTGTACTAGCATATTCCAATATCGGAGCAGTGCATTGAAAGTTTTCGGAAAGAAATCTAAACCGCAACCCACCTTCCATCCTGGATATTCTGATAGATCTTTTTAGCCGTTTCAAGGAAGGCGTCTTCAACATTTTCACCCCTATTAAATTGAAGTAAGCATTAAGCACGCAAGTTCCAAGCCACGACTTGGCCGCGACAGAGGGAATTCATAAAAATCAAATAGCTGAGACCGATTATACATTAATTATACTAGAAGAAATGCAATTACTGCATTTCCCAAGTTACACGCCAACTATCCCCTTTACACCAAGCAACGATGGTTAAGAAAATTGGACGTAAACACTCACGTTTTGGCACTAGCTTCCAAAAAGAGTAAACCGTTTTCATCAGCGAATTGCTTAGCTTCTTCATACGTGACATCTCTCTGCGCATCCAAATCTCCCTTATTTCCAATTAAAAATATTACCTGTTCAAAGTTAAAACCATAATGTAAGTCAATAAATATTGGAGCTTGATCGATAAAATCCGCACGCGGGACTCCAGGCACATCGCTCCATCGACAGACAATATATCAACGGACACCACAGAAAATGTCAATCAATAACAAGGGTAACTGTTGGATAACATGAATGATGGATGAGACAAAGCGAACAATCGAACATATAAATGGAATCTACTATAAAGCGTTAAACTTTGAGTATGAAATGACTAAATTCCAACTAAGTCGCAATGGAAACAAAGCAATATAAACTGACATCAATTGCAATTGGCCCCCAGTACATGGAAAGAAGGAACCAAACATGAATCGGACAATGGTATATTTCAATATTTGATCTTTGACGCAGATATAAATCCAGGGATACGGGGATCTACCCTGAATTGGATTTGGTCTGATTACCCGGCTAATTCTAGACATGTAACTATGCATAATTCTGTACAGATTAAATTTGCTTAGACTTCCGAAAGGAGGATCACAGCAAATTTAGTTAACAACTATCCACTCCAGAAAAAGACAGATGCCTTTATACATAATTACGTACTGTATTAGGATTCGTCAGATTTCGTGCATCCGTCAACCAGCTACTAAGATGATTATAAGTGCTTCTGCGTGTGATATCGTACACCATCAATGCTCCAGCAGCACCCCGGTAGTAGCTTCTTGTCACCGCACTGAATTTTGTCAAGAAAACAAATGGATAATAGTTATTCAAGAGTGGAAGGAGTTGAGTAACATCAGTTTAACAATGTAGTCTAGCATAAAAACGGAACATATCAGAATATAACGCACAAGTTCAAACTCACAAAATCCCGATTTTAGGCAGAAATCGATGATTTTAATGACTACGGTGATTTGTTCAATACAGTACAATCCCCCTCAGATTACAGCAGAGACACAAGTATGATGCATCTATATTACCACTGTAACCTGTAATGAATGACAACACAGCAAGGAAATAACACCATTAGTCGTCAGGGATATTCGAAATATTGACATGCAGTATGAATTGAATACATACCGGAATCGTTCCTGCCCAGCTGTGTCCCATATTTGTAATTTAATTTTTTGCCCCGAAACTTCAATTATCCTTGTACCAAATTCGACTCCAATCGTGTGTGGGCAATCAGCCATAACTGAAATGCAGTATGTTTGTGTTACTCAACATGTCGCAACATGGAACATTTAGCTTCGTTTCAATGTTATCCACCTAGTTATTCTCTCACGATCATGTATGATACTGGACTGGTACAATTAAAAAAATATGCCAGCCACGAGTGATAACCCATCATGAGGCATACTTTTATTACCCTTGAATTATGCCTTTCTGCTTCCAAGATGGCTTGGCTTAACGGGCTGATTGCTAAAGAACACTTTTCATTAGCCTACATCCAGGAAGAATTTTCACAATTCCTTATTGGGACAAAAAGTTATTGGAAAGAAAATTTCTGACCAATATGAGTAACTGTTGAGATTTTCCAGTCGAATATAAGAGCTTTAGCTTTCCTTAGCATTAAGAGGACTTTTCCCAAAATATCACAGAAAATATAATCCAGGTTTACAGTGTAAGGACATTTGCAGGGTTGCAACCAAGTCACAAGGTTCCGAGTCACGAGTCAATAAGACCGGGGCGCCGATTAGACTTTTATAGCTTTGAATCGAGTCAAGTCCGAGTACAGTGAGTAGAGGGTAGAGTCCGAGTCATGGTGTTGTGACTCGAGTCCGAGTTAAAGTTATTATGGTCACTGTTGAGTTATGAGATCAATCCGGTAAAGCCCCTTTTTTTCAACTCTGCTCTAGTGATATAGACTGGCTCGCATTCATAATATGGCGATTTTACTCGGCCTTAACAGTTTCTGGCCTATTTGCCAAGTACCAGGACTGATAGACGAATTCCCAAATGACTCGAGTCGAGTAATTACAACCCTGGACATTTGAAAAGATGTTGCAATAGGAACTTTCCTATGCAGCTTTGATGGTGATCAGATAGTCAACACTTACATTTTTTTTCAGTGAACTGATGTAACAGACACGATTTTCCAACTCCCATATCACCTGAGAAAATAACACAAATTATTACAGGAGAGCCTTGAAACAAAACAAACACATATACTTGCCAATGATGATGTATTTAAAAATATACGAGTAATTGTACGGTCCGCCTGCCATAACGCTGCTTAATTATACACTTTTAGAAAATATTGAACCACTAAAAATAACACAGTAGATTATTAGAAACACCAGGGAACAGAATAGAAATGTGTCATTCTTTCCATTCTCATCATGTAAAAAAGAAATGATATGGTATCCAAGGAGCAGGGCCCGCACAACATTTTATTTTTCCACGATATTTCATAAAATTTAATGGGTTTGTTGTAGTCACATTGTGCTCTTTTGGTATGACGAAACACGCCCCAAAATTCGATCGAAACAACAGTATGTGAAGTTCATCCTAGAATAATATGAGATAAGTCAGATGCCAGACCGAATTTCTTTTGTAGTCAATGTAGCCTACTAAGATAGGGTGAGGGTCAGGGTATAGAATACAGTACCATAATCCATTGAAATATTTACCAGCACAGCAGCACTAGATGTTCAAGTTTTTGCATAGTAATCGGGCCTTGGGTATAACCTACAAAATACTTAATATTATCATCAATTTTCATCGTATTTTCATCAGTTCACTTAAAGTTGATCATCACCGTATTGAGGTGATCACAACATCGCGATAAAATTAAAAATTAGTTAGCAGTTGAAACGACTTGGTACCATTCAAGGATCATCAACTCTATATATACCCTAAATTTAATACATATTGCAAAATGAAAATGCATGTACCGACACTGCTAAAGTGCTAATGTAGTTAAAAGGTTCAAAGGTTAGTGGTTCTTCCGGTATAGTTTTAGTTACTACATCCACTGTACTAATTGAAAGCTTTGCGCATGGTTTTTCCCGATATTGTTTCGAACCGTAACAATCCTATATTAACAGTTCGCCAATACTGCTGAAGTACTCAGCTATTATCCTTAACAGAAACAGCAACATCCAATATCGAATTTGATACATTAGCTGATCATCATGTCAAGGCCGTCATCTCACTGGGAACTGCTAACACACTGAGACATATAGAAAGCAGAAAACCACTTCGAAACTAAAATCTTGAATTTTTGGTAAACTCGCCCAGTCCAGCTGAATGAAGCTGAGAGCCATAACCAATAGAATCAACCAAGCGTATCGTAGTCATGTGACGTCAGTTTCTTGCTAAAGGCAGAAACCACAGAGAACGTACACAAAACGAAAAATTGCAGTCGGCGGTTGCTGCTAGTGAGATGGTTTTTGTCGCATTTATATTGCTCGTTGGTTTCTTCCTTATCCCCCAAATTATCCTGAAAAGGTGTAAGGATCACATCCCTTTGAGAAGTGAGATTATGATCCACTGGATCCTGTTTACATCTTTATATTTCAATAACGAGATTCTACAAAACATCAACGTCAAGGGTCATCAACATCAAACATCAATAGTATATTCATATTGAAATAGACCCGAATATTTTCGGCTGACAATCGTCAGGGGTAATCGTCAGCATCTAGTAGAGAAAGAACACCGTATATCAACAATAGTATGTCGAAATATGACGTCACCAGCATGAAATTAGATCTCAAAAATAAGAGAGCGTTCTTTTTCGCCTCTTCCTTTTATATTTTTCATTCTGAAATCCAGTATGCCAAGGTGGGTGTCTGATTTCAAAGAATACTCCCAAGTCGTCAACACCTTCTTCGGCAATATACATTCCCGATAATTTACGTTATCCGTAATGTCCATTCTCAGTATTGTCTATTCTCAGAAACGTCCATTCTCGGTAACAGCATTATAGGTAATGTTAATTCTCGCTAATTCATTCTCGGTATTGTCCATTTTCGTGAATGTATTCTCGGTAATGTCTATTCTCGGTAATGTCCGTTCTCGGTAATGTCTATCTCGGTAATAGTAGGGTTACCATACGTCCTCTTTTTAGACTTTATTGTAAGTGTCCTCGGAGGACGCCCAAATGTCCTCTTTTTTGAGAATTTGTGGCAAAATCGACTTGGATGCAGTGTATCAGCACTGAAGTAACGCTCTGCCGGGTATTTCAGGCTGGGCCTGAAAGTTGACTTTTTTTTTAGTCAACCGACCATTTACCATTTTTTCAGGATTTTCATCCGGTTTTGCAAGTTTGAAAAAGTGTCCTCTTTTCAAATTTCCAAATTATGGTAACCCTAGGATATAGTAGGTGACCCTTTTCATTATATCGCAATCTTATGGCGTTTTGATTTGATGAATGATGCGCTTGTCAAATGAACTACAAACCTGTAACCACGAGGTTCACGTTGCAAGAACTCACAGTCTCGAACCTAACTGGACAAAGTTTCCATTGCTGCGATAGCTCCAGCTCCCAGTATTGAATGAAGTTCATATCTTGGCTACTATGCAATGAAAAGCCCAGAAAAAGTGCGCATAGAACTTCAAGATGAAGTCATGGAAGATCAAATAGCTGTTTGTTGCGCACCGCGCGCCATTAGTGGATGTAACTACTCGTGCCCCTGATTGATTAGACCTCAGCTGTAAAACGTATCGACTCAAACCTCAACGATGAACGAACTGGACTGACCATAAAAAAGTTATAAACATGATTTTTCAATAAATCTAACGAGCGCTTTAGGAATTCCTGATGCTCATTTTGCAATATGTCCTCAAACTGATCTGTCACAATGCATATCTTCCGACAACACCTCAGGATTCCCGCGACCTATTAAATCATCGACATGAAACGTAGATGTTTTAATGAAAGTTAAAATAGAATAAAATGAAGGAGTTGTGCATCAACGAATATGCCAGAATCCAGATGGATTCCAGTACATTGTGCCTGCTGCTGTCTCAGAAGTCACTTTTCCACAGTTTTATCGTCTTGTCTCCTTCCAGGGCAGCAGAAGCAATAATGTTTTCAGAAGGATGACAGGCAGTGCACAATACAACATCTAAACACAATTCCAATACAGTTATGACCACCAAAACAAAATAGAATTAATCCTAGTACCATTATGTCCTGTCAGTTGCTGAACGATCTCTTTCGTCTGCAGATTCCAAATATAAATAACATGGTCTTCGGATCCACTCACAATCCATTTTCCTCCAGTAACAGAAAAATTTGCAAATATGCAATACTTTTCGTTTTTGTGCCCGTTGTAGGTCTTCAAGCACTGAAAAAAGTCAATGGTTACACGCGTATCCCACACAGTCAACATACTTTTGCCAAGTAAATTAGACGCAGGCACAGGTACATTTCGCGCTACGATAACGCGGACTGTACTGCATAACTAAAGACCAATGCACAGAACCATGGGTTCGCTAAATTACTCAATTTTTCAATGCTTCGAATAAAATCATCAGCTCTATTGACTTTTCGTGATATCGTTTCATTCTGCAGCAACGATAGGCTTGCATTATAATTTTGTCTGATGGCATTTCTGAAACTAGTACAAGTAAAATATAGTAGGCTACTTACAAACTACAAACACTACTCTCTCACCTTCTACAAAGCACAAACCCCGGGACAACAATCTATTCAGAAATTTTTCATATTGATTCCCAATAACCAACCAACTCAACTTCACAAAATAGACAGGAATGCAGTTAAGAAGTCTTTAAACAATATTATCATTATAGCATGATAGCATTATTATAGCATCTGATTGAACGAGCGCTACTTGCACTAGGTAAGACTTGATAACTAATTAAGTAATCAGTTCAATGCTAGATCGATCCGTACCGACATATGCATTTAGGCGTCACAAATCGACAAACATTCAACGACTAAAAACTGCTGATATAGTGATGCCGATGCAGTAACATCACAAACATACCTTTCCCTTGGTGTAGTCCCATAGTTTCAGCGTGCTGTTAGACAATCAAAGATGATCAATGAATAGACGAAAACTTATTGACAAAGAACAACTCACTTATCCAGAGTGGCTGCTAGGATATACTTTCCATTCGGAGAGAACTTCACAAATGAGACAGGGGGGTTGTCGTCATCGATGAGCGTTTTAAGACATTGGCCAGAGGCAGTGTCCCATATCCTACACAGGCCGTCGTAGCTGCTTGAAACGATCAAAGCTCCGTCTCTATTGAAATGCACCTGGAACCACAGCATTCATTGGGTGACAATTCGAGGGAGTTAAGTTAGCTAACTAATCCACCAATGCTAAGATATTACAGACAGGATCGAAGATTTATTGCATGCCTGTTGCCTATGCATAGAAAAATGTTTGGGAGTTGGCCGGGACAGACAAAACCAATTTTCGATTCGGCTGCAGTCTGCTGTGGCATAATTTTTTAAATGGAAACAATTGACTCTACCGCTGAGACGGGATCAGAGTGAGCAGGCAGTGTTCGAAGACATCTTCCAGTTTTGACATCCCATATCCGCACACTTTCGTCAAACTGAATAAAAGCATAATTGGTTACACACTAAACATTCCACCGAGGGCACTAGCCAAACTATAAATAAATACAATATGATACGAAGATGAAATCATCAGTCCCAAAAAAAAAAATGGGTTACAATACGATAGCCATGTGCCAAGTAATTCCGAACATGCGCTGCGGTTGCAGTCAGAGATGGATCTGGTCAGTAAAGCAGTAAACTACTTGCTTTTCACATGTTACATTTTACAGAAAGTAGTTTATGGATATGTTTGCATCACTCTTACTAGTGAAGGTGTCTAACAATTGGAAAATAATCCAGTTGTATTACGGTTGCTTTTCGATAAATTGCTAAACTAGTAGAAAATAGACATTTTGCGTTAGAAGATGTATCTTGCAATTTCAAAAGCAGCCCCGCCACCGACTAACTAATAACAAAATCTACTCTTTCCAACTACTTTCAGACATTACATGCAGGAATTCACATGAAAATCTTAACAGAAAAGAGCCAAACTGATTAAGTGTTTACGAAGAGGTGGTCAATGTAGTCTTTGCTGGCCGTCAATTATAAGGCATACTGAAGCTAGAATAGATGGACATAGAAAACAAAAAGTAATGACAGTAATTAAGTAGTAGGCCTATCAGTGGGTCTCAAACTAGTAATTGCACTTTGCATAGTCCTAATTTCATATTAGATAATTCTCTCGTCAACAGTCATAACCTTCCATGCCATCAAACTATCTGTTGGGATTGCTAGCATTCTGGTTGCATTTCGCAATATGACGATAAGGGAAGAGCGAAAATTTTCACCATCATCAAGGGGGACGTGTCGAAAGAAGTTTGAGAACCACTGGCCTACGCCGACAAACCTAGGAGGGTGGTCAAAATTTCATAGCAGGCCTGAATCACCTAGCAGCCATAGCAATATCAGTCATGAAGTTGATCAATACTATCCAAATACTACTTTCTACTCGATCAAATTCGAAACGTTAAGTAGAGGTGGAAGTAGATTTGACCCGCTGGAGTACCGTAGTTTTCCAAGTATAGTACGCCCCCATGTATAATACGCACCCTTAAAATGACATGCAAATACCGGATGTTGTTCTGTTTTGCGATGTCACTGTCGAACAATCATGACATAACCATCGCTAATCATTATGCAATTAACGGCATTGTCTCTAAACGATAGTACAGAGCAGACAAAGCCTGCAAGGCTGGTGACGCAATAGTTCGGGCCAGCGACACGACGTCTTGCTCATGAGGCCTATTACAGACGCAATTGCTAATCATTATACAAGTAACGGTATTGCCCTCTAAACGATAGTAGATAGCAGCCAAAGCCTGCGAGGCCCGCGACGCGACATCTTGCGCACGAGGTCAGATGCGATTGCTCAGGCCAACGGTTATGTCGTGCACATGCACACCACGCCTGTTGGAGGTGCGACTGATTACGCAAGCGATTATATTTTGCGCACATGGCCTGGCGATGAATTAGCAAGTATTGCCGCGCGCGCGTTCAGCAATCAATGAATGACCTAATTTCGCTTCTGCAAAGGCAAACTAACTCAGCAGGAGATTGCGTGCTGTGCTGTGCAGACGACCCTCGTTAATTGGCAACACGCTTTTTGCTAATTGGTAGTGCGTTACACTGATAATACGAATCACTGGGCACGATAACCTAAAGTGATGCGCGATTGGAAACAAACACGAAGAAAGGTGTGATTTCAAGTTTTTTATCGAGGGAGTTTTTTTCAAGCGTGTCGTTCCCATGTATAATACACACCCTCCGATTTTAGGGCAAAAAATCGTGAAAATTTTGCGGATTATACGCTACTTTAAATAACTAAAAGCGCATTACCGAACACCTCTAATCACATATATCGATATATGTAGGGTAGTTGTAGGGTTACCATACATCATCTTTTAAGACGATTTGTCCTCTTTTTTCACAAAATTGAAAGTGACCTCGGACGACGCTTAAATGTCCTCTTTTTGAGAATTTGTCCTCAATTTCCAGAAAAAGTATTAACATGCCATCATAAAAATCTACCTCTAGGCAAGGGGTCACCAACATGCTGCCTGTGGGGTCGTATTTCGGTAGAAAGCCGAAATCGTTTCGAAATGCTGAAATTGATTTCAGTTTAAAAAGAGCATGTTGTTATTGCTTCAAAAAAACTCAATATTGAATTCATGTGGCCCGCGGTCTCTAGGAAATTTGAAAAATGGCCCGCGACCCCTGCGCCAGGCACAAATGATGAGCAGAAGCATAGAAAAGTGGGTGATGCAGGAGTCGATCCAAATGATGACCTTTTCTTAGTCAACACAGAAGTATTGGTAGAAAAATTTTCAAATTAACCACTCTTCTTAGCCGGTACTAGAGCTTTCAGAATCTTTGGAAAGTGTCCTCTTTTTAGGATCTCAAAATATGGTAACCCTACATAGCTTACGCGACACTAATACCTTGAAAGAAACGTTTTAATTGAAAAAGCACCCAGGCCCTCCTTGATCAACCAGTGATATAAAGGTTAAATGAATGTAGCGCAACATAATTGTGGAATTTAGCGACCTACTCGACTATATCCCTCTCTCCAACGAGTCCGTTCCGAATAAAGCCTATATATTAATATAAGTTGTTGAATATAAAGGTGAATCCCAATGCAGCCTTTCCAATGAAGAAGCATTCATCTTGACTGCCTGACAATACAGCCACTGACTGACAATCACAGAAATTACATTTGAGATACAAATAATTAGTCATTCTGTATAAGGCATATTGACAAATTATAGCCTGGGTCTGGGATACACCACAATAAATAATAATTATCTACAGCCATTTACTTGACTACTTACTTAGGATCTAGTTTACTAATTGAGGTAGAATTGGCCTACTGTAACTCTAACTATTCAGGCACAACTTTACCCACTAGCCTACTGCTTAATTATGAGTATCCATCCAACATTATAAACCGTAGAAAAAACACCCATAGCCTTACCGATCCAGAGACGATAAGGTTAGATTGTGGGTTGAAATTGCAGCAGAACACGTAGTTGCTGTGACCCTTTAATGTTTTCAGGCACTTCCCAGTGGCCACATCCCATATTTTCAAGGATTTATCGTCTGATGCTGAGCATAGATGGTGCGCGTCGGCAGACCACGAAACATCGGAAATGCCCTGGAAGAAAAGACAATTGTTACATACCAAAGCAGCGTTCGCGATTTTGCAAAATAATGAATTTGTTCATTCGCCTTACTATGAATTTATATATACAACATGTAGGCCAATTCAAATATTATAGCAAATAGTTGGTGCAATTACACATGTTCAAGGACCTTATAATTGGAAAGAAATCTTGGCATAAGTCATAGTTGGACACTATGGACAGCTATAACAGCTTCTGGTAAGTAGAAGAGCCTTTATGCTTACCAACTTGTGGCCTGACATTGTTTTTTCAAATTTGCCATCATAGGCTCCCCATATCTTGATGAATTTGTCAGCAGCTACAAAAAAATGGAAAATATTAAAATAAGAAGATAAATAGAAGATATTATATTCATCTTTGCACGAAAACACATTAGAACATTGGTTCTTCTCAACCAGCTCGTGTCAACTTTCCTGCCAGATCATCATATAGATTGCGATTTTTTATACTGATTCAGGGCAAGTTTTGGAACTTTCGCAACTTTTTTTACAGCTTCCTAAATACTCAGAAGTTAAGAACGTAGTATGGTGTTCTAAGCTGTTTGGAGGAATCTTATATTGAAACTTTTTTCCATTTTCTTCATGCAACTTTTTCGATTTTTCATGAAACTTTTTTGATTTTTCATGCAACCAACTTTTTACTGGAAATATTTGGCACTATATGTAAATCGATCACTTGATTATTTCACTGTTGTTTAAATTTGAGATCCTTTCTGATTTGACGTACATTCAGGCTAGACAGCTGAAAATGATATTTTCACCGGGTCGATTTTTTCAGGCTATTGATTTTGTTGAAGTCGCCAACACCGAGTTTTGCTACAGTGCCTTGGATCTGGATCGGTTCTGGTATCTTATATCATAGGCGCTGAACTCTAATTTTCCCTAGGTATGCGGGATCGATGACGTCACAAAGGGCTGACGTCAGTGCGTCAGAATTGACAAATGAGCCGACTCACAAGCGTTCAATATCACCTGTCACTTGTATACGGTGACAAAATTACGATACTATCAAGCAGGCGCGTAGCCAGCCGGCCGCTTGCAGAATTAATTGAATTTATTTCAAATTTACCAAGGTAGCATCGGTTTATTACGGTTAAGTACATGCACCAATGCCGATAATACATCGATCAGATCAGCATCCTTGTGTAACAGACTCGCATGCATGATATATCTATATACTCGACACATCACGTCACCACAGCATTACTAGCGAGACTGTGCACTCAATTAGCGAGCTCGCAATCTTCCCCGACATATTTGCCAACACGCGCGCCGACAATCCTGACATCTCAATCACTCCGCCTCAAGAGCAAACGAGTACTCATCTTTGGCGACGGCTAATACACTAAAGTTACAGGAATTATTTCCCCAAATGGAAAGTCTGTTCTGGACTCTATTCATTAGTGACTCTGATTTCAGAGGAGTCAGAAGTTTCGATTTCATTCAATTTCGTCGGTCCATGTTCAATGTCTGAGCCAGTCTGGCATCGCAATCACAGAAATCGCGATAGTTCTGGCCGGCGCATCGGATATCATATTCCTACACAGCAGGAGATGACAATCACCACATATTGCGCCTATAGAAATTGACATCTTTAGTATCGACGTCTCGGTGTTGTTGCCTCACGTTACGTCTTCTAAATACTAGCGTTTGATCAATGTATTTAGGCGCAGAGCCGAGTTGTTATGGGGTCTGTTCTATAATGGCATCGATTTCAGGTGGTTCAAACCTTTCTCATTTTTTACAACTCAAGCCTTGACTAACATTTTCTGATGGTTATGTTCAAGTATTAGCGGAAATCTAGTGCGCACGCGTCACACATTACTGCGGACATTCGATGCCATTCAGTTTCGCGATGTTAATCTTTAATCACAATCGATAGACAAGGACCCAAAGCATGCTAGGCCCGAGACACGATAGTTAGGCCAGCAATAATATCACAATATATTTCGTACCAGGCCCATGGCAGACGCAATTGTGTAGGCCAACGGTGGTATCGTGTGCAGGCCAGCGATGGTGTTGTGCACACCAGGCCTATTGCAGATGTGATTCTTCAAGTCAGCAGAACTAGGCTCGATGGAGACCTAATTTCGTAATCATCGTAACGTGAGATCGCGTTGCGTTACATTGTGCACGAACTATTCTCGCTAATGGGTAACACGCTTCACGCTAATCGGTTGTGGCCCCGCGCAACACTGAGAAAATACGACTAACTGAATATTAGCGTCAGAATGGTCATTTCACCAGCCAGTCAGTTACGGACCGTGGGTATGCTGCACAGGGGCGTAGCCAGCCGAGATAAAAAGGGGGTAGAACTGAATAAAGGGGGCAGAATGAGCCTCTATGCGTCATACCTTTACGATAGCGACTTCTGTATTCCGTACGCTTTTCAAAGCGTAACTAATTGGCGGATCTAATTACTGAAAGCGAGTTAGCAATCAACAGCTTGCACGGGGATCGTGTGAGCAATCAACAACTTGCACGGGGATCACGGATCATGTTACGATGCGCACGCGCTCATCCCGTGACAGTGCAGGAGATCTTATTTGTTTTCAAATAAGTAATCGACCTTGAAACAATACCAGAACAACATTTCACGACGAACAATCTATACAGCGCAGAATCTGTTATATCTTCATGAATTTTGACATGATTCAATTCGCGTGTAAGAGTAACGTCTTCTCCGCGTTTTAATTCCATTCATTTCGAACATGGCGCATAGGCTATACTAATTGTACCGGCGTGTGAATAATGACTTATTCGCAAAGCGAGGGAATCTCAAACAAGTTTCGGCGCGGCTATTGAAGGCTGAATGCGTCCCGGTGGGATACCGATCACGAAAGGCATAATCTAGTATGACGTATAGATGGTCATTGAGGTCAAGACAATGCACAACAATGGCGTCAAAAGATAAATGCGAATCGAATGTATTGTGTCTTCACGCTGTTTCGGGGAACAGGCTTGAGTTCGGCAAAGCACGAATCAGATGCGATTGCTTTAAAACATGATTTCACTCAGTTATAAGTTGTTATTTTCATGTTATTAATGTTCGTTATCGTTTACAATGAACTCTTGATGAGAAAACAACGCGTTGAACGACGCGACAAATGTTATTATTGCTCGACGACCGCATTCAGAATAAAGGGATTAAGCTGATCGCTAACCCTCGCCAAGTGAAAAATGTAACAATGCCCCTTTCACGCTTGCATAGACGCGCTTCCATAGACGAGAGATCGACGAGAAAAAGGCATGTAATCAGCGTCCGCGATCGGCGTCGCGCGCAGCAAATTGAAATTACGCGATAACGAGAAGAAATGTTGTTATTGCAGTAGCGTTGACTTGGGATTTTCGGGATAGAATCGAGCCTGGAAGGGGGTAGAACGTTCTTCAATTCTACCCCCCTGGCTACGCCCCTGAATTGCTGCATACCCAAGAACATTCCTAGTATAGGCCTACCTGGTTCAGCGCCTATGTCTTATACCCTAATAATTTTAAGGAACGTGTCCATAAATGCAATTTTTTAATGCAACTTTTGTGAAAAATAAATGCAACTTTTTACTGCAACGATATGAGCTCATTTGTAATTAAGCACTTGGTATCACACTTTTGCGTTTTAACCGTAAAATATGATGTAACTTTCCAAGGTGAAGCTTCTTATTTCAGAACAAGTATGTGAAAGAGAAGAGTAGAAGGCAATAAACCCGTGTGAAATCTGTTGTTTTTTCAAAAGAAATCCTGTGTGATGGGAACCTTTGCGGCTGTCAAGTGCCGAAAGTGACTACTTATACTGTAAGCCAGTTAGATGCATATAATGTATACAAGGTTAAAGTGTAATACTTGCAGCTACTAGTCGGTATAAATCAAAACAATATTAATTTTACTAATGACAATACCATTTGTGGTGGGCGCATAGGCGCTGAACTCTGATTTTCCCTAGGTATGCGAGATCGATGACGTCACAAAGGGATGACATCATAGTGCGCCAGAATTGGCAAATTAGCCGACTCGCAAGCGTTCAATATCACCTGGCACTTGTATATGGTGACAAAATTACGATATGATTAGGCAGGCCGCGTAGCCAGCCGGCCGCTTGCTGAATTGATTGAATCCATTTCAAATTTACCAAGGTGGCATCAGTTTATTATGGTTAAGAACATGCACCAATGCCGATAATACATCGATCGGATCAGCATCCTTGTGTAATATACTCGACACATCACGCTACCATAAGATTACCAACGCGTGCGACTGTGTAGTCAATTAGCGAGCTCGCAATCTCCGCAACATATTCGCCAACACACGCGCCGACAATCGGGAGATTTCAATCACTCCGCCTCGAGAACAAATGAATGCGCATCTTCGGCGACGGCTAATAAGGTTGCAGGAATTATTTTCCCAAATATAAAGTCTGTTCTGGACTCTATTCATTAGTGACTTTGATTTCATAGGAGTTAGAAGTTTCAATATCAAGAGCCTGCAAGACATTTTCTGATCGTTCTGTTTTAGTATTAGCGTTAGTCAAAATCAATTACACTGCTGTCTGTTCACGGTCAGTACACACGTCCATGTTCATTGTTAAATGTCTGAGCCAGTCTGACATCACAATCACAGAAGAAGCGATAGTTCCGGCCGGCGCATAAGATATCATGTTCCTTCACAGCAGGAGATGACAATCGCAACATTTCGCGCATATAGAAATTAACATCTTTAGTATCAAGTTCTCGGTCTTGTTGCCTCGCGTTGCGTCTTCTGACCACTCGCGTTTGATCAAATATTCAGGCGCATAGCCGAGTTGTTATGGAGTGTGTTCTGTAATGGAATCCGCATCGATTTCAGGTGGTTCAAACCTTTCTCAACTTTTATAACTCAAGCCTTGACTCGCATCTTCTGATGGTTATTGGTTATGTTCAAGTATTAGCGGAAATCAAGTACGCATGTACGCACAAGTCACACATTTTTGCGGACATTCGATGTCAGTAAGTTTCGTGATATCAATCTTTAATCACAACCGATAGATGGGAGCCAAAGCATGCTAGGCCGGAGACGCGATAGTTAGGCCGGCAATGATATATTTCGAACCACGCCGACGCAATTGTGTAGGCCAACGATGTTATCGTGCGCAGGCCAGTGATGGTATAGTGCCCACCGAGCCTATTGCCGATGCGATTCATCAAGCCAGCGCAACTAGACCTGACGGAGACGGGATAAATCAGGCCTGCGACGATTGCGCGCGGTAATCAATGACCTAATTTCGCAATCATCTCAGCGTCGAGATCGCGTTGCGTTACATTGTGCACAAACGATTCTCGCAAATTGGAAACGCGCTTCCAGCTAATTGGCCGTGGCCCCGCGCAACACTGATAAAATACGGAAAACTGAATTGTAACTGAAGGACGGAGTTTCGTTAAGTGCCTGAACGTATTGCTGTCGGTTTACTTACGTGTTCAGCAGCACTACGAAACGCTTATTTCTAAATCGATCAATTCACCACCCAGTCAGTAACAGACCAAACCGAATTCTGGGTATGCCGCATACCCAAAAAAATTCCTAGGTATGCGCGGCATACCTAGCATACCTGAGTTCAGCGCCTATGGGTGGGCGAGTCCCGCGACTTGAAAAATTTTTTTTTCTAGCATGACAGCACAATGAGCACATATTAACCAACGACGCGCTATTATGTGACCTGGACATGAAGCAGGCATCTATTTGCATTTGTAAGACTGGTGCCAAAGTCAATTTATACTGTTTGCGGTGGTTGTAAACGCCGCGTTCGCATGCAATAGTCAAATTTGACTTGATTACGAGTGCCTTGGACACTGATTCCATACAGGACAATAAATGTTAATGTTCATTCATAATATGTTCGTTTTGTGTGAAAATTAGGGTTTAGTGGCTTTACCGTAATTTCCATGTATAGTACACACCCATGTATAAAACACACCCCCTGTACGAGCAGGTGATCGAGCAAGCGTCTGATGTGAGAGCATTGCATGTGACCATGTGTGACATCAAATTTGCATGCAGCTGCTTTATTGCCTAATTTCGCTGGCACTGCAATGACATGATGTCCGAACACCCCCAGACACGATGTCCGAGTGTTAAACACTGCCAAAGCAGTCCGAACACACGCCAGACATGATGTCCGAACACACCCCATCAGACATGATGTCCCAACACGATTCCCGATTGCAATTCCTGTATTATTCAGTAGATTTCTAATATATGTTGTGATTAGAGTGAGAAACAAGGGTATGGAGTTCGAGTCGAGGGAATATTTTGGAATCATTCGACTGGTACGGCCGCAACGCAAGTGTAGTTTGTCACCTCTGGTGTAAGGGCCCTGTGGATATACAGCTGTATCACTCAAGTATCAGCTGTATCACTCAAGCATCAGCTGTATCACTCAGGTATCAGCTATATCACTCAAGTATCAGCTGTATCACCCAGGTATCTCTCTGCATAAAAATTATCACGTCAAGACTACGTCTGCGATTGGACATAGTCACTCAGTCAGGTCAGAACACAAGGGTATTGTCTCCTACAGTGATTATACAAACACGCCAATTGTCGCATTGCGAGCAATGTCAGGTGTAAACTAGATTCAGGATGCAGTATAGCAAGGCAACAAGATGATTTGTGCGATGATGAAGTAGACCAAGATTCACTCACTCAACAATATCACTCATATAACACCTGGCCATCTTGTTCGAACAGGTATCTCAATAGAGTATCATATCTTGAATGCGTTCAAACCTGCATTTTAATTTCATAATCCCTACTACTCCTGTGTTTGTGTACCCACATCCGCCTCGAAACCCAGATATTTACGATACTGTTTTTTCTCATTAAAGGAATAAGTTTCATGAACGAAAGTAACGTAACCCGGGAACGAAATCAATTGCAATCAATATCAATTCAACTAAAAATGCTATTTGCCATTTTTTTCGGCGGCTGCGGCCTCGTTTTGATCCAGCATATGAATTTAGAACAGTGATGCGTAGCTTAGGAAAAAACTTGCAGTTAGCATCGGCAGGGAATATTGCTTCCCCAGACCCCAAGAAACCTTGCAAATACCATTCATTTTTCCTTGTCCGGTTTTAGTCCCATTCATATAAATGCAATTCATACTTTAGAAATTTCCCCTTCAGTCGGTAAATTCCTTGATCATAAAATGCCCTCTGTACATCCAATACATTGTCGTGACCACTTCATGTCGCAGATCAACCAATTTTGTCAGTTTACATTTTCGCCATTGCGTCTGTATACCTTCATCATGAAATTCACTGTTTTACAATTATTGTTCGTATACAGTCTTTCAGAGTACGAATGCCGATTTAATATTCTATTCGACGCTCAAACCTTCTCAAGAGCATTCGCTAGAAATGATACTTGAGTGATATAGCTGATACCTGAGTGATATACAGAGTGATGCCTGGGTGATACAGCTGATGCTTGAGTGATACAGCTGATACAGTAATGATACAGCTGGTGATACAGCTGATACAGCTTTGATACAGCTGTGATACAGCTGATACAACAGTGATACAGCTGTGATACAGCTGATACAGTCAATACAGCTTTGATACAGCCGATACAGCTTTGATACAGCCGATCGATACAGCTTTGATACAGCCGATACGGCTGATACAGCTTTGATACAGCTTTGATGCAGCTGATACAGCTTTGATACAGCTGATACAGCTGTATATCCACAGGGCCGTTGCAAGTGTTCCGTGGCCGTGGGCTTGTGGATCTCACAAACCACTGGTCTAAATGCATCGTCACGAGACAGGCAATAGACCATACAAGCTGTGGCGCCCCATAGATAGCCTATAATTGTTTGTTTAACCAAGTTTATTTTTCCTACCGTGGCGTTTAAGGTCGAATTTTTGATTTCCAGAGCCCTCAATAGAATTTCTATTTTTGGTATTGCTGTGACAGTTTGCTTTCATTAAGGCTGATTATTACTCCCTGATTTTCGATCATAAAGATACATACATGAGCTGGCAAGCCATTGCCCATCCGGGCTGAACTTGACTGAAGAAACTGCTTTCGTATGTCCAGCAAGCGTAAATTTCAGAGAGTAGTTCGGCTTTGGCTGAGATGATTTCTGTGCATTTGGCGCGGTTCCTCCAGTTTGAGGAGGCTTGATATCCTTCTGTTGTTCATCCTTTGTCAAAGTGGCCTGACCAGTTTGGGCAGGCGCCTGTGCATTCTTCGCTTGGTCTTTAGCAGTGCCTGCACCGTTTTCTGGCATACTGTGGGTTTTTCTCTACACTTAACAACCTCTGTCATCCAAATCAAGCAACCATCTATCAAAGCCGGAACTTACCAGTGCCCAGTTTTACAAATCCGATCTCAACAAGTACAATCCTAAGCTAGCGTCGATGAGCGTGAGCGGGAAGTCAGTCAGGGAACACATGGCTGCCACCGCGCGTCTTCGCACCGGATCCCAAAGGAGCTTGAAAGGAATCCGGTAATCGTTGAATTCTTTCGTCTGTATTGGTGTATTTAGTATAGAGTTATAGACCGACCGATATCAGACTTTTGAGCCGATACCTATATATAGAACTTAACCGATGACTCCAATATATTCAGCCGATATTCAAAAGATATGGCACCGAGATCACGGCGCATTTTCGAAACTTCAAAGCAGCAGTGGTTCCCAGCCTATTTGAATGTCAGAGACGCATTTCAAACCTCAGAGTACTTATGGTGCCGCATGAAAACACTCGAGTAGGCTACCTATAACGAAAATTTAGGGGCAGCTAGCCCACCTCTGGATCTCACCATCCAGCTAATTCTAAAGCATGCACAATTTGCACATGCACAATGGACTTATGTGGCCTTGATAGACGCAGATTGCCGAGTGCTATTCATTGAAATGAACTGAAAATGCATATTATTACTATAACATACTATTATGTCGCTAAGTGACAGCTCTGCACCTATTCCTGCACTTAATGCACAAGTTTGCAGTGGAGTATACGCTAGGGCAGAGGTCTCAAACATGCGGCCCGCCGGAGCATTTCGTGCGGCCCGCGACGACATTTCAGATTTTCATAAATTTTTGAACATATAAGTGCCACATATATCTTTTCTAGCTGTAAAGTGAAAATCCCCTCTTAAATTGCTCCGATAGCCTAAAACTACTCATCAAACTTTACTATAGGCGACCATGCAGTAGAGATTCCCTATTTTGCCACATTTCCCATTCACGATGATAAACCCTGACCGTTAGACGATATTCGTTTACAGCACTATGCTTAGACGATTCGTGACTGAAATTTGTGAGTTAGACTGGGACGCGACCTTTATTTAAATTACTCAGACTCGGGCTGACTCGATGGTCAATTGAAAATGACCGGAGTGGACTCGGATGGACTCGGAAAGCCGTGACCTGGTTAGAACCATGGACGCAACAAACTAGTCGCGTGTCATGAGAATAGTAATATATATCAGAAGGTCGCAGCTTAACATTCGCTAACTAAGCAAGTATTTATGGCAACCATTGGCAATCTGTTAGTTACATCTTGGGTTGCTAAACCATGTTAATAATGCCACTCAAAGGTATCGAGTACGTACACCGTAGTGGTAAGCTCCAACGATGTAGCGATGTTGTTCGGCGTTCCGAAATTTCTATAACTATGACACATTCATCAATATATTTATATTGTTATTTTCTGCTCCAATATTCGAAGGTAATTGACCATGAGCGTAATAACCCACTTATATCAGGAGTATACGCCCAAATCCTGGATTGGGCTGCACTGCTAAACCCCAAATGCCGTGATAGCAGATTAATCTCTATTATCAATCTGTTAAATTCATATTATTCATAGTAGCTGCAATATTATAACGCGATAGCTTTCAGGATAACAATATATATTTGGCGATGGGTTACCATATTTTGGAAACGGAGGACACTTTTTCAAAATTTTCAAACCCAGCAATCCAGAGAAAAATCTTGAGAAAATGGTAGGCTAATTTTTCCCACTTCATGAGCGGTTGACTAAAAAAACGGTTAACTTTCTCGCTCAGCGGCCAAAATACAGTTTTTTCCTTAACGTTTACAGGTGGTTGACTAAAAATAAATAAAAAAGTCATCTTTCCGGCTCAGCTCCCGAAAAACCCGCCGAAGCTTTACTGCGGTGCTGTTTTACTGTATCTCACTCCAATTTCACAGTAAATTTCACCAAAATTCTCAAAAAAGTGGACAAAATCTCAGAAATGATGAGGACATTTGGGCGTCCTTGGAGGACATTTTCAAAAACCTGAAAGTCTAAAAAGAGGACAAATCTTCCTAGAGGACGTATGGTAACCCTAGTATACGCTGAGTAATATTGGATTTATTGCAATTTATACTTGACTATGAGCTGTTATTTTGATGGTAGCGAAATTGTGTCGAAATTTACTATTCACAGAGACGATATTTAAAGGTCTATGACCAGCAGAACTCACGATACATCCTTGTCTGACGAGTATTAATCAATGCGTTATTTGTCTGCAAGAATTCTCTTTCCTGGTTTTCAGAAGCGGCCTTGGGTGGCTAGACATAACTGATATCCCTGATTTTTGCATTCATATACATAAATTGACTATAATTATCCATAGAAACAAACAAACTAACTATTATATTCAAGTAGTATTTAGAGGTCAGCCAGAGCCGCAAGAAGGGTACCTGGAGCCTCGGGAATCACTGCTTCAGAGTATATATTTGAACAGGTTTACAGCCACTGTTATGCTTGGACAAATGGATGTGAAATAAACTAAAAAGGCTGCCGAGTTAACTGGTAATCTTATGAACACTGAACAGTGGACACCTGTGAGCTATAAGCCTTAGTACGCCTATATCAATATTCCCAGCCTGGCAGTCGCAGATTATAGTTCTCTGACTCCCTATACTGCCGTGTTTTGACCTCACGAAGATTGCTTATATCTAATGGCCGATATCGATAGCTATTGCAACCTAGACTCGATAATATCGGCGAACCGGTAATTGGTTGGGCACTCGGGCTCTAGAATTTTGTAGACCCTAGTATGCAACAACCATTATACCTTTTGCAAAATAACAATAACGTTGATTTTATAATCAAAATTAGCAACGGTTCCGAAATTGTCATCCACCCAAAACACCAGATGTTCAGCGATCGACGATGGCGTGTCGAATTATGCATGCATGCGGCCTGCAGGTCAAAGTGGTACAGAATTTCGACGTGTATTTTTCAGCTTCTTACTCTGCATGCATGCCGTCATTGTCGTGCCCACTGAGCTATGCCCAGTGTTGCCAGTGCCCAGTGTTACCAACTTCGGACGGACAAACATCGCTAAAACTGGTGTGGAAAATCGCTAGATGTCGCTAAATCCTGAATAGCTTCTTGGAGGAACTGACCGATCAAAGGCCATTGGCAAACATCTATATTAGATAATCCGATTTGTGCGAATATTTATCGAGACGACAGATTTCGCGTCGTTGGGAGGGGCCGTTCACACTTCCATTTGTGTGCCTTGGAATCGACTTTTATCAAAATACACCAACCCAAACTCTGTCAATAAAAGGAGTTCGTGAAGGAGTAGAGCCTACATTGAACGCTCTCTCATTCAAAATTTCATGCTGGTGACGTCATATTTTGTTATACGATTGTTGATATACAATGTTCTTTCCAATTCCCTACCAGTTGGTGACGATTACCCCTGACGAGTCTCAGCCGAAAATATTCGGGTTTATTTCAATATGAATATGAATGTGAATATACTATTCAATTGTGTAATCCTGAATCAAAATTGCTAAAAAACATCGCTAAATCTGCATTAATTCTCAAAGTTGATAGGTATAACCAGAATATCCATGCAGTCTCGTCAGCTGTATGTCAATCGTCTGTTTCAAATGGCACTTATGATATTTCTAGTTCGTAATACGCAATATTCATGACAGTGATCTCAAAACATGACCAAATGTGCAGTGCATTTCAACAAAGAAGATCGCTCCGCGCAATGATCGCCCTGCGTGACCAGATTTGCAGTCATGTGACCACTCATTACATTGGTGTGACACAAACTACCGCTGAAAGGGAATATGAGGCGGAAAGCATCAGGTATACATGTGCCTTGCTCGATGAGTCCGCGAATACGTGATGTGATATACCGATGATTGCGGAAAGGATCTTGCCTTCCCTTAACTGAGTAGAAATACTTGAAAACTACATGCACCGGGTTTGCCGGCCATGTAGCGATGCACACTTTAGAAAATTTAGCAGGGCCGACCCACTGAGGACATACCACTACCCAGGGCCGAAACTGCACTTCGTCAGTCCCCCCCCCCACCCCCCCCAAAAAAGAACGTCGGTCTTGCCCCCCCCCCCCCGCTAATGTAGGGCACATAGGGCAGTTTTGGGGTCAAGGTTTTCACGTTGCCGAACTTTGGGGTGCCCTTCTCGGCGTCCCATGTCGGTCTAAACTTTATATGTCTTGTTGCAACGTGGCGCGGTAATGGCCGACACCTAAATGTAGCCTATGTTGTTAATAATATAGTATTAACCGTAAAAACTAAATCGCGCGGAACGTGAAAAAAAGTTGCACAGATTTTCAAAAAAATACTCTCTAATTTATGTTCATTCACGAAATACTTTTTGGTCCCCTTCGAGCTCACCCCCCCCCCCCCCGCAATTGGGGGTTTGGGGTGAGGCAGTTACGGTCCTGCCACTATACCTATACTGCGGTTGACCTTCCAATTACATTTCTATTTACCGATCCATCCTTCTGATCAATGGTATAACAAATAGGTTATTTTTGTTACTTTATCTTACACGAATCCGATAGAAAACTCGGCATTAATGTGGGGGGAGGGCGATTCAAACCCCGTCCCTCCATTGGATCCCGATTGAATTTGGTACGGATAGCGTTATGGTAGCCTACTACCAGTGCTACGTGGTCGTAAAGAATTCATATATCGGACCTTGTATAGCACATTACATTGGGCGAACATGATTGTGATTGTGAATTCAGACATGGGGTGATTACATCACGAATGTAATCGATTGCGATTACGATTACTTGTGAATCCCGCGATTACGATTACGATACGATTACAGCGAAATCAGGAAGTAGTCGATTACGATTACTTTTCAAAAGTAATCACGATTACTCACGATTACATTTGTTTTGCTTCTTAGAACTAATTTCAGAAGAGTTATTGGAAGACAATATAAATAAGGCTTGTGATGAAAAGGTCTCATGTCTCCATGAGATAACAACTTTCTTTATAAATCGTACGTCATTTGCTTGTTACGTCATAATGCACCCATTGCCCACCTTTATGCAGGACTATTCGTCGCACCCAGCGATTTGCATTCTTGCCAGGTCCGTAACTGCCACACCCCAAACTCCTCAATAGGACAGGGAGCGAGCTCTAAGGGGACTCAGAAGTATTTCGTAAATCAACGTATTTGGAAGAGGGTTAATTAACTTGAAAATTTTCTTCGAGCTTCGGGATTTAATGTCTCTAAATAGCTTGATTTTGAAATGCATACCTTTCCCCCTCAAGAAAAAAAACATGCATAATTTATAAGAATAGGCATTTCGGTGGCGGTCATTACCCCGCCACGACACACTAAACGACGTATGCAATTTCGGCCAACATGCAACTCCACAAAGTGTGCTACCAAAGAATGACCTTGGCCAAAACGTTGGGTATGTGTCTATTGTCAGTAGCCGTGCTCTGTGGGCGTGACGAATAGTCCGGTCCTTCCAATCTGAGCCCCAACAATGCAAATACCACCCGGGGCACTCACAGAGGAATGCAGACATGACAATTTGTGTGTGCGTCTCACGACAGTTTTTCCTTTAGTCTGCTACGTTTGGGCGACTACAGTATCTTTTGATTATATAAAAGACGGGAGGTCACGAATTAACAACATACAATAATGAAATTATAACAACATACCAGATGCTATAATTATGAATTACTTGCCACCAGCTCTACCGGTCAATCTGAATGAATAGCAATATAATGCAATTACTATTGACGAAATTCAGTCATCAACTTGAAAACTGACCCCCCTATGAGGCCCCAATACCCAGGGTTGTAATGACTCGAGTCATGACTCGACTCTAGTCGCGATTTTTTGGTGACTAGACTTGACTCGAGTCATTTTTTGTATTGACTCGACTTGCACTCGAGTCATTTTGCATGACTCGAACCAAGTCATATGACTCGAGACTAGAACGGCCAAGACAGACATTCCATGTAACTTCGAAGAATAGTAAAGTTACCACATTATTTGTATTTCGTCTATCAGTCCTCATACTTGGAAATAGGGCTGTAAACTGTGAAAACTGATGAAATTTACTATATTATGAATACGAGCCATTCTATATCACTCGAGCAGAGTTGAAAAAAGTGGGTTGAACCGGACTGATCAGAAAACTGAACTGTGAACATAACGACTTGGACTCGTACTCGAGTAAAAAAATATGATTCGGACTCGACCCTATACCAGCTGACTTGGACTCGGACTTGACTCGGGCGTGAATTGAAAATGACTCGACTTGACTCGAGTCAAAACTATAAAAGTGAGATTGACTTGTGACTCGGAACATTGTAACTTGGTTATTCAACCTTACCAATGCCAACGTTTGGAGTGGGGGACGAATTTCTGTTTTGGTCCTGATTGTACCTACAACCCACGCTAACATGGTGTATAAGCGGATGGCTATGGCGACAGGTATAAATGTCGAGTGAAGAATTGTGAAATAACGATTGGCGCCCGTTTCAAGTAGTGATATGAGAATAAGATAAAGTGAGCTTAAAATTCTACCTTCCACTTAATACAGATACTGCAAGCTGCCGTTATGTCGTTACGAGAAGCGGCAAAGAACGGCTCGGTTATGATATATAAACGCAGATGTTGATTTTAACCATCGTTATGTTTTATTTGACGAGTACAAATCTTCAAATCTTTGTCCGGTGTACGTACAATAGATACGTATACCACATAGATAGGCTTACTGCTCGCCAAGCAGCGACGGTCAAACTGCGTTTAACTATAAGCATAACCAAATATCAATATATAAGTTACCCAGTTCCTCAAAAAGACGTTAAAGCACTTGTCCGCTATCACTGCGAAAGGGCGTGGAACATTGAGTATCAATCCGATACCAGAGGTTCCCACTACAAACAGTTTGTGGAATCAATTTTCGTATTACCGGCTCAGGCATCCATTCGAGTATACGACCGTATATTATTCCGTCTGAGGACGGGTCATTGTCTCCTGAACTCGCATTTATACCGTATCAACTGCTCGGATACTCCCAACTGTGGAACATGCGGCACTCCAGAAACAGTATAGCATTTTATATCATATTGTTCTCGATTTGATTTTCACCGTCGATTTCTAGTTGAATCGTGCAACTATTACGGCATCGTATTTTCTCTTGAGAATGTTCTCACGTCTCCCCAACTGGTTACCCCGGTGGTGGAATTTGTTCTGTCGTGTGCGAAATATCTTTGAAATATTGTTTACGCTAATCATCTCGTACGTGGCGCAAAAGACCTAATCGGTTATAAGCGCCACTATTCCAATGATAATAATAATAATAATAATATAAGTTACTATTTGAAACTAGGCAGAGTGGTGATTAATATATTGCTGCGAGGTAGTGGCGTCTGGAGTTTATTGATAACCTGATATACAGCGTGGCTTACACTGTTCTAACAATCACACAACAATGTACATCGAATATATATTTACTGCGTGTTGATACTTCTTACGCAAGGACGAGCAAAGCTAATACTTCTGACGTAATAATGAGCAGTGGCGTTCGAAAATCAACCGCTTGCGCCATCAATAACCTGGTATATTATCTCTTCCTTGTTCACGAATGTTCGGTTATGTCATATTCATTGTACAAATAAAAAGTAATCGTTCTTTCAGGTTTCACAAAGAAATCGATTAGAAATGTGATTACTTTGGATTTTTTTCGAATGTAATCTATTGCGATTACGATTACTTGAAAATGCTGCAATCGTCGTAATCGATTACGATTACTAATCGCGATTACCCCATGTCTGATTGTGATTACTCCTATTGTGTTGGGGGTCAATCACAATAGTTCTGGAATTTGACGAGTTTATTGAACTATACACTGTACACTTTTGCGGCGGGAAGTTATGGCGAAATTCACTTAAGGGCAATTCCCTGCACAGACAACCGATGTTCCCACCACTACCTCTTCAAATCTCCTGAAATTTGGTACACGCCCAGATGAGCTAATTCCAAACAGGATGAACTTTATTTCATGAAAATTGGACTTTGGGGTCAAAAGTTACGTCACTTTGAAAATTGACAATTTTCTGCTCATTTCGGGTCTGCACTTTCAGGTTTTATCAATGAAATATTCAAGAAGGTGTAGCTAGATGATAGACGACAGTTGAGATACGGTACTTGGATTTATTTGAAGCTTGTCTGATCGTCTATATTTCCAAGTGAAATTTATTGCCCTGTAGGTTAGAGTCAAAGGTTAAAATGAGGGGGAATTTGGTCAATGGTCTAAAATCAGTCAGGCGTTACACGATTTAGACTGCGGATTGCGCAAAAACATATTAAAATATTTTGGAAAATAGGATCTCTAATGAAAGTTTGCTTCAAGGAGACTTCGTTCATAGCTGTTTGATTTTGGTTTTCAGATCGTAAAGTGATGAAATTGCAGTTTCAAGAGCACACTTCATTTTCACATGGAAATACAGTGGTAGTAAGGTGTTTTCGGACATCTATTCTGGGGTGCGTGTGGACATCATATCTGGGGTGTGTTCCGACATCATGTCTTGGGTCTGTTAGGACTGTGTTGCCATTCGAACATCGTGTCTGGGGTGAGTTCGGCCTGTTTTGTCCCTCGGACATCGTGTATGAGGGGGTTGTTCAGACACCATGCCTGGCGTGTGTTAGGACTGCGCTGTCATTCTCACATAATATCTGGGATATGTTTGAGTTGCGCCAGACATGACTCAGACCTGATATCTGCGCACTAATTTTATCCGGACATGCTCCGGAGCTGATACCTGCCCACTAAATACCCCTAGGCATGGTCCGAACCGGATATCTGTGCGCTCAATGGACACAGATATGCGTCAGACGTGAAACCCGCGTCCTAAACGACGCGTTTTTGCTGATATCTGCAATAGCTGGGTATATCCACAGTAGTGGTAGCTGAGTATATCCACATTCACAGTAGAGATAGCTGAGTACATTCAAAGCTATCACTACTGTGGTTATACTCAACTATCACCAGGGTTGTAACCAAGTCACAAGGCTCCGAGTCACAAGTCAATCTCACTTTTATATTTTTGACTCGAGTCAAGTCGAGTCATTTTCAATTCCCACCGAGTCAAGTCCGAGTCCAAGTCAGCGAACAGAGGATCGAGTCCGAGTCATGGTATTATGACTCGGGTCCGAGTCCAAGTCATTGTGTTGACTGCTCAGTTTCCAGTTAAAGTCTTCCTAAACCCACTTTTTAAACTTTGTTTGGTGATATTGAATGGTTCGCATTTATAATATATCAGTTTTCCTCACTTTTAGCAGTTTCTGGTCGCATTTTCAAGCACCAGTACCAACAAACGAAATCCCAATAATGTGTTGGCTTCGAAATTACAATGAAATGTCTGTCTTGGTCGTCAGGTCTTAATCTCGAGTCAATGACTTGCTTCGAGTCATGCGTAATGACTCGAGTCCAAGTCGAGTCAATACACAGATTGACTCGAGTAAAGTCGAGTCATTTCCGTATTTTGAGAAAATGACTCGAGTCGAGTCGAGTCATCCGAAAATCGTGACTCGAGTCATTACAACCCTGGCTATCACTGCTGTAGATATACCCAGCTATCGCAGATATCAGCAAAAAACGCAAATACAGAGGTCATATATAGGCTAAATGTCGTTTAGGACGTGGGTATCACGTCTGACCCATTTATGTGTCCATTATGCTCGCAGATATCAGGTCCGGACTATGCCTGGGGATATTTGGTGCGCAGGTATCAGCTACGACACATGTCCATATTTAAAGAGTGTGCAGATATCAGGTCTGAGGCATGTTTGGCGTATCACAAACATATCCCAGACACGATGTCCGAGTAGCAAACACAGTCCGGACACACCCCAGGCATGATGTCCGAAAAGTTTCCAGACACGATGTCTGAATGACAACACAGTCCGAGCTCACCCCAGATATTATGTCTCGGGTGTGTTCTGACTGTTTTGCATGTGTCGTAGCTGATACCTGCGCACCAAATACCCCCAGGCACAGTCCGGACCTGATATCGTGTCTGGGGAGAGTTCGGACTGTTTAGTCCCTCGGACATCGTGTATGAGGGGGGTGTTCAGACACCATGCCTGGCGTGTGTTAGGACTGTGCTGTCACTCTCACATAGTATCTGGGATATGTTTGAGTTGTGCCAGACATGACTCAGACCTGATATCTGCGCACTAATTTTATCCGGACATGCTCCGGAGCTGATACCTGCCCACTAAATACCCCTAGGCATGGTCCGAACCGGATATATGCGCGTCTAATGGACACATACATGCGTCAGACGTGATACCCACGTCCTAAACGACATTTGGTCTATATATGACCTCTATATTTGCGGTTTTTGCTGATATCTGCGATAGCTGGGTATATCTACAGCAACGATAGCTGAGTATAACCACAGTAGTGATAGCTTTGGATGTACACAGCTATCTCTACTGTGAATGTGGATATACTCAGCGACCACTACTGTGGATATACCTAGCTATCGCAGATATCAGCAAAAACGCGTCGTTTAGGACGCGGGTATCACGTCTGACGCATATGTGTGTCCATTAGACGCGCATATATCCGGTTCGGACCATGCCTAGGGGTATTTAGTGGGCAGGTATCAGCTCCGGAGCATGTCCGGATAAAATTAGTGCGCAGATATCAGGTCTGAGTCACGTCTGGCACAACTCAAACATATCCCAGATACTATGTGAGAGTGACAGCACAGTCCTAACACACGCCAGGCATGGTGTCTGAACACCCCCCTCATACACGATGTCCGAGGGACTAAACAGTCCGAACTCTCCCCAGACACGATGTTCGAATGGCAACACAGTCCTAACCGACCCAAGACATGATGTCGGAACACACCCCAGACATGATGTCCACACGCACCCCAGAATAGATGTCCGAAAACACCCTACTACTACTGCATTTCCATGTGAAAATGAAGTGTGCTCTTGAAACTGCAATTTCATCACTTTACGGTCAAAAAACCAAAATCAAACAGCTATGAACGAAATTACCTTGAAGCAAACTTTCATTTAAGATCCTATTTTCTAAAATATTTTAATATGTTTTTGAGCAATCCGCAGTCTAAATCGTGTAACGCCTGACTGATTTTAGACCATTGACCAAATTCCCCCTCAATTTAACCTTTGACCCTAACCTACAGGGCATTAAATTTCACTTGGAAGTATAGACAATCAGACAAGCTTCAAATAAATCCAAGTACCGTATCTCAACTGTCGTCTATCATTTAGCTACACCTTCTTGAATATTGCATTGATAAAACCTGAAAGTGCAGACCCGAAATGAGCAGAAATTTTTCAATTTTCAAAGTGACGTAACTTTTGACCCCAAAGTCCAATTTTCATGAAATAAAGTTTATCCTGTTTGGAATTAGCTCATCTGTGCGTGTACCAAATTTCAAGAGATTTGAAGAGGTAGTGGTGGGAACATCGGTTGTCTGTGCAGGGAATTGCCCTTAAATGACCAGGAAAGTCACTATATACAGACGTTTCTATCCATGCACGCTACCTGAACGCATACCGCGGCGATGCGTGCTGACGCTATGGCGCGCATAAGATATGGTAAACGTGCATGATGATTGCCGTTCAAAATTGATTGATATCAGATATTTTCGAAAAAAATCCCTAGAATATCGCTGAATGTTTTTCGAAAGTCGCTAGATTTATCGCTAGTAGCTATAGATCGATATTATTTGTCGCTACTCGTGCCTGTCGTGGCGGGTTCAATACCCGCACTGCCTTTTTCGTATTCCCAATATTTTACTAATCTGTCTTTCTATTGGTCCAAACAGTACAACCATTGTTTCGTATAAACCAGAGTTGGATCAATTGTAATTTGTAATCGAGCTGAATGTAATAATTACATTTTTCAATGTAATTGTAATTGTAATGTAATTGTAATTGAAGCATTTTTATTTTGTGTAATTGTAATTGTAATTTGACAAAAATTTTGCTCAATTACAATTTCAATTACATTAAATTGCTATTGAGACCTGACAAGCACAACATAAAATAATTGACTTATAATGCATTCTCTTTAAATATCGACAAGGAATTTGGTGGATCCATTCGCAGAAGCCCTTGCGGGCGAAGTTTTTTATTTTTACCGCTATGCTGGCCCCGGCTGCCATTGTATTAGATTACTAACCAACGGATGGATTCGCAACACGTGACTCACGATTGAATACGCCGAGAAGCGAACTGCTGAGCCGGCTAAAAGCAGCAGAATTGATAGTCCCATAGCTGGAGATCCAAGCGTCGAAATTTGATATGTATGATCCTAATCGAAAGCTAGTGTCGCACTGATTCCGCAATAAAAGTATCTTTCCAGGCAATGGTACCATCCCAAAATAGTCGTGAAAGTCTGGGAATCGGCATTGTTCTGAACAATCGCTGGGCGTAATTGGTCATTGTTGTGGTCATGCTGCTGCGGCGCTCTCACTTTTCAGAACAGTCGGCCTTAAACGGCTATTTTGGAGCAGTTACATTGCCCTGACGAGATTTTAATTTGTATTTTCGGAATTAGTGCATCAATAGCTTACGATAAAGACCAGATGCATCAAATTTGGACGCTTGGATCGCCAGCTCTAGGACTACAAAGTTTGCTGCTTTTAGCCGGCTCTGCAGTATGTTTGTCGGTGCATTCATCCGTGACTCACATCTTGCGCATCTATCCGAGGGTTGGCAATCTACAATGCGATTTCAGATCACGATACTGCATCGTTACTTCGTCTGGCTAACTAACTAGACCACTGGAATTTATAACGTCTTATCTGACAAAGCACGGTTTTGTTTTTACTCCTCATCCTAATTCCTACGTCCCTCGATAAAAATAATATTATTTCTTTAATTATATACTATATACTTTCTTTAACGACATACTGCACCCTATCCTTAATCCTAACCCATAGGAAATTAGGTAAATAACATTTTACATTTCCAATTACGTGAGCCATAATTACCGACCATACAAAACACGCTTATATTAGGTGACAATGACATTTACTGGAGCCAGAAACTTTTCGCACCTTAATGTTCATTACATGCAATCCAGCAGTTTTTGAACAAGTAAAAATGTAAATGCAAACAAAAATTGTAATTTATGGTATCAGGAGCTTCTTTCCATTTGCATTTACCTGAATTTTACACACGCTGACGTCTTGAGAGCTACATTTCATTTGCGTTGATCAGTTTTGTCTATTTGTTTGATTGCGTTTCATTGCCCATCTTGCAGCCTATTCGTTGCTATAGTCATTGCCAGTCGCTCAAACTTTTGGTTGTTAACTGTCGCTTAAAAACGTTTCCTATGATTAGGAATAGTTCGAAAACGTTTTTCTTTTTATTAATTAACGGGTATTTGCGTATCATGAATGAAACATGAATACTTGAATTGTTGTTAATTACGACGCTACGGTTATCAAGGAGCACGGTTGAATTTATGATTATTCAATTACATGTTCAACAGCAGCAATTGTAATTGTAATTTGATATTTTTAGCATGAATTAATTGTAATGTAATTGAAACATGCAATTGAACTGAAATAATGTAATTGATCCAACTCTGGTATAAACCTATGTTTTCTCTCATATAGAGACTCATTTTATTACGCAACTCCGACGTACTTTCTGAAATATATCTGTATCGAGTAAATCTGTGGATTAAGAATTCGCCAACCTTTGGACAGCGAGTCATGAGTTGAGCTACCTCATCGCTTCAGGCACGACAAGCCGTCAGTTACACCAGGCCGGACCAAGCTTCCCAGTTGGCCATCGGCACGCCTGAACTGTCCCTAAGGCCTCAGAGCAGTGGCTCCCAACCTGTGGTACGCGAAGTTCTTCCATGTGGTACTCGAGTAGATTCTGTATTTTTTTCGACCGAAGAGAGTTGTTCAGGTGGGGTTGATTTTTTGAAGCCGCGCGTCGTCGTCGTGGTAAGGTCGTCCGTCGTCATGGGTAGGGGTAATCCCACTAATGACGGGCCTACGGAAGTGGTTCTCAAACTTGTTTAGACACGCCTCCCTTTCTGATATAGTGACCAATTTCGTTCCCCCCCTACCTTATCGCCATATCACAAAATCCAACCAGAAGCTAGCAATCCCGACGGATAGTTTGATGGAAACATCTACTTACCCCCACCCCATAGCAACCTAACTAAGAGATCTATCGACTACTCGGGACCTATCATCTGGAATGCATTACCACCACATATCCGTGAATTGCCTTATAATAGATTCAAAAAAGCCCTACTTGATCACCTCTTGTCGTTACACTAACACTGTTGCCCTACCTCGCCCAGACATTGCTTTATCGATCTTGCTACCATTGTTTAATTTTTTTTTATTTTCCTTTCTTAACTAAACATTTTTTTACAGCCAGACTGTTCAGAGTCAAGTGTACCTGTTTGATGCTGGTGTGATCAAACTAGATGACCTTCACGGTCTTATCGATCATTTCCTATCTAATACCGAATACTGTGCACGCATATTTTCTGTACCACCATCACTGCCGTTTGTTATGTATTTTGGTTCGATGAAAATAAAGACTCTCTCTCTCTGGCATGGAAGGTTATGCAATATGCATGTTGATGAGAGAATTCTCAAATAGGATATTCGGCCTATACACATTACACACAGCAATAACTGTATGAATTGGAGGTAAATTGCGAGGAGCGTCAAAAAATTCTCAGTTTACCGCAGCTTCGCGACACCCCCCCCCCAGTTTGAGAACCGCACTGGCCTACGGGGAAGAGATCCAGTCGTAAAAAAGCATTGGGATTCTTACACAAACCAAATTCCGTTTTAATATATTTGACTACAAGAATTATATTTGGATCGCCACTACAGAAATCATATATACTGCGCCTTAACATAGGCAGTTTATTTTCCGTTTCGCTGCCTTCAGCAGCCCATCACGGTGGAAATAACATTTTTGACCGCCTTCGGCGCGCGTAACTCATGCAGATTGTAGGTGGTACGCGAGCACTGCATAAAACCTCGAAATAGTACGCGGGTGGAAAAAGGTTGGGAACCACTGCCCTAGAGAATAGACGTGTTGGTGCTGACTGCTAATGCCCAATAACCTCCCGCTTCCTTATTCACATCTCCATCGTCCTCGCCCAAGCACACGTTGCATTTTATTCCTGTTGACATTCATACATTGAAATATTCCCAGAAGTGGTCAGTAGCCTGAACAGTGAATATTCCATATAGCTAAGACTTTATGAATGCATATTACACGATCTACAACCACGTTTGGATGATGAGGGTTTTCTAACCGAATCACGAGAGCATTCTCTGAATTTATAACTTTTGACTCCACTCTTTTACACTATTGTCGTGGAGTTGGTGTACGTCGTACGAGGTAGATATCGGAGTCCAAATTGCAGTGTTCAGTCACAATTGGACCTTCAAATTTTAAAACTGGATATAAGCTACTTTGATTCCATCGCGAAGAAATAAGGGGGGGGGGGGGCACATATTAGACGATTCCCTTGCTCTTCTCGTTCGCTTTCTTGTATACGTCTGTCACCGCGAAGACGCCGTAGGAACTAGCGAAACAGGAGAGGAGTCCAGATAAACTTTCAACGCTTCGAATCGTGCTACTGCTGAGAATCAAACTGAGCTTGCTAACGACGATTTACCCAACTACGCCCTCCCTATCCCCCATCCGTTCCTTTATTGATACAATTCGCAAAGATGCAAGGAAAGTAAGCCAGAGATGAGTGGCAAAACTCAAATCATAGACCAGAAGAACGTCACAATCAAGTCAGGCATGGCCTGTTTTTAGTAGGCCATGAGTCAGGTAAAACAAGCAATGCCGAAACCAGCAGTTCAGATCTCGCCAAATCCACCAAGATCTTGATCGTTCCATTTCCGCCAAACCAAGCAGCCTAATCGCATAGTTGACTCTTCCTCTGTTACCCGAGTTTTAGACGCATTTCCCGCTATCCGCGCATTCAGATTAATATGTCCATGTATTACAAATGAGGGCTCTAGTTCCTTTCGAAGTCGGCGCCATATGATGCCGAGTGATTATACTCCGTCCTATCAGTGATCGATTAGCATATAGTTGACTTTTCCAAGATTTAGAAATGTTTTCCACTGTGCTCCGCTAATTCAGATATCTTTATGTTCATTGTTCATATTTCGCAATTTTCATAATAAGATAACGCTGTTCCCTCAAATTACTGACAAGTCACTTCCGCCTCTACTCTGATTCCATAACCGAATGTTGTGTTCCGCTATTACAGCGTCCACTTTCCTTCTATTCCGGTTTTAAGGAAGTCCGGAAGGCTTCCCCAACATAATCAATCAACCAACTAGACATAACTACAATAGTCAAGAATCGACAGAAACCGTACGGTAATAACACGGAATTTCTCCCTCCTTGGCTCAACGCGGCATCACGAGCCTGCGTCAGCTTCCCAGCAATATGAATCAGCATATCTCCTAAAATCATAACAATGACAGTTCATTTATTCCGTATTCTCGCCCTTCGAAATCTCGTCTGTAGTCCAAGAAGATCGGGTTTTCGTCACGTCATGACAGTGAGAAATTCCTACATGGTATTTTAGTCTTGACAGATGATAGTCTGTAGCTACAAATCGGAATAACACACAATACAGCGCTACAAGTACAATTTTTATTTAATAACCACGACACTTATATAGGCATAACTCAGTTGAGCTACGAAAAAAATTGACCTAACATATCTTGGGCAATTTAACACCTATGACATGTTGCGTAACCGCGGTAATCGATCTGCGACGCCAAAGCGCTCTCGCAGCAGCACACTCGACTGACGAGCGCTTTCTGAACTGCGAGCGAAAAACAGACGGGTGACGCTTTTATTACCACGTGACTATTTTTCACCAATCACGCGCGAATGATTTTCGAGACAGTATAAATAGAGCGACTCGGCCGGCCATTGCTCTGGACGCGGGCCGCAGAGAAATGAAAAGGCTGGCTGTTATGATGCTTTTTTATTGCGTTTTGAAGCCATCGGCATGTATAAAGTAGCTGGTGATAATCTATTATGTGTCGACTGCCGACTGAATCAAAATAATTGGCTAACTATTAGATTTAGCCCCAGATTAATTGAGATAAAATTTAGGCGTATCCAGTGAGGTTGCGTAACGACACTACTACGAGTAAGCATCAGACCGTTACGAACGCTTCAGATGTAGATACGCGCGCTTTTTCGTGACGCGGCTTCAGCCGTAATGTACCCGTCTTTCAAATGTATGCTTGAAAAGCTTAAGCTCTGCCTAGCTGGTTACAGAACATTGAATGTGACCTCTACCACTGAATTGGAATCGCCGTACTACCGATACTAACCCAAGCCCTAACTTGTATCAACGTTGTGCGCTATCCGCGTAGGAATGTCGTAGGTACGTGCTGCAGAAATATGTCAGTCCACTCGGATACGCATCATTAATATACGAATATTATCGCAATTGAATTACAGTGGATCATAATTTGATTGAAAAGAGGAGTGATCGGTATATTGAATTTGCAGTTACTATGCAGCAATATTTATTGATATATTTAAAGAGCTTCTTGGAGGTACGGAACTTCTATATATACAATTCGGTCATTGATTATATATGATATATCGTCATGTTGAAGATGTAGAAATTATGCAGTATTTGGTACCCATTGAGCCCCACCAAAGCATAATGTACCGCCACTTGAACTTCTAAATATGCGTCGCTTCGGTTTATTTGCTGACTGAGGAAGAAAGGACTAATATTCTACAAAATGTACCAAACTGCCTGTGGAAGTAGGCCTAAGTACACCCGACTGGCGCAGATTCAGACCATGAGACCAGCTTTATCACCAGAACTGAAGTCCCGGTAGCACTTGATAATTAATCAGCCCCTTGAAACACATATACTGGTAGGTGTCCATTATCTAATAGTTTGTAGTTTGAGGCTGAGTAAGAATATTGGAGCTATATTGCTTGAAGGAATGAATTTACATTTAAAGCTGAGTGGATCATGAATCAAAGTCTTACTGAGTAAACTGCTGTTACGGCAGATTCTGTTTTGCCCTGTTATTGGGGAGTCAATCCGTGTCAGTTCTCCCGGCCACTGTAACCACTACCTCGGAATTTTATGAAAATTGGTATGCTTACAGAACTTTATTTTCTGATTTGAGAAAAGTAGATATTATCAAAATCGGTCAAATAGAATAGAAGATATGGCCCTCCAAAAATTGCTGTTTTTGTAATCGCTCAAGCGGAAAAAATGCTAAAAATTTAGACATGTCATTTAAAGTTGCCATATTTTGGTCAAATTAGGGGTGTTGAGTGTGATACTTTCAAACTTGGTCATTTACACCCTACTTCATACTTATACCCCTTGCTCGACACCTGAGGTTGCATAGCTTGACCTGTGACCCCATGATTTTGTTCGCACCTTCAGAAATCACTCACGCGTGACGGCATTTTCAATTGCAAATATCTCTTGCTGACCAGGTGGTAACACCAAGTTTGAGGTGTCGTTATAAGGCTCATGTAAAGGACTTTTGAAATCAACAATAATACTAGTGGGGAATTAATCGAAACAATCCAAAAATTTGTTGTAAAACAGTCTTTAAAAAGTTGTCACGTTTTTGAAAATTTTTACTATTATACACTCATAACAGGCTGCAAGCCCATTGATTAAGTCTTGTATTTCTAGTATAGGATCCGTTTTCGAAGCTGGTTCTCACAAAAAGGTTTTCCACTACCAAAAACAGAAATTAAAAATAGATCATATTTTATCAATTAAAAATTGGATATGTCAAAAGAAAATTTTAATCTCAATGTTAAAGCAAAGGTTTTCAAGGTGATGAGATGCCAGAATTAGTGGAGATGGCAGACAAATAAAGTGAAAAATTGTAATGAAGCAACTTTCGAAAATATAATATAAAAAGAAAAATCCATAACCCAAATTCATCAAGAGCTCAAATCATTCGAGTCCTAACAATGGCTCCAGAAAATCTCAAAATTTTTGAGCAAATGAAAGGTTGGTGAGAGATGCCAAAGAGCAAGAAAAAGACAATGAAGTTTGTTCTTTGCCAGCACCACGAAAAGGAAAGTAACTTTCAGAAGAAACTAGGAACTAACATGCATATAACATGTTTCAATCTAAATTATCATCTTACACTCATAAAACAAACTCTGTAGAATACCTAATTTCACTTTTATTCTATCTGTCAATTACTTTGTATGGAGGGTAATCGGTATAATTCAAACAGATAATTGCTCACATAGAATGTGTTGATTATTTTAAAAAGATTTTTAAGAACGTAAGGGAATTTTGCTGCACAGTTTGAGTTGAATACACAATACTTTGAAGCAGATATCAGAATACTGGATGTGTCCTAGATGCTTCAACACTAACTCAGCATTTTGGTCTTAATTGAGAGCTAGTCCAATATTTAAATCAGGGTTTTGCTGTTTAAACAGGGCCTTCAATTCTTTCAGAGTACATAAAAGTTGATGTTTTTCTTGATACACATTCTTTTTAATGCCAACTCGGTCTTTCATTCCTATCATCATCCTGCTACATTCGTTGTTTTAAAAAAAAATTACAACCTTTTGAATTTTTTCCTCCTTTTCATGGTGGTGGCAAAGAATATCCGTTGTCTTTTTCCCAACTCTTTGGCCTCTCTCACCATCCTTTCACTTACTCAAAATTTTTTTTTCTTCACCAATGTTACTGGAGCCATTGTTAGGACTCGAATTTTTGGAGATCTTGTTCAATTTGAGTTACAGTACTTCTTTTTTCCAAACCTGATTTATTTCTATTTTTCACTTTATCTGGCTCTACTAATTCAACTTGAAATACCCTGACAACTTTGCTTTACAATTGAGATTTATTTTTGAATTTTTTGGTCTTGTCCCATTTTAAATTAATATAATAATAATACATTTTGAATTATTGATGATTTCTGCTTTTGGTAATGGAAAAACTTTTTGTGACAACCAGCTTCCAAAATACGAATATTCATGCTACAAATAGAAGACTGACACCTGTTATGTTAAGTAAAATTGCAACAATTTTCAAAAACTCAACAATTTTTTCAAGACTGTTTCACAACGAATTTTTCGAATGTTTCGATTAATTCCCCACTAATATTATTGTTGATTTCAAAAGTCCTTTACAAGAGCTTTCCAACGACACCTCACACTTGGTGATACCACCTGGTCAGCAAGAGACATTTGAAATTGAAAATGCCGTCACGCGTGAGTGATTCCTGGAGGTACAAACAAAATCATGGGGTCACAGGTCAAACTATGCAACCCCATGTGCCAAAAAATTGGTAAGAGAATGAAGTAGGATGTGAATGGCCAAGTATGAAATTATCACCTGTAATACCCTTAATTTGACGTAAATATGGCAAATTCAAATTACATGTATAAATTTTATACATTTTTTCCGCTTGAGCGATTACAAAAACAGCAATTTTTGAACGGCCATATCTTCGATTCTAGTTGACCGATTTTGATGAAATTTGTTATTCTGAAATCAGAAAATGAAGTTTTCTATGCATGCCAATTTTCATGAAAAACTGCAAAAATTGGTTACATTTTTCCGTTTTTCTGGTGAACTCGACATGGAGTTACTCTGGGGGAGTCATAGAATTGATATAAGTTCTGCTTGAATCGTAGCATATTTTATTCTGTGAAACAATTTTTTATATGGATGTATTTGCAACCTGTATCAAATATCGATTTATTCATGCTGTGTTGAGCATCACCTTCAATTTAGAATGTCAGACCATCAAAATGTATCTTTGGTTTTGTACGGCAATAAAGTTTTTATCAAATCAAAAGGATCGGCTAATCAGCTTAGCCTATTTTTGATTTTTATGCTGTATCTTGTTGGATTGAATTTCAACGCCGACAGCTGCTATAATGTAATCGTCTATTGAATTTATGTTGTAGCGTTGCAGTCGTTTTATTTTTTAGGGTACCAATATTCAGTTACCAGAAAAACACCACAAACGTCTCAAGAGAGCACATTGCAAAATGTACAAATGTACAAAATACATCTGAATTGATTTCTATTTATGTTATTGTACTCAACACCCGAACATATGTTATGTATTCATTTCATTACCATTCAAAACCATAATTGTGCATTTACGTGTTAAGAGTGCGGTTACATACACATTGACCATTGCATTGATGATTATCTATTTTTTAATTAATTGGACAAACTGATGTCGGCAATGCAATACAATATAAATGTGAATTGTGATCAATCACTTGGCTAAACACAGCATTGCACTTACTCTCATTTCATAGTAAATGAGCATACTTGGTTGTGGGTTATGTTTACAAAAAAATTCTCTGCTGAAGTTAAGATTTGAACAGTATCTTTTTTGTTGTGTTAAATCACTAGCAGTATAGGCTCAGTCTGAATCTGGGTTAGCCTCAACCCTCTAAGGTTCTGCTTGAAGAAATGACTTGTATGCCTAGTTTTAGGGCTGGGCAAAATCGAGTAACTGAGTGATTCGATTCTGAATCATGTAATATGCTTCGAGTCGAGTATCACTCATTATGACGTCATACCAGAATGTAATACGTCAAAGATCAAATACGTACCGTTTATTCCACCACAAAGAATATAATGCGTGTTATCCATCTCATAAAAGATACTTTGGTATTTTTTCGACTATAAATGTTATATTCAGCATTATACAGCAGCATTTGTTGGCTGACAACACTCAAGTTGTGTGCACACTGCTGGTGGCAAACCGTGTTGCTTCATTCTGACAATGTTGTCTATATCACAATTTTTCAGCTTGCGCTTCTTGATATAAGAATCATGCAATGTCCAAGCAGTCTTGCTTCAGCTAGGATATTGCGGTACGTTGACCATAAAACTATGTCACTATTTGTTTCATTTGACCATTTATGATTCACAATGAGCAGACGATGGTCCGTTTACAACGGTAGGCCTATAAAGTAGGCTACAAGCTGTAAAATAACAAATGATAAGTTCACCGACAGCGCAAAATCTACGATACAAACGAAATGCAGAGGTCGAAAAATGTTTGACTTTGTGAACAATTTTGACAAATTTTGACCTAACGCTACAATTTTGACCGAATTTTGACTTTTTTTGACATGTCAAAAAAAATTGCCCTAGTCATAACCATTTTATATTCTTGCTAACCAGCTTTTCATTTGTGTCTCCCAGATTATGATAAATTCCTGCATATGAGCTTGAGCGGTTTGAACTCAATTTGGCGTTGGTATTACAGAAATTCTTTCTGAGAATTTCTTGTAACAAACATTCGATATGGTGAGCATGAATGCGCATGATATAGAATATGGAGTTCGGGGCATAATGTTCATTTAATCCACAGTCGGCAGCTGATGTGATTCAGTCAAATGCTCAAAGTAGTGTTAAGGATATGGATACAATGTCTACGCCTTCATCTGTGCAATCATCTGACGATATCAGAAGACCCAGTCTGGATGAAGGGTCTGAGCAAAAATCGAAGCGTGGTCGATTAACTAACCAGCTGGAATACCTCAAAAAGAATGTGGTCAAGCCCATTTGGAAGCATCATTTCGCGTGGCCATTTCATAAACCTGTTGATCCTGTGAAACTCAACCTACCGGTGAGTTGCCAAAGAGTCTTGTTTCTCGCCTGCAATGCATGTTTGAGAGCTTACTTTTCAATTCTAAGGACTACTTTGAAATTATCAAAACTCCAATGGACATGGGTTTAATCAAACGGAAACTGGAGAGCAATGCATATTGGTCGGCGAAAGAATGCATCCAGGATTACAATCTCATGTTTTCGAATTGTTATATTTATAATAAGGTAAAATTAGTGTAAAGCCATACGTAAGTAAATGATTTTTCAATCGCATCGTGATGTTCTAGCCTACGGACGACGTGGTTCTGATGGCGCAGACACTAGAAAAGCATTTTTTACAAAAGATCAAGGATATGCCCCCAGTGGAGTTTGAAATTGATCCACCTAAAAAAGGGAAAAAGGCTCCTCGTCCTCCACCCACCAATACAATGACAAGAAGACACACTGCTGAGGCACTGGTAAGCAGGATTTGTTTTTCAGTTATACAATTTGCAATTGAATAGTATATTCATATTGAAATGAACCCGAATATTTTCGGCTGACACTCGTCGGGGGTAATCGTCAGCAACTAGTAGAGAATTCAAAAGAACATCGTATATCAAAATATGACGTCATCAGCATATTTTATGTTACGATTGTTGATATACGATGTTCTTTTGAATTCTCTACTAGTTGCTGACGATTACCCCTGACGAGTGTCAGCCGATAATATTCGGGTTCATTTCAATACGAATATACTATTCAATTTTATACTGAAGTTCTGTACCTCCAAGAAGCTGATCAGTTATACAATTCAATAAGTTGATGAATGTTAGTTTATTGTCTTAACGTTAATATGTAATTATCAACTTTATCCGCAAAACATTTTTTCTTTCCTAGCAGCTAGTCAAAGGATGCAACTGCAGTGCTGACAATGGTTGTTTGTGGTAAACTGGCATAATTAGTCTTGGTTTTATCTTAAGGAACTAATAGAACTTCTCTTTTAAAAGTTAATCAAAATCATATAGGCCTACATACCCAACTTCTAAGAAATACCTTCAAGCTGATGACTGTATTTTCAGTATGATCGAATTATAGACTGGACCACTTGCCACTGAAAACGTGAATCTATTATAGTTCTGAAGTATAACTATCTTATTGATGGTAATCTAAACTCCCGAACTTGCGTAGAATACATTCAAGCCTAGGACTTTATTTTTGGTATGCTCATATTTTTGACCTAACCACATGCCTCTGCAAATGTGAATATATAGTTTTGAAGTATAACTATTTTATAAATGTTATTCAAAATCATGTACATAACTTGGCATGGAATACATTCAAGCCGAGGACTGTATTTTCAGTGTACTCTGATTATTAAATAAACCGCTTGCTTCTGCAAGTACCTTGTGATGGAAATGAATTTGTTCTGTTTTCAGCCAACCAGTACACAACCTACCAACGATCTTCAGTCGGTCTCGTCAACAAACGACGCGTTGCCTCATTTTCCCGAACAAACGGACATTAAAAACGACGGTCTGCCGTCGCAGCGCGTCATCAACGAGGCCGCCCAGGAAATGTTAGCCGCAGCAGTACGTCAGCCCCTCTCCATGCCGACCAAAAATAAAAAGGGTGTCAAGCGAAAAGCGGACACCACCACCCCGGTCATCACCACTGTAGCGGGAAGATTTCCGTCAAACCCATCCCCAGACAGACGAACTGAGTCGCCGGAAGGCCACAATAATTTTAATAACAATGAAGTGGTCAGCGATGGTCATGATGCGGCCTTGACCGGTGAAAGCGCCGCCAAGGTTCTCCGCACGCCCTCAGTTGTAAGGAGAGAGACGTCGGGGAGAACTATACGACCGCCGAGGTCCAAAGACTTGGATTCTGAAGAGAATGTGAGTGGTTGACGTACTTTCAATGTGATAAAATCTATTGATATTGTACTGTGTGATACGTGACTCGCTGGTTGGAACATGCGGTATCGACGTGTTGAAGAGAAGGATAGGAAAAGGCTACACCAGTGACCCAATTTCCGCTAATGAAAATGTTCCGTGACCGTCTTGAACTTGATTTTTGATTTGATTTTGAAACTACTATAAAAGGGCCAGCACCTGTGCCTAGACCTACACTTTAGTAGTGAATATAAAAAAGCTTGGCACCTCCACCACCCATAGGCTGAAAATCACTGCTGTTTACTAGAAAATTGTGGCCCACTGAAAACAATGTCATGGCCCATAGGCTGGGTTATTGCAGTCGAAAAATTTGGATTTGAATAAAAATACTTAATTTCAATTCCCAACTGCGGCATTACCATGTCGGTGTTGTATAGTTGAAACTATGTTTGTTGCTATTGGTACAATGTTACATTACAAAACTGCCATCATCAATTTTATTCATTATTATGAATATTGGATTCATTCATTCATATTGGATTCATTCTACTGGTTGAAACTTAAAAACTAAAATTTGAAAATTATGTTTTTTAAATAAATTAATAATTTTCAAACTCTAATACAGTGGTTCTCAAACTTTTTCGGACACGCCACCGTTATGATGGTGAAAAATTTTGCGCCCCCCTTACTACAGAACACTGGCAATCCCAACGGCTAGTTTGATGGCATGGAAGGTTATGACAGTTATTGTGATACTTCTCAAATATGAAATTAGGACTATAAACAGACTAATAACCTTGATGTATAGGTAAAATAATTCTGTTGATGTCAGCTTCGCGCCCTCCTTCGGATGCTCTTTAAGTCTCATGCCCCCCCAAGGTGGGCGCGCCCCCCCAGTTTGAGAACCACTGCTCCAATAGCTTTGCTTCTACAGGTTGAAGCTGAGCCGAATTTGGTGTGCAGCGCTTCATTACCCGAACGAACACTTTTATTGAGTAGTCAGTAAAATTTGATAAAAAATTGGATTTGAGCAACTCTGGTGTACATGTACAATTTTGTGTGAACATTAAAAATATGTATATATTTGTAACTCAATTTTGAACTGATCGATGGACACTGACGGTTGAAATAGTTGGTAGCTGCAATTATAAAGATTGGATTGAGTATCCATCGCGGGCATAAGGTTTGGGCAAATTATCACAATGGATACAGCCATGTGGGCCAATAATGGTTGGGTGTAGCCTTGTTGGGGTGTTCGCATGACATCAGCCGCTCACATTATCTTGATTTTGACAGCACGATCAGCACGCGAAAAGACCAAAAGTTGCCAAGCTGGGCGAACAACTAAAATACTGTAATAACATGATCAAAGAGCTGCTTTCGAAAAAGCACGCAGTACGTATATTCTGTTCCGTGATCGTCACGAAAACATTGGCATTGTCTGTCTTTGTGTGTAGTCATATGCGTGGCCCTTCTACAAGCCTGTGGACGCAGAGGCACTGGGACTGCACGATTACTATCAAATTATTAAGAGACCAATGGACTTGGGTACGGTTAAGAAGAAAATGGACAACAGGTACGATCTGGTCACAATTTTGCTGCTCCTCTGTCATTGGGGGACGTGTTCTGCATGACTCAATAATCACCTGGCAATTATTTTGCAGAGAATACTTAACCCCGGGTGAATTTGCAGTAGACATGAGATTGATTGCCAGTAATTGTTACAAGTACAACCCGCCAGATCATGACGTGGTTGGTATGGCCAAGAGGGTGATGGAAGAGTTTGAAATTAGGTCTGTTGCCGGGAATATATCATCGTTCGATTGCGATGTCATATTTCACATTTTCTCTCAACAGGTTTGCGAAGATGCCGGAGGAAGCTCCCGATACAGAACCCGCCGTGCATTCATACCATGAGGAAGCAAAGGACGATAAACGGCAAGGAATATCGAAACGCGGAAAGTATGACGCTTCTCTTGTCCGTTCATTTCGAGGATTACGACGTAAATTTGCAATTTCCAGACACCGAAACCTGCACCGTTCTCCGAGCAGTTCCAGCTCGTCACAATCTGATGAGGCGTCCGACACGGAACTGGAGAGAAACAAGAAAATCGCTCAAGTTCAGGAAAAGGTGGTTATCTATGATGGTATTGCGACGGGCGAGGCGTGTAGCGAAGAATTGAGCGTAAAATATATATTGCGTTGCGTGCTCTTTAGTGTTGTCGAAGTGTTTCAGATCACATATTGAATGTTGTTACACGCGTTGTCAGTCTAGATCAGTGGTTCTTAACCTTGTCTCCTTGCTCAAGCGCGAAATATTTCCAATAGTAAACTCCCAACCCAAAAAGACCTACCGGACTTCGACCCATTGTTTTTTACTACAATCCTTGAAATAGGGGGGCGTCATACCCAGGCAATTTTTGAAAAGGGGCGCTGGAGGAAAAAAGGTTAAGAACCACTGGTCTAGATGTTCTGGAAAGTTTTTACAACATTGTGGCCTTTCTAATAATAACGCGAAACAATCATATTGTTAATTTATTCGCTAAAAGCTTTTCGACTAACTCTCATCAGTAGCGAACGTTAGTGATGGGGTGAATCAAATTCGAAATGTAAGAACTATTTTGTCTGTATGACGTAATAATAACAAAAACAAACAACTAGTAGACGGGCTAGATACGGTAGTAATGGTACAAAACAAACGTTACGAGTACATATTCGGTTATAAATAACCGAAAACACAACACATAACATTAATGAAATATTCCAAGAGTGTAGAGGCGTTCCTTCTGGCGACAGAGAATCGGCTTTCGTAGCTTTATGATCGTAGATTCCAGGACCTTTAAATGAAAAAGAGAACGGCCACGAGCAAGTATAGAAAATTGACTGTCGTTGTAATGATCAGCACATTCTGGATGGGATAAGAGATGCTGTCCAATAGCCGAATTCCAAGCAGTAACTTGATCATAATCACGCAGTGTGTCAACAGACTGCGATGAAGGAGTTGGAGAAACATTATTTATTCTAATTTGCCGTGGGACATGCTGGCGAATTCTAATAATAATACCATATGTGCAATAGAATATTATTTTATTACGCTGAAATAAACTGGAGTGTTATCCGTAGACACTAGTCGGGGGGGTTATCGCCACTCGACAGCAACTAGTATTACAAAAGTGAAAAGAACATGTATCAGCAGTTATAAGAAGGCACATGCTACCCCTGCCAAGTGTCAGTCAAAATAATTGAGTTTTACCAATATGTATATATTATTCAGCTGTATGTTGAAGTGTTGTACCTCCCACAAGCCTCTTCAAATACTCCACTATAAACCCACTGATGATAGGATGTTTCTGTGCCCAATTTTTTCAAACGCTTCCAATGAGAGAGAGTGTGTTTCTGGAATCGTGTGTTATTTCGAATAAAGCATAGTTGGAACGTTGCAACAGCAATCTAAGTACCGTCACCCGTTTAGATCAAACACTCTCAGATGGAGCTTGCAAAACTGATGGAGCAGCAGGCGTCGTTGCTGGCGGAGGCCGCAAAGCATAAAACGAAAAAGGAACACAAAGAGAAAAAGAAACGAAAAAAGAAAGAGAAATCACAGAAGTATGTGTCTATGCTATGCTATGGCTCCCTCCAAACTTTCAAAATCGCATAAGTATGCAAATATCTCTAAACACCCTGAAATTAATCTCCAACATTCCTCGCGATGCAGGGTGCTCTTGACCTATGGAGGGGGGGGGGGGTCTGCAGACTAGTTCTAAGGGATCCATGACAGGCTAAAGTTGAATCTACAACTATAAAGCTATATTTTCTTTTACTTATAAGAATTGTCATCATTTTTTGACTTATGCCCTTTGTTATAATTCCATTGCTCATCAGAGGACAAAATAGCCACATAGACGATTTGACACAATCACTAATAGTTGCGCTGTAAATGGTGATCAGACCATGTAATTAGTGCTGTATTTTCTCTGTACACAACCACCTTGAAAAATTTAAAGTTCTGCGCTAAAGGTAGGTCAAGAGCCCCTGATTTAGGTCAATGGAATCAACTAATCCCTCCTGAGAATGTAAATCCACATTTTGTATGAGGTCATAGTAGATGTCTGGGTATTTCCCTTTGATGTGCACATTTTTTAGTGTTTGGGTTGTGCAGTGTTGTGAGCGGTGTCTCGTTACGAATTCAGGCAAAAAGAAGCGGAAAAGGAAAGTATGAAAAAGAACACGGCCAAGTCGAAAGCCGATGACCGAACAGCGTCGTCCACGACCAAGGCGAAAGGACGGAAACAGACCAAAAAGTAAGATTATTCATCGCGCGGACTTTGCTCCTTTGGTATTGACTTGCGCGTGATTCGCAGAGCTACTAAAAACAAGACGGGAGATGCCGCGAACGCCGGCGGCACCGCTCCGACTGCTTCCTCCGACATTTACCGGTTCGAGTCGGACGACGAAGATCAAGCTCAGCCTATGACTTACGACGAAAAGCGACAGCTTTCGTTGGATATCAACAAACTTCCCGGCGACAAGTTGGGCCGTGTCGTGCACATTATCCAGGTAACCAGAGCGGTGTGTAGTTTTTGCGTGAATTCTGCTAGTGTTCGAAGAAGTTTTGATTTTTCCGCCTAGAACCATGTATTTCAAAGCTTGTCAATGCAAATTTCTTGGTCCGTAATTCTCGTTGCAGCGTTGTTTTCACTTCTGAATCTCTGTAGTGTGATGATAACTCCCGACAACTGGTAATAAATGTATCCAAATAATATATACATATTGTATACATACAAATGGATGCTCTGTACGGTGAATCAGGTTATTAAAAAGTGATATCCATCCCTGCCAAAACGAGAAAAATGTCAATATGGGACTGTATGATCAAGGCGTTACGTTCTTTGTAGACTCGTGAACCATCGCTGAAGGACTCTAATCCGGACGAAATCGAGATTGACTTTGAAACCTTGAAGCCGTCGACCCTGCGCGAATTGGAGAAGTATGTCATGACTTGCTTGAGAAAGAAACCGAGGAAACCTTACTGTGAGTATTCGGTTGTGTATGTCGCTGTGATTTCACGCATGTTTCTCTCATCTGGCCACATAAGAAAGTGCAAAAAAAACAGCGATAAAAGAAGTGAGCTTAACTCCGCAAAACTTCCTTTATTTAAGCCGCAACTAACTGCTCAACTAGCCACAGGCCGACACCGTGCCTATTACGGCCGCGCATTGATTGATGTTGTGTTTTAGCAAAAAAAGCTACCTCGACAAAGGAGGAATTCAACAGACAAAAGCAGGAGGAATTGGAGAAGCGGTTGGAAGACGTCAGCGATAAATTGGGAATGCCCAAGAAACCGAAAAAGAGTGAGTTACAGTGATTCATTGGGAAATCGAGGGTTGACATAACAAAGTAGTAGTTCATCCCATTCCTTGATCAACATTACACGGGATTATTGAACTGCACAACCGTGGTTGAATTCTGAGTAAAAGTCAGCGGATTCTCCAAGTCTTAATCACGCGGCATCATTGCCCAATTGATGCCCGAAAAGCTGCTTGAGGGTTAAATAGTTGGCTTATTGACGGCCTACTTACCACTGGAACCAGATGCTATGACGATACAATGCAGTTGGTTTTATATTTTACAGTTGTATTTTCATCACTGCGCCCAACTCGTCTGTGGTCTATGGACCACTGCATTATTGACTTTGATGTGTACCCAGCAGGGATATCTGTCGAACCGGACAGTGTGGTAATCGTCTCTGTCTTGTTGTTTTATAGATTCGTCCGGACCAGGTGCCGGCGACCGTCTCTCGGCGAGCTCGAGCGATTCCAGCAACTCCGACTCCTCGTCGGGATCCAGTTCGTCTGATTCATCTGACTCGGAGTCAGGTTAGAATGCGTCCCAAGTGTGCTCGTCTTTATCGCGTCGCCAGCGGGCTATGGCCGCGCGTTAGTCTCTTGATCGCGATATCAGTTCTGTAACTGTTACTGAGAACGCCGTTGCTACTGTGTTTTGGTCGGTGTGTTCGGATATGTAAACTTTTATCGTGAAACCACCCGTTCGGCAATTTCGCCCCACCCACGTCTGCCGGTGCGCAGCGCGAGGTCGCTTGTGGAATTTGATTCTTCCATAATTTGTCGTTATGTGAGACAGGAACTGTGTACTTGAGTTCCGTCATTTTTTCTGAAGGCATTTGAGAAGCTGTTCTTACGCAGACTTGGGCAACTAGCTAATCCGGGCGGCGAAACGCCCGGTAATCTGATTCTAACTAAATTGTGAAACGTTTCTGTGCTGGGCTGTCAAACGAGCCAAGCTTGCTGTACAGACATTTGTCATATTCATGCTATTGGAATGGATTTTCATTTGATATGAACTGAACTTCATCCAATGTCCAAGTTTTTGCGAATTGAGTAGTTTTAATTCTAATCGAATTTGAATAAGCTGTAAGCTTTCTAGTTGTCTGAGTCTGTTCTGATGATTGCAATTGTTGTGGCGTACAGCGTCGAAGTGTAAGATTCCTTTTATCGTTAGGGAGTGCTGGAGAGATCTTAGAGTTACGGAGGGTCATTCACTGCCGGAAGGGAGTTGTGTCGTCCGTCCACAGTTAGATATAGAGACGGTAGTATCTATGATACTTTAACCTGATCTTCGTCCGGGTGTGGATTGCTCGTATTCGCCGCTGCGATGCTGTGTTTTAATCAATCGTGAAATGCACATTGTGACAAATTTGAAGTTTTCGTTACGTTGACTTTACTCTCTTTGGCGACCGTATGTAGGCTGGTAAAACTTATGTCAACCACCACAGGCTCTCTTGCACTCCCTAAGTAAAAAATGATGTCGATTGTGAATTGTCAATTTCACCATGTAGCGATAGTGTACACTTCACAAAGTCGCCGTAACGGCGTTTGGTGTTGGATTTTCCCATCGATTATGCTTTTGGTAGTTTCGTTCGTGAAAATTCTTGTTCTTTATCTGCTGCACATTATGTTTATCGACGACGATTTCTTTATCTTCTTAAAATATTAAAGACTTTTTTGTTAAGCTGAATATCTTTCCAAGTTGTCACAATGTGCATTTTTTACGATAAATTAAAAATGAAAAATAACTCGAATGTTCTGGAGAATGATTCTTTGATTGCTATGTCTACCGCTCAGATTGGGTTTAGATCAGGACTTATTACTGTTAAACACGTCTGATCGGTAAGGGGAAAGGTGTAGAAAAAGCTAATATTGTTGTTGGGATATTATGAGAAAAGGTGTATGACGTAATGTTTAGTGTCAGGTTAAGGTTGCTCATTGCAGATAATGTATGTGACATACTTTCTGTTTAGAAAGTTGATATGGTGAGGTGACATTGTTGGCTGGTCAGTGAAAGGAGGCATCAAGCTCTATTTTATCACCGCGGAAGCCTGTAAATGAGATTGTGATTGTCTGCTTGTTGTGTGTGTGAATTTATTGGTGTGGATCCCTGCCTGAGGAAGTCATCATGTTCCAGATCAGTTAGATTTTTTTTAATATCTCATGTGGATTACTGAAGGAATTGTGTGAAAAATCAAAATGTTAATGATAGATCATCATTCTTTGTTGTTAACCCGTGTTATTTCCTTTGGCTGTCAGAGCCCCAAAACAGTGGCGTAGACAGGGGGGGGTAATCGGTGTCCGATACCCCCCGTTTCCAAGCTCAAAATACCCCCCTCCCCCCGTCTTACATATATTTCCATTGATCTAATATTTCTTGTTCTAATTCGATAATTCCCTAATTGCCGCGCGGCATCATCACGCCATCGGTCAATCAGACAATGCAGTGCGGTAATGCCTTTTTCTCACATTGTTCTCTCGTCTACGGAAGCCCGAAAAACGCATCTCACATGGCTCTCTCGTCTCATCTGAACGATATTATCCAGTTACAGAACCAGAAGTCACAGTAACAATAACACTCGCATTGAAATTTCGATACCGCGCGAGTTGGTTTTCGTGCTTGACAGTCTATTGTCAACAAACGTTTAGAACATGCGCGCTAGGCTTGTATCATTAGAGATAGCGGATTCCTACAGTACCAAAACAGATCGTACTAATCAAATGTTCTGTATGGAATCTATTATGTATTGATCCAATTTGCGATCATTTAGTTCGGTTGTTGCGTGTGGGTTTCCAGATCTCCAGCCGTTTCGTGTCTCAGGCCTCTGGCGCATCTGCTGACTGTCCTGTTATAACGCGCTTGGCCCGTAGTAAAACATTGGAGGCTAGGAAAATTGGGGCCGTTCTGTGACTCGCGGCGCGTGATAGTGCTACTCGATGTGCTTTTGTGATGACCAGAAGTTATAGTCTTGGCCTCGACAATTCGCAATTGTCATGTAGAAGTGTAGAGGTGTAGAAGTCGCAAACGCGTTTAGGAATGCATTTTGATCGCGAGCCTAAGCCTGCGCCAGGCCACTGTTATTCACGTGATGCAATCGCACAAGCTCGAGCGGTAATTAGTCTTTACCATCTCCACACACCAAAAATACTACACCATCTTGGCAGACAGTAAAAATCAGATTGATTTAAAACAAAATTAATCCAGATTATTTGTATCAAACGGCAACAGACTATAATTCATTTGCGTGTTTTAACTGTTCGAGTGTTCGTCTTTGAGCGCAGAATGGAGAGATCTTCCACTGTGCTGTAATATGATCTGCGCGCACTTTCGTGATTACATCCTCGCTTTGGTAATTAAGGTCAAGATACCTCGCTGTCATGGAAATTTGTTTACTACTATCAAAATCCGCGCGCATGAAACTCGCGCATGAAACTCGCTGTCGGCAAATAGTGGCGCGCAAGGCAAAAGCGCCTTCCGTTTGTTACTGTAGCATGCGACTGCGCAGTGCGCATAATAGAGCTATATTTTAAGATAACTGGCAAATGTTCATGTGTATAAAGACGTAAACACAAACGAGATTATCTTACCCTTGTTGTATCGGCATTTGTGTGTATTAAACCGCAATAAAGTGGTTAGCATAACGAATATCATCTTTTCAAAAAATATCCCCCGTTTTAATAAATATCCCCCGTTTTTTTTCGGCTGGCTACGCCCCTGCCCCAAAAATATTGATAAAATAAGGTGTAATGATAGTGAAGAGTCACCATTCTTGATATGTTCATCTTCGTAACGCAAGTAAAATACCATTCAATCTCACTTTTATAGTTTTGACTCGAGTCAAGTCGAATCATTTTCAATTCACCACCGAGTCCCAAGTTAGTGAGTAGAGGGTCGATTCCGACTCATAGTTACTCGAGTCTATGTTCACTGTTCAGTTTAGAGTTCAATCCCGCTAAACCCACTATTTTCAACTATGCTTGAGTGATATAGAATGACTCGCATCCATAATATCGTAATTTTCCTCAGTCCTAACAGTTTCTGGCCCTATTTTCCAAGTATTAGGACGGATCGACGAAATACCAATAACGTGGTGCAGGTGATGGCTTTACTATTCTCGAAGTCGCAATGAAATATCTGTCTTGGCCGTCCTAGTCTCGAGTCGTGCACAATGACTTGAGAACAAGTCGAGTCATTATCAGAGGTGGTCAGTAACGAAGTACTTCTACTTTTTGGAAGTACTCAAGTAGTTTTCCTCTACTTCTCGTACTTACTCAAGTAGATTTGATATTCTCTACTTCTACTTCTACTTCGTAATATTTTGTGATCTACTTACTTACTTTTCGCTATTTTCAGCTTGTTAAGTAGAAGTAGTTTAATCCTCCAATCCTAAAGATAGCCTGAGGAATTTCGGGGCTGCTTTCACGAAGTACCAACATTTATTATTCATAAAAGTAAAGTAAAGCCAAGCCTTTTTGTTTCGCTTCGCGCACAGTAGTTATGGAGCGACAAATATGTTTTCACGAAAGTATCAGCGAATATAATTTGAGTACCGGATTGCTTGGTTCCGCTCACACCGCATTGTCGCGCATATCAAATATTTCATCACAGTAAATATGGCCCACCACATTCCGTTTGACACTACACTTTTGCAATCTAGCAATTACCTATCATATCGTAATCTAGCAGCCCATTACGTGCCTTGCTAATCTGGAAAATCCAGCCTCTTGTAACGTTACACCTGTTTTAGCAGATCACCTTCGAAGCTTTATGGACGAATAAAGACATGAAATATATTTTCCGCTTTTTAGAAGTGTTATTTGTATTTTACTTTCAATTGCGAGTATCATCTTTGAGTTTTAATTACTTTCAGTTCTTTTGTCTGCAGAACATACATGTGGAAGCATAAAAGCAAATGTAGTAACGCCTCTATTTCCCGAAAATAATGCTACACCAAATAATAACTTTACGCTCCACTAATACTAATCGCGCAAAGTGATGAAACCGTGTCCGATACAACTTCTACGTATTGCTCTTCGCCTAAAGTTGGGGCCTTATAATATGGGGCAGGGCGCCATGCAATGATATTCTCTAAAACGGCGTCTTCTAGTAAACAATGGGTTAATATCGCATTTTCATATCAATACTATAATTGGCACCCCATGATACGAAAGAATGCTTATTCTGTCTGAAATTGATACCTACTCGGATGCGTCAATACAAATCAAGCTCTTCGCACCTTCCGCATAACTCAATTTGCAGCTTTTGACAGTCCATGCGAACGAATTAAGACTGTTTTCAAAACTACTTACTTACTTGAGTAGATTTAAAGTCAGTCAATTCTACTTCTACTTCAAGTAGTTTTCGGTGCCTTGTTGAAAAAGTACTTCTACTTGTACTTGAGTATATTTTTTCGTCGCTACTTCTACTTCTACTTGAGTAGCTTTCTTGACTACTTTGACCACCTCTGGTCATTATATGCGTTTCAAAAATGATTCGGGGCAAGTCGAGTCACCAATAAATCGTGACTCGAGTCATTACAACCCTGCCATTCGTAGTCTACTTCAAAACTGAACATGAGCACCTGCAGTGCGCACATAATCAGATTTCACATGCCACTACTTTATATGCTTGCATATGCATCGTATACTCAAGTTAGAGGCACTCGAACACGTGGATTCACTCGCACAAGTCAGATGGATGGATAACCGCTTCAATTTGAAATTCCCCAATTCGAAATAGTGTTTTCAATTGTTTTCTCACTGAAAACCAAACATGTCTAGATAAAATTAGACTCCGTTCAGGGTATCTGGTCTCGGTTTTTCTGGGACACATTATGTGAGCGTGCATAAATGTGCGGCTATAGAGGTATTGGGTATTGGCAACACTTGGTCTTCAATTATCAGTATAAATATTGTTGAACTTAATAGATCCGGCTGTAATGTTACAGCTCTATAAATGATGTCCCATTTTTTCATGTAGATCCTGGTCCGAGCAGTAAGCCACCTGCATCACGTACTACTAGCAATGCCACGGTATGTATCTTTACTACATCTGAGGCATATTGAGTGTTGAGTCGGAGCTGATTGCTGGTGATGTTCAGAGCAAAATGGCGGTGCCTGAAGAAAAGCCAACGCCTGTTCACAATTCTTCAATGTCAAAATTACCACCGTCGCAGGTCGTGGCTGCTGCAAAGCCCACGCGCGTCGTAAGTATCCAGACTTAACTATAAGACTATTCTCTCGAGGCATTAATGTTGTGGCTGCGATATGCTACTTGGTCAATGGTCATGCATCCGTTGCGTAATGTCTCAATTTATGGGTGCTCATAAGGTATCTTTATACAAAAAATCCCGTGCAATAAGAAGTGACTGTAGGAAACTATTGGTGGAATTATCCTGGGAAAAAAACAGCCAGTTGTAGGTAACTCTCACATTACATCTTTTGATGCAGTATATATTGTATTGTTTTGTATATATATATATACAATTGAATGGTATATTCGTATAACGTATTGATATGACGCGGGCTGGGCACGATAATTCGAATACTCGAATCTGAATCGAGTCGAGTAGTACCGTAAATGACGATTTGTTCGAATACTGAACTTTTACGGTCCTCGTCACTGGAAGTAAACTTATCAACGAGAATTCTAGTTTCGATTATTTTCATCTGTGGTAGCCTCGAAACATGAATTGGCCGTATCGCAGCATACGAAACATATGATACAAAGCCACGAACGTCACTGGAAATAACACATTTCCGAATCATCCCACAACGTTGTCACAAAGTGCAATGGGCCCGAAAAAATACCAAAGTATCTTAAATGTGATGGATAACAGGCATTATATTCCCTGTGGTGGCATGAAAGATAAAAATTTGAACTTTGACTTATCACATTGTATTATGGCGTCATAGCGAGTGACACTCAACTCGAAGCATGATAAGTGATTCAGAATCGAATCACTCAGGTACTCAATTTTGCCCAGCCCTAGATATGACCCCCAATATTTTCGGCTGACATTTGTCAGAAACTAGTAGAGAATTGGAAAGAACATTTTATATCAACAATCGTATCACAAAATACGACGTCACAGGCATGAAATTTCGAATAATCAGGGCAAAGAGATCGCTCAAGCTCAATGTTCTAATTTTAGATGGCAAACGAACTTCTGTTAGCACAGACTTGGTTGTATATATTGATATCAGAGAAACATGAGACACTACAACTGATGTTGAATATCGAATTGGAAAAATGTACAGTGATTATTCTGTAAAGAGGAAATTTCCTATTGTATGTCGCCCACTCCTGCATTTTCAGCTGCAAGACGTATAATCTTTGTTCAGGCGGAAAATGCAGTACACCGATCTATGCCAACAATTCCGCCTGCGATACCTCCACAACAGCCAACAAATATGTACCAAAATCTGCAAGCTTCGCAGGTACGGCACGCGAAAGTCTTCCATAATCACTACCGTAGGGAGGCTCTGTCGACTTTGAAATATCTGTAAACTTTTCCTCAGAAAACCAGTGGCAATGCTGGCCTCGCTCCAAACCAGACTATCTCGCCAACGCCCATGTCTGTGGATCCACCAGACCAGCAAATGCCTCAATCAAGTGCAATCATGAATCCCGCCCAACAGAGCGAAGAATCTGTTGACAAGAAAAAGGTGAATTTGCACAAGCTTTTACGCAGTACAGTCAAATACACAGATACATATATGGAGCGTTATGTTTGAAGCTCTGGCGTGCTACATTGTGGAGTACAATTCTGCTTGTCCAGTTACCAGTGTCATTGTAAATTTAATGCTGAGAAAGTGGCTTGTCATCAGATGGTTATTATTATCGCTAGGCATTCGAATATTAGGGTCAAGGAGACTGCAGTCTTGGTATTGTCATTGGACTTAGGCAAGAACGCCAAATACTTGTAGATACTCTAATTTTTCACGAGTCTGCTCGCGGTCCGTTGGACAACAGTGCGCAACGACTAAGAAGAAAGGCCGTCACTTTGATTGGACTGCCGAATTACCCACCTTTTCTCGTTAATTTTGTGGTGTTGACTAAAAAAAGGTCATCACTTCGGCTTTTTTTGTGCGCAGCTTAGACTGTGTCAGCACTGCGCAGTGCGCAATTGCGCACTGGGGTTGTTCAAAAATGACTTTTTTTTTCGGATTTCAGCCATTTACTGATTAAATTGTCAGGTTACCCTAAAAACGCTGCACACCAAATTTGGTTCAATTCTTACACGTATAAGCCTCCGCAGATCCAATTACATAGAAACAGCCTATTTGTGTAGTGAAGCACCGTCTTAAGTACGAATTATTGATGCTGGCACATTTGACCGATATTATGTCAATTCCGGAAAAGGTACATATGTAGACTTCGCAATTCATTCTTCATATGTTTGACGGAAAATGGTGATGAAATGGTACTCGCATACTCAATCAACTCAAGCATGATACTCGATTCAGAATCAGGGATGAGACTGCTACCCAATTTCGCCCTCCCTTTATGTCACGTAGGATATAGCCTCTAATCCGTTACGGTGATCTCTGTCGCAGGCCGATTACAAAGTCCGAAGCATGAGCTCGTGGAGCAGCTTGGCCACCGCTTTCGGCGGCAAGCAGCCCGCCGGTTCCACGCACTCGAACGCGGCGCCCCTCGGCCAGAACCAAGCGACCGTGAAGGCACCGATCAAGAATGCGGCCGGCAGCTTTGAAGCCTTCAAGCAGCAGGCCAAGGAACGCGAGCAATTCATGGGCCTGCTGGAGCAGCAGAAGGAACAGAAGCGCAGAGAGCAGGAGCTCCTGAAAGAGAAGGAGAAAAGGTGGGTGTGCGTTTTGATATTTTACAGATGTGGTCTTGTTAACCCACTCCTGAGCATAGGAGAAAGAACGTTTTACTTTTTCGAGTGCCCAATTAGATTTTTGTCTACTTGTAGGGCTTAGTCAAGTGGTTGTGTGTTTGGACTACTTTCTCTTTTACTAAACAGTTTTATAAGCAAATCTTGCTTTTACTCTTTGGATTTTGTCAAGTAGAAAGTAGTGTGGGCATGTCTTTGCATTTGTATCTCTGTCACGAGTGTGTTAAGACTAGGGTCACCATATACGTCCCCCTCTGGGAGGATTTGTCCTCCTATTTCAAGAAATGTTGTCCCTTCGCCCAAATGTCCAATAAAAATTCGAAATGTGGGCCGAATTAACGGGAGATGGGGATTTCGGGAGTCTTTGACCTTTTTTTAGTAAACCCAACGACGTTAGCCGTATATATTTGAAAATTACCCGTTTTCTCGTCCGCTGTAGTGAATTTTGCAGCCTGTGAAAAGTGTCCTCCTTGACGGATCTCAAAATATGGCAGGCTAACCCTAGTTTAGACTACTATCGTACCTTACTCGAATAGTTGTGTATCAATAGTACTTCCACTCAATTGCCGTACATCGACAGCTTTCAAAGTCAAACTATTTCTTTTTTAGATTATTTTTACGCCTTACAAATGAAAAGATGGATTTTAATGTTATTTCAGTGATGCCGCGGTATTCAAATATAGGATAGCTCCCTTTCTCACTATTTTGAGAACAGATATACTGTAAACGTGGCAGATACATTCTCTTTTAACTCTATGAATTATTCTGTTAAAAACAGTTTGCCTCCCTGCTGTGGACGCAGTGCATTAAACGTATTCGACAACAAATCCATTTCCTCCTGAATGCCACAGTGCATATGACAATTATATTTTAACTCCCAGGCAAGAAGCGGCCGCTGCTACTACTACTGTGGTCAAGCCAGATCCACCGAAACCCGAACCGACGCCCGTCACAAACGGAAACGGTCAAGCGGCCAACCCACCAAGTGCGGCCGACACGGCGAGCATCGCAAGAATGCGCGAGATGCAACGGCGCCGCAGACAGCAAATGGCCGGACAAATCGACATGAATTCGCAATCTGATATTATGAAAAATTTCGAGGACAATCTTTTTTAGCCGCGACAAGCTGTACATGTGTACATACATACTTCCATTATTTATTCACAGCCACCTTAGCTCTTTTCTTATTTTTCGAGTCGCGCGTTTTTCCACCCCGCTTCTTTTGGCTTTAATATCCTGTTGTGTTTAGGAAATTACGTTATTCTGTCTGTACAACGTGTACCGTCTTCTTTCTTACATTGTCCTCGGGTTTGTATAAGGATGCTGCAAGTAATCTGCTGATCTAACCACCACACGATTTCGTTATCTTGGCCGCTTGCTTACGTTATTTTGTAAACGACTTTTTCACATTATTTATGTACCACTTTAATGACGATGATGACTTCTGGTGCTGCTCGCAATGGTAGAATTTGTGAGTCAATGCAAGGAGCCCGCAGAACTGGAATTTCTATTTGAGGGTCATCAGCGAGACCTAATTGCACTTGGAAGGTATTGTGGTATAAATCTACACAAATTGTGCAGAGGATAGAGATGCTGAACAGCACTTGCTTGTTAGCTGATACCTTGTAGAGTATTTCGCAAATAACTTGATACTCCGTCATTATTTATGCTGCTGTGTTCATGTCTCTGATTTTCTTTGATTGACGTTTTCTCGGTGTTAAGCGGATTGATGGCTAATTTGATCCGCTTGTATGATTTGTGAAAACGCTTCTGCGAGCCGCTTTGGATTCATGTCTGATGCGCGGACGATTCGTGATTTCGTTGTATTACATGTGACCTGCCTGTGCAGGTGACGCTTTTCTTTTATTTTTTGACGGCCTAATAAAATAAAGTTGAATTTTACAATAGTGATCTTCTTTATGGGATTATTGTTGATCGCGAGATATCAGTAGGATATCATAGGTGACGAAGGGGTAATTACCTTGTCGGTCCTTTAAAGCTCCGAGCGGAGGTGATCAGTATGTTATATTATTGATTTCGTCAGTTCAAAATACCATAAGCGAAACGAGTTATCTGTCAATCAGTTACTCACTTTAACCTAGAATAGGCTCGAAAACTGAATGAAAAGTGATAGAAGATGGTTGAACGTACGGAGAATGTAAATGAAGTTGCTTGTGTCGGTAGGCGAAGTTGATATTCTAGATCGCGGCCCGGTAAATATCGAACGACTGCTGGTAGGCCCATTTAGTTCGACACTTCGACTTTAATATGGACATTGGACATGGACAAGCTGGATAGGACACGATCGGTGAACGACGTAGTTGAGTCTCGGGCATAATTGATAGGGAAATACGTTATCTTGTAGTTCATGCCGAACATATGGTAATTGGACGAGGACGCTCGATAGTTATGGTTATGCACTTTGGGATTCCGAAGTGAAAACGTCGTTGAATTTAGCGGTGCAAGGGGAACTGATATATAGACTTTGCAATTTCGAGTTTCTTGATCTTTATTTATAGGTTGCTGTTTCCATACTTACACTACCACTGCTTACTCAGGCATATCTGAAATTGTAACAACTGTGTGAAATAGCCACTGTATCACGGCTACTAAACGCAGTGAACAGTGACCGTCTATCGAGAATTGAACTATAATTGTAATGTCATTGGTCATTTTATAATAGTCGGGAAGATGCAACCTGCAAATTCGTTAGTATGAGACAATGACAAAATCTATTAATTACCAACTTCAATAATTTTATACGTTAATTTTGAACTTCCTCTTGAAGTGGTTTTGAATCGTCTCGTAAATTAGCCTACTACCCCTCGCAACTGAGTAGAAATTTGCGCCGTTACATTATCATGAATGGCTGATTTTACCACCTCTTTGTTCCAAGCTCAAATCGGAACAGTTATAAGCATACCTGATGAAATCATAGTTGTAAGTCATCTAAAACGGCATTGCTAAATGGATTCGGGATCGGAATCACGGTAAGTTGACTGAGTCGTGATCGCAGTCGGAGCAATCTGGAATTGTCCGAGCCGAAGTTGCAATTTGAAATCTTCCATCAACGTAGAGCAGTGGTTCGTCCAATCTTTTTCCACCCACTTACCATTTCGAGGTTCTATACATATTGCTCGCGTGTACCACCTACATAAGTTACGCGCGCCGATGGCAGTCAAAAAATATTCCCCGAAGGGGGAGAAACAGAAAATAAACTGCCCAGTGCCCATTTTGAGGCGCAGTATATGATTTCTGTAGTGGATCCATTTGGAATTCTTGTGGTCAAATATATTAAAACGGAATTTGGTCAGGTAAGAATCCAATCCCCGATGGCCGTCATTGGTGGGATTGCCCCTATCGACGACGACGGCTTCAAAAAACTCAAAATAAACCCCACCTGAACTAATAACTCCCTTCAGTCGAAAAAAAAACAGGTTGGAAACCACTGGCGTAGAGGTAGCCTATAGTGGGAAGGAAAAGAAGGTATGCCCAATGCCCATTTTCGTCTTCATCGTCGACATGATTGGAAGATGGCGATGCTAAGGAACCGCAAGATTATTGGAACAGCACCACAATATTTCTCTTCATGCAAGGAGGAGGTTGGTCGAGCGCATAGGACGGAAGCCGGGATATCATTGAGCTATACTTCAAGTCGTTTCGGTACCTTCCTATCTTTTTATTGTATCGCAGTTTTTGTGGTGTTTTTAAATGATGTAAATATATTAACAAACTGATACTGATACTGATCAACGTCACTATCTTAGGTATGAGCCGAGCAACCACATTTTGACAAAGTGCCGGATCTAAAAGAATCTTACCTATTGTGGCGAAAAGTGTCTGTCACATCAAAGCAGAACTGAGTTACTGCGATAGCTCAAACTTGAGCAATAAACCGTTCCAGATGGCAGGGTTATTGTAACCAAGTCACAAGGCTCCGAGTCACAAGTCAATCTCACTTTGACCGTTTTGTCGAGTCGAGTCATTTTCAATTCACCACTGAGTCAAGTCCGAGTCCAAGTAAGCGAACAGAGGGTCGAGTCCGAGTCCAAGTCATTGTGTTGGCTGCTCATTTTCCAGTTAAAGTCTTGTTAAGCCCATTTTTTATAACTCTGTTTGGTGATATCGAATGCTGGTTCGCATTTATAATAGCCTACTTTAATTTTCCTCACTCTTAGCTGTTTCTGGTCGCATTTCAAGTAGGCCTACCTGTATCAATAGACGTAATACCAATAGTTTGATTACTTTACTATTCTTCGAAATTACAATGAAATGTAAGTCTCGGCTGTCTTAGGGTTACCATACGTCTCAAGAGGATTTGTCCTCTTTTTTGACTTTTTTGAAAGTGTCCTCGGAGGACGCCCTTTTGTCCTCTTTTTTGAGATTTTGTCCGCTTTTTTGAAAATTTAGGTCAGATTTAGAGCAAATTGCGAGTGATATGCCGTAAATTAGGACAGAAGTGACGCTCCGGCGGGTATTTCGGAGTGAAAAACGGGGATTTTAGGTCTGGGCGGAAGAAAGACCTTTTTTTTAGTCATCCACCTAGCAATGCGGAAAGAAAAACGGTATTTTGAGCTCTGAGCGGAAAAGATCAGGGTTGTAATGACTCGAGTCATGACTCGACTCGAGTTACGATTTTCTGATGACTCGACTTGACTCGAGTCATTTTCTCAAAATAAGGAAATTACTCGACTCGACTCGAGTCAATCTGTGTTTTGACTCGACTTGGACTCGAGTCATTGCGCATGACTCGAGCCAATTAAGTCATATGACTCGAGACGGAGACGGCCAAGACCGATATTTCATTGTAATTTCGAAGAATACTAAAGTAACTACACTATTGGGATTTCTTCTATTGGTGCTGGTACTTGAAAATGCGACCAGCAACTGCTAAAAGTGAGGAAAATTAGAATATTATAAATGCGAACCAATCGATATCACCAAACAGAGCTGTAAAAGTAGGGTTGAACACAGGAAACTGAGCAGTCAACACAATGACTTGGACTCGACTCGAGTCATAATACCGTGACTCGGACTCGATCCTCTTTCCGCTGACTTGGACTAGGACTTGACTCGGTGGTGAGTTGAAAATGACTCGACTTGACTTGAGTCAAAACTATAAAACTGAGATTGACTTGTGACTCGGTGCCTTGTGACTTGGTTACAACCCTGGAAAAGATGACCTTTTTTTTAGTCAACCGATCACAAAGTGGGAAAAAGAATTCTTCTCTGGTTTTGCAAGACTCAAATTTCTGAAAAAGTGTCCTCTTTTTAGATTTCCAAAATATGGTAAGCCTAGGCTGTCTGAGTCTCGAGTCACATGACTTGATTCGAGTCATGCGCAATGACTCGAGTCCAAGTCGAGTGAATACACAGATTGACTCGAGTCGAGTCGAGTTATTTCAGTAGTTTGAGAAAATGACTCGAGTCAGATCGAGTCATCAGAAAATCGTGACTCGAGTCATTACAACCCTGCCAGACGTTCCACTGATATTGCTTCCGTGCACGGAGATTACATTCAAAATAAATAAATTATAACTTCAAATATCGACGAATTGTTGATTTATTCAAGATGTTACATGGTTTAGATCGCTCAGTAGGGTTATCCCTGGTTTATCCACTGTACAAATGATAAACACCCTCAGCCAATCGATATTATTCAAGCGTCGGTGGTCAAATTTCAATTTGACGCAACAGCGCCATCACTTGACGTCACTACTGTGTTGTTGGTTTTCCTTTACCGCGGAAATTTGTAACAACTTAGGTAGATGCCTGTTCAAGATGACAAGTAATTTTAGGGAATATTCAAGGTATCTTTCATTGTGTGAGAGTGAATTATGATCAAATGATGGATTCAACCGAAGATTATGATGCTACTTTACCATTGGACATGGATAGAAGCAGGTAAAATGTCATCTACCGTACATCGCTCATACTCATATGGCGTCACAGCGTCCAGCTGGCACGTATAACCCTGTATTGCCGTACCGCTAACGGTACAAGTACTGATCGACTGCGCAGTGCATTTTTAATTGGTTTCGATATTTCCTATGATGCTTGAAAAATGAATGTAATTCAGCCTAGCCAATATGTTTGGTTCTATAACGATATTAACCGTTGAATTTTAAGTCTGGCTTCCATATTTATCTTGAAAACTTTACATTTGTGGAGTTTACTCGTTAAGTCGGCGTCAAAAAAAATTTGTCCGCTGATGCATACGAAACTCAGATGATATGTGGGATGAAAATATTGGTGCAACTGAAAATAGTCAAAATACTATGTCTCCTTACAAAATACATCGTAGCTCTTTATTGTAGCAAGACGGTCAGTATTATTATAACCATGGTTACAGCCAGAAGGCATTAGCATGCAATGTTCGCTAACGTACCAGCCACCAGTCATCTACCATATACTCATATAGATGCTACTGTATGCCTGTTTACCTGTACGGAATCGGTGTCCTGTGCTCACACTGTTTTATTTTATTACTATTGTTTATTAAACTACTTCAACTTGGAAAATCGTCGCTGCTCACCTGATATATCAGGAAAAACGTACCGAGATTGCAGTAGGGACGGTATGTACTTATTCGATAGCGTACCAGTAGTAGTCATTATGAAACAAAACATAGGATGACAGAAACACTTTATTTTAAGCCTACTGGAACGATTTTTTGTGCAGCTTATTTTTAGAACTACAGTAAGTCGTAATTTTCGAGTTTCTGTATTTCTTTATATGTATTGTTACCAATTACCAGTTTATGCAGTTACCACCTTATGATAGAAATTAAACTGTTCTTTCTAGCTTCATTTTGTTATATTATCGATTGTGGTGGGACTGAATCTACTTGTTTCGCTACGGCAGAAAGTTCAAGAACGAGAAGACACACAATTATTTATTGGTTGACAGAAAGCGGTCAGTCTCAGTACGTACACGTGAACCTGGTGGTTCAAGTCGCGAGGTCGCTTCATCCGATTGGTCTTCATGGAATCGTTGACCTGTGCTCACACAATTCTTTATTTTTATGCAATTACTTTAAACTGGAAAATCATCGCTGCTAACCTGTTATATTAGGCAAAACGTACTGAGATTCCGGTTGGGCCGATTGAAAGTTCTGTACTACATATGGAACCCTTTCGAGTTCAACAACCTATGTGGTCCAAAGTTCCACATTGTCATTCAGTTGAGAGAGACAAATTGCGACAACGGTCATTTCATTTCAATACATCATTTCGGATACACTTGATGAACCACTTTTTGCTGTGTCCGTGCCCTGTGTGCATTCTGCTCATTCTTACTTGTTCTACGATGATTGATAAAGTTTCACACTGCTGATAGTGTCATTGATAGTGTCTACTTAAATGTTTCAGATCATGAAATGTTCAACGAGTACGACATAGTGATACTGTTCTGTATAACAAATGTCATATATAATGTCATACACAACCTACATAATGTCGTATACAGTAAGACAGATGAAAAGTTGTAACAAAAATTAAACTCTCTGCCTCTTCCAACACCCCCTGCAGTTACTCACAGTCAGAGTATTATAACAACTCCACTGCAAAGGGTATTGCTAACTGCCAAATCCTGTGTTCCCTTCACGAGTATTCATGGTGTATGTGGCCAGCACTCTACCATCCATACTCGGAATGACTTTTTGAATCGTAGTTGCTAATCCATTCATTTGTCAGAGGCGGTCTTGAAGTATAGCGGTAGCCCGAGTAAAGTTTCTAAATTGCACTAGTCTGCAATGATATAGACCAGTGAGTTCGCAAAACATTTTCAGGTAGTCCGCGAAACATGTTTTTTGTGAAATGATGTATTAACTAATTTGTAATTTTCTAAATTAGGAAAATCGCGAGACATGACCCACATCCAACAGAATGGCCTTGTGAGATGAAATGTCATACCGCGCAAATTCATTTTAATTGCCAATAGCTTACTCTGATACACACTTCTTTCTGTTTAGAGATGTTTCATTGTGGTTTATGGAATAAATAATCAGTTGAGTGGCAAGTTCAATCATGGTGAATTCGAAATGTTTGCAAAACATTTTGGATTTGTAGTTGTGTCGCAAATTGATAAACAGTCGTTACTCGTTTGAAATAGAAATTCCTGAAGTTTTTTCTAATCTGTCCAGAAAATGGGATCAAAACCTCCTCACGGCATCCATTTTCTCCTGCGATATAGCCTACATATCACCACTATTCCAGAATAACTTCAAGATGAGCTGCTGGATAGAAATGACTAGGCTGGTTGTGATATGTTCATTAAAAAAACTGTTTCACAATCATTCGCCTCCACCGGATTTTTGGCACTCGTTCGTATCAAATTGAAGGCGCAGATTTTCAAGACACCACCACATATTGCAAGATAGGCAACTGCAGAATTCTCTTGGAAATGATAAAAGTCCGCCCAATTTGTAGGCCTACCTATTATAAATGTTATGAACGAAAAAGATAATCTTGTCGCTGTTAATCACAAGCCTACAGTTAGTATTTGCACAGCACAGATGACGATTGCACAATAATGGAGCTCGATTCAACTGAAACTAGAGGGGGCTTGCAGCGACGAAAGGTCGATAACCACAAATATAAACCTTTCTTCGGACTTCACAAAGATGCAACCTCAGTCAAGCGTTGGAATTTTCATCTATTTAAAAGTTAGATTAGTATTAGAATCTTAGCTATAGTTCCATTTTTTATATTAGGCTAGAATCAGAATTATATCTGAAGTCTTTTTTTCTCTAATTAAATTCGAATTAGAAATTGAATCAAGTACAGTCAGTATCAAACCATAGTTCATTCTTCCAAGCGAGAGAATGGCAAATATCTGTGCACTAAGCTTGGCTCACACTACAGGCTACAGTTCTATAGCATTTTCAGGAAAACCAATATTAAGATTAGAATTGAAATTGGACCCTAGAAACCTTTCACATTTGATTAGAATTATCGCGAAGAAACATTTCACAAATTGATTTAGAATTAGATTACCGGCATTTCGCTCCAATTAGGCAACTATAATTATCTAGTTGTCCAAGTGCGCTTCAGACTCGTTTCTTCAAACTACTGCGCGCTAACGCTATTTCCGATTTTAATCGCTCACATTCGCTTGACATCCGTATGAAGTCGCCAGGCCATCGCCGCTTTTCTCGCCCTGCACCACCGCTGGTGTCAGAAGAAGTCGGGCGCTATTCATCTTTGTCGCGGTTGCGGTTTCCATCTACCGCGCGCCAATGTGGATCGCGACTGGTGTCGCAATTCTCGTTTCCCGTCAGCGCTGAGATTGTCGAAGCTCAAATGTTGAAATGTAAATCATCGCCGTTGTTGGAATGTATCTTTTGCCTTTTTAATGACTCTACGCTACCAACCTGCCGTAATTAGCAAATACCGCGTTTGCTCTGAATTCGATTCTGTCATAGCGGAGGAGTAAATAACCAATAAGTTCATCAACCTGTGCCCAGCCGCCCACACTGTATAATGAGTAGTGATTCGCTGTCTAACGACACGAGCGTTATGACATCTAGTTGTGACTGATATTCTCTACAGCAAAGTTCCATATGACTTGTTACCGTACGGTTGCACTGCACGCACACGCGCAAATGTTGCATTAGCTATCAAAATTTGACCGTTTCCTTCTGCGTCTCGCCGATCGGGATTGCCTGCTACACCTTAGTTAACGTTAGGCATAGTGATGCGATTTGAGCCCGTATGCCCGACGCCAAAATCCAATCTGCTGCAGATTACGCGAGGCTTTGCTGATTAGATTGCGAGCCTTTGTTGGCGGCCTGACGTGTGATCGATGTTTCGCGCACTTTTTGACCGCCCGCGTAACCTCGGTGCGAATACATTGTTCGGACGAGGTGAGGAAGAGATTAGCAGCTGTTGCTAATGCAGCGGTTTAAAGCTACCTATGCCGCATGCCTGCGAACCAAGATGCGCGCACGGGAAAAACAAAACTAACCGCAACCCGATGGCTAGCCGAGTGGGAATTGCTTGATCATTCGTGTCTGTTGATCTCGCCGAAGGTAGAATAGATGCGATATCTTCGCAATGCGTAGTTAGGCTACTGAAACGCGCGACACTTGTACATAGGCTACCGATCATCACATATAATCGCTCTTCACTGCTGTATTAAAGCAAGTCCGTCGGATACGTTGACAATGCGTTGTTTGTAATCGACAGGTAGGTCAGCGTTGTTGTTCCGAATCCGTGATTTTACTTTTCACATCCTGGTGCGAAATCGCATCACATTTTATTACGACCGATATATCTTTTAGCTGTTTCATTTGCTAGGTTGACTTACGTGACGCCTACGTTAAAATCCTCGTTCGGTTGGTAAACTCGGTCGTTTGTATACTAGAATTGCCGGCGCGGTACTGAACTTATCTCCAACAATACATGACGTTCAAATACCCGCGGGCATTGAGAATTATTCTGAGGACTGCTCACTGGGCTTTTCGTATCAGAGATAATGACTGTTTTACAATTATAGTTACTTTTAATGGTCGTAAGTAGCGGTTATTAGGGTATGTGTGGTCACTACAAGATACTGAATAAAGTTGCTATGGTTCATACTTAGTAGTATGGTATAGGTGTTATATGTGAAACCAGTACAGTATATATTAAGCAATAGAATAAGGTGAGCATTTTACGTTGTATTGAACATTTGTAGGACGCAACCAAGTGTTGTGTTATTATATATCATTTTAATTTACCAGTTTTCTCATCAAATATGGATGGTTCTACACTTGTACTGTTATAGTCACATTACAATTATGCAATAAAAAGTATGTCAAGGTGTGATTAGGTTCATATGAATTTTTAGGAAAGATGTTTCAATAACAAATGATAAAACTGGGTTGGACATTGAATGTGGTCTTGTCTATTGTCCCTACAAAAGTACCCAGCCTGCATTGTTCGAATCTTAAAGCAAGCTAAGTGCGACTTCTTTTATCTAGTCAAGACTACTTGAAAGAAATGGTGACATTATTCATGTGGGACTTGTTATGTATGTCTTGCGCTCTTCAGATTATATAAGAGTACCAATACTTGAAACTGTTGTGTGCCAAGTTATAAATGTTATGAAGTGATTTACAATACGCGGTATTTGTCACGTAAATAACCAATATTAACTAAGTAGTATTGGGTGAGTTCAAATTTGTCATTGGGCTCAAGAATTTCATTTTTATGAAGGCAAACACAGTACATTTGTTAGATATGTTGAAGTTGAAGGCTTAGATATGTTATTTTAGTCAAGTTGTTGTTTTTTGTAGTACATGGTTGGTGTCTTGATCTCTTATTAAGTTATCCTATAATTTATATTTAGCCTACTTGGCTATGTTTTGAGTGATATTATAGTGCTGGTACTGGAATAGCATTTGTTATATGATTTTTTATAATTTACATTAATGTGGAAGCATGTCTTGATAACTTAATTTTTGCTAAATTGATAATGAGCATAAAATGTCACTACAAAGTTGGGATTACGAAAAAGGGCTTGTTATTGTATGGATAGATTATTCACTTGTATATTAGTGATTGGCATATGTGATATGTGATTCTGTGTTGAACAAGTAGAGAGATCAACAAATGATGGTGTAATTACAGGAAATGTTCGTATTTAAGCTGTAAAGACTTTGTACTGTAGTCCCATCTTGTTAAGTGGCTTTTAACAGATAACACTTACTGGTGTTTAAAAGCGTAGGGGTGTATGTGCAATGTTCATGGTGTCTGTGTAATTTAGCATTTTGATTTCATATGATCGGATTAACACGTCCTTTTTTGGGCAGTATCAACATTACAAGATTCGATGACCACACGACAGTTGGACTATCATCTACGATGAGTGATCCAGGCCAAGCGCAAATGGCGAACGGTTATTGTAAGAAATCACAGCGTTTTGATAATCCACGACTCTGACGTTTAATTGCCATTGCTTCGTTACAGTATTATCTATCCCAGATGGTAGAATGTCACCGAGTAGTAGCAGAACAATGAAAGACTTTGCCACCGTAAGTAAATTTTGTTTGGCAATTGTTATCAGCAATTTAAAGAATTGTGTGTTGGTAATCATGTTCGTTTTCAGCTATCTAGTCGATAGATGTTATTTTCAACAGACCTAACCTCATTATAGTACTGTAGGAATATTGATTTGTGTTTAATCATGCAAGGGATGTTCATTATTAAAGTAGCTCCTGTAAACCATTCGAAAGCGCCAGTTGGGAATTACCCTTACTCACACTTTTTCTCATGGAGCTTCCTTTTTAATCAGTTCACTGCGGAATGCTGAGCATGTTTGCGGAATGGTTGATTTGCTCTTGAAATGGCATTAGCTTTGTAAACAGGCGTGTCTTGATCATTTTCTGCTAGTGGCGATTGGTGTCGATTTAGGGACATGTTGGATTACTGGGCAAATATGATCGGATGATAAAATCAACACTTGAATATCTATACTCAAACAGTGCGCGACACCTAATCGAGTCGTGAATGCTAGCTGAAAGCAATTAATTTGTCATCCATCCCTGATTAGAGCTAAGTCTTGATTGCAATCTATTTTTCAGCAAATATCCGACTTGAAAAAGGAAAACTTCAGTCTTAAGCTCAGGATTTTTCACATGGAAGAACGCATGCAAGAAGGCTTTAACAATGACAATGAACATGTATTCAAAACGGTAGGCAACTCATAGTGTCATAAGTAGTGAATTAAGCATAGTACAAAACTTACAACAGGCATATTTACCGGCAAAGGAATCATTGTGGAGTCGTCTATCGCAAGATTACTATACCTGCAGTAACATAAGCTTAATTTCTCATGAAATGATGAAATGAAAAATGCCGTTTAAAAGTAATATATCAGCCATCATTTCACTACTGATTGCTTGATAATCACTACTAATTACTTGATGATAATAATTAATAGTGTGGGTATCAAGGGCTGATAGACTAACTAGTGTTTGGAAATTCATATGCAAATAATTTTTTCATGGTCTAGACATGAAAAGACCCATATATCAATTACTTATTAAAAAAGCGATCAACATACTAGCTCCACCTCCAAGCTCTGAAGTAGTTTGAGTGCATTGCGTGTCAGTGTCCTCATTATAATGAGTTCATTGAGTGGCACACCTCTATGGGAACAATGGCGCGGCCTCCATTGTGTTAATTTGGTAATGCGTTGCATCTAGTTGAATTGATAGCGTATCACATGACTAAAAGTGACAATTCCGTAACCCTTTTGTATCTATTTCATTGTGTGTCGAGTAAATCTAATGAATATTCGAGATGATTGGAATTTTTATATTGTGCTTCAAAGGTATTTCTAGTATGTTGTACATTTTATTTTATGGTTACACGGATGTTCGGGTAATGATGTTGATGTAGCTGTTGTAGTGAATAGCTTTAGGCCGTGCTGAGCCAACATGGATTAGGAATGGGTATTTGATGTTGAGGTTAGCGTGACGGCCCTTATAGGGAGGCCGATAAAAGATATTGTATTTTTTCAAGCCCTTCCGGATTCCCGACAAAAACATTGAGCGGGATGAAAGCAATGGAACAATAGATTTTATTATTTAAAGCCCACCATCCATTATGAGGGGATTGAACAAATGGGTATAAACCGAGATACAACACTGATTTCCTCATTCATGGGTTGACTGTGTTTGGAATTAGATCTGCTTCTGTACTGGGTTGACTTTGACAACGATTGCTTGATGGGTTGGGATTAATTTTCTGCCCTGGCATTTGAAATATGGCTGCTATGCCAAGTTTGAAGATTGGTAAAATTGTCCAGGTAGTTGTCATAATTATGATAGTAGGAAATGAATGAGTGAGTGCTCATTCGGTTTTTGTTTGCTTGACAGAATATTGAACTGAAAATCGAATGTGACAGCCTTCGGAAAGAACTCGAAGACAAACATGACCTTCTTATCAGAGCATCGTAAGTATTTTATCTGTTGCTTACCCCAGCTCATATTAAAATCTATCATTTCCTTATGCATATGTTTTGGTACTACATGCAGTCGATGAACTTGTTAATGTAGATCATTTTTTCTATTTCATGTGAAGTTGTGAAAACAGCTTTGCGTTACCTTAAACTGGGGTAACTTTGGACACTGAGCAGTAAAACATTCAAATGGTTTATGACGGAGAAGGGTTGCCGCTGGATGTCCAGTTCTTTTTCATGAGGCAACAGTACCACGAGTAGTCTCAATAAAAGGTGGATTCATTTCACTACCAGATAGACTTGGCCCAACATTGATAAATTAATGGCGGTGGTAAATTTCATCAAAATTGATGCTTATTGAAATTCTTATCAAGTATAGATAGCATATGAATCATAGATTAAAAACTTAGCAGCAGATACCTCCAAGTCGTCTTAATCCGTGGCAAATATCTCAACGTGCTCCCCCTTATATCAATATAAGAAAATGTGACGTCTGAAGTATATCAATATAAGAAAATGTGACGTCTGAAGTTATCCCATCATGTTGTATCAGAACGGCGTAACTTTGGACAGTGGAATAGGCTATGTGATATTTAGAGCTCTGAAAAGTGGCTGCTTCATCTGTGTCAAAGTGTATCGTCAAGTATATTTGTTATGACCTGCCAGATAGCTTTTTAAATGGAATGAGAAGGTTAATGAATCAAGAGTTTGCCGAAATATTTAAAAAATGGGTAGGCATTCAGCCGAGACATTGCCACCCCTGCATTCAGCGTTTCCAAGATTTAAAACGAAATTGTCCGATGTTACCCTGGTTTACGGTACTTCAGAAGTGCCTTCTACAATATGATTGATTTTCCCAATATTGATGTAGAAAATTGAATTCTATATAGACTAGTTTAAAATAGTCTGCTCCGAACTGTGGTTTGTACTTGCATACTGTGGACTTACTTACACAAATTTATGGCTTAATAGGTACTGCGGTCAAAGTGCTTATTTCAATAGAAATCCCACCTTTAATTTGTAAATGGAAATAAATTTCCTGCTTCGAAACTGACTACGTAGAAATTCACCCAGGCGTCATGAGGGTGTTGTTTGCCTGTTCAACAAGACTTGCCCTGAATTCGTATATACTTCTCTCTTCAATGTTGTCTTCATGGAATATAAAGTCGTATTGATTTATCATGTTTTGACCAGTTGACACATTATGAAGGTACAATGCAAGTCGCGTCCGCCAATGTTCTTTTGCGACAATACAAACTCACGACTACCGAATTAATTCTTTTATATTTCTTTCGATACCTAGTAGAGGTAGATATGAAGCAATTGTTGAACAGGGTTATTGTTAACCTAACCCATCGTCAACCGTGTTGGCCGTAGGCATTCTTCTGCATATAGGCAAATAATAATGTTTGAGAATGTAAGCATGCCTGAGAAATCTACTAACAATAGGTCGAACATACATTTTCTTAGCTAGTTGGCGCAATTAGAATGTCGCGGTGTTTGTTTAGTTTGTGAAATATGCTACTTTACTCGAGTGCTTTTGTGCTCATGTTTAGTAGGTATAATGTCTCTCAATATGGGGATTTGTGATCCTAAATGTGATGGATTGAAGTGGATTTGATATGAAATGCTTTTCAACTTGAGACGTAATCCTTCCGTGTTATTTCTGTCAGTTTAAATGCTTAATTCAAGGCCGGGCAGGCTACGGCATGTGCGGGAGTCCTATTATTTGACATAATTTCCGGACAATTTCATGTTCATGGTGACTTGTGATAATTGTTTTGAAAGATTTGTTCGGGCCTGTTGACCCTACGCGGGCTACACTACATACTTGCATCGATCTGTCATTCAGGTAATGCTGATGTTGATATTTAGGTTATAAGGGCTATTGATAATTCGGTATGAACCAGGATCTTGCAAAGTCTCGTCGATATTTTGCAATGTGTGCGGTTTCATCAAGTCATTCGAGTCCTGTCCGATGCACTTTGAAAACATACAAGGGGAAATAAAAATAGTCTTAGAGCAGAACTAGGTATCCTCAAGTTTTGTAAGTAGGGGTTGCTTGTGACTGCATAAATACTCCGCAAAATTAGAAATACTGCACTATCGATCACCTCATCGTATAGAAAATATGATTTATAGTTCTAGAGCTCTGTCATTGTGCTCCCGAACTCCCATCTATCTGTTACTCTCGAACTTGAATTTTGCTCGATCGAGCACAATTTTCTAACGATATCGACCGCGCGTTGAATGTAGCGATAACGTTCACAGAAATGCAGTCGCATGCATGGAAGCCGCACCCGAAGAGTCTCGCAAAATTCGGGAAGACGCGCAAAGGGAACTGCAACAAATGCGAGACGCCATGAATGAAAAGATCCAACAGGCTGATAAGGTTTGTTATACGGGCTTCGTTTGTAGCATTCCATGTGGACAGGGTAAACTAAGAATTTCTGTACAGGATCTTAGAGCCGCGAGGACGGATGCGGAGCGTCTTGCTCACGATGTGCATCAACTCCAGGTTAGATTTTCTTGGTTTAATAGCTAGGATTCCATTTTGTGTGTGGCAAAAAATCCAGCCTACATCCAGGCCGAATTACGAGTTTGTGATGAATATAGAATTGTTCCAGTTCTTGTATTGTTCTGCTATGATTTGCGCTGTGTTATGGTAGATTCAACAATCATCGTGGACTGAATGTAGAATGGTATTCTGCGGCCATGAGTCGCTGCATTTTCAGTTGTGTTGATAGCATTGATATTCTGCTGTTGGAATTTCGGCTAGCCTCACAAAAGGAATGGAGTCATGGTATTAAAATGTTGATGTTATTGACGTGGTCTCGTGAGAATTTGAACTGGTAGGGTCAATATAAACAGTTCACCGTATTATTTACACAGCATGTAAAGATTTGGGTTTTTAGTCATCGTTTTTTGTTAACGAAAACACATGCTGGGTATATGTGAATTTAGTCATGGTGATTATGTTTGATTTCGATAAAAACTAGTGTTCTGTTTGAGCGCTTGCTTCAACATCTTGGCATGGCATGTCTATTTCTGCATTGCTCCCTACGGACTGGACTCATCACTCCACATATACTGTTACTACAGTGGAATGCTATCTGCATCCGGCGAGATAATATTGCTCTTCATTGAGGATTGATTTGCCCAATTGAACTGTAACCAAATGGACCTTGGTTTCCTTCCGATGTGTATTGTTGATGCAGTCTACTGAATATATATTCCTTGCCATGGAATTCCACATGATTAAGCGATCTCTTCGCCGCGATTACACGAAATTTCATGCCGTTATGTCATAATTGGTGAAATGATTGTTGATATACAATGTTCTTTCGAATTCTCTACTGGTTGCTGAGATTACCCCTAGCAAGTGTAAGTCGAAAAAAAAAAATTCGGGCTCATTTCAATATGAATATATTCCTCAATTGTATATGTTTTGTGTAGGAATACTCTCGCAAGCTTGAAGGAGACAATCAGAAATTAATGAAAGATTTGGAAGATTCATCAAAAGAAAATGATGCGCTTCGAGATTCCTTGCCTAAAGACGGTGAAACGGTGAAAACAGAGGAGAATATCGCAAATTTAGCAAAATTAGATTCACTCGAACAGGAAATGGCTGAAAAAGACAGGTTTGTTGCTTTGTTTTTCCTAATCTGTTTGGCGTCTCCATTATTCATTCGTGCGGTCAGAATGTACCAAAAGATAATCACGGCATACAGAATTCCGTGACGTTTATTGGTAAGATTGGTCCGGAGTTCTTTCATTTAGTGCCTCATCCTTGACAATCTCTGAGGATAGTATGCAGTAGGTAAGTTTTGACAGAATACTGGACTCTGTAATATCATTTCATTTTTAATTACAAAAATGTGTAGTAGACTTCATAGTTAACGCTAGCTTTGGTGGTGCCGCACTTTGCCCAATAGTATATTGGCCAAAACGTCATGTCATATGTCCTGGCGCGGAAAGTGTTGGCTGAATACTTGCATATCATATTCCAGCATCCGCTTGTGCACATACTTTAAGAACCCCTGGTATACAGTTTTTATCAATGAATGCTTTTTGTTTGATTTCGAGCTGGCAATATTCTTATTTATGTAAGTCTCCCGCCTACTATGCGTTGTGGTACGACTATACATATCCACCTGTTTATTTTTTTTTTGTTCATTTACCTTTAGACTCATTGAACAACTTCACGAGGGTTTGACGGTGAAACGAGTTATGATTGAAACTCTGACCGACGAGAAGAAAGCTGACTCCGAAGCCTTGGACCGCGATAGGGATAATATTGCCGATTTGGAGAATAAGAATAAGGTTTTTGAGTGCCCTACGATCTGTATACAGCACCATTTTAGAACACGATCACACACCACGCGCTGGAAGGCGGCAGCCATGAATTATGCATTGAAACTTTCGCAGTTGGCCTGGATCAGTCTATGCATGGTCTATGAATTTGACTGCTGCTATTGCCCATCATTCATAATGCTTTAATGGAATTTCATCTCGTTCCAGTACTATCTATTGATCTCTTATTTGCCGACATTGTGAATTGCCAATGCATGTATCCATAGAAGATTCAGACCGACCGCTGTCAAAGATATCAAGTGTAGCAGTTGCACTTGTAATTTGTTATATATCTGTATCGGCGGGCAAATTCCAGGAGGTCGAAGGATCACAATAACTCATTTCCCCAGCAATAATTTTGTCCATACGTAGCCGGCTATATCCTCCGATGACACGTGATTGTTTGTTGCTATGTTTACGCTACGAGTTTTCCGTAGGTCAGCTTTATCGGCCACTCGGTGAACGCAATGATAGAGTTCAAGGGTCACTTGAAATAGTTTATCGATATTTCAGGCGCTGAATGACGAGTTGCATAAAACGAAGCATCAGGACGAAAGGCTGAAATCCGAATATTCCGTAAGTGAATAGATGCGAATCCTTGAATGACTCGTTGCGATCTCATGTCCATTTAAAGTAAAATTTGGTGCATTTGTAGTCTGCGTGTGTGAATGTTGATTTCATGTTCGTGGTCGGGTAGTTCGTTTGGGAAATTTTACGTGTTTTTTTATTCATAATTGGATAAATGAAGTACAATCTCAATTGTCAACTACAATGGCGTTCCATATTATGAGCCGTCGATAGTTGATCTCAGTGTGTATGGCCTATTTCTTTTGATGTATTACGTGTTATAATCCAGGACAATGTTTTAGGTGTTGATACTTAATGTCTGGAAGTATCTTGGGTATGTATATGTGACTCACGGTGCACATGGACTTGACACTCTGCGACACCGGTGTGGTTTACTTTAAATACAGCGCTTTATTCTATAGATGTGAAGCCACTCTATGTAAAAGTACCACTTTGCTCTTTATAGAGTTATAAAAGTTCGAGAATGTCAACTATGTACTTGACTAAGAAATGGCCTGATCAAACTTGATGTAGTTTGAAGCTGGTGTTGCCATGTACCTTCACCAATATCTTGCTGAATAGCTGGCTAATATGGTCTCATTATGAAGAACCACACATCCATCCTGGCCTATTAGGACTGTTTGGATTTCTCCGATTGTGTTTGATTCTTAGGCCTACCGTGAGCTGGAACATGAATACCAGGTAACGTGGCATGACGGATTGGTAATAAATGTGGTGATGACAATCTGATGAATACAATCGTAATTCCGTGTACTTTGTGCTATGTTTTGTAGTTTTGTGAATCATTACGCCTTTGTCGTTTGAGATTGACCGTCGCTGTGTACGCACTTTTAGTTTTGCACGATTGCTTCATTTTTTTCACTGGCATCCGCATGGCCTGATGCGGCTACTGCATCTCACCCGCCTTTATGTGCCAAGTTTACCATTATGAATAGACGTTTGCTAGAACTTTGAATTCACTTTTTCGTTTTTTGTTAATCATTTCACCGCAAACGATTTTTACACCAAGTTAGTGCGAGGTGACTTGATAAATTGCTGTGGGTGATATAATTGACCCTATTATGGGATTTCGAGTAAACTAATATAATTACATAGGACTTTTTCAGCAACCTTCCTATCTATAATTACCTTTCTATAAATTACTATTGCTGGATACTGGTGTTCTCAGCTCACTGTCTTATTATGATCTGTTGAGTGTTGATGAATGTAATGGATGTTCAAGACCAAATATCAGTTTCTGCTTCGATACAACCCCAAGTCAATTTTTCATCTGAATTGTCGTGGCTCAATGCAATATTCTATTCTGTTTTTCTCATTCAAAAGTACAGACATACTGTTTTGGTATAACTCCCAATGATATGAATATAGTGCTGTAATTTTATTTTATTTCACCGCTCGGATGCCGTGCATGCATTCAAGTTTTTGTTTTGACGTCGCCCACCATGAACACGTATTAGCGGAGCTTATTAATAGTTACGTCCATGTCAAATGCAATAGCCCGCACATTTGATTCATTCAAGCATGCAGCACCGCAGCCGCAGGACCGCCGCACATTCATTCGTTTTGTTTGCAATTGGCGATACAACTACTTGTTCGTTATAAGAAGGTCAAATTTTGGTCTATGTTTAAGTAAGACTGGCTTATGTGTTGGTATATGTGGCCTGACCTTTCCGACCAATACACTCTGTGATGATTTTGTTTTACGCAGTGTCTGTAACTATTCGTTCTCTACGCAGCAACACATCTTCGATCAGCAACAAAAACTGGACGAATACGAAATCGCGGCCCGCCAGATGAGCGTGGAATTGGAGAAGCGAGAAGAGGAGGTCCAGGTAATGTTTTATTATTTTGAAAAGGCCTGGAGAACAGTGTGAAAAATGTGGATGTGGTGGGTCGCAGGATCTGACAGAAGCTCTTCAGGACGCGGAATTGACGGGAAAGCAACTCGCTGAGAAATTGGGGAATCTAACGGGCGAAAAAGGCAAAAAGGAATCCAAAGAAATCATAATGAGGGACAAGGCTATCGCGGTAACTGTTGTATTTTGCGTTTTTTGACATTGGCTTGCTTGTGGATTCGTGAATTAGTCATTGGCAACATATCGATTTCTATGGTGATTTTCGTCTTGATGTAGGAGTTCAAAATAATTCGGATTTAAATTTATTGAATTGCTGATATCTATAGTGAGTCTGTTTATAATGCAATGTAATCTTTCTTGAAAATTTCAGGGTCTCACAGACGTTGTGAAACAAAAGGAGGACGAGATCGACCGACTGGCAGCCGAGGCAAAACGCAGAGAAAACCGCCTCACTGAAATGGAGGAAACGATACACACATTGACCGTACAAGAAGTAAGTGTCTAAATTGCACCGCGCTTATATTGTGCCTTCCGGAATTGTGTTTTAAGGTACTTGTGAACTTGAAATTGCTGCAACACTGTGTTTCAATTACAAAGACTATTATCGGCCATTGCCATATTTCAAATAGACTACGATAGAAATTTTTTCTCCGATGATTTTACAGTATAGAATTCACCACCTACTAGCATTTTGTTGGTGCGTCTGTTACATGTGCAGATATAGGAACTTTCTCTGGTGACTTTTCCTATTAACGAAACTTATTTTTGACCATGGGCACTTTTTTCAGAGCACCCTTCGCAATAGAATACAGCGTCTTGACGATTTGGAACAACAAGTCCAAGAATTGAACAGCATCAAACGCAATTTGGAAGCCACCAACGAAAGGCTCATCGCGGAGGTAATTCGGTAGCTGATGGCGATTTTGGTTTGATTTTTCCACTCAAATTTCTTACGAGCAGTGTGCGCCACAGAAATTTGAGAGAGGGAGAGCAGGAAAGTTTGGGTGTCGCCAACGTGATAGTGTTTGTAATTTGAAAGGGGAAATCGAGTCAATCACCTGCCATACTCGGAAAATTTCTCCACGCAGGGATTATTCAAACTCATTTTCGTTTGAAACAACCCTGTAGTTGGCTGGATTGCGTTGTCTCTCTAATATTTGCATGTCACTCTACAAAATATTCCTATATTGGCATATCACTGTACTAAAAATGCTTTCACTGCGTTAAACGGATCTCGAACGGTTATTATCGAATTTCAGATTGGAGATGGTGAAGAACTGGTCCGAAGCCTCGACGAGAAGTTGAAGGAAAAAGACGTGGAGCTTCAGGAACTGGTCACGAAATACAAGGAATTGCTCAGGAAGCAACGGGTAGGTGTTTATCAATGTCGCGTCAAAAGCTTTTAGGTATAGTTTTTCACTTATGCAAGAGATTCGATGTTCTACTCGACAGTAATCCAAACTTACTATTTCAGACTGAATTTTAGTGCACTACTAACTATAAAAATAGTGTAGCGACCCTGATATGGCACTGTAGACCTAACAGGAACGTCGTTGTTTTTCGGTTCGGAACCCCTGTCGTTGGCGACCTGCTAACAGAATGCCATCAAGTACACCCGGAGTATTTACAAGTTACGAATTTGATCACAAGCCAAACCTTGATACAACCAAATACTCCAATCAGTACCTCGCACAGCTATACAGGTACTACGCTACGTCACAAGTACAACTACACAAACCACAAGCATTACCAAGCTTCCTTACTGAACGACCGCGCACTCAATAACACGGTTCAGCCAGAAACGCAAAGAACATTCTACCATCTTCCATGAAGAAAGCTGACACTAGTCAATCAACTGTGACCAAACAATGCAATCACTGAGCCATTACATTAATCAATTACCAGGATGTTACAATAATAAGGAGAGGAAATAATCTACCGTGGTCAGTTGGTTTGACAGGGTGGATTTAAATGGGTGTGTTTTTGTAATTGAGAAAACGTAGACATTTGTGCATCAAATTTATGTTTAAAACGATCAATTTGAAACATTGCATAAAACGGCATCACCCTGATATTTTCAAAACCGTTCTAGAACCTTTGCTCAGATGTAATGGAGCTGCAGAAATTTAAAATGTATGCCTGCTCCGAAAGACTTGGCCTAGCACTTTATCTTGTGCCAATGATGTGACCAGCATTTCTGTGAAACGCAGCCGCTGAATGATATTTTGCCGTCTTAGGAAGACGAACTCGCGAAAGCCCAAGCTTTACGAGACCAGGAGAACGTTGCCGACCAGTTTGAAAAGGAAAAACGCGAATTTGCCGACATCATGAACAGCATGAAGCTGCAGTCCGAGAGCACCAGCAAACAAGATTTGGACGATGAGCGCGCGAAGGATATCGCCGAACTGCAAGAGAAATTGCAGGCTGTCGAAAACCTGCTGCGGCTCAAGGAATCTCAGCTGCAGGTGTGTGAGAATGTGTGGAACGGTTACAGTTTGGGAATGTAGTCGAAACCGTTAGGTGGGGTAATCAGGGAGGCGTATGATACCGCATTGAATAATTCATTAATCGTCTGCGATTTTAGCCTAACCGTAGTTTATAGCGTGTTAGCCTCTATCCAGGTTGGAAGCCGTTTTGATATTAAGGTGTTTTTCATATGATATATTCTCAACAGAGATGATGAGGTTCTAAAATTTTGAATGCAAATCCGTACATGGTACCTGAAGTACTGCTATTATTACACGTTTTGGTGAAAAATCCTGCAAAATTCTACGTTAAATGTATTTTAAAAATCTGTGTCTATTCACTCCTGCTTCTGCCCCACGTCCGATCTCAACCATGCACAGTTTCTGTATATTTTGTCAACCTTTCTCATTGTGCGCACGGATGTGTCTTTCCATGTTATCAACGTTTATTCAATCCTGTTCAGACAAGTCGCAACCATTTCTCGGATTCTCCTTTCTCTTCTCTCTCTACTGTGAGTCTCTTTTCTGTCTCGCCTCTGGCTTATTCAAGCTTTCTAGCGCCGTGTGATGGTGTACAATTTAATAATGGATTCATATTGAAATAACCCCGGATATTTTCCGCTGCAACTGGACATGGGAAATGGGAAAATCGTGTCACGAACTATGATGGCGGATATGAATATCCGAATAATAAAATAGTACATTGAGCCTGAGCCATTTGTTCTCCCCGAATGTTTGAATTTTCATGTCTGTAATGTCGTAATTGGTAATACGATTGTTGATATACTGCCGTAAGTTATATTATTCAACGGTATATTGAAGTTCTGTACAAGAGTTTAACGATGACAGTTGAACGAATGTTAGCGAGACTTCGTTTCAGGACTCGATAAGTATTTGCAAGCGCGCAGAACAGGAGAGGCTCGAAGCCCTGGAGGAATTGGAGGCGGCCGTAAAACGCAGGGATCACGAGCAGCTGCGCGAAGCCGAATCCAGGAGCAGGATCAACGCGGCTAAATCCGCCGAAATCGAACGCCTTAGGGAAGAGCTGAGAAATAAAGACGAGTCCTTGCAGGTATTGTTGATAACCATAGTTACGGCTAAGCTTCTATTCAATTACAAGAAATAGTGGTAGCTGAGACGTGTCCAAACTACGTAAAAGTGGACAAAGAAGGACTATACACCGACTCATCTGTGCTTATGCATACCATGAGTGCATGGTGTGTGTATGCCGCTGTACAAGGTGCAGTTATAGCCTTGCAAGGCTCTCCACCCCTGCATCCCCACGACCTACCGATCAAGAAGTCAGACGCTCCATCATTACGCTATCTTGACAAGTAAGGTCTTCATTTTACTGCAGAATCTCGAGGACGATCTGCTGCATGCCGAAAGGTCGGCGCACGAAGCCGCTGAAAAATGTACGGTAGCAGGCCGTGAGGCCGCTCGCTGGAAGGAAGACAGCCACCACAAGGCCGCTGTGATCGAACAATTGATGGAAAATCTGAAGTCGCTCGGAGACAATTCGTCAAACTCGGAGCAGGAACAACTCATAAAGCTTACCAGGTGTGTTTGTATGTCGGATTTCAGTCTGTTGTTAGCCTTTGAATTAAGATACGTTTTTTCTAGCTGTGTGGCTGTATGTTGTTGTAGTGAACTTGGCGATACACAGGTGATCACTTCAGTGATATGTTTGCAGGGAAAACGTGGAGCTGAAACAGCTATTGAAGGCAAGGGAAGCCGAATTGTCGTTTGTGCGCAATGAACAATCGTCGAATGATCCGTACGTTGAGTCTCTCAAACGTGAAATTAGCCGGAAAGATAAAATCATTGCGGACGAGAGGTGAGAGTTCGCCACGTTTTGTGTATTTGTCGTGAGAATTTACGGACAGGTTTTCGTTATGCCCAATTTGAGATACTGTATCTGGTTTTGTTCTATCTCTTCTCTCTCTTTATGCTGAAGGCAACTTCAGGAAACTCTTCATAATGCTTTCATCAATTGGTGAGTAGTTATCGGCATCGGAATTCAGCCTGTTTTATATCATCGATTTCCAATTGATACTGATTGATCATGCGCTGAAGCTTAATATGGATTTGCTTGTTTTATCTGCAAGACCTGTGTGTTATGTTATTTCCATTTTCATATTGCATGTCCGTCGTCAAACTGAACTGAATATGAACAGTATATTCGTAATGAAACTGCGATAATGTTGCGATCGCACAGTGTGATTTCGATTGATTTTGAAATATCACATATTCAACAAGCAATGATCATATATTCATTGGATTCTACAAAAAGTGCTAGCCAAACGCTGTTTTTCTGTGCGATAGTGACCATTTTGGGGGAGAATCTTGATTCTAGCTACTGTAACGAACCTGTTGGCTTGCCAAATTGGAAAAAGCGATAGATTATGTAGGAAGATTCAGTCCTGATGATATGAACTCCAAATTTCGAATTTGAATGAAAAATGTTTGTTTGTTATGTACGTAAAATCTGGGCTCTGCAAATTCAATAGAGCTGGATATCGTGCATATATCATGAGAAGTATAGGGTTGAATCTACTAAGAATTCATCCTTTTTTTCTGGTTTAATGCCTCATTGATATTTCAATGTTACATTTATGAATGCAGTGCATGTGTTGACCATGAGAGATGATTTTTCATTTCTGCGTACGTGACTTGACTCAACTTGAGTCCATTTGTGTATTGACTCGACTTGCACTCGAGTCATTGCGCATGACCCGACTAATTCATATGACCCGGGACATTCTACATTACAATTCTCCTGTATCAGCTCCAATGCTTGAGGAATAGGCTCTTAAACCGTGTTTCATCTGTATTAATAAAGATGTTGAGAGTGAGAAAAATTAGTTTGTATCAATGTGAGATCCTCAATATCACCCAAGAGTTTCACAGAAGTGAATTGAACCTGTCTTGATGTACATAATGAACAGTAAAATCTATGAGAGTGACAGTGAAGTCTATAGACTCGGACTCGAGTCTCAACACTGGCTCGGTGTTGCGGTGAAAATGACTCCTTGATTCGAGTCAACTATAAAAGTCAAATTGGCCTGTGACTCGCAGCCTGTTAATCTTCATCGCAATTTATCGCGATTCAGGTCGAAAATCAGCGAGGACACGGCCAACATGAATCTTGCGCTGGACACCCTGCGTCTGGAAATCGAGAATCACAAACGGGAATTGAACGGCGCGAAAGCCCAGGTCGGCTCGTTGAACGCGCAGCTAGAAAGCGGCCGTACGGAAATGCTGGCGCTGCGTGAAGAAATGAAGGCCAAAGATCGCATGCTGGAGGTGTGTAGTGGTTTTTAATTGAGCGAGAGCGCTGTAGATCTAGTGTGAGGCGATAGATTCTGGCCGAGTGTTGATTTACCCGAGCGGACTGCTGGTAGACCAGATGGCTTGCCCTTTATCCAAAGCCGGTCAAATTTCTTTATTCTTTCAGATCGTATTGTGATTGAGGTTATTACTAGGGCAAGTTTTTGTTGCAGTTAAATCCGTGGGAAGTTGCATTTATTTCACAAAAGTTGCATTAAAAGACCACATTTTAGTCGGTTGGCTAAAAAAATCGTCCACTTCCCAAGGTCAACTTCCCAGTTCCATTCCCGAAATACAGTTTTCCAAACTAAACAGAAAAGGTAAACTTTCCGGCTCAGTTCCCGAAATACCCGTTAGAGCGTTGCTTCAGTGCTGATTTACGGTAATTCAGTCGAATTTGGCCGTGTATTTCACTAAAATTCTCAAAAACAGTGACCGATCTATTTAAATATACTACCCAATATTTCCAGTAAGTTGGTTGCATGAAAAATCGAATAAACTTTCGTGAAATATTGAAAAAGTTGCATGAAAAAAAGGGCACAAAAAGTTGCACTATAAGATTCCTTCAAACAGCCTAAAACAGCATTCTACATAACTTTCGAGTATTTAGGAAGCTGCCGGAAGCTGTAAAAAATAGTTGCAAAAACTTGCCCTAGTTATTACCTATTAGCTTGCAATAAGACTGTAGTCACACTCGTGCAGTGCATTGCGTGTGATTTAATGAGTATAGGTACTCCGATTGTGTGAAGGTGTGAGTTGGAAAGTTGGAAAATTTCCAACATCGTTTTGTGACCTTGCAATTTCCTTGGAAAGTTGGAAAATTTCCAACATCGTTTTGTGACCTTGCAATTTCCTAAGTATGGAGACAATTGCACACTAACAATGCCTCAACCGCGCGCAGGACTTGAGGTCCGGCCAACGCTTCCCCACCGTTGAATCCGAGGAGGTGTCGAGCTGCGCCAACGAGAAACCGCTTCACGGCCGACTGCAGAGATTCCGCAAGAAGAAACCGAAAAGGCCGAGGGCCGACGACGAGTCGTCTGTCGCGTCGTCGGCAAACTCTCTCATGCGTTTCGCAGCGGATAGCGAGTTTGATTTCGTGTCGGGACGGGATACTCCTGCCTCTGACGACAATATGTTGAGCTCGGAATTGCTGGAGCTGCGTAAAGAAATCGAAGACTTGAAAGGTGAGATAGGCCGTGGAGGGGGCCAGTACAAGGTTGTAATCACTCGAATGGCGATTTTTTGGTGACTCGACATGACTCGAGTCGAATTTTATATTGACTCGACTTGTACTCGAGTCATTGTGCATGACTCAAACCAAGTCATGTGACTCGAGACTGGGACGGCCAAGACAGACATTTCATTGTAACTTGGAAGAATAGTGAAGTCGCCACATTATTGGTATTTCGTCTATCAGTCCTGATACTTGGAAAATAGGGCCAGGAACTGTTAGGACTGAGGAAAAGTACGATGTTATGAATGCGAGTCATTCTATATCACTTGGGCAGAGTAGAAAAAGGGGGTTGAACCAAATTGAACTGAAAACTGAACAGGGAGCATAATGACGTGGGCTCGGACTCGGCCCTCTACTAGTTGACTTGACTCGAGTCAAAACTATAAAAGTGAGATTGACTTGTGACTCGTGGAACAGTGGAAAGAAGTTTTTTGGAAAATTTGCGTTGCTGTTATGAGTGAAATTTTTCAGTTTTACCTCTACGCAATTTCCAGGCATTTTATTTTGTGCTTCCGCTTGAAATAGTTTCTTGAAAATAGTCGTGGAAATCGCTACTTCTGCTTGTATAAGTGAATAGGAACTTGAGACGTTCGTTCTCCTTGAATAACTGACAACTTTAACCCCTCTTAATTTTGGGTGTGCTGTCGCTAACTAAAGTCTGATCTGTTGCAGACCATCAACGAAGCGAAATCGATTTGCGACGCGCGTCTTCAAAGTTGGACGTACGGAAAGAGAGGTTGAGAAGACTGGCCAAGTCCTTGTCGAGGGAGCAGAAGCTATACAGGAAGCAATTGAACACCGCCCAGGATTCGGCATCGACGGTAAGCGTTTGTTCATGTGTCGTAGGTCTATGTTGTTTATGTGCCGTAGGTCTATGTTGTTTGATCGTCTGCGGACCAATGTCGGAATGACTCGAGTCACATTTTTGAATGACTTGAAAAGTTTTTGGCTTGGATGTATTTGTGTGGAAGGTATGATGTAAATTACAAGAAATGACGATCAGAGAATATGATTTACTTTACCTGCGACATCTGTACTCTGAAATTTTTGAACCATCAGTCGTGATTATTAGGTCAAGTTTTTGTTGCACTAAAATCGTGAGAAAGTTGCGCTTGATTTTAACAAAAGTTGCTGTGAAAAGTTGCATCTATTATTTGTTAGAATTATTAGGGTATGAGATACACAAAAGGATCCATTGTATCTTGTATGACCCAACAGTTCAAGATTTGCGTGATATCCGTTTGTTTCATCTCTTTCTCTGTTGTTCCATCGATCGTGCGTACACTTTTATGTTCTTTGGGAAGCTCCCGGAAGCTGTAAAAAAAGTTGCAAAAACGGGCCCTAGTTATTATTCGATTTTGTTTAATCGCTATTTGTCGTCGGTGTAGCCATTGTTCTCTTGTTGTCCAGGGATCCAATGGTTTGGCGCAGCGGGAGAAGATGTTAGACGGAGTGTTGGCCGAGGTGGAAGAACTTCGAAATAAGCTGGCCGATCTCTTGCTCGATATGCCACACGCCGAGGCTGATAAGGTTTGTCCATTGTAGGATATCCCAAAATTGCCACCGTCATTTATCGGAAATGAACAGTGTGTTAGTCTCTACTTTCTGAAAATCTGCTCGACTAGAATAGGTATGCCGTTACTGAAACCATTTTGTTGGTATGTGTCAGTATTACATGCTGTTGGTTCAATTGATATAATAGATCAGTGGTGAAGTGCCGGTCCTTGTCAACTTTCCTGTCGGTCTGCAAATATGTTGCAGTTATATATATCGGTTCCAAAATGCAAAAAGTCGGACGTTTTAGCATCAATACAGTAATGGAACGTCAAATTTTAAATAAAACGTATTTTTCTTCATTGTGTTGTGATATAGGCCTAGTGTTGCAACTTACAATGGTGCAAATGTTGTGTTAATCTGTCTGAAAGTATCCTACAACAACATTAATACCAGTTATATATGAAAGCTGAGAAGATTTTTAAAGAAAACCCATTAATTTTTCACATTACAATTCGCAGTACTTTCCAAAAACAGGACTCCATCTTTCAGAAACCAGAAAGACGAGTAACATGTGTAATATCGTATAAAGACACCAGGAAATTTGGGTTAAACTTGATTTATGAACAAGCTTGAGAATAAACTCTTACAGATTAAAGTTCGGGATGTGGGCGATCTTTGCCGCTTTGACTATTCGCCTACGGATTATTCCATTCTCTTAATTTAGCGTAGCAGTAATTTCAGCACTCGTCAATTTTAGACGGAAGATGACTTCAGCGCCTGTTCTACGATCTTACCAGTCGATCAAACCTCCTATCTTCAAGTGCCGACGGCTGGCGTTGGGAACCAAGCCGACAGTCAAGAACAGGGAATGCAGGAACTGCAACAGGAGCTGGAAAAATTAAGGTGCACACTGATGGTTTTTGAGTCAATTTCATTACTGTGTCAACTTTCGTGTGCTGTATGAGTCTTTTCCTTACCATTGTTTACAGATCTTGTAGTTAGGCGGAGCCTGAACTTTGTCGCTAATGTACTGAGTTTGTTGATAGCATACCACGGTTATTATGTATTACCTCGGAATGCGTTGTAGCCGCCATTGTTTTTGCTGTTTCCCATGCTCAATCTCTTAAATTGTAAATTCCAAACCTGTCATGCCTGGGATATCTCCTTCCCTTTTAATAGCCCGCCTTCTTTTGTGCGGGATTCGTTACGATTAATAGTCAAAATATGCGGCGACTAATAATGTGTTTTGTCCTTTGTTTTTGTTTGATCAGCCCTTCTCGATATCGCTATTGTCCTCGGACAAGGGTTTACTTGTATTTAAGTGCTCGCTTTGCTATGTAGGGCGGAGATGTGAGGGTGTAGGGAGAGATTTGCAATGATTTATGGGGTTTGTGGTGCGCCAGGTTGTATATTTGTCGTTTTGTTTGTTATTGTGATGTTGAATTAGTAGTTTGACATTTTTATTGCCATGCTGTATAGTTGAATAATATATTCGTATTGAAACAATTCCGAATATTTTTGGCTGGCTCTCGTCAGCCGTAATTGTCAGCAATTAGTACAGAATTGGAAATAATATATACTGTGTAAGCACTACTAAGGTTAGGACTTTATGTTATGCAATTACACGGATTCAAGATCATGTAGCTGATATGTCTCTGAAGGGAGCTTGAATATTTCTGTCATAGCTGCAATAACCAAGATATTGTAAACTCAGTCTCGCTGTAAAAGGATACAAAGTTTGACGACGATATTTATTTTAGAGTCGGATTTTACTATACTAGTCATAAATTTTACTTGAGTCGGGTAATGGATTAGGGCTTTTATGGCCTTGTCTCGTTATTTGTATTGTCGGACACAAGCTGCCAAGGTTACGTTATTTACGAGTTTCTGAATTCTGCATCTTAGGAATGATTTGCTCGACGCTTGCTCTAAGTTATCGCAATGGGAAAAGGAGAGATCCGAATGGGACGCGGTGAAGCAGCGGCTGGAACAGGATAATAAAGAAACAAAAAACAGTCTCGAGAAGGCAATGAAGAGAGGGTAAGTCGTAAAATTGCAGGCTTTAACTTGTCCTGGGTTTTAATGTGTTTGATCGATGTGGGTGCATTGCTATTGATTCGGTGAAAACCTCAGCCTACGTAGCCGAGGATCAGTAGATTTCGTAGTGATTTGGAATTCGGATATCCTGCGCATGTTATTCTGTAAGGATTCAGGAAGATAATTGATTAGAAGTAGGTAAATATAAGCTTGGAGTTGGGCTGATATTGTAATCTAATTTGTGAGACGTCATTCTACCACGAATGAACTGTTTGTATAACACATAGTTTTTTGCTAATTGTTTCCAGTAATGGGACGTTGGTCAGAATGTTTGTTATGCTCTGCGAAGATTCATATTGTAATTGTAGATTTCAAAGTCAAATTTGAGTCGTGATTCTACCACGAATGAACTGTTTGTATAACATATAATTTTTCATTATCTTTTTCCGTGATGAGACAGCGGTCAGAATATTTGTTTTTGTTCTGTGAATACACCTCGGTGAATGGGGAATTTTGAGATAATATTGATAATTGCGGCGTTGTCCTTCCTTTTGTAGCGAACTGAAAGACCGGGAGATGTCCGAACTGAGAATTGAAGTCGACCGACTACGCGCCTTGCAGTTGAGAGTCACCAAGTTGTCTGATATGTGAGCGGAGTGTTTTGTGATTTGCGCCAGACTTGATATTCATTGTTCGTGATCGGTATTGTCAGCACTTCGGAAGACGAGTCTGACGGCTTGAGTGCGTTGTCCCGTAAAGAGCTACGCGAATCCATCGACAATCTGGAAAAAAAATTGAAGAATTCGGAAAAGGTTGGTGTCTGACCTTTTGTTCTTGCGCTTTGCCTTGATACAGAATAGAAGCGAGTACAGTTTGAACTTTTACGGGGTGTTAAACATTGCAGATGTGGGTTGGCACCAAATTAGTTATTAGATTTATAAGTACATGATGGTAGCGATTTTAAAACCGGTGAATGAGACTTGAAAATGACTCGGTATCGCAGACTTATATTAGATGATCGCAAAGGTGACAGCATTCCAAATCCCAGTAAGCGGTCTCGTTCCAAAGAAGAAATTAGATCTTAAGCGTTGGACTTGATGTGGAAGCATTCTCGATTTAGTTGCGCAAGTAAACAAAAACAAGTCGAGTACCCCAAAAAAGTAACTAATAAAGTTATATTCTATTGCAAGTGGAGGTTAAATAGGGGGTGGAAGCTACCAAGGTCTTACAGTTATATATATCATGTGCTATAAGCGCTACAAAGTATTCAAAAAAGTGGAAACTCCGCACCACTGGGTGCCACCTCTTGGTAAATCTGCGAGACATTCAATTTTCTCAAACCTTCATAAAATTGTCTGGCATCTTTGCCAAATCCTCGACAAAATTTCAAAGGCTAGTTTCCGTGTTATTAGCTGAACGAACTTTTGGGCGAGCAAATCGAATCGGCGAGAGGCGAGAAATCAGCCCGACGTTCCGAAGACCCGGAACTCGCCCGGCAGTTGACGCTGCAAGTCGGGAGGCTTCAGGAGCAGCTTCGGAACGCGCAGCGCCAATTGCGCGACGCCCAAGCCGACACTTCAAAGTGATATGATTAAGGTTTACATGGTGGGAACGTATAACATTTATCGAAATGTGTTGTGTCTTAGGAGCGGGCCTGCCGATACGGTGTCGAAATCAGATCCGCTATTGATACGCAGCCACTCGAAGAGTAAACTACCAGTTCCTGTCGATAAGGTAGTTACTGTTATATTGTGTCCAGTAATTTGTGCCAATCATTATTTCTTATATTTTGCAATCTACTTGTCTCTATCTCTTCTCTGGATGGTGATTGTATTGCGCACACCTATTAGTGATTCTGGTGTGGAAGATTAAATATGTCGTATACGAATCATATTGGGAGTTTGCTGTATATGTCTACTGTTCTACAAAGCTATAGAAAAGTCCTTAACCTTTACTGTTGTGGCGAACCCTTGTGCTATATCTCCGAGCCTTTGGCGATCCCAAATTTTGGTCTAGTCGGGTGAGTGTCTCCTCCAGCGAATCTCCGAGACTGGCTCTGTTAAGGACCACTGTTACGGGACTTGTGATTAGTGCGAATCATTATTTCTTGTGTTTTGTGATCTACTGTCTGAATGGCTAAGTGCTCGTCTGTCTTATAGCGGTGTTGCTGTTGTAGATTATATACGTTGGATTCGTATTGAAAGTTTGTGGTTTGTTTACTGTTCTATGAGGACACATAACTTGACAGTGTCGGCACCTTTTCTTAAATTTCAGGCTCAATCGAAAAATCCAGACCTCAATCCGGTCGGTAACACTGCTGAAGTAGCTAAAATGGAAGCAGAAAACACCAGGCTGCGAAACAAGTTGGCAGCCACGGAAGAGACGGTTCGCCAACAAACTGAGAAGCTTAAAAAGGCCAAAGCCGCAATATGTATGTGCTCTGTTGTCGGTTAAAATTGCGACATCGTTTATGCAAGCCTCGTTTAATCTCAGCTTCCGCGGGGGTCGACTTTCCGATATCGCCCGTCAAGTCAGCGCGCAGTCATCCCAACTTGTTCTTCAATGATAACGGAACAGGTCGACAGCCAGGTAACTCTGTTCCTATGCTTCTCATGTTGCTCTTATGCGAAAGTGTTTTTCGTTGGGCCAGATTCGAGCGATACCGCAGACGGCCGGGTTCAAATGTCGGCTGACGATACGGGCTATGCCTCGGTTACGTCTAGATCTGAAAAAAGGTACATTTTTAAAAATGAGGGAATATATATACGCTTACATGTTGTAAGTGTATATATATATATAAATGTTTTGAAAAGTGTTATGCTATAATGTGTATAGTAATATATGTGTGATTTGACGTACAAGTGAAGAAAAAATGAAGTAATAAAGAACAAGTCATTAATAACACAATTTCAAAGAGGCAGGGGAGTAAATTACACAGAGATTGCGCTTTGCTGCGAAGTAATCGGTGATGTTACACTTGAAATGTTGAGGAATTGCTTTCCTGAAGTAAAATGCGACTGATATTCCTTTACAGCACTTGAGGAAAAGCTGCTGCCGGAATATGTAATTATTCTTTACCGCAGTAGCAAGTGCAGGCGTCACTAGGGAATTAGTCCCTGTGGGAATGGCACAGAGTCTCTTGCCGAGTATACAGCTGCCACGTCTCTCCCAGTCGGGATCGATTGCAGTTGTTGCTCGATGGCTTTTGTAAAAATTTGCTTTGCAAACTGTATTCGGGACGAGATGTCGTTAGCAGTTACTTGTTACGATGCAATGTTACAAGAACGGGCTGCAGTGTTGTATTGTGAGAGATAACGGGGTGTCGTGATGTTGTTTTATGATCAGATGTAGTTAACGTGGCGTAAGGCAGGAGAGTTGTCAAGTTTTCGATTGCATAGGCTAATAGCTAACTTGATACTTGTAAAATTGACTGAGTGTGTGTGTTTTCATATAACTCTGTGTGTCAAGGGTGACGTTTTGTGACCCGTCAGTGTCCTTATTGTCCTGTTATATTTTTGTGCTCTGTCTAGATGGTTCGATATTATAAAAGTACAAGGTGATTAACAACCAAAAAAGGGTCGAATCTGTGAGTAATCTCAAGTTTTTACGTTCAGATACAATTCTCTGATTCAAGCGCAAGCGAAGGAACTTTCAACGTTGCGGCAAAGGTTAAAGAAGGCTCGGGGCACTTGCAAGGACCTCAAAACCGAATACGGTAAATTGCGTCGATAGTTTCGAAGCCCACGTCTTGACCTATTTATGTGTAGAGCAGAGGTGTAAGCGGCCCTCGAAGGGAGCGCTAGCTACAAACTGGGCCATTGGGGGGTGCTGAGAGAAAACGGGGGCATTATGCACTATAGAATTTTGTGTGGAATATTCTCTCCAGACGTCCAGTGACTATTTCCAGCAAACGCTGATACAAGCAGTTATGAAAGGTTGATTCGAGCACCGATCGAAAAGCTTTTTAATATATTGTTATTTTAACTTGTATCAATATTATTATGACCTACTTGTCCGCAGTTTCGATTTACAATGCAAACTCGTAAATTCAGATATCGTATTGCGGTACGTTTCGACTTTGCTGACTTCCGACGGACCCGTAGACACCATGCTCGCGACCAGCGTCACCGGCGAGCTTCGGAGATGCAAACAACTCACCAGGAAGCTCAAAGACCAACTTGCAGGTACTGCCTTTTTTGTCAATGTAGAATGTGCCAAGATTATCTCCGTCTATCTTGCAGAATGGGTGACGGGGTCTTCAAGCTCCTCGGACTATGACGAGTCGGGCTCGAGTCGCGAGATGTCCCCGACGCGTCGACAGACTTCGCAGATTATCGAGTAAGTCAGTTTTTTTGCGATGATGTCCCATGGTCCGATCGCGAGTAGAAATGAAAATGGGGTTGGATAGGACCCGGTCACACTGCTGCCCAGGCCCCGGCAGGTCTGCAGGCCCCATTTTTGGAACCACTGGTTTAGAGAGTCGGGTTTGTGCCCAACTTACGTTGTCTTGATCGAAGGAAATGAACAGGTTTTGTCTATAGCAGATCGCCAATACTCAAATTTCGACAGCAATTTTAGTATATGGATTCGTTTTTGACGAAATCTTGTATAGTGTTATTGAACGATGTAAAAATCGAACCGTGTTACAAGGAAAAACCAAGAAATCGAAGAGAAAAACCGTAGAATCCAGGATCTGGAAGAGAAACTGCAGGATATGTTACGTCAATACGAGGAGCCCTCTTTCCCCACAGTAAGGATATGCCTCCATCCCCGATTCTTACTTTTGGTAACGGTTCGCTCTGTATCAAGTCCAAGGGCCAGAGGATCATACCGGAAAATCTGGGATATCTGACGCCGGCGTCGTCGTTAGGCGACAGAGATGAAACTGTTTCTCCGATTATGAGGGCCGCCACCAGCAGGGTGAGTTTTCGGGCTGAAATTGCAGCAGAAAATTGCAAATGATTCGCAACAAACAGTCTGTTCGTATTGTCAAATTTATTGCACTGAGATCATGGTCTGAGACGATCGTAAAGCTTAGAGTGGAATAAATTTGGCAATATGAATATATTGTTAGTCTTGGCTTTTTAAATGCTAATTTCAGTCCATCGCAAAGCTTTGAGTGGAATAAATTTTGCAATATAAATATATGATTTGTGAATATGCTAATTTCTGTACTATTTAGAACACTGAGTACGCAGCTCTGCCCGAGCCAAGAACGCCGCGACCGCAGTCTGCCGTTCACCGTCCCAGTCAAACTTATCAGTCCTCGCCAAGGCTGAACAAGAGCCTGCCTTTGTATCAACGCACTGTCGCCATCACCGAGTATCTTCCGTTCCGAGACGCCGGTACGTAGACTAGTATATATTTGATGATAAATAGATGAAAACTTCAACACGTAAAGCTAATAAGCTATTCGCTACTGACGAGAGTAATCGAAAGGCCTTTAGTGAACATATTATCTCACGATATGAGTGATTCAGAAGTTTTGTGCTCCGAATAGCTTGTGTAGTAAATATTGTGGTTCTATTTGTATCTATTTACCACTAACGTTAGCTTTCTTGCTTTTTTTCAAAACCTCAAGTGATTTTCTTCTATTGTGCGAGTTATTTAGCACCAGGCATGCATGTAAGCCAGTTGTTTCGCCATTTTTAGATTGCCTTTTCTTTACAGCGGAAAGCGGCACAAACGCCAGACGTCGGCTGTCATCCACTAAGGACGCCGAAAACTGTTCAGCCTCGTACGGAGGTTGCTGGAGTCTGGGCGCTAGTCCTCGTCAGGGGCATGAGATTGGGTAGGTCAAAATTGATGTGATTGTGAGATGTAAAATTGTGTTCCTGCCATGATCACACCTGCAATCGCATACCGTTTGTGTTTCTTTTAGAATAAGCTTCAAACCCGAGCTGTCTGTTCACTCGTCGCCTTCGGACAGACGAGATGGCGGCGACAGCGGTCTGGAAAAGCGATTGGAAGACAGCGAACGTCTCAACCAGTAAGCTACCGCTGCATAATTCACATCGTTCGTTTTGCCCTTCAAGATGCTGCTAAACTCTGTAGGATTAGTCGGAGATTCCCCACTGGCATGTCTGTAAAGAAGTCTTACCCCTTGTAACTAATGTTTTCAGATTGTTAAGATCGGCCGTCTCAGAAATTCCATGGTGTTTTAATTACTTTGATACACATTTTTCAGGTCACTAAAGGAAGAGCTTGATATCACGATGGAGGCGTTGTCTCAAGCCAAGAACTCTGAGCGATCGAACAGGTCGCCTGCTGGTGAGTAATTGAAGATTGTTTGACCAGTTGAAAAATCCTACTGTATAATTTATCAATTGATAACAATTCCGAAATTCACTTTTTCATTTATTCTGACTCTATTGTTACATCACAATCACAAGACTAGGCTCAATAATACTGTTATTGAGCAAAATATGTTTAGCAGTCGGCCTAAAGATAGATTTAAGCAGGGATTACGGGTGTAACCCGGTTTCAATTAAGGAAATGCCTGCTTGACTTTCGAGTTAGGTTTGATTATTCCGCCTGCATGCGCATAGTCATGCATGTACATCTGTGTGGTGTGGGGAAAAAGGCCGCTAGTTTAACTTGAAGTGTCGTGAATAATTGACGGTAGTCTTGCTACACGCTAGTAATGGAGAGGGTATCCTTGATATTGAAGGATGGATCCAAACAGTACAAGGTTAATGCCAACGTTTGTTCAGGTAGATTGGTGGCTCTTGCCTAAGTTTAGTTGATATGGATTCGCCTGATTTTTTTCCAATGTAACCCTCGTGTTACAACTGTTAAGCAATCGTTTGCTCTAACGCTAACTAGCTTACGTTTACGTCTAACCTCGAATTAAATATGCGCAGTTTTTTTTAATGTAATGTACCCGTTTTGGGCTAATACTACAGTTCGCTTTTGTAGACGTCCTGGAAGAGCATTTGAGAGAAATTCGCGTCTTGCGACAACGCTTGGAGAACAGCATCAGCACCAACGATAACCTGCGAAGGCAGTTGGAAAGCAAGTTGAATCAAACGTCGCAAGGCGAACATGGTGAGCATTGTAGCTCTTTGAATGTATAAGCCTACGGTGGGAGTAGAGCTTCGTGCCATGCTTGAAGTCAAGTAAGGAGAGAGACAATTCCTTGTGCTGAAAATATACCCAACAGCTATGTTATCAACTAGAATGATAATTTTGATAAGTTTTTCTGCAAAGCACAATCGCTAAGTACGGTGACATGTGTATGGTCGAAAAATACCAAATTGTGTTGAATGTAGAGTAGAACTGTGACAGTGTTTCCTTTGTTCTTGCATAAAAGGTAGGCTACATATCTCAACTTTCAGCATCGTACACGCTTTATATAGTCATGAGCTGGGTTGCAACCAAGTCGCATGGTGCCGAGTCACAAGTCAATCTCACTTTTGCAGTTTTGACTCGAGTCCAAATCATTCTGTTCACTATTCAGTTTTGAGTTCATCGGGTTCAACCCATTTTTTTCAACTCTGCTCTAGAGATATATAATGGCTCTTGTTCAGTCGCCGCAAATATCTACTTGCCCGTCAACGCAAAGGAAGGTTCGAGATATGGAGACGAGATGGCTCAAGTCCGGTCGGAGCTTTTCCAAGCCAACGAGAAGATTGCGCAACTCCAGACGCAACTGGAAGCCGAGATGAAAGTGAAAGAAAATTACGCCGGTATGTTCTGCATTGGCTGGTTTTACCAAACTTCTCTTGAAGTATATTATGGTATGGCCTTATCACATGTTTCATTTCATTCATTATCTACTACCACCATACAGAAAGCATCTAACTTGAGATCATCAGAAAAGATTCTTGGTGGTGCAGGCAGAACTTCGATACACAATCGAAGAACTTATTCGTATTGAAATGAGCCCGAATCTCTCTGTTGACACTTGTCAGGGGTAACCCATCAGCAGCTAGTAGACAATTGGAAAGAACATTGTAGATTAACAGTCCACGGATGTCCTATCGTCGATAGCATTTGTGACTTCCATAATAATCCAATGTGTCTTTTTATTCAGCGGCCGCTCAGGAACTAGAACGATTAAACGACCGTTTGTCAGAATCATCGACGCAGACAGAATTGCTCGCGAGTATGATCGGCGAAATGGAACAAACTATCGCCGAGAGAGATGTTGAGGTTTGTGATTTGCTTCACTCTGTGTTACAGCGAGAGATCACATTGAATTCATTTCAATCCTAATCTTGTATTTTTTGGGTTGACTAAATTCGATAGAACTCCTTTAATATCAGAAAGCGAAGAGATGAGCCAAAATTCCAGTGTACAGACTCTTGAAAAGAAAATTTGTAACAAAATCTTCACAAGATCTTGTGAAATTTGCCCTGATCGACGTCGGAAGTACTGTGAATCCTGTTTGGATGTGTGAAGTCGTTTTGTTTTAGATTCGAAACTTGTCGGAGGATCTTAAGAAGTCTGAAGAGCAATTGAAGTCCGCCAATGACCGTAACGAAGTCAACAAGGTTGAAGCGGAAGCCCTTCGGCACGCCGCAGACGAAGCAAATCAGTGCGCTTCAAGGTAATGGATACTGTCCGACACGGACCTTGCCCCTGATGCTAACCCAAGCTAACAGATTTCACTCCTAGCCTGAACACAAGCTAACCTTGTTCAATACCACAGGCTAACCTGGCCGCTAACACAAACTAACCTGACCTCTAACACAAACCGTCCTTACCCCTCACTTGTATTTTGAATCGGTCACCATTTCTGTGATTTGTCCTTATTCATGGAAATTCGGCCGTGACTGGTCCTAGGACTAGGGCCAAAATTGTTGACCCTTTGTTAGTGATCAGTAGGGCGATTTTTTTACCTAAAAAACGAAAGATTTTGATATTGAAAATTAACATTTTGACATATTATACTTTGAACCTAACGTATGCAAATTAGGTATATTCCCACGAAATGTTTGAATTGTACTACTTATCTTCATTTCTGGTTGGAACTGTCTGTCCTTACGAAGTAGTTTGGCCTGAAAAAACTTTATTGACTCAAAAAATGACAACTTTGTACTTTTTACTAAATTTATTTCAACGAAATCAGGCCCTATGAAGAATTCCAGTAGTTACATCACGTATTATGGTAGAAATAATTAAAATTTGTTGTAGTACAACAAAAGATGACCTTCCTACATTCTCGGATAGAAAGTGTCTGTCCTTACTAAGTAGCTTACCATGAATGGGGAAAGAACATACAACAGCAGCAGTTGTTGGCTGGCAACACTAAAGTTGTGCGTACACTGCTGGTTACACACCGTGTTGCTTCATTCTGACACTGGTGTCTGCATCACAATTTTTCATCATGCGCTTCTTGATATAAGTACTAATGCTCGCGCAGTCTTACTTAAGTTGGGATATTGCGGTACGTTGACCATGTCAACCTATTTGTTACATTTGAATGCTTATTATTTACAATGAGCAGACAATGGGCCGTCTACAACGGTAGGCCTATAAAGTAGGCTACAAGCTGTAAAATGTCAAATTATGAGTTCACCGACAGTGCAAAATCTATTATACAAACAAAATGCAGGTTGCAAAAATATTTTGACTTCGTAAACAATTTTGACATTTTTTGACCTAACTCTGCAATTTTGACAAAATTTTGACTTTTTTAACATGTAAAAAAATCACCCTAGTGATCAGTTTACTGAATCCGTGGTTTCCAGTCATCGAGAAGACCTGGACCGTGTCAAGGAAGAGCTCGACGAAAGCCAAGGCCTGGCCAAGACTCTCAAATCGGAACTGGCGCTCTACGAGAAGTACTACAAGAACGAAGGAGACGCAGGTATCCGGTTTTTGCAATGCATATTTGGTCGCCGTATCCATAAATAACTCGCTTAACGCATGACTGCACCTTTGGAAAACAGATACAGCTAAAAATCGTCATTATTGCGAAAATTATTAACAATTTCATATCTCACGTTTAATCGAAATCCAGCTTCGAAGTCTAATTGTTAACCCGAGATTATTTTTTTCTTTCAGACGGCAGAACTCGAAGGTCGTTTTGCGGACAGACCTCGAATCTGACCTTTGACCCGAAGCATTCGTCCACCCTACACGATGTCTCGCGGCACAGCTTCGAGCCGGACCACGCGTCGGACAGTCAATCGCGTTTCAGTCCGAACGGCCGCAGAAAAGACTCGGCACGATCGCAGCACAGGGGCCCGAGATCGGGGCCAGCTCACGGACAAAGCATAGACCCGGTCCGGTCTGACCCTGTTTTCGGGCGGGGCTCTGATTTTGGTAAATCGAGTGACCGCGGATTTGACCAGGTCGCCGGGCACGAGTCCCGGGCGGTGTTAGAATTTGACATTTCCGAGTTTCTGGACGAGATTCGTAGCTTGAGAGTTCAGCTGGAACGCAGCATCGAGATCAACTCTGCCCTGAGGAGGCAGCTACAGGAACAGCTGCGGCACGACAAGGACTGGGCCGGCGCGACCAGCCCAGGACGCACGACCACGATTAATATACACCACGTGTCGCCGAACGCGGGTGACCAGGTCGGACCGGACAGAAGCTCTCCGAGAGCGTGCGATTCGGTCGCGAAACGGAAATTGGATCTCTCGAGAGGTGAGGGGGTTGGGTGCTTAACACTAGCTTGCTTTCGAGTGGATGTTCTTTTAACGCTCCATTTTTTGTTCCCCGCCTAACTCACTCAGTTTTTAGTCCCTTGTAGCATGTAGATCAAGAGACAATGTAATGTGTTTCGCCGTGTTCCTAGTAACCTAACTAACTCAAAATTTGAAAACTACTAAAAATAGAAGGTCGTCACAAGCTTCCAAGTCACAAGTCAATTTGATTTTTGTAGTTTGGACTCGAGTCGAGTCATTTTCAATTCGACAACGGGGTCGAGTTTGAGTCGTAGTGCTTAGACGCGAGTCTGAGTCCTAGTCGTCGATTTCACCGTTGATTATTGAGATCAAGTCTAGTTCAATTCACCTCAGTAAACTTTTGGGTGATATCAAAGGCCCTGGATTCATAATACACTCATATTTCTCACTCTGGACATGTTTATTCGAGTAGTGGTCCTGATGCAGGAGAATTGAATCAAGTAACATACAACGTCTTGAGTCGTATGACTTGGTAGAGTCATTTGCCATTGTTAAGAAAATGACTCAAGTCAAGTCGAGTGAACAGGAAATTACCTTCGCCCTCGTTGGTATCTGGACTACTTGGTGAGCTACCAATACTTCCGGCCGGTCAATTAATTCAAAAATAAAGACAGGTCTTATAAATAAAGATAATGCAGTTTCAACATTGGCCTTTCACGGACCCCTAAAACTATTCCTTGTTAATTAACTACTACTAACTACTACCCCTGGCGTGGATTTAACAGTAACATCGCGTTTGTTCAGACACAATCGGGCACCGCCCCATGACCCCTCCTCCGTCTGCCTCCTCTTACGGCAACGAAAGCTTTGAATTCGCGGCGCCGCCGAAACACGATTCGCGAAATTCCGGACTTTCGCCGCTCGCCGGGAAATTTCCTTGTTACGACACGCATGGTAGAGGATCGTGCTAATATTGTTTTGTTGTTGTGTGTTTTGTGTTCTGTATTTCCAAGAGTTTATGTTACTAATGCGGTAAGCGGTCCTGCTTGTTTTTATTTGGTAGCGTGTGTCTACGTCTGTGTGTGTTAAATTCTTATTATGGCCGTTCTTACTTATTCTGTTGCTATATGCTAACGTAGCAGTGGCACGCAAAACGCCTGGTTTGATGCAACTGTGCAATTGCCCGTACTAGTGTCTCGTCGATAGCTTTTTCTCGCTATTTCCTGGTTTTCTACTACAGAACACCAACAGTTTTATCGCTATTCTTAAAAAGGGTGACTTTCAATTTCAGAGGTGGCCCTATTGCTTAGACTGGTGATTGTTTTTACCTTGAAGACAATTCAGGCTTCGTAAGCAGAAAAGGGCGTATTTTAACATTCTGAAATCCGCATTGGTATTTGAAATTTCGAACCTGAAAAATCATGTGATATTTACCTTTTCGTGAGAAGATCCTGCTAAAATTCGACTTTGAGGTCGATTTCAGATCCAGCTTTGCCTAATATCACTCGAATATTGCCCTAAGTCAACTGTACCATTCTACCGCGTCCAGGTTCGTATGTCATCGGCAACAGGAAGGACTACAAGGAATTGCGGCAGATCGTGTCCGACGGCAGGATGTTGCTGCACAAAATGGAATCGAAATCATCGGACCGCGCGTCATATCAGAAATCACCGCGTAAACACGTGAGTTAGAACCTCTCGCCAGAGCTGGGACCGGTTTTGTAGTTTTGTCGCAATGTTTTTTGCAGAGTGTCGGAGATCTTGGCAGCGACGTGAAGCTTTTGCAACGTACGATGGACGATTGCAGACGCTTGTTGAAATTGTTCTGGCCGGCTTCCGTGCCACAGGTTGCGTTTTCGTCGACTGACGTCGAGGATCAGACGTAAGGGAATTTTGGAATTCTAATATTCTGATGTAATTTGGAAAAGACAAAAATTTATCAGATGTCCAATTCTGCGTTTTCAAGTCATTATTTCTTCTTCAGGCACGCGTCAAGGCGTCTGTCCGACGCCTCTTCAGACATATCGAAAGTCACGAGGGACGCAGGTTTCGCTTCAGACACTTCTATCAATTCGGAGGTACTTTTTCGAGACGTTCTTGCCATTGTTAACTTTGTAATATGTTTGCTGACGTGAACTAGGACTGCTGTGTCGTTTTGCGGCCTGAATAGTACTGTGGCTCGTGGAATTCTTGTTCTGTCGATGCTGGCTTTCGGCAAAGGCGGTCAAGTTGTCAGTGTTGCGTTATATCATTTCCTTTAGCTAGCCGAATACAGTAAGATGCAGACACTCAGGTGAAGCTAACTTACATAGGATCATGAAACCAATTATTGCATTGATACTCAGGTTATAGGCAAAAGTAACTCCATAAATTTCTGTACTAACACTGTGTACAGTTACAACAAGTAGAGGTATCAATTTACAGGACCTGTCAAATTAAATATATGGGAGGTTGGTCTAGGAGTCTCGTATGTTTAGCAGGTGATAGGATGGGGGGGCGGCTGTCTTCACAATTCCACTTATGGCTTTCTTGCCTTGCAGGCGGACGGCCTGCGTCGCGAGGTCAACAAACTCCACAAGCGTCTCTCGGCGCAGGATAAGTTACTGCAAAGCACCGTGGACCGGCTGCAGTCCGCCAACAGGCTGAAGGAAGGCATCGAACACGCCATCTTGAAACAGCTCACTGTGACCCACGACGTTTTGAAAAAGGCCCGCGGAAATTTGGAGGTCGGTTGGCAATTCTAGGGGTTCTAGTAAGGTAGATTTTTTCGAGATTGAGATTATATTCTCCTAGTTCCAACTTTTGTGTTCGTATTGCGTAACGTAATCGTATTGTAAAATAGTATGTTTCTTCTTTCAGGCTAAAACTGGCGATGAAAAGCCGAAAACAAAGCACTAGCGTCTGCGTTACAATTATTTATTTTATCGCTATGCTTCGCTACAATATTATATGTCTAGTTTGTGTTCAGAGTATTGGTTTCAATCTGTTTTCTGTGTGATTACAACGCCCAGCATCGGGCTCATAGTTACAGTCTTGGTCATATTTTACCTGCACCTTATAAACGCTACATCCGTTTGTTTGGCTTGATAAGATTCGCCAACTTGAAGTTAGTCCGTTGTTCCACCCGATTTTATGTTACATTACAGTATTTCGTTGTCTGCCGGGGCATGCCAATGCACCATATACTCCCGATACCGCGCGTGTCGAATTTGTGTTTGAATGTTTGAAATCGAGAAGTTGTTGCCCCGGCTTATCGTTAGTTGTCGCTTTTAGAATGGTAGATTCGATTTTATGACCCTCTCCGACAAAATGCAGTTGTTGAATGTCAATCAAACTGCTGGTTTTACGATGAGTTGATGCTATATTATCAGAGTATATAAGTTCAGTTGTAGGTTGTATCTTTACTTTGTGATCGCCTTTTTATCTAACTTTATCTTGTGCCTGCTGTGATACGCTCAACTGTCACTAGCCGATCGATTCTTGCTCATAAATACAAGCTCATATTCGTTTGTACCGATTTGCGTTAAGGAGAGAGTTTGCAGGGAGGGGTCGAGATTTGTAAAAATTATAGGACGAATGTTTTATCAGATTGCTGTGCTGTGGAGCGACGGACGCCTGAGTTAGGGGTTGTTTCAAGACTTAGAAAGTCTTCCAAGGCCATTTCTACGCCTTCTCTGTCCAAAGGAGCGGCGTACGCACAGATCGTGTGTGTAAATATCAGGGGTCGGTGTACATGCTGCAAAAAATACGTCTTATTCGTAGCCAGTTGAATGACGTTACTGTGTTGTCGGTGGTAAAAACCAACTATGCACTGGACCGTCGGTTACCCGCGCAGAGAAGCCGGACACGATATAGATTTGTGTAACATAGGGCTGGGGACGCGTATTTCATGATGAAGCCTTATCTCGGTGCTCTTCAACCTTTTTCGTCGTGGTACACCCTTTTAACATTTTCTCAAAACTCGTACACCCCTGACCGTATAATACACCGATAACGCCGGAAGCCGCATTTTGATTACATATACAATACGTCCGGATTCCAACGGGGATTCACCATGGCGCATGGACGACAAATGCTCATATGAAATTTGATACAGGGAACTTAACACCACGGAGAGCCCTTGTGGTGTTCTGTGCCTTCACTTATTTCTTGAGATATGCAATGCGCAAATTTCCTAACTGTAGAAGCAAAACATCCCAGCAGGCTTACAATATATAATTTATGTACCAAAATCGTGAGTATAAATGTCACGAAAAGACACTAGGATTATGTGTGTAGTCGCGCAGAGCGCGAAAATTTTGCCCCTTGAGTGGATTTCATCGAAAATGTTGGTAGTTTCACATATTATTGTCAAAATTTTATTAATTCTCAGCTCACGTGATCAGATTAACCCGTAGAGCTGATGGAGGGTGTTTTCGAAAATATTGGTTACAATACTAATGATGATGCATCTTGCGGTTCCTTTTAATCACTTAGTTGCATGTTGTTATTTCTTGGCCTCCCACCAGGATTGTTTGTTTGTTATTAATAATATTTTATTACACATCAATGACAGTGGTGATAATCGCCAGTTTAGAATTTGTGCGCCACGACCGTGCATTTCCTAAAGTTTAGTATTTTTGCTTTGGGTAATGAGGACGACTTTTGCTTGCACGCGCACTCCCATTCTTCATTCTCTCTCGCTAACGTGCGTCCACTTTCAGGACTTTGCTGCTGACTTTGAAGCTCGGTTAACTCTTCTTCTGGGCTTTTCAAGACGCTTCGTTAACAGGGGGTCGGCCACGAGGAGCCTAGATAAACCTCCGACACATAGAAACACGGCAGAGCCGAGACTAGAACCAGCAACAATTGGTTACATAATGACAGCCGCCAACACACGCTAATTTAAATATGTGTAGAAGATCGCAAAACTATGGTTATGCGGTTGAATGAGGCCGTACGTCCGCAGGTTGAGCACCCCTGACGTAGCCGAAATAAGAATGGACATTTGAGCAAGGCTGCAACGTATAGTAAATGATAATACGAATAAGGGCTCGAGGTCACTGGACCACCATCCAACGCAGTGGTTCGCAAACTCGACCCCGTGGCTGCGTAAGTAGGCTATGTATTCTGCATTATTCATAAGCTGGCCACAGAAAGCACAAATTCAAAATGTCCGAGATTTAGCGGGGGTTTCCTCGAGAATCATCAGACAGATATCGCAAGCTGAACACATGCTAACTCCACCCTGCTCTACTCGAAAAGGAAGTAATAAGTCCATTACCAAAGGTTGAATGATTAGAAACATTTGCTTATGACATCACATTGTACGATATTACACATCCAGTCATTCTGTTTTGAAGCATAAACTGGCGTATTTTTGTGATAGCTATAGTCATCGTGTCATCGGTTCATCATAATGTGGATCTGGTACACCCCTGTACACCCCATCCGAGTGGTACACCCTTTGAAAATTCTGGTACACCCTAGGGTGTACGAAAACCCCGGTTGAAGAGCACTGCCTTATCTTAACAAGTTTTCTGCGCGTGTCACTTATTACCTAGCGCAGTGGTTCTCAACCGGGGGTCCGCGAGACCTTTAAATTTTCAAAATGATTGATAATACTATTCTTTTTTAAATTAGGGAGTGCATCAGGCAGTTTTCCTCCACAACTGCTAAAACCTCATTACTCACATCATCAGAATAGTCGTCTGACATGAAATATCCCACTGTGCAAATTCATTTTAGTTGACAAATTGCCGATAACCTACTTATACAAACATATTGCTGTTTAGAGACGTTTTGTTGGGGTTTGTGGAAAAAATAAAAACATGGAGATAGTAAGATCAATCAGGGTGACTTCGTAATGTTTCGGAAACCTTTTCGATTTGAAGTTGTCAGTGTCATCAAATTAGTGAACAGTCGTTTGAAATAAAAACTTAAGTCTTTCCCAACGTAGGGATTGAACCCCTCCACGAAATTCATTTTATCCTTTGATATGCATATAACCGCTATTCCAGAATAACTTCAAGGTGAGATGCTAGATAAAATGACTATAGGCTGGACGTGATATGTTCATTAAAATATGTTTCTTCATTTGGGTGCCTTAATGCGATCACACCAAAAGTGTCGTCGGAAGCGTTACATTAGCCTCAATCTATCTTTGTGAAAATATATTTTCTGGACTCGTTGATATCAAATCGAAGACGCGTATAAGAAATACAGCTGCAAAATTAGCTTTGAAATAATAAAAGTCTACCCAATTTCTGCATAAATGATACAATGTTGTTGCTGTTATCACAAGCCTACAGTTCATATTTGCACAAGACAGATGACGATCGCACCAGAATTGAGTTAAATTTGAACAAAAACTTTAGGGGATCCGCGAGGGTCCCTGACAGTCAAAAAAGGGTCCGCGAAGCCAAAAAGGCTGAGCAGCACTGACCCAGCGGCTAGCACTGTGGACTTTGAAATTAACTTCGCGCGAAGAAATACAGCAAATATAGGTGTTACAAACGATGGCGACCTGAATTTTATAACCTTCGCGACCCATACAATCACTGTCTGATAAGTTATTTATGTATCTGTGGTGTGTAAGTTGGCTCGCGGTAGCCTATCTTATATGCCGCCGTTGTTTATGCTAAGGTTTTAATTGGTGGAGTACAGGCGAACGTTAAGCTGGTGTTTAATGGATGGACGAGACGCAATTTCTATGAATGGTCAAAACCTGTATCTTCATCCCCATTATCGCAGTCAAAATTGATTTATGGTGTGTTTTCTACGAAATATCATCCCCTCATCCTCTGTAGTGTTGCAGTATCTTGAATTAATCAAAATGCTGATCTTAATAGGTGGCGCACTTGTTTCAATTGTGCGGTGATTGGTGAATTGGTGCCCCACGCCAAATCCCTCAATGCCCATGCCCAGGCCCACCAATAGATATAATAAAAAAAACACTTGAGCATGTGAGCGAAATGTTCTCGAAAATATTGTGACTAAAAGATATACGGATCTATAAATATTTGGTAAATTGAATCTTCAAAGTCTGTCTTTCCCTCCCTCCTCGTCTTCATTGTCATCCTTGACGATTTTCGTTTTGCGCCTAAACGAGCAGGTAAGTGTGCAAGCTCCAGCAATAATCTGGAGACCAAGTGACGACCAAGACACAAAATACGACCATCCGAATCGCTCTGATATGTTGGTTGGAAGAAACATGTTCTCAATTTGCAATATAACCCGTGCTGTGAACGTGAGGTTCCCGATGATGGAACAAAGTGCTACAATCAATATTGAAACATATTAGTCGAGTCATGTTTTTGATCTTGGTGACGTAGAACTCACCGGAGCAGAAGAATAACATTCCTGATATGAACGCCGCTCCGCCATGACGGGTGATAATTGCGGCCAGACATACCAAGCAAGCAAATAAGATGAGCGAGTCCGACAACACGATGCAGACTATACTTGATCGTGAGTAATCTGCGATTAAGGCAAAATAGCATCTTTAAAATATAATGGAATTTGCTTCTACAGTAGCATATACCAACAATCTTGCTCACCTTCTATTGTCGTACTCGTAAAATCGTAATCCAAGGTGCAATTCCCAGCAACGATTTTGTTTTTAGCTGCTGTTATGATGAAAAACATAATATGTTAGCAAGGTAAACTCTTCTACTGTAGGCTCGTTTATACTAAACGCTAATGCAAATTCTACAATAACCATAATGTATAGCCTTATAGCTTAGGAGTGCGATGCGAGTATTTCTTGCGCGACTTGAGTAGGTCTAGATCAGTGGTTCCCAACCTTTTCCCACCCACGTACCATTTCGAGGTTTTATGCAGTGATCGCGTACCACCTATACATAAGTTACGCGCGCCGCAGGAGGTCAAAAATGTTTCCACCGTGTTAAGCTGCCGCAGGCAGCGAAACAGAAAATAAACTGCTCATTTTAAGGCGCAGTATATGATTTCTGTAGTGGATCCATGTGGAATTCTTGTGGTCAAATATATTTAAACGGAATTTGGTTAGGTAACAGTCCCAATGCTTTACGAATAGATCTCTTCCGCGTAGGCCGTCATTGGTGCGATTACTCCTACCCACGATGAAGACCTTGCCACGACGACGACGGCTTGAAAAACTCAAAATCAACCCCGCCTGAACTAATGACTCCCTTGGTTCGAGAAAAAACAATCTACTCGCGTACCACCTGGAAGGCCTAGGCGTACCACAGGTTGGGAACTACTGGTCTTAATATATCCGACATACATGATATACTACGTGGATCTCAATAGATAGGTATTCTAGATCAGAGCTCTTCAACCTTTAATGGAGTGCGATGCACCGTATAAGATTGCAGCTATGACTCGCGCACCCTTTTTAGAGTTACCGTCGGAGTGAGCAGATGCGATGACTGAACCGCTACGTGCAGTGTCATGCTTGCCATACACCCCTGCACTGTACATTTATGGAAGTAAAAGTTGGTGCATTTATCATATTTCCATAGTAGTGTGGGGTGTACATGAGGCGAAAGGCACTATCGTGTAATAAAGTGTGCTTCCACCCTCCTTCCAAAGGGTGTAGTGTACACTGTACGTACAGGAATCAAATACTAGGGATGGTGTGAACCTCTGAAAGGTTCAGGTTTGTGTGAACGCGAACCTTTTTGAAAGGTTCTGTGTGAACGCGAACGTGATCCTCATGACGTCACGTGACGTCATATTGCTAATTCGAACTCCAGATTTCAGTGAAGTGATTGCCTATATTAATGTACACGATACCTAAGGACGACTCGGACCACATAATCCCACGATACTGAAGTACATATTGACGTTTTAAACATCGCCAAATGTATCAATTGGGACAATCAAATTATGAAGTAATCCCATAAAATCATTATCTTCCGTCGATTTGTAAACAATTCCGACGAGGATTTGGAAGGGAATATAAGCTTACCCAGCGGTGGCTTTTGGGGTGGGCGAGGTGGACGGTCGCCCGGGGCCCCCCCTATTTGGATTTTGCGCTTTTTTTCAAGGAGAATGACGAATAAACATGGAAATCCGTGCACCAAGCAAGAATATGATTCCGTACAGATGTGTCAATCATCATCAAATCACTGCATTTGTTAGAAAAGTCCCGTATCCCGATAATCATCACGTCTCTGCATGCGGTAGAATTACTTAGTTTTGATGTAGTCTATCCTTGCACACATGAAAAATAGACATGGCCGAATCCAGCACCTGGGCAAACCGCTGCAATCGCGGATTGCTGCATTTCCCGCAAAGAAGCCTTTGGAGGAAGGAATTAATTCCAATTCTCAGGCATACACAATAATAGCATGTCCAATTTCGTGCTGAAATCAAAATGACCGTCGCGGAATTCTGGATCACGAATTATTGTTACCACGAGAACGTTGCACTTACTGGCGCAAGAACAACTTATTTTAGAGGATGAGAATCTGTATTTGGTAGGGTTACCATACGTCCTCTTTTAAGAGGATTTGTCCTCTTTTTTGAGATTTTGTTCATTTTTTGAGAATTTTGGTTAAATATATGGCAAAATCGACTTAGATACAGTAAATCAGCACCGAAGTAACGCTCCGGCGGGTATTTCGGGAGCTAGACCGGATAGTTGACCTTTTTTTTCTTTTTTTTAGTCAACCACCTGATAATGTGAAGGAAATAACTGTATTTTGGGCGCTGAGCGGGAAAGTTGACCTTTTTTTAGTCAACCGACCACGAAGTAGGAAAATTTTACCATTTTTTCAGGATTTTCCTCCGGTATTGCAAATTTGAAAAGTTTGAAAAAGTGTCCTCGTTTCAGATCTCAAAAATATGGTAACCCTAGTATTTGCCCGTGTAATCGTGAAAAGATAGGGCACTTGGGAAACTGCGACATTTTGAAATCCTTCGGGACCCACCTGAAATAGCTTCGCGAAGCACCGAAATACACCAACCCGTATGGAGATATATATCCCAGGGCTGTAGTGGGTTCTGTCATTGTGTAGGCTACCGCCATGTTGGATTTCTTGGGGTAGTGCACTAGCACGACAAAGGGGCCCACTACATCCCTGAGATATATCTACAATTCTACATAAGTATTGGTGTGTTTGACTTATATACGCCCTCTGAAGGGGTGCGTAAACACAATTTGATACCTGAAAGTGCCGCTCACCTGATTGAGGCTATACACCCCACGATATGGTGGAAATCTGATGAATACATCTAGTTTCACGAGCATAGATTTACTGTTTGTGCTGTACAGTTTACGCTATTAGCAAAAAGAGTGTGTCTTTACCAGTGTTGGGATCAAGTCACTAACTTCGAGTCACGAGTCATCTCGAGTCATTGCAGATTTTGACTCGAGTCAAGTCAAGTCAAGTCACGAGTCAAGTCACTAGTCGAGTCAAGTTGAATTTTCCAAGTACGATATATGATTCAAGGTCATTGCATTTTGCTTGCTGTTTTGAATACAGACGGAGTCCTCATTTATTCTGAGTCAAGGAACGAATAAAGAGTTGATTATACACGCAAGATGGCGCTCTATCGCTCATGCATACGTAGAACTGCCAAACTGCGCAAGTATAGCGGTATAGCCTCAGTCTATAATAGGGGCGAGAAAACTGCGACTCGCGAGCCGCATGCTGCTATTTGAGTCTTTGATTGCGGGCCTACAATGAGTGTGCAATGTGCATTCTGTGATAGTGAACGTAAGCCACTGTGCGGTGCCTTTTCCGTCCAGATTCGCCCAATAATCACAACGCTAGAATTGAAACGTCATTACGAAACCAAACACCAAAACCATGTTAGTCAAGATTTACCCAAAGTATATTATGATTACCGAGCTCCGCACTATCAGTCCGATTTCAAACACCTTGAAGCCTAGATGGAGACGCATCGTCTTATACCACACAATAATAAACTTCACTCGATACCCTACATTTCCTCATGACGAATTAAATTAGTATATATAAATTTTTGTGTTGATACTCTTTTAAGGCAACGATCTTTGATATGCGACTGGTGCGTGAAGAAGCTCTGCCCAGTGCCCACCCCTGTTCTATAATTATCAGCCGAAATATAGGATAGCATATGAAGTATCAGAAAATTCAATAAAATGATATGGAGCAATACCCTATACCCACATTTATATTCATGATATAGCCTACAATTATAAACGTATGAATGATATTCGTTCGATTTAAAGCACGCAAGAGGGCTGGTGGAGGTGAGCAAGTTTACGACAACGTAGGCTAGAAGATCCAATCTCTGCGTCAACGATCAATTCATTGGTGATGTAACAATGGAGACTAGGTAAAACTCGCACAATCAGTGAGTGATCAGTTAACAATCCGAACTTATACAAGATATGGCGATTTAGTAGACAGCGATTGCTTGATGACTTGAAATTGACTCGTAAATTTTGCTTCGAGTCACGAGTCAATCTGCATTTTTGAAGCGTCGAGTCAAGTCAAGTCAAGTTATTTTTACAAAGTAACCCGAGTCAAGTCAAGTCATACCAAAAAGTGACTTGAGTCTGACTCGAGTCAAGTCATGACTCGAGTCATCCCAACACTGGTCTTTACAACCTTGCACCACTCCTTATATACGGGTGTGAATATACACCCATGGCACACGAAAGTAGAATCTACCTCAGACTTATACCGCGAACGTAGCAAGGTATATGCACGCAGGCACGGTAGGATTTATGACCGCGATATTATTCTGCTATAGGTTTTATTTTCGTGTACCACCATTTTCAGCCTTTTGGTTGTGAATACACACTTTCGCCAAGAGTGTGCTTCCTTTCGTACTATTGCACCCCATGCAGATTTCCATGCACCCTTGGGGGCACCGTGCACTCCGGGAAGAGCACTGTTCTAGATATATCCCTGATAACATCGCAAAAACGGGATCATTCAATATCGACAAATTATTACGTATCACAGTAAATATTAATCGTGACCAAGTTATATATCCTAAATTGAATTAATCAATAGCATTTAGTCGTAACCTGCGGTTGGTGGGATTTCGTTGTCATAGCAAGTCAGGAACAGTCCCGTGTGAAATGGGAATGGGTACGGATCCTCTTGGGCGAACCCAGGAAGTGAACTGCTGTTTCGAACCTCTTCCGTAAGCAACTGAAACCAATACGTCGAGCTTGTGGCGATCACAGCCGCTACCAAGGATACAACACCAAAACATCCAGCTACAATTAGCCTTGTTCTGTTCATCTAAAAGCAATAGTGTTATGCAGCCATTTCTGTAACGTAATTAAACACGTCTATAGTATACACTCTTTATCATTATTTTGCACCGCGGCGTCCGGCTCATAAATAACAACAACATTTATGACATATTCTATAGGGCAAGTTTTTGCAACTTTCGCAACTTTTTTTACAGCTTCCGACAGCTTCCTAAATACTCAGAAGTTATGTCGTATGGTGTTTTAAGCTGTTTTGGGGATTCTTATACTGCAACTTTTTGCAACTTTTCTCCATTTTTTTCATGCGACTTTTTGCAACTTCTTTCGATTTCTCATGCAACTAACTTTTAAATGGAAATATTTGGCACTATATGCAGGGTTACCATATTTTGGAATCGGGAAAGGACGACACTTCTTCAAAATTTTCAAACTCAGAATACCGGTGAAAAATCCTGAAAAAGTGGTAAATTTCTACCACTTCGTAGTCGGTCATCTTTTTCGTTCGGTGCCCAAAATAAAGTTTTTCTTTCACATTGTCGGGTGGTTGACTAAAAAAAGGTCAACTTTTGCTCAGCTCCCGAAATACCCGCCGGAGCGTCACTTCGGTGCTGGTTTACGGCATCTCAGTCCAATTTTGCTATAAATTTGACCAAAATTCCTAAAAAAGAGGACAAAATATCAAAAAGGGGGACATTTAGGCGTCCTCGGAGGACATTTTCAAAAACCCGAAAAAGGACGATAAATCCTCACTGTCGTTTAAATTTGAGGTCCTTTCTGATATGACTTACATTCGGGCTAGACCGCCGAAAATGATATTTTCACTAGGTCAATTTTTTCTGGCTATTGATTTTGTTGAAGTCGCCAACACTGAGTTTTGCTTCGGTGCCTTGGATACGGATCGATTCGAGTATCTCCTACATAATAATTTCAAGGAACTTGTCCATAAATACAACATTTTAGTGCAACTTTGTGAAAAATAAATACAACTTTTTACTACTAGTTGCTGACGATTACCCCTGACGAGTGTCAGCCGAAAATATTCGGGTTCATTTCAATATGAATATACTATTTAATTGCAACATTTGTGAAAAATAAATGCAGCTTTCCACAGATTTAACGAAACAAAAACTTGCCCTATTATCTTAGGATACAGTACTAAATTGACCCTCTTACTGGTATCTCGGGGGAAGTCTATCATAGCAACAGTCTTCACATACAGTCCACTCACTAAAGCGACTGATATACATTGCCTATACGTGGCCTATACATCACACCCTTGTTTCTAATACTAATTTATTTGCGATCTTGACAATGATGAATTTTTGCTTGCAATGTATAGACACGAAAAGAATGGATTCGAAACTGCCTTCATTGCGTTTCATTTATGATAATGTACAGTACACACCAGATGGATACGCTTTGACACCATAACGCTATATACGCACCTATTTTCGAAGCGTACGCATCCACTCTACATACGCCGTTTCAAAGATTACCACCGTACTCAACTATGCCACTGATGTGACTATCGATTTCTAGTTGATACTTTGTTATCAACTCCGCATCTGAAGCGCTCTTCACAAATTAAACGCCATATCAAATATTTTTGATACCATAAATTGTGCCACAAATTCGACGCAGATGTTTATAGTTACTATCTGGATGATGCCACGAATGTGACCTCGGTGCCGATTTTTTTGTAAATTCTATAATAGCGATAATGTTCCGGCTTTAGGTTCATTAATCCCGGGAAATATATGAATCCAAAGAAGATTGTTGCGTACAAGACAAAACAGTAGATAGTGTCTATTATACCAAAAATTTTTATAGTGCCGATGCCGTGTAAGATCAATTCTTTCATGGATCATATATTTAGTAGAGATAAGCATATCAGTTTGGTTGGATTTTACGTATCGGGGTACCTTGGGGGACATTGGGTCATATTCCCAGCCGAACCGCGATTATCCAAACTACCATCAGAGTCCCCTTTTCATACGCAATAAGTCCTAATCTTGGTCTTGACAGGCCGTGTGAATGGGGGACTGTGCTCTGGTGGCGCGAGTCAGTATCGGGGGGTACAGTAGTATCTCACTAAATTCCGGAAAACATCTGGTAACTCAAACCAAACGAAAAGTAGTGGCAGCGGTGGGATTCGAACCCACGCCATCGAAATGACTGGTGCCTTAAACCAGCGCCTTAGACCACTCGGCCACGCTACCGCCGATAGTGGGCTCACAATTTGTAGAATCAATTAAAAACACGTGTAATAAAATCAGGAGTGGGTCCTTGATGTTCATAAATTTAATAACCGGTAATTACTTTACCAAAACATAATTGGTGGCTGGGGATAATTTGCAAGGATAAACTCCCAACGGATCGTTGACCCTAAAGCTATTGCGTTTCCAAGTTCCAAAGGTTCGCCAGAGCGACATGTATGCATATTTGATTAGTGGAAATAAAATAAAATGGAAAAGTAAGTCTCATAATGTTTGCAAATATAATGGAACAGCCAATAGCTACACCTAAGCAAATATAGCTCATTCAAAGCATCAAGAATGAATTACACAATGAACTAGGCTGTTTTTCCAATAATGCGAGAATGGTAGAGCCAATTTGACAAATTTGCGAACATTTAGAGACAATGCTTCGCCGAAATTTCGATGTCGTACAAGATATTTTTACAAAATGAGTTTAATAGTTTTGTGGACAAAACAGGGCTGTGCGTATTTGTCCCTAAAATGGGCAGGAAAGAATCCGTGCCGGGGTGACAAAAGATACGGCAACATGGACGTAGTAACCGATGGCAAACATTTGTATTAACTAATGACATCCGATACAATTAAATTTCTTTGTGGCTAAATCAATTTCAGGTATGACGGATAGTTGAAAGATGATCGTATCGGATGTCATCAAATATTATTTCTGCATAATCTTCAAAGCCACAATAGGAGGTATTTTCGATTTAATTTCTCGTCAATTTGAAATGTACGGGCTCTCCAACTGAAAGTGCCGGTATAGTGCGATCTAATCTCTATTATCCCACAAGTGTAATGCGTGCGCGAAATTGTTATTTGTGGCGGGTGCCATGCTGCCGTTAACATTGCATGGTTACCTAGTTTATGTGGCAGTCGCTTGCGTATCTGATAAAGGCCGAAGTTGGCAGATGGAAAGTTTCCGGAAGAAAGTTGCATTCTATTTTCTTGACATATAATGAAAATATTTGAGCTAATTACAGTGCCGAGGCCAAACAAATCGCGGGTTGGACCCAACCCAGGGACGTGTTATTAACTAGAATTTGAGGTTAAACGGCGGTTTAAAATACACCACAAATGCTGAAATGTGCTACTATCAAGACCTTGTATACAGGGATATCAACAGGGATCTGACCTTGTGCTCATCAATCGTCTTTAAATCGCGAATCGTTTGAATTAATGCTGGACTTTTTACGCTGGTGAACCAGTATCAGTATCGGTCGTATCAGACCTTAAGAATTTTATCATTTCACAACACCACAAGATTGCGATACGATGAAAAGATAGGGAGGTGTCGAAATGACTTGGAGTAGTCTCTGAAATCAGGGCCTAAGGCCGAGGCGATGTAAGTAAGAGGCATGCACAAATTGCACAATGCACATGCACAATAGGGCTCTTCAAAAATGACTTTTTTTTCTCAAATCCTACTGGCTACTTGATAAAATTGTTAGGTTACCTAATTTAAGCCTACACACAAAATTTGGTTCAATTCCAGCCAGTAACCGCTTTGCTACAGGAGAAGAAAGTTTCCATTTATTATATAAAAATAAATGATAGAAAATTTGAAAATTTTCTGTTCACCCCATGAAAGTGTTAGGCTGTCTATAGAAACGATGCTCACCAAATTTTGTTCAATTCCAACCGGTGGATACGGAGTTATTGCCGACGAAAAATTTGGATTTGAATAAAATAGTATTTACGGTGACCGATTCTTTGTTTATTTATTATAGTTGTGCTCACCGTAAATACTATTTTATTCAAATCAAAATTTTTCGACGGCAATAACTCCGCTTGCACTGTTTGGAATTGAACCGAATTTGGTGAGGATCGTTTCTATAGACAGCCTAACACTTTCATGGGGTAGACAGAAAATTTTCAAATTTTTTATGATTTATTTTTATATAATAAATAGAAACTTTCTTCTCCTGTAGCAAAGCGGTTACTGGCTGCAATTGAACCAAATTTTGTGTGTAGGCTTAAATTAGGTAACCTAACAATTTTATCAAGTAGCCAGTACGATTTGAGAAAAAAAAGTCATTTTTGAAGAGCTCTAATGCACAATTACATACTGAATGGAATGAAATAAGGGATGCCAGCGTTATTCGCTATATGCGTTTGCGTTATATCTTTTCATATTATCTCAATCATATGTTCTTTTGATCCGATTAAAATTTCAATAAAACGACTGATTGACTGACTGATTGATTGATTGATTGATTGTGAGCGCTGACCGATTTTTTCCGTCCATCAGTAAATTTAAAACAAAGATTCGCTATGCACCAAATCATAAATAGCAGTGGCAGTGCCTGATGCTGAGAAGCGATGGCCTCGTCGTAATATAGTAAATACGAACTAAATGAGGTTGTTTACGTCGAGGCTCAGACATCCAAGGAAGGTTACTGACAACATCAAGGCGCACCGGCCTTTACTGTGGAAACTGCAAACGTTGGAACAATTATCATCACCGCCACGACTAGCTCGGGATCGAACCCGGTACCTCTCACTTCATACCGCGCAGACTTCATGCCCGCGCCACTCACTATTCGAGAGAGGTGTCCGGTACTTTGAGCTCTATGAACCCCGTCGCAAAAAAGAGTCGAAATTGCTTTTTTTCTGATTCGCCATCAGTCTGATTCTATCATTATTATTACGTCGCTCTCTACCACAAAAGACACCAGTTGTTTCAAAATGCTTTTGATGTGATTCACCGTGTGTACTCAAAACGCTCTTCAGATATTAAGAATAACCAGCTAACGATCCCTCCCAGACTTTTGAAGATGTTGGCAGGCTTTGAAGTAAGGGCCCTCGCCCGGGCTCGCGACACAATGGGACGGGTTTAATTACTGCGCCGTTTCTATATCACTGTGTCGAAACCGCGGTTTTCAAAGTAGCAAAAAGCGTTTGAAACATACGAATTTAATTAAATTTTGCCCAAGTATCATTTCAAAATGAATACTGTGGAAATTGAAGTAACTATTAGCTTTTTTTCTGTGGACGGACCCGCGATTCATTCACCAGTTGAGAACACATACTTGTGTGAATGCGAGCAGTTTGGTGAAGGGATACCCGTGAAATATTGTGAGGTGGTACAATGCGAATGGAAACAATTACAAATTGTGTTATGATGGTTTCTTACTCTAGGTTAGTTGGCGCGGGGCCAAATGTTAGCACATGCAGAAATATTTTAGAATGACTTTACGAAATTTTCATTTTCATTTGGATGCGACACTTTGTTCACTTAAAATTTGGTACTATGCTCCAGTTCTGTCGCATTGACAAATAGTTTTTGATATCATCAGCAATATCAAGGAGGAAAATATAAACGCTATTGTCATGGGACAATGTAACCATGCGGAAATTAGGTATTCATCTTCATAATGTTAATGGACGACTGCTGGTCACGAATACTACAGCTACTTATATAAATACATAATATAACACAGAGGCAACATTTAATCAATATTGATTTTACCTACTATTTCCGCATGCGATTCAATAGCATAATATTTCATTATTCCAAGTCTATTTTCAGCGACATTATACGAACGAATCGACATAACAATATGAAGTCGTAAATTCGGGGTAGATTAAAGTTTTTCTTCTTTGCCTATATGGTCAGGTCTGGTTCCGCGGAGTCATTATAACATTTGGCGAGTTATGGCGTTGTGAGTGTATTTTAGATCAGGGCGGATTACCGATAAAAAAGGAATTGTTTGGAGTTTATTTAATTAGAGTTTCCAATGATGGTGTTCGATATGTATCTACAAATACCAGTCACTTATACCTAATACACGATAAATTTGTCCAGGATTAAATCAGAATTAGTTGATATCCTAGCATACAGAATGTATTTGAGTATGGAAGTAACATGTAACTGTCGCAAGCTTATATTTAGTGACCTCGACGCTAGCGTATATCGCCGGTTAGTGAGTCCGAGCGAAACCGATACAGACAGTTAATTCAGTATGGTAGGAAATTTCAACGATATGGTGAAGCAGGGCCTACGATATCGTAGGCCCCGGATGAAGTCATAGATATTCTGTGATTTCGAACATTTTGGTCAATATACCACTTTACAAAATACAACCTCAAGAGGGCAAGAACATTATTTCTCCCGGTGACTTCATGTGTATGCAAAATACAAATATGCAATATCTATCGCGAGAACAATCAATAACAAATAGTTGTTATCTCCAAACAGTGGATACGGCTGGGATTAATTCACTTTAAAAGTTATACTCATTCGTAATAATAATGGAAATTACCGAGAGAAATAGAATTTTCGATTTAAAGTTTAAAATTGTATGATATCATGGATACTGTCACATTTTATCGAAATGTTAACGTAACTTATAAAATGCTACCAAACTTGAAGTCATCCTGATCCATTTATACGAGCGGCTGCTTGTTTGCAGAAAACGGTTTCTATGTCAGTTCTAGTTAAGAAATTCCTTATAAACGCATCCTTCGGGGTAATATGTAATGCATCGGAAGGACGAATCAGCCGGAGGTCGGACAATAGCTTTGTGATTGGCAGCTTAAGGGCGGGATGCTAGAGAAAACGATTAATCCTCATACGTATCGCGTAGTTTAATGTTACCCATAGGAATTCGCGCAACAGGATTTATTCGATACTTAAGGGATCTCATCTGGAGTCGACGAGCTTGGATACATTATCCTTCATTGATTGGATTTCTTTGTTTAAGCCGATAACGACAAACCTCAAACAAAGCCCCATTTTGTGAGAACCATACTGCGGGCCGGTGCCCGTTTGAGCGCGGCGCGGCGACAGAAGGGCCGCGATGATTATCCTTCAAGCCGTGGATACTTTTATTTGAACAAAGACACGGGAGCGACTCCGTTACTTTATTTGTATCGTGTGTTGAATGGTCGATTCTTTTCCGTGTAATTATTCCGGTGTCATTTTACTAACATCTTCTTGTGGGACCTTCCTAATTCTGATTGAGATATAATCTGACCCCTTCCTCGACTTTTTATTGTGTATGTTTGCGAGGAAACCAGATACGTTTGCATAACATGTAAGAAACACCCAACTGCGCGCCGCGGCTTTGTTAAATTACACCGTCTTAAATTGTTCCCTTGTAACAGATTGGGCGTGTATCTCGAAACATAATTTCGTTTTACTATTCTAAACACGGTTCCTTTATCAACGGTGTGTACAAAATAGTCTTCTTTTTCCCAGTCAGAAATTTTGGGAGGAGCAACGGCGTTTAGGAAACAAACATGTTAGCAGCAGGGTATTGGACATCGAGGGCTAAAGGTGGCTTTCGCCGCCTGCAGTTTTGCTACGGTTAACATGTGTAGACTAGTTACGTCACAACCAAATCGCCGCGTTTAGATTACATCGATTAAAAATCTGAATTGAAATTTGAGTTCAGACGAGTAAACGCGAAAGTTTCACGAAAGTTTCAATCCGGAATCAATCGGGTAACTCAAAAAGGGTATTGAGATTTATGTATGTCCTATGACAAGATGATCTCAATCACAGTCAATATTTTCCATAACTAAAGTATATATCGCAGTATAACGCATATAAGTGTGAGAGAACTGCAATAATTTATCAGCAATATACTGTTGATCAGACATTTCGTTTTCCGGTTTGCGAAATATTTTTATGTATTTTACTCTATACATATATGTAAAATTGATATAGACTTCCGTAATTTCAATCAATTTACAACTATATGATGTTGCTCAGGTTTCCTCCGCCAGATTTTAAATTAATTGCACGTCTTTATTTATTTCTATTATGTTTCGCAGAATTATATCTTAATTGATATAAGATGGATCAAGGAATGAGTGGTATTATGTCCTATCCGACAACGGATCGGGGCGCCAGAAAGCCGAAATGCGCTCGGTGCCGGAACCACGGCGTGATATCCTGGTTGAAAGGTCACAAACGGCACTGCCCGTACAGAGACTGCATGTGCGCGAAATGCAATTTAATCGCCGAACGGCAAAGAGTCATGGCGGCGCAGGTGAGAACTGACAGATTCTATATTTTGTGATGACCATTTTTACGAGCATCGACGAATTTGCTGTTCGACTTCAAGTCAAAATTCAAAGCATGAATTTACTTTGTCTTATATATTCAATATCCATATCCAGGAATGACTGTATATAATTCAAAAGTCGAATGAAAATTATAAAGTGTGTATAATCCTATAGGCCCAACTCCAAATCTAGCTCCAGAAAGTCATGGACCCAAGGCGGATCAATCGTTTTTCCAAAACCAAACCCAAGTCCATGATCAATTGATCATCTCATTTGGTGCCTTGTGCTTGGGTGTAGTGTAATAGACGCATATTTACATTAAAAAGTCAAGTTTATCAATTCTCGTCGTAGAATCGCAAGCTGAGCAATGAGCATGAGCATTGAACAAGGCACATATATCACAGATATGTTACAATTGTTACATATGTAAGCCTATATCGAAGGGTGCGGGTAGTTTATATACTCATAATTTATAACCCATACTACTAGTCACTAGTGTAATACTAAAAAATGGCGGCAGGATAGGTGTAAGCATTCAATACTCGGTTTAGGTCGCTTTGAAGAGGCAGCAAGCTGCAGAAGACGCTATTGCACTCGGAATACGAGCGGCGAACGCGCCGACCAGCACATCATCAAGCGCGTATTTAGAAGCCGGCCCTATCTTCCCATCAGACGAATTATCTGATCAACGGCAAGGGGAGTCAGACGCAGACTTCGACAGCGACACGCAGGAGCAAACAGAAAACGGTAAAATATTCGATTCTCACATCATTAGTCTAAATGTCACTGTTTTTGTGGATCAGGACATGGCATCACATGCCTACAACGTTTTACCTTAGATACATATTGGATTCTATTAAGAAATTGTTTGGAAAAGTAACGGGTCAACAATGTACCTATCAAAGGACAATGTTTGAATCATGATAGACCGCGAATTATCGGCTAATATTTAAACATCAATGGGTTTCTCACACTTGAGAATTCCAATTTGAAATTTTGACGCCGTTTCAAATCAGTGATAGCATCTCAGGAGCGAAATACTAGCCGACTATCTCATCTGTCATGTGGTCGAACATTCATATAACATGAGTTGACAGCTGATTGTGTATTTTACGCATTTTCACTTTGATCTCGGCATCTATATCAATAGTCTTACAATATAGCTTGATTAGAAACTACAGCGTCTGGGCAATTGGACGTGCTAACAGCATGCTGACAATCATTGAGATCAATGCGCAAACCAGTGTAACCTACGTAGCTGCAGCCCACAAGCGACTCCACCACCTGACTAACGATATACTACTATCTTATGTTGCAGACGAACAGAAATCAATTGTATCTAATTCCGAATCAACCAACGAGCCTGCAAGCGGCGGCAGAGAGAAAAGACCAGCATACAGTAATGATACCACGGAGCCGTCCGCTAAAAGACCGAGAAAATCCAGCGGAGATGACGCTAACGCGGCCTCAATAAGTTTATCAAGTATCATGGCCCCGTCGTTTCGACCGGGAAGGTTGAGTCAACTAGAGATTTTAAAAAGGTTGTTTCCCACCCAGAAGTCGAACGTGCTAGGCCTGGTATTACAAGGCTGTAACGGTGATGTCGTGAAAACCATAGAACACTTCCTATCCGCAAACGAGCCGATGGCGCATCAAGAATCCAATTCAGCCTTGAAGACTGGTGCAGACCATAACGGATTTCGATTCCAATTACCGCCTCAATGGTCGGAGTTATCTAACTCTGTACCGGTAAATGAAATTGCAAAATTAAACGCAGCTAAGACGATGGACGGCGAAGGCCTGCCAAGCAGAATACTCCGAAACCCTCCGTATTCTTGCAACAGCTATGTCCGCCCATGGGACATGACAATGAAATCATTTGATATTGGAGCCACGAGACTACGCGGACCTACTACTTTCGGATGTGAAGCCAGAGCCGTAATGCCTCCGCATCTTGGAGCTGCCTTTTCCACGTTACCAACAAGTTTACCGCATCAAATGTTGCTACCTAACGCGACAGAACATTATTCCAATTCGACACACGGATCGATATTTCCCTCGCCCGGTGGCCCTAGTCCTTTTATGTTCCCGTTTGGGTTGTATAATCCATATCCGCTGATGTCAGGCCCGAAAAAGACAGCCGATCGGTAGCTATGACAATCGCTAGGGGGATCGGGAAAGCTATACTGGATTTTTTTCGCTCTTGAATCTGGCTGCTGTTGGATAATATGATGTGCTCGTACGAAGACGGAGGGCTGCATGGTATGTTGTACCCGTTGCATCTGTCGTCGGTGACCTTACGACTTTGTTACGTATCACTGGTACTGACTTATGTTTTAGTCGGGGTGCAGTTACTATATACACTGCGGAATTTATAGAAGGCTTGATATTATCAAATATTGTTTCAAAACATGATGGCGAAGCGTTAAATTATAGATAGTTTTTTATGTATTTTGAACTTTTTCTACATTTTTATAACTGATGGCATGAGCTTCTTTCTGGCACAATGTCAAATCCATACTGCAAATGAGTTTCGTTGGAATGACCTCACAAAAAACTTGCACCTAAATGAACTTCGTTTGTATTTGTACGTCGTCAGTAGCTCTAGACGAGATTTGCAGAGATGCGACCTGTCCATAACTAGTACACGCCTTCGAACGAACCACTTAGTTTGTGATTGTCTATCGGTTATTGAGCTTCAAATATTTACGATGATATCAGTGCCGTGCATCAGTGAGTACATCGTAGATATGTCACTGAACCGTTACTCAGCTCAGAACACAGCACTTAGGGATGGTGTGAACGTGAGGTTCACGTTCGCGTTCTGTGTGTGAACCTCAGAAATTTAGAGGTTCTCGTTCACAAACGAACCCTGGTAGGTTCTGCACTGTGAACCTTTTTCTTATATTACAATATTGACTTCAATATAATATCTTTGATTGAAATTTATTGCATTTCAATTGCGGGCCACTCTATGCCTGGCGCTGGCAGCATAAAAAAATAAACTCTAAACGACCATACATCTTGACAATCTCAAAAATTTTACTTGCTTTGTTACAAAAGTTTGCTCGAAATATCCAGCTTTCCGTTTGTGAATATTTAGTGACTCTCTGCTTTGAGCTTGACCCGCAATCACACAACATCAAGAGCAAATACACTATACATGTAGTCAGTGAATGATGCTTATTCAACCAATCAATGAACTTGATATCGTTATCTGATATAAAAAAAAATCCAACAAGAGTACGGTGCCAATCTTCATATGTTCATTGTATCATAAAAACCAAATCCGTGCGACTGGGGTGTTGGCTACTGCTGTATAACTTGTTATTGGGGTAATATCGGTAGCAAGTATAAAAACCCGTTTTACACTCTGCTCAATATCAATGTAGCAATACTCGGACGCCGAATACATTGTCCCGTCTCGCCTTGACCGTTACGGCGTAAGCTTATATTCCCTTGCAAGTCCTCGTCGAAATTGTTGGCAATGCGACGGAAGATATTGGTTTTTATGGGGTTATTATATCATTTGATTGTCCCATTTGATACATTTGGCGAAGTGTAAATCGTCAAAATGTATTTCAGCATTGTGGAATCATGTGGCCCGAGTCATCGCTAGCTATCGTGTACACCAATATAGGCTGCAACTTTACTGAAATGTAGGGTTGTAATTATCAATATGACGTCACGAGGTTCACGTTCGTGTTCACACAGAACCTTTCAAAAAGGTTCGCGTTCACACGAACCAGAACCTTTCAGAGGTTCACACCATCCCTGTCAGCACGGGGGTTTCGTCAGTATCAACAACATTGACTCAGCAGGCAGGGAAGACATGATAGAGTAGTGATCACTAGGGCGATTTTTTTGGCATGTCAAAAAAGTCAACATCTAGTCAAAATTGTAGCGTTAGGTCAAGAAATGTTAAAATTGTTTACAAAGTCAAAATGTTTTTGCAACCTGCATTTCGTTTCTATTGTAGATGTTTGCGCTGTGGGCGAGCTTATCATTCATATTTCACAGCTTTTAGCCCAGTGGTTCTCAACCGGGGATCCGTGGACCCCTAGGGGTCCGCGGAACATTTTGAGGGGGTCCGCGAAGCCTCAAAATAGTTGATAACCTAACTTGTTTTTCTTAAATTCGGAAAATCACGAGGCCGTTTCGCTTCACTACTAGTAAATCTCCAGAGCTCACATTAATAGAATGGCCATCTGAGATGAAATATCCTATTGTGCAGACTCATTTTAATTGCTAAATTTCCAATAGCCTACTGACACAAACATTTTGTTGTTTAGAGATGTATTGTTGGGGATTGAGGAAAAAAGTTGGATGAGTAAGGTCAATCACAGAGACTTCGAAATGTTTACAAAAATCCATTTTCTCCTGTGATATACACAACCACTTTCTGCAATAACATAATAACTTCAAGATAAACGGCTAGATAGAATGACCAGGCTTGACCTTACATGTCCATTAAAGAAATTTGTTTGTCATTTTTGGTGCCATATTTGTTGCGATCATACCCAATTGGGCCGTCGGAAGCGTTATGCGTTATTATTACATTCGCCACCACCTATATTTGTGGAAATGGATTTTCGGCACTCGTTCGTATCAAATCGAAGGGGCGGATTTTGAAGACACGACCACGTATTTCAAGAAATGCAGTTGCAGAATTCGCTTCGAAATAATAGTGAACCTAATTTCTAGATGAATAGTATATGATCTTATTTTCGAGAAAAGTCATTTTGTTGCTCTTTATCACTAAGCCTACAGTGATCATTTGCACAAGACAGATGACGATTACACGATAATTGAGCTAAATTTGAACTAAAACTTCGTGGAGGTTCGCGAAGACAAAAAGGTTGAGAACCACTGTTGTAGCCCAATTTTGCGGGCTACCGTTGTAGACGCGGCCCATTGCCTGCTCATTGTGAATCATAAACGGCCAAATGAAACATAGTTTGACATAGTGTTATGCTCAACGCATCGCAATATCCTAACTGAAGCAATGGGCATTGGTTTTTATATCAACAAGCGTATGATGGGAAATGGTGATGTAGACAAAATTGCCAGAATGAATAAGCAACACGGTGTGTCGCCAGCCGCGTAACACACAACTTCAGTGTTGCGAGCCAACAACTGCTACTGTTAACGCTCTTTCTTCATTCTTGGCAAGCTACTTAGCAAGGATAGACAGTGACACACATAATATAGTTCTCCCATAATGCGTGATGTAACTACTGAAATTCTTCATTGGTCCAGATTTAGTTAAAATAAAGTTTTTCATGTAAAAATTTGTCAGATTTTAAGTCATAAAAGTTAGCGCAGGCCTAACTATACTTCCCAATGACTGACATTTCCAACAAGAAATGAAGATAAGTAGTACAATTCTAAGATTTTGTGGGAAGGCACCTAATGCAGATACGTGAGGTCAAAATTTGGTCGAAATTAAGATTTTTAAGGTAAACAGGTAACGTTTTGATTTTTTAGGTCAAAATCATTCGTTTTTTAGGTAAAAAAATCGCCCTAATGATCACTATTTAGCGGGGGTGCGATCTACCTTTCAGATGCAGATGTGACTGTAATTTACCAACATGCTGACTAGAAAACACGTAGCTCGTAACAACATTTTCCACATCGTGGCTTCTCTGATGTTGGTTTGGATGTACGTTGGCCCTTATCTGGTTACTTTATGGTGGATATCGCAAGTATCACCCATTATAACTTTCGACGAGTATTGGTGAGCGCCGAGCGGTCTGCCGAACAGCTCTCGCAATCTTCCTCGTGAGCTGGACTAAGAAATTATAGGTAAAGTTGCGAGTCGAGACATTTTAAGTCAATTGAATCGTAACTTTAGAGTCGCGCTTTTCAATTTGTTGGAGTCGGAGTCAGAGTCGCGAAATCCAACGTGTATGAATTATAACTCTAGATTGGACAGTGATATCGAAATATAACTCGTATTGGAAGTCGGGTATTCAAGTTGGAACAATGTCCTCTTTTAGGAATATTTGTCTTCTCTTCTCAAGAAAAAACAATGGTCCTCTGAGGACGCCCAAATGTCCTCGTTTTCGAATTTCATTAGTTGCTTATACTTTCAACGAGACTTTTAGGCGAGATGTTGTATTTATTTACAAAAAATTACAGTGGCCGTGCGACATGCTAAATTGCTTGTGTAAAAAAGGTTTTCCAACAACTTGTCCTAGCAGCAGAGTCGAGTCGAGTCATTTCCGTATGTTTAGAAAATGACTCGAGTCAAGTCGAGTCATCAGAAAATCGTGACTCGATCGAGTCTGACTCGAGTCATTACAACCCTGGAAAAAATGTCCTTTTTTGGATTCTGAACACATGTAGGCCTACTTCAAGTAAAGAGTCGAACTACCTATAGTCATGAGTGGGATTCCCAGTCGTGATTTGTAATCTTGCGAAGGTCAAGATTTGAGCAACTCTTTAGCGCCCTGCTTGTGATTTGTGAACAGAACACCCATGAATCGATATCAGACGAGACAGACAAAATCTGAAAGCTCTTGGCTGTCACCAAGCGAGTCAAATAAATTATCAAATGTCTACGGTAGGAATGTCGTTGAGATAACTTTTACGATTGTTGATATACAATGTTCTGTCCAATTCTCTACTAGTTGCTGACGATTACCCCTGACGAGTGTCAGCCGAAAATATTCGGGTTCATTTCAATATGAATATACTATTCAATTGGATAACTTTTAACCAAAATCACGGTAGATCAGACCGGGGCAAAGTGCGGCCCGCGGGCCAAATGCGGCCTGCGAAGCTATTCTGTGCGGCCCGCGAAAGGTTGCTTGGAAATCAAAACATAAAACTTGAATTTTGAATGACTAAAACCATAGGCTGTATCAACTGAACACGAAATTCGTTTACTTTGAAGCCTGTTCAGTGTTCAGTTCATGTTCATAAATATGCCACGACGCTGCCTACGTAACTGGCAAGCGTAATCCAGATTCAAAATAAAGTCAATGTGGCAAAGTGTGAGTAGCAATTTAGGTCACAAGAAATCACTCTTTCCATATAGCTTAGTTCAAACCTTCTTTGTTGCCATTCTCGCATTTAGCATTATACGAGGTGAGTCAAACTCAACTGGCGCCGCGGGCCGGATTCAAGCCTTCAGCTCGCTCGCGGGCCGGACCAAAATATGACTAATAAATCCATGCCCTTGTGTTTCATTAAATATTATTATTTTAGTACATATATTATATTAGCTATATATTATATTAGTATATTACAGTACATATAGAGGTACAATTTAGCTATACCTTTATTCGCAAACAACCGATCGAATTGACAAAATAACAAAGTATAAGGTGATTGGGCATTAGAATACTGCTATATATTATTCAATCGTGACGATAGTTTCTCTGGAGTACGTAGACCTCGTGAGTCAGAAGTGACAGCAGTGTGATCACAGATATTTGATTTAATCTTCTGTGTAACTATTATATTACCTATGCATCCTGCATGTAACGGGTTTGCATTGGCGTTTTCGCTTCTGTGAATAACTAGTTTTTGGTCTATCTGTCAATAACACTTTGAACTCAGTGCGTACAATTTTTTGCTTTCTCGGAATCGGGTGTCAATGACAACGTCTCGTTCCTAATTGCCACTAGAGCAGGGGTGGGAAACCCGCACCCGCAAATGTCTCAAGAAACGTTTTAAAAATATTGATGAAATACGTACTAAAAATCTAATTATTGCAGTGACTTATCTGAACTTTTTCGTAATATATTTCCCCATGAGTGTGATAAGTTAGTCCGTAGTCTGTTGTCCTATTTTATTGCTATCGCAATAGCCTCACCTCAAAGCCTGCACATTTTGAATGGTTTGGATAGCTATCACAGAAAGTCAAAATGAAAATGAGATAATTAAGTTCACGAGTGTGATTTTGAATTGGCAACTCCAGCAAGTTTATTACTTTAAGTGCGCTATTTAGAAACACCGATTCACGCGTGTGTTGTGTAAATTCCTCCTCGATATGTGTAGAAGTACTCATTTATTTATATTATCTATATATTGTAGAAACGTAGTTAAAGGTAACATAGTTATGATACTATACCAGCATAGTGTGTGCTAGAGGTAAAATAAAAGTAGAATCAGCAAATCTATGAACAGGTCGCTGTCACAGATTCTTATTTCCATCCTGTTCTAAAAATCGGCAGTCGGCACAACCGACTTTCGTTCCTAATTTTGAAAGACTGGTCATTATGGACGATCAGCTTAGATATACTAACTCCATATTTCCTCGGTCACTACATAATTATAAAAACATTGCGTTTTGCCTAACAATCTTAATTTAATATAGTGCAGCCCGCGAGCCAAAAAGTATGCCAGCCTCTGGACTAAAGTGAAACCACAAGACAGGCAGGTTGGTTCTAATGTAGCCTATGAACAATGAATAATCTCGACATTTGCTGTTTTGAGGGATTATTTAATGGAAGTATATTTCGTACGAAAAATTCAAACATTTGTTAGAAATATGCTGGATATCATAAGAATTTTTGAATCTACTCAGAATTGCTTCGCGGGCCGGATGAAATCGTCTGACGGGCCGGATGCGGCACGCGGGCCTTATATTTGACACCCCTGCACCATACGGTATGTGTTTCAAATTGTTACGTGATACGTCTCCAAATTTCCAATTCGTAAAACAAGTCAATCAGTGCTCGCGATTACTATATGACTCATCATATCTATCACCCATGAACGATGAACGGTCATGTCAAAAAAGAAAGCCGAAAACTGAAATTTAAAGGTTTAGAGCAGCACTAAATATTTGTATACTGGAGACAGAGGAAAATCGGTCCTTTTAGTTTATGCGAGCATGTCGCCGAGATTAAGGATTTCAATTAAAGTCGGTCTTATGACAAAAACACGAAACACTCGGTCACGGGAGGGAGAATTTCAGAAAAAATGCCAGCTTCGCTCAACATCGAGGCTATTCAAGTTGCACACTGCTGCTCGGAATGCAGCGACCAAGTCAATAAGCTTTGTAGACTATATTATCGCATATACATTTCTGTGTAGTGGTTCTCGATCTGGGGGGGGGGGCGTGAAAGCCGAAGTTTGATGATTTTTTTTCGCACTCCGCGCGACTTACCCCTAGCTTATTATTGTTAGTCTGTGTATTGCCTGACTTTGATATTTCAGAATTCTTTCATCAACAGCCATAACCTTCCATGCCATCAAACTATCCGTTGGGATTGCTAGCATTCTGGTTGCACTTTTTAATATTTTGTGATATCATGATAAGAGTGGTGTGAATTTTTTCACTATCACAAAAGGAGGCATGCTTAAAAAAGTTTTAGAACCACTGTTTTAGAGTCTTAATAGAAGAACGTGGATAGGGGCTTGAAGAGATTTAAAAAATGTATCATGTTTAACATTGTTTCGAATCATTTAATTTACTGTCACTTTCTTATTCCCTCATATCAACACATTCACTGAGTAGCATTTATTGACACTGTAATTTAGAAATAAAATATAAATACGCTTAGAATATAGCTAGAATTTTTCTCTCGGCCCGCCAACGTATTTTCAACTTCTCATTTGGCCCGCGGAGGAAAATAATTGCCCGGTGCCCACCACTGCGGCAGATCAACCGATTTTAAAATGTTTCCATCAAAATCCTGTTGAGAATTTTAGAGCTTCGATCCAAGTCCGCATTCACTGGTATCATGTCCAAATTCAAGTCCACATCCAGTAGTGGCTTGATTCATTGATTTGCTGTTATGTATTGCAAAAGTCTGAGGAAATCAGTACGTCGTGTCAACGAACCGAACCGCCACCGGTGTGTGTCGATTATGCGGAATTTCATTTCAGAATCCAAAACCTGATTTAGAAAGACTCGTAAATTCAAAAGCAGCCAAACGCGTCAAATATGTTGCATTCCGCTCCAAATCCATTGTTACCTCGCATGTAGCCTATACAGCAGTGTGCCTCGATAGGTGGTCGCGAGTTTATTGATTTTCATAGCAAGATTGTGACATATAATTTGACGCGTAATGTCGATATTTTCTTTATGTCTTTCGTGTCATTCTTGATCATTCATTCGTTGCACCGGAAAATGTAGGCCTAATCAGATACGGAAGTGAAATCATATCTGAATTTTATTCAAAGCTCAAATCTGTAACACGGTTTACATTTCAATATATGACGTTCAGGTGCGGCGGAAAAAAATCCTTGATTGGGACGTGGAGGTATAAATCGAACCAACCCATTCATTTCACGTCAAATTTCGTCATTAAGTGAGATGCGGATGTAACTGTCACCTGTCTAATGACAGGCGAGGTTTATTCTCTGTAGCTAAAATATGTTTTACGATGAGCTAATATGTGAAACGAGCACGGAAAGCGCGAAAGAGACATTGCGATACCCTCGGTGTCATTGTCCAATGTCGTAATGCTCATATGCTTTACAATCCCCGAGTTCCTTCCATTGATCCGGCATCCAGGTGTTTGATTCAATGGTAATCGCTTTCTGAGTGATCGACATGAGTCATTTGTTTAAGTTTATTCGTAAGCATAAATAAAAAAGGAAAAATTCAGGTACCAAGTTGCGAAGATATTTAAAAATGAAACAAACACGAAAAAGTAGAACTAAAAGTTACATTATACGGACAACGACAAAAACAGTGCCTTGGACGCGATGTATTTGTGACGAAAGAACAGGGGTATGCACTATGCAACACGCGGGATGTTGGCAATGGTTGCGCTCGGGAGATATGTAAGAATGTATAAATACAGAAATGTACAGTACACAGAAAAACCGCATGGCATCGCGCTGCGGAAACGGCACAGACGCTTCGTGTAAATTCTGGAGCCACACAAAATGCTACCGATGTCCCGTTTGCGGATACACATGTTGTACATAGCGTATATAAATCACGATTAGTATCACGATTATTATTACTACTTCATAACGATGTAACACAACAGCGTCGTTATCGCCTACGAAGACTTTGTATATAAGCCTACGCCATGTGGTAATTTCGTAATATCCCATTTTGGTCTTTTTAGTTGGTAATCATTATTCACCCGCGCTCCCATTCTTCAATCCCTCTCGCTTCCATGCGTCACGTTACCACATTTGCATAGTTGAAAATGAGAATTCATAAAGGGCAGTTTACTGAACAACGGCACCTGATCAATGGTGAGCTTCGAGCATAACAGAAACGCGTGGATTCAGCTTGCATTCAAACATGCAATTCAATAACTCTCATTGCGTCTCGGCACCATAGAGATTGACAGTGGCTGCAGACTCGGATCGCGATTGCTGATATTGAACTCCGGTTTGGTTTCAATCTAATGCATAGCACGGTAACATAAAAAATGACGCCTGGTATCAAATAAAGTCGTAATTTCGCGCTTTTATATGGCTGTCATCCATGTTTTGGTAGCTAACGGCGCTTTGAAGAGTTACAGTATCCTTCTCCTCGTGTCTTGTCTTCCACATCCGGTAGCCCTTATAGCCAAACACCATTATTACGTTATAAAAAGATTGCGCTACCGAGAACAGCAGCGTGATAGGAACGGCGCTCGTAAACAAAGTCAAGTTGTCGGCGTAAGTTAAGAAGACGATGTTGTTCGACAGGTTGCCGTTTTGGATCGAAGTCTCGATGGCAACGGTCCGTCTGGCCCCGCTCGAAAGGTGAAGCTGCGGGATACAGCTGAGGAGATACGACAGAGACATTCCGATGAGGGGTAAGAAAACAACAGGCTGTAAATGCAACAGACCATGATGCCAAAAGAATCTGTACGTCTGGTAAACAGAATAACACAGGTATACAGAGCAGACTTGTTCAACAAAGTAGGCCAGGGGTCACGAACCTTTTTGAACCCGAAAGCAACTTCTTGGGTACTGCGAAGGGCTACCAGAGTTATATACATTATACACAGTTAAATAAATTGTCAGAAAAAGCCTATTAGCTTAATTTACCTTAAACTCTATGTCATTATTATTAATAATAAATTTTTATTTTTGTGGAGAGACTGATCATCTCCATGATTTCTCACAAAGATATATGGAAACAGATAACTATCAAACAAGCCATTTGGGGTACAGAATTTCGGAATAACGCGAAACAGTAACTTCATATTGTTAACAACACAGAACATTATGAGATATTCCAAGAGTGCAAGAGGCGTTCCATTTATCTTTTTGATTTTTATTTATTTTTCCAATGATTTTATTCTTATATTTTATCTGCGTGCACATTTTTCAAACTAAACATTTTCAAATTTTCAAGTCAAGTCAATTCAATTTATTGCTAAAAATTTTGTCATTTCAATACACTACAAGACTGCAATACAATGAAAGACAGGAAGGTGTCGAAACGAGAGTCTTTTGAAATCACAATATCCTATTTTAACCGACTAGCCACTAACGTATGAACTGAGCTTGATTTTTTTTGCATTTATTTTGCGGATTTAGTAATTCTACTTCTGATCTAATTTGGAAAAGCATGGGGGAAAAGAGGAAGTATTCCCTCTACTCTGCCATATTTCCCATTTATGATGTTGTGATGCTTTTTCACTTATCACGTCATACATTATCACCTAAATTTCTGTATTAATGGTTTCGTATTTTCGGGTCTGTAATCAATATACTCATAGCTCAAATTCGCCAACTTTATCCGCACTCTCCGCCGTCATAGCAACATTAGTTGGGAGTTATCCCAATAGTCATGTAAGATTTATTGCGAATTCGGGAGAATTTCACTAAAGATTTTATTGATCATATGCGCGTCAAAATTCGTGAGTCGACTCGGCGAGATTGTAGCCGACAGGGACGACTCTTTCGATACAGGTGAATTCAGAACGTTAGATGAATTTGATTACATCGAACGCGCTAAGCATGATAGTATTGTGTCAAACTCGGCCTCGAGGTATAAGCATTATCAACATAAAATAAACAGAATGCAAAACCTTGTCACAAAACAATCAGTGATCTTACCAGTACGGAATTCACCGTGAACACTAGCGGAACTTCGTTTCGTATCACCATAGCAACAATAGTTACGATCAGTAACACGAATCCAAATATACCGCATCCCTGAAAGTGATAAAGAGAGAGTTATTGTATATTGCATATGTAAGCACTATAAAGCGGACATGTAATTTAAATACTCGATGGAAACGTGGCGAACTCAGAATAAATACGAGGGAGTTCAAACCATTCTAGCCATATAAATCTAATCGACAGACGGCAGAACTTGATGCAATTGGCATATATGCATTATAACGCTTTTGCAGATGAGTAGCCTATAAACGGGGCCTAGGCCATAGGCCACGGTATATACTATGCATGCATATTAATCACAAGTTCACAACCTTCCAACACAAAAAATACTAAATATGTGATATACCTGGGTCTCAAAATGGTGGAGTGTTGATAGTGGTGTATTATTGTGCAGCTGCTGAAGGCAGACTGGCGATTAATATATCCCATATTTATACACGTCACTGCACATTAGGGCTGTTCAACAATAACTTTTATCCCGGATTCCAGCCATTTACTGATTAAATTATCAGGTTACTCTAAAAAACCCTGCACACCAAATTTGGTTCAATTCCAACACATATAACACTCCGCAGATCCAATTAAAAATTATAATTTATTGGGGAAAATTTAAAAAAAAAATTCAAATTTTTTTGTCAACCCCATGAAATTGTTGAGCTGTCTTCAAAGACGATGCAAAACAAATTTGAGTCAACTCCAACTAGAAGAAGCGGGGTTATTTGAGTTTTTCGTTGATAATCCTCGGATTATCCTTGATCAGCCCTACTGCACAATGCACAGTTGCACATATACGGTTTTAACTCGACAAATACAAAATCAAAATTGATCTGCAGACTGCGGTGTATCCAACGAGGTCGGGATATATCCCAACACATGATTGATATACAACATCTCGGGAGCTCTATCCAACATTTTAACAGGATAATATCCCGTAAGTATGCCGGGTATATAAAAAATGACGGGATACAACTGAATTCGTGACTTTACTGATTACAGATATGATTGCCGTGTCATTATGTTTGCGCGAACTGAATATGGACTATAATAGATGATTTAGTAAGGAGGATACACACACCACACAGAGAAACTGCATTGAAATCATCGGCGTCGAGGTCACAAGCAGTTGTACGAAATACCTTGAAGCCGTCTTAATTCATTTGGAATCATGCTTACATTACATTACTGATGCCGAATCTGGTGATTGTGATTGCCAATTCAATCTTGGGCATTTTATCAGGAAACTGCTTGGATGCAGAGCAAAGGTCGCACCATGTCCATGCGATAGCGATGGATCAATAATTCATGAAAAGATTGCAGTTCAGAATTGTAATGAAAATCAGCAGTCAGGTACAAATGTGCAACACGACTCAATCACGATTCCTGGTGCGAGTCCGGTTACATCTTTTTAACGTTCGCCTGAAAGTCCCTACATTGGTAGGCCTACCAGTAAAGCATGGATGCTTCGTGTGTATATTTAAGTCTCGAGACGCCCGAATGATCTGATGTAGCCTACCATAACCTTATGGTATATACACAATTTTGCACAATGCACATGCACAATTGCACATCGAACAATAACAATCGAAATCACGTCAAGTTCACCGATTCCCATCTCGACGGGACAGAACAGAATGCGTCCAAGAAACTTACCTTCGCCATGTATCGCGCGATTCTCACAAACTTTAGTCGAAACAGTATTCCCAGGATTATCGGAACGACCAGGCTCACGAGGCTTATAGCTGCAAAACAAGCGGTGTACATTTCGGATCGTAACGCGATTTATAATGTTTTTAAATACGTGAGGGAAACGGTGAGCATGCAGCATTGTCGCGTCAGTGGCCTCATCTCTGTTGTGGGAAGAGGGCATACTGCCATACCAAGTTTCTAATCGCAAGCTTCGTGACTTGTATATTGATTTTCGAACGTATTAAACGAAACATATGTTGACCTTTTTTATTTATATATGCTTTGTGTTTCTCATCATATTACAAATTTCGTAAAACATTCGACGTATACAAGAAAACCTTTTGTGTGGCAAAGAATTCATTACGGACGGGACATGGTCTCCGGAGCGGGTGGTATATACTGATACAGCGTATTAGACCACGAGACGCCACACTCGTACTTGATTATGCCTGCTATATTAGCCGGAACCATCAGAGTTACTCAAACATTTGGATTCTTATGCACAATGTGCAGTTTCTTGCTTTGAATCATCAAGGCCTATAATCATTCAGCGCCAAGAGATGTAAAAATAGATTGGCTATTCATATAATCGCGCGTGACGATGGCCAAGTAAAGCTATTCCACTATTAAATGAATAACAACGCTACGCTACATATATACTATACACAATTATACACATACCTAACGAGCTGTAAGGAATATGAAGTTCATCGCTAATTTGTTCGATGGACGTGAAGAAAAGTAACCACAACGGCACAGTGGCGAACGCAAGTATATTCGTGCAGGTCGTCAACGCGATACTAAAAAAGAAAGATGTTGTGTAAGTTTAGTGCCGATGTGGTAATAACGTAGCATATTGCAATACCTCAGAGCCATATCTCCGTCTACCATCATCGATATAACGTTGCTAAAGAGACCTCCCGGACTGCAACCGACGGCCATGAACACAATAGCATGGATTCCAGTCAAGCTTGCTATTTTAATGAGACTGTACGTCAGCACTGAATAAAGGAAAACAATCGTTACACAAGTGAAATTATATTGCACTGATTAAACAATAAAAGCCATATTACTAAGGTTAAGGTTGAAATGGGTTAGCATTATTGAGAGCACGAGAGATGTCTGCATACTGTATAAGTTTACATGATCATTCAACCATATCCAAAAACATACTGTGAATGGGGTTCGATGTTGCTTGCTGTTAGAAAGTATCATTCAATATTAAAAGTCAGCACATTTTAGAACACAAATAATTATACCACGTTCCGTTTTACGGAACGCAGCGTCATACGGAGCAGGCGAAGCACGGAGAAGCTGAAATGCAAATCGGAAAAAACCTGCGTTTTGAATTCATCACCAGACAGTAAAACAACGAAAACGCAGTAGTCTGACAGCATAATATTTGCCAAGTTCCAGCCAATAGGTAAAAAATAAATATTGAATACGGAGGAACATTTATTTATGGATTAAATTTGTAAATGTAAATGGATTAAATTTGTAAATGGATTAAATTGCGCTTACAGCGCTTCGCTAATTATTATATTTTGAAGGTAGGGAGTCGACAATATAATCTGTCGTACGGTTTCCAAAATTTCATAGTCACAACGTAGGTACCCAGAATGTTATCGGCGTTAAGGATGATGGTTTAAGCAGTATGTCTTCCTCGTGATATTGATCCCTGTTGAGCGCTAACGCGATCTGAATTCTATAGTCTATAACTGAGCACATGTGACTTTCGGGAGACTATATTACGGCATGCGTCAATCAATGTCTTTAGACGTCGTGTTGGAATTGAATCTCGGTGTCATTTCATCACCAAAAGCTATACCTTCCAGTTTTGTGGCTACACCGTCATGAAAGTGGAGCTGATTTCAAGATCGGGCAGATATAGTCACGATATAGACATGATATTCTCAGTAGTCGATCGGGTTCACATTTATTCGTATACAATTACATTAGATATAGGGCAGGTATGCATTGTTCATTCTCAACCCATACTTTTTGGTCACCATAAGTCAAATCATTGCCAAATTGAGCATTATGTGTATAGATATTTGTAATGCTGTTGGACTTCCAGAAAATATAATACATCTTCCGCACGACCCACGGTAAACCTTGGCGACATCTTGGATGTGAGATCGAACCCAGCAGTATGTAATCTCGAACGGGTGATGTCATTAAAATAAACACCTATCCCGTGACCGCTGGACAATAGCATTCGTGCTGTCACGCCTATCGCGGTTTAAAATCATAATTGACATCAAAGAGGTGCGAAGTTTCTCACAATGTAACTGCCAATAATTTCGCCCACGTTGACGAGTTCGTAAGAAGGATACACCGAAGCGATACATTTGGATTTAATATTCCGCACATTTCTGACAATCAGATATTTACAACGTATTCCATCACAATAGCTTTACACAACATCCGCAGACTGTTGACAGCCAAGAACAGATGGAAACCCGAGCTTGAATGGTCTTCGGGCGATCAAGTTGCGTTTACAATCTTTACATGCATGCAAACCATGTCGTTAATGATTGCAGCTATTTTGTTGATGTCCGTGGACTTTATGCATTACTAAAACCAATGTGGACGGTTTTAGATATGCTATCAAACGGGAGTCGAAATTACTGATCAAGAAGGCAAACCTGTGTGTGCAACTAAAACGGAATTCAAGGTTCTGTACGTGTAATGAAACTGTGGAGGAGAAAGGGTGTTACGATGTTTGCATAACGTGCGTCTCATTATTTGGGGTCTGAATATGCTAGTCGCCGCTATTTAGAAAAATAGTACGATGACAGTCGACTACAATAACCTGATCATGAAAAAATAACGGAGAGAATAAACAAAGGCATATCACGCACCTATTGTTACGTCAAAATTTTGTAAGAGGAACTTATAAATTTAGGTTTAACCGTGACGCCGCACGGAACCTCCTCCCAATGATGACTTGCGTTATTCCTAAATTCAGGAAAAGCGCATTTATGTTATTGATGGCCTTGCAATGCAGGTGTCAACCGGCATTATTGACCTGACTAACTGTCACTTGCGCTCATAGTCATCCGGGTTCCGGTATTCATACCGCAAAGTGTGGATACTGTATAGAATACTATCACCGCCAACGACTGGTGCTACTTGTGCGACTTTACATCGTGCCGGATTATTTCGCGCTAATATTCTTGTACTTAGCTGCTGAATATCTTATCGGACTTTTTCATTTAGATCACACAACATCGAATAGTCTCCCAGTGAGTTGTAAACACTTGGATCCCGTCTAAAACTTTTCGTCATATTGATAGTGACTGATGATCCCAATTGCAATGGTAATAGCTACTGAATCGTGAACGTCTTTACGCCCGAACGCCATGGATGGATACGTTACAGTTGAAGAAATTCATCAAGCGTGAAGAAACGAAATTTATTATCGATTGGTTTGTTAGTAGATTCGTCTTATAGTATTTACACCAGGATGTATGTGGAATTAATCAACCATGCATGTTCGACAACTACAAAATGGGTTACAGGACAAAACAAATCCCATCGACACCGTGTGTCGGCGGTTTATTCACCGGTCACCGTCGAGTTCGTTAGCAGTTCTATGGCCAATTCGGACCGAACACACAGTGCGAATGAAAACATACTTACGTGGCATCATAAATATCTGGCATAAAAGTCCCAAAATGAGTCCCTTTGGCTGTTTGAACACGCACTTTAGATCCAACAAATCGACAGCACTACCCATGCCGAACATAACGATCGCGAGGATGCATCTGAAATATTGAGCCAGAGTAATGTTAGTTGACTCTACCAGTTGCGAATCATTGTTGTTTTGTTACACTTTTTACAACGCCTATACTGACGTGATGGTTTCGAATTTGACTGGATCGCCGACGAATCCTACAACAGTACATATTGCATATTCGGTAATTGAACGATGAACACCTTCCTTGTGGCTCATACAAACGGTAATTTCAAGCCGTGGATTCGTGATATTTGATACATGTGAATAGGAATAGGAAGTATTGGGAAAATCCGATACCATGACGCCCGGTTGAGGTCATTGATATGGGATATCATATTTATGCTTACGATGGCTAATTGGCTATGAAAACTCGTCTACGAATTCGAACGTAATAAACCGCATAGTATTGGTAACATAGTAAGAATTTTCAAACTGACAAGCGATGTCCTATACTTCGTCTCATTGCAATATCACAAGTCTGCGAACTTACGTGATCAAAATCTTGAATGTTTCAATAAGAGGATCCAACTCGACGCCGTTCACTGGCGTAGTAGTAGTATTACCGGAGGTGACGAGGACATCGTAGGACACATTTTCAGTCATGCTCCTATCGCGGCTATAGTTCGCGTCAGTTGTTGACAAGTACTGGTACCTTACGGCCTATTCAGAACCTACGAAATTGTAATTGTAAGAGCGTAATCATTCCAGTCAGCATTGCATGGAACAGGATGTTATAACTATAACGCTCGTATCGCGTGTGGTTATTAGAAAATCGCAGAGAGCTGTTTTCGCACACCTCTATTTCAAGACAGGCGTCAAATATCAGGTAAGCTGATATTTAACAATATTGTATATTTAACATGAGTTCCATATCATAGCATATTCGCAGAAACCTCATAACATATCTACATATATGCTTCTTGATTTCGAAATCGCGCCATCGCCACTTGTGTCAAGAAATCGCCTATTGTCCCTCTCTCTCAACTTGTCAGCATAATCTCTTGCTTTACCTTGTTCTACAGACTGAAGAGTGCAAATGAACATCTAACTCAGAATTGGCGTTCACGACCAACTGACAACCATAATGCTTTCGGGTCGTCTGGCACTAACTCTTCAATCAGTCTCGCTCAAGCTTTTATACACTCGGCGGTCGCGCGCGACCGGCTTCGAATTGACAGTACAGATTCTGTCTATTGTTTGGCGTAACTAATCTATGCGTATGTGTCTGTATATCCATACAATTTCTCAATTATAACGGCAGTCAAAGATTTGTGATGCCTTATTCTAATTGGTAGTGCAAATTTCTGATAAGGCAACGCAGTCAATTAGTTCAACGCATTTGACTGAATCAACCTGCCAACACAGCGTAGGCGTATATCAATCGTATATGAGAGAAAGCACCGACGGGCGTTTACACGACGACACGTCGAGTCGTCCACTGCCAAGTGTCCAATGCCCATGTCTAACATATGCGACCCGCGAAGCAACGATGAGTAAACGAAAACACAATTTTCTTGTGATAACGAACACATTTCTGCTTAAAGTTCAGATATAAGAACTATAGTTCCACGCAAATAATAACCTCTCATAGTATTGCTACGTTATAACCACCCGATGGTGACGTTGTGTCATCAACACCAGATTCCTAGAACGTAATAAAGTGCACTAGCAACGCTGAGATTTCAGGTTAAATGGACTGAAAGGTATAAAATATTCACACCGGCGAAAATGTCCACGCCAAAATATTGTATGCAAGTTACATAGTGCTTAAAGAATACAATACAAATATATATGGTCGCAAGCAACGCAACATAACTCCTGACTCATAGCGCCACGGTCTTACAAACTCATTCGGTCTATTCTATCCATGAAATGTACGTCCTCTTTGAAAGCATACCAGCGATAGAAAAATTCTTCAAATCTCCCACTTCCTTTAGTGTGGTGAGTTTTGGGACAGTGCGGCCGCGGCGGTACAGACACCTTTTTTATGCCGTGACTCAAAATCTTCTCTATGGATGGTGGATACCCGATTTATAATTTAATGATAAGGAATCTAATTCGAAGATTCCGCATTTACAGATAAATCTACTGTATCTCTGAGGGCATACGCAGCGCCATCGCCGCATCACGGCTAAAACAAAGGGAGCATAGAAACATGCAGATAATATGCCGTGTCTTGAAGGGTAGAGCCATTGTTTCAGTGTATTGTAACTATATTCAATAGGCCAATCAGCGTATATTTGCCAATTCCATTGTCTCCGAATCAAGCTGTTGCTAGACAGGTGTATACTGGATTGATAGCGAATGATCCCACTAAATAGGAACTGTGTGGATTTGGAAGTAAACATTTTGCTGTTATTTGGCTGGCCCGGCCCGCAAGCGGTTTCAATCCAGCCTGGGATCCAAATTGAGTTTGACATCCCTGCTATAGCTGATAAACCATGGACGCCAGTATTTTTATCTGCACGACACACAGGCACGCATTTTACATAGCAGTGCTTCCCAACCGGTGGGTCGCGATTCGCGAATGATATGATGTACCTTACTTTCTCACGATTAGACGGACAGACAATACGCGTTCTCCTGTAAATTCATTTTTTTTTCGCCCATAAGTGCCGTAAGCCACGCTACTGTACTCACAATAATTCACTAGCCAGTTTATTCTTGATAGTCATTATGATTGGAGTGCGAAGTTGGACAGTGTTTTTGTGTAGGTCTATAATGCCTTAAAATTGGAACTCATTCCTTTTTGCAAAGGCTTTACGAGCATTGCTGGGAGAATGCAATCCAGCCCGATTATAATCAGAAATCAATTGCCACGCAACAAGCCATACTTGGAACTTCTTTGTGTTCGACGTAAAAGACGAATTATTGCTTTGAATACGCGCTTTGCGTTTGCAATCACCAATCACGTATATTTTCGTATGCTTGATGCATTCGTCGTGCAATTTCACTTGTGGCCGTCTAGTTGCACTTGTTGTAGTTGCAGTTGCACTGGGGATGGTGTGAACGTGAAGTTCACGTTCGCGTTCTGTGTGTGAACCTCCTAAATTTAGAGATTCACGTTCACAAACGAACCTTGGTAGGTTCTGCACTGTGAACCTTTTTCATATATTACAATTTTCACTTCATTACAATATCTGTGGTTGATATTTATTGCATTTCAACTGCGGGCCATTCTATGCATGGCAGTTATGGGATAAAAAATAAACATTAAACTAGGGTTACCATATTTTTGTGAAGCAAATTCCGGACACTTTCTAGCGCCCACTAGCGGATTTAAAAATGAGGTATAACACATTGTCTATTAATATGACGTCACACTAGCAGAGCATTGCCTATCGACAGTATACAGAAATGGAGAGGAGCATAGGTCATGAATTGGGCCCTCTGTAATGTGAGCTATGGTGATTGCTACTTGCTGGGGTCCGCAATAGATTTATCCACGGGCCGGATGAAATAGTCTGGCGGGCCGTGTCTGGCCTGTCGGGATTGTGTTTGACAGCCCTGCTATACTGATTGGTCGGTTCGGCTATCTGATTGTGTCTTTTAATCAGGTCCGAAACAACATTTTCTCTGCCCCCTTCCGCCCAAAAAAGCACTGATCTTGGGCCCACCATAGGGTAATCGATGTAACTTTCTGGGCACTTACTATATGCATTTGGCTGTTAAACTTTATGAATGAATTCTGTCAATAATATTGATTCTTCCATACATAAGGCTACTATAAAATGCACAAGCAGGTTACTGGTTACACATCCGGTGATTTCCAACCTTTTATGGTCGCGACCTCATTTCCATCTTGAAAATGTGTCGTGGCCCAGCTCAAAACTTGAATGAGCTAATTACTAAAAAATTGCAGTTTGCCCAAACTTACTCACGGCCTAGGAAGCTTATTACGTCCAACATCATCACGACTCCCAGATAAAGGCAAACGATCCCAAGATTTGGAACCACTGTCTGTGACTGAAGCGTCCAGTCGGCCTTAACCAACTCCAGGAATATATACCGTTAGCTTATATAATTGGACTTATTTCAGTGAATGATAGTTATTTATATTTATTTTGATTGCATTTTTGGCGAGGGTGGTGCCTGGGGCAATATTCCCTTCAATTTTTTACGTGTCTGCGCACACTCACCAACTCACTGCGCAGACCCTTGGACAATACTGCGTAACGACTTAAAAAAAGGTCATCGATTCGGATTTTTTATGCGCAACTTAGATTTTCTGTGCGCAGAGACCATGTCAGCGCTGCGCGTTTGCGCACGTGCGTAGCTTAGAGGGAACATTGGCCTGGCGCCCATACTAATATCAATGTACGCAGCGCGAAGAAAAATTTCGAATAGCATAATTCTGCTTGAACATAATATTGTTTCTGTTGATTTACGAAAAACTTTTTAGCCTACTTCAAACCTTCAAAATTCCGGACATTTAGGCATATTTTAGAAATTCCTCCCGGACGCAGATTTTTCAGTGAAATTCCGGACATGTCCGGGAAATTCCGGACGTATGGCAACCCTAAATTAAACGAGCATGCACATTGACAATCTCAAAAATTTTACTTGCTCTGTAACAAAAGTTTGCTCGAAATATCCAGCGTCCCGTTTGTGAATATTTAGTGACTCTCTACTGTTGTGAGCTTGACCCGCAATCACACTTCGCACAACATCAAAAGCGAATGATGCTTGTTCATTATATTCAACCAATCAATGAAATTGATATCGTAGTCTGATGTAACAAATCTAGCAGGTGCACGGGGTCAATCTTGATTTCATATGTTTATTGTATCATAAAAACCAAATCCGTGCGATTGGGGGGTTAGCTACTGCTGTATAACTCGTTGATGGGCTGGCTAATATCGGTAGCAAGTATAGCAACCCGTTTTAACTCTGCTCAATATCAACGTAGGAATACTCAGACGCCGAATACATATTGTCCGGTCTAGCCAAGACCGTTAAGGCGTCAGCTTATATTCCCTTGCAAATCCTCGTCGAAATTGATGGGAAAGCGACGAAAGATATTGATTTTATGGGGTTGCTATCAGGGATAGGCCTATCTAGTCTAGATATCCCTGGTTGCTATATATATATATAGCCTATTTCCCCAGTTGGTACATTTGGTGACGTTTAAAACGTCAATATATACTTCAGCATAGTGTCATTATGTCACTATAGGTATCGTGTACATTATTATAGGCTATATCACTTCACTGAAATATAGGGTTGGGTTGGGATTTGCACATATGATGCCATGTGACGGAGGTTCACGTTCGCGTTCACACAGAACCTTTCGAAAAGGGTGCTGTTTCGGTCCTGAATTTACAGCGCAGCAGGCATGGAAGCTCCATAAGCTATGGTGAAAGTATGCTCTAAAACAGGGCCGGCCAACCCGTGTCCCGCGGGCCACATGTGGCCCGCGAGAAGGTTTTGAGTGGCCCGCGAGATAGTTTCCGACATTTCTAATATCATCAAAAATGGATTGCACAGATTGCGAACTTGCAAGGCCAACCAAAATTCTGATTAGTCTGGCCGCAACACTTGAGATGTGATGACTAAAATATCAGTTCCGACGCATTGACAGATCCATCAGCCATTCACATATTGGTATATCTTCGTACACTACAATAAAGCAGAATAATTTGCGATAGATTTATCAAAGGTAAAAATTTTCTACAAGCTTAGCGCAAAATGTTGTCACTCGATTTCTTTGTTTTTAATATTGTTGCCCTTTTGTGAAAATGGAAGAACACCTAATGTATCAGATTGAGTCTAGCTATATTTGCGATTACGAGACAGAGTGTCGTTCAACATATGCGACCTTGCGTTTGCGCTCGCAGTAAGACCATCGACTATGAAACCTATAGGCACGAAATGATTGACGTATGTTGGTCGCAGCTTTCGATATCGATATGTCCATGCGCCGAATAGCCAAGTCCTCGCAAACATAGCCCAGCGATATACAGCAGGCCCGCAATATAGCCAAATGACAATATTATTGACCTATGAACTTCAAAAAATTTTCGCGCTTGGCGCGGATAGTGGCCCGCACAAAAGTTCGTCAATCGAATGTGGCCCTTTGGTTGAAAAGGTTGGCCAGCCCTGCTCTAAAAGCTTGGGAGCTACCAGGTAATAGTAAGAGCTGTAAGTAGGCCTACGTATGCACAAGACACAATACAGTCAGTCAGTCAGGTTTATTAATATTTTCATCGTTTCAAAACATCACAAGATTGCGATACAATGAAAAGATAGGAAGGTGTCGAAACAACTTGGAGTAGCCATTAAGATCAGACACCCACCTTAGCCTAGGCGAAGTAAATAAGAGGCATGCACACTGAATGAAAAGTAATGCAGAGAATATAAGACGCAAGCGACAAAATGGGGTGGCATGTGGCGGAGGGCGAGGTCGATGTTAGGTCGTGGTCCGGTAAACCTGAAGACTGGCTAGTATTGATTTAGAAGAAATTGCTTGTATTTCGACTTGAATGCGGACATGCTCGACGACTGTCGGATAGCCGGCGAGATGCTGTTCCACAATTGAGGTCCGGCATACTTGATAGAGCAATGCGTTTTCTTGTATTCAGTCCTGATCATATGGTAGTTGTTCTTCGTTGACGCGCGTGTGCTGTACTTGTGCGCTTTTGTCTCCGAGGTGAAGTAGTCCTTGAAATTTGAGGGACATTGACCGCAATGGAACTGATACATAAACTTGGCAATTTCTAGCTTCCTCATATCTTCTAAGTTTAGAACACCAAATCTTTTGAGAAGCGATTTATCAGTTGCACATCCAGGCCCCCGTGGGGCTTTGGCAATGATACGGATGATCCGATGTTGAAGTTTTTGCAGTGGGTCAATTGTATTCTTGCAGGCAGCACCCCAACAAAGAATTCCAACAACCATCGAGTCCAATATTAGCAGGTGTTGGCCATGTTGTGCTGAACGCTGGTGTATCGAATTCCTCTGTAGCTCGTTTTCATTTCCTTTCAATTGCTTGTCCGTTTTAGGTCATTATTACTGAATTTAATCATTCGTTATTTTTTTACTTTCGTCATGACCGCAGGTGCCGTGGTAGTAGCCGAATCGCTTCGACTCCTTTTCGTTTGCCATAATAATGCAATCTTGACAAGTTTTTTAAATTGCAAAATGATAAAACATAGTCGTTTACGTCAGTTTACAGTGCTGTAAACTAAACGACTGTGGATAACTGCTCGATTCTAAATAATCGATTCTCACTCATCATCTTACGCAGAGCAGTGAACCGTAACGTTGAATAACAGCTTATTTTAACCATTCCTGTAACCAAAGCTTACCTCTTCTTCGCTTCTTGTCGACTTGTCCTAAAGTACTTTTATTATAGTTCGTTTCGCTGACCAGCTGTTGCATTACGTGCCACCTGTCCATGTCGAGGAGTTCAAAGTTTGATCATACATGAATAAATCATGCAGACCGACGATGCGAGATATTTGAAAAGGTAAATCAACATTACATAGTGATGTCATAAGGGAGATTATGTGACTTGCTAATGCCGAATTTGGTGCGGAGCTGTTTATTGTTTTTCTGATCGTTGATACGCCAAGTCGGAGCTTGCAATATTTCCTTTACACTACTTTCAGTACGGATTTATGTTCTCTCAGGAAAGTCAAAGGGGGATCTCTTGATGTGCATCCGACTGAGCAAGCTCTTGTTGTTAACTATGAAGTAGAAGCCACGATTCTCGGCGAGCTTGGGGATCCTATGCTTGGAGAACGGAAAGAATTTGAAAAAATGTAAGGTTACCGCATGTACTACCGTCATCCAAATCATGCATCTTCACAACGTGTGATTCACATTTATAGCAGATTTAAAAGGTGAATGTCGTAATTGTTGATAAAATGATTTATGCATGTAACTTGCAGGGACTGCAGGTACTCAGCAACAAGGCTTGAAGTTGATCCAGCGTCAGATGCGTTAGTGGTACACTATAGTTACGATTGCCTTCTTGAAGAAGATGAAGATATTGAGCATTACCTTATAAAGCAAGGCACCAAGTTGTGAGGACTGTATATATTTCATTGCCATTTGTCATGATTTAACGTGGTGGTTCAGTAGTACAGTGTCAAAATTGCGTAAGGTCGTCATTTGGAAGTCAAGTCTTTATGCTGTGTTGCTTTTAATTAGACATCCAACTGAGAATTGTTTTAGTAAGGCCAAACAAGTTTGGTATAATAGAGATGGTCAATGGTCATGAATACATCAGGAGAGTTTGAAATAAAGGGTATCCTTATGTTCATCATCGACATTTTATTAAAATTTTCATCAGAGCAAAAACACCAAGATTGCAGTATAATGAAAAGATGGGAGTGTGCCAAAACGACTTGGAGTAGTCTTTTAATCAGATACCCATCTTGGCCTGCAGCAGGGGCCTCAAACATGCTGCCCGCGACCACATGTTTGACCATATTCGAGTGCCACATCTTTTTTTTCAGATTTGAAAATGTAAAAATTCACTCCAAAATTACTTCAAAAACCTGAAACTACTCGACAAACTTCACTATCACATCACTCTCGAATGCTACCATGTGGTGAAAGATCTGGTGTCGAATGTCTGCTAGCTGGTAAATTATAACCGGGCAGCTTTTATGATGCATGTCCTCTCGCATGGTGTCTATCCCTCACAATTTTGACAAATTATGCTTACTCTCTACCAAGTACAACACCAATTTTACAAAACTATTCAGTATTTATAAATGTGATATTTTTCGTGCGGAATTGCTACATTGATAAATCACATTTTCACGATATATGTGGGATGTCAGTCTGCAAAGTCTGCTCACTTTCAATATGACAATTCCATCCTGTCAATTAAGATCAACTTGGAAAGACATTGAATACCCATGTTGATGCGGTGGCCCGCGGTGTCAACAATATCTACGAAATTGGCCCGCGAACACAGTTGAGTTTGAGCATGTAAATAAGAGGCGTGCACAGCTCATTTTAGAAAGGATAACACAAAAGCAAGCAATGAAAATGAATACGACGTATGTCTGTGAGCGGGGGTTGATATGTGAGATAGTGGTCCGGTAATCTTGAGGTTCAGTTTTCAGCAAAAGGTAATCTTAGCGTTATCATTCATTGACATGGCTTTTACCTATCACGCAAGTTTGAAATAAAGTGTAACTTTACGTTAAGATTTCAATTAAAGTAATCTTAGGTATAACATTCATAGCCTACTTATGCAAGATTCTCGATTTATTTCATCCTAACCATGTCTCTTCAGTATTGATCCGCCTTGGCGAGTGCCAGCCGAAAATTTTTGGGTTTATTTCAAGTATGATTATTTGATTAGTCTGCCTTTCTACTCCAGAGTATTCATCTATTCCGGTTTGTGATAGATCGGAAGCACTGACAGATGTTCTTTCACATGATAGAATCCGACTGAAAAGTCTCGACTCGACAACGGACATAGCAGCGTTGGCGGATGAAGTCGTGGAAAAATGTAAACTCATCCACGTGTCGAAACTCCCCGAAGTAGAGCAACTCCTATACTACCTTCAGAATAGATGTTTGTCGTCTGGAAAAGGTGGGTTCATTACCGCTCATCTTTCTGTGAATCATCACGTTCTGAAATCATTACGTTATTACCTGGGGTGGTCTGTAACAAAGTACTAGTTAGCCTTCTTGGTCTAGCTATAATTTCAGACTACTTTTGATTCTACTAGATCAGTAGGCCTACTTACCTTTTGAAATTTGAATTTTGTTATGTAGCAAGTAGTTTTGCTGTAAGATTGTGTCACCGTTATTTGTGAAATTGTCATACGAGCCACGATAAATGCATATATTTTTGGAGATTCTACCTATTTGTGGTTTCATTTGTCATTTTTCGTTAGTCACGAACAGGGTTGTAATGACTTGACCTGAGTCGCAATTTATTGGTGACACGACTTGACTCGAGTTATTTTTTCAAATGCCTAAAATTGACTCGACTCCATTGTGCATGACTCGATACTAAGACAGCCGAGACATTGTGACTCCGAAGAATAGCAAGGTTTCCACTCGATATTTCATCTATCAGTCCTGATACTTGGAAAATAGGGCCAGAATCTGTTGAAACTGGGAAGCCATCTTATATTAACTTGTAACAATATGCAACCCCTTGACCAAAATCTAGTTTCCTAAACTACTTGATTGGTTACTTTTCAGACCGCTAATTTCCTACTTCCACTTATAGTATTTTAATGTGTCTCAGAAATTGCTACTCCAGTGGGAATTTTACAGTGTCACTTTAAGTCTGCTTTTACTTGAGTTACAACGCTGACTAATTTGACCGACCGGTTATTACTAACAGAGGGCTCTATGCCGTCAACCGGCAAGCTATCGGCGGGGCAGTCCGTTGAGATTGTGGACATGTACGGTAGCGAGGGCGGAGAAATGGCCAACATCAACGATATCGATAGCTACGTCGATCTGCTCTACGAGGATATTCCGGAAAAGATTCGATCTTCGTCTTTATTGCTGCAGCTTACAAGAAATCCTGACAACTTGGAGGAGTTACTTCAAAATGGTACAATCTTTATTTTTTATGGTGCTAAATCAGTTTTATATGTTTATTAGGGCGGAGTGAAAAATATTATATTTCAAAAAGTGTTTTTGTAATAGTCCGAAATATCAATGGAATTCTTACTTCAATAGTGATTTCATGTTCCTGCACCCTCTTGTGGCCATACCGTTTTACGAAATGTGCCGAAAATAGCTTATTTTGTCATTTCTTGATAACCGCTAACGCTTGAAAGCAAGTTTTGGGCTGAACAGCTGCTGAAGCAACATGTTTCTCTCTCATTTCCATATAACTTTGTCTTGAATACGTACAGAAAAAAAATTTGCAAGCAAATAACTGATTTTTCGAGTAAAATTGAGCCCTGATGCGGTGGATGCATTCTCAAAACCGTATAATAATAGATCTTATCGATTTCTTACCAGCATGTTATTGTAGGGTTTGTATTCACACATGATTCATTGAACGGTAAAGTGTTTATATTGCATGCTGCTTCATCGTTTTTACACTCTTATTGTAATTTAAAATGTGTTGGCCTGACCTGATATTCTCAGTTACCCGCAGTTTATGAAAATTACTTGCATTCTCGTTCAGAAACGGTACTAGGCGCGTTGGCTCGAGTCCTGCGCGAAGATTGGAAAAAGAGCGTGGAACTGTCCACAAACATAATTTATATTTATTTCTGCTTTTCAACATTTTCACAATTCCACGGCGCGATCATTCATTTCAAGGTACGTGAGAGATGAAAAAAGAAGTGTGTAGATTGGGCTGGGCTTTGTGAAAGTATGGAAAAAGTAGTTACTATATTTTCGATTTTTGATTCGACTGAATTCCGATGAAAAATTCAGTCGTCGTTTGAAATTCGCGTGTGCTGTATCAATGTGAAAAAATGTTGTATTTACAATGATTAAAACTTGGAGAAAATAGAAATTGTAACAATGCTTTTTGGAACACTGTCGACCATTTGATGTTATTGACGCATTTTTCGAATCTTTACAAATTGGGGTTACTGCTCCAGGCTGATTATGGGATTGAATTTTCAAAATTAGGGGGAGAGCTTTATTCTAATTATCAATGCTTTTATTCGTCTGCAGTATCGTTACGCAACAACTTTTTTTCAGATCGGGACTCTTTGTATGACAATTGTGGAGCACGAGCTTGCTCGTCAAAAGCTCTGGACCGAGGAACTCGCTAAAAAGAGGCCACAAAATATCCTTTATCAATTTTATCCCCTCGTTTTATCGAATTCTTATTCAAACTTTTGCTTACGATAGTGTTAATGTAGGATTGTACGCTTTTTTCTTGCTGACGTGGTAAATCGTAGTGGGTCGCGCTCCTTGACGAAATTATTTACTATCGAAATTGTCCAAGTCTGACCCTGCCGTGAAGGAGTTCGAAAAGGCTTTTCGTAAGTGCGAAGCCGTCATGAAAAAGCAAGATCAGCTTATGAGAGGTGGGGGTTGTTACGTGGGCTGCACGGTATCGTAGGCGCGATGTGTGTTTACGGGTGTTATTGGAATTTGAAATTGTACTCTACAATGAAAATCATATGGACTTGATTTGAGTTGCACCATGATCGAGTTATGACGATTTCAGATTACTTTCTGTCTCAAGACAAATATGTGCCATCCTGTTATTCCTTAACTATCATATATGTCAGGGGTCGGGAACCTTTTTTGTCCGAAGAGCCATATTGGCCCTATTTTTTCCATTTCAATTTCCAAATTTAAAAGTTAAAATTCGTGACGTCATGGTAGCACTAATTCGAACTCACTACATGGGATTCGTAGTGTGTGTGCGTGATGCTCCTTTTAAATGTGAGAGCCCATGAACACATCTGTAAGTGAAGCCAAACATGGTCACTACAGTAATATATAGGCCTACCCACTCTAAGCTCTGATACATCAGTGGCGTGGTGTCAGGGTAGGCAAGTGAGGCAGTGCCTCACCTCTCGTCAGGATGAGTGAACGAAAATTGTGAAACGTTCTATTACAATTGGTATTTTCTATTGATGTTCATGGATCACTAGATTTTGAACATTTTTCTCATAATTTCACACGATTTGCATGTTTATTGTTCGAAAATGAAGCGCGAAACGAGAGGTATGGCACAGACGGCCCAAACCTCCCCATTTTATGACCGGCTTTATACAGACTTACTTACCAATCAAGAACATGGATAGCAATGGCGTTGTTTGTAATTCGAGTTTGTAATTGTGAATGTCACGTCTATGACAGTTCATTTCGCGCCGTAGATCAGGACGAAAAAATGTATTTGAAAACTGCGTTGTGATATGGGCCTCGCCATGTCTGCTATTCTATTTGATTAATCAACGCATCGCACAATCCATGATTTCAAGTCGGGTACATAGAATTCGCGATTGATATTGGTCGCCGGCGCGACAGTAACTTAAATTTGAGGATTTTGAAAAGAGGGGGTCCTATCCCCGGCATTGTCTTTACCTCTCAAAGACATATTTATGCTGCCACGAGAATAATTATTCTGGCCGTGATGAAAATTTACTAACGAGCAGCTGCAATATCGATCAATTCAGTACAAAAATTAATATTTGGCAAAGAGCCATATCTTATACCCAAAAGAGCCATAGGTTCCCGACCACTGATATATATTATGACCAATTTTCGTTTACACTTTATTGTAGTTAAAATATTGAATTCACGACGTTATTTGTTATTGTGTTTGTTTTGGTATTTGATAACTAAACTGAATTACTGTCAATTTGCTTGAGAAGAATGTTTAATCTGTATTATTAGCCTACAACTATCGTCGGAGTTAACACGATGATGATGATATTACGGTTTATTTTGAGATTAAGAATCTTTCCAAATCGATACGACGCTCTATAATGATTTCAGTGTCGTTCTACCTCTTGCTGAACTTGTCGGAAGACCCGAACGTGGAAATGAAAATGAAGAAACGCGGCATAGTCGACATCCTCATCAAGTCGCTGGAAACGCGAGACAACCCCGAACTCTTGATTTTGATCGTGTCCTTTCTGAAGAAGTTGTCCATATTTTTTGAAAATAAGAACGACATGGTGAGTGTGGCCTCATGGTTTAGTTGCGTCTGTATCTTTTTTCAAATCCCTTCGAAAGTGTAGGCCTACGTCGTGGAGGTGGTCAGACTCGTGGTAAAGGCTGCTCATTTCCTAAGACATCCCGAAATTCCATAAAGTCCTTGTTCAGCGGCATAGGCGTGTCATGCACTCGTCGAGGTTGTAACCAAGTCACAAGTCGATCTCACTTTTAAAGTTTTGACTCGAGTCAAGTCGAGTCATTTTCAATTCACCACCGAGTCTGTGTCCAAGTCATTATGTTTTCTATTCAGTTTTCAGTTCAGTCCGGTTCAACCCACTTTTTCAACTATGATCGAGTGATATAGAATGGTTCGCATTCATAGCATCGTGATTTTCCTTAGTCGTAACAGTTTCTGGCCCTATTTTCCAAGAAGCAGGACTGATAGACGAAATATCAATAAAGTGGTGACTTCACTATTTTTCGAAGTTACAATGAAATGTCTGTCTTGTGTCCTGGTCTCGAGTCATATGACTTGGTTCGAGTCGCGCGCAATGACTCGAGTACAAGTCGAGTCAACACAAAAATTGACTCGAGTCGAGTCATTTTACGAATTTGAAAAGATGACTCGAGTCAAGTCGAGCCACCAAAAAATCGCGACTCGAGTCAAGTCATGACTCAAGTCATTACAACCCTTACACTCGTGGTATGCATATGCACGGATCGTGTGTATTTAAATTTATGATGATCAGGTGTATATGCCGCAGAAACATTACAGACAAAAGAATTCCGTAAGTAGAAATGTTGAAAATGCACTCGAGTAACTAGTTTGCGGAAGAAAATGAAGAATTGTGCAGTTTTATTAGCCAATCACCCTGGAATGCTTTCAAGATTCAGCGTATCAATTGTAGAAGGCTGAACTATGCCGGATATAATTCCATCGTAATCGATGAATTTTGATGCTAATTTTCAAGTTACCCACTTTTTACATTTGTATAAGTGCTGCTTGTGTGCCTTACAATGAATACTTCGACTCATTATGTCGAGATCTAGGTTTACTGAATTAAAAGTGGAAGTTGCGATTTCAGATGCATCTCTGAACTATTTCAAGTGAAAGTATAAATGGAAGGTGTGAAAATACTCAAGTAACGACGTTCAAAAAGCAGATTTGATTGAGGGTTTACATACTTTTTGCAGTTGATTAGAACTAGACACCTTCAGAATTACAGAATGCGTCTTCGTCACTGATGCAAAATATCTCGTGAGATTTTAAATAGGCGCGATTTTCAAAATTATGTTCAGTAACCTGAAACTATGATACAGAGGCTATTTCCAGGGTTGTAATGAGTCGAGTCGTGATTTTTTGGTGACTTGACTCGAGTCATTTTCTCGAAATGCGGAAAATTATCCGACGCGACTTCAGCCAAGTTGTGTATTCGACTGGCTTGTACTTGAGTCATTGCGCATGACTCGGACTAAGTCATATGACTCCAGGCTGGGACGGCCAAGATCGACATTTCATTGTAATCTCAAAAAATAGTAAAGTTACCACACTATTGGTTTTTCGTCTATTGGCTCGGTGACGATTTGAAAATGACTCGACTTGACTTGAATCAAAACTATAAAAGTGAGATTGACTCGTGACTCGGAACCTTTTGACCTGGTTACGACCCTGGTTATTTCACCCAGTCATTAGGACAATTTCACTCTTGGAAGTGATGCAAACATACTCAAAAAGACTTTCCCTTTTTCAAAATCTGCACCGCAAAAAGTATGTAGTTTTCCCGAAAAAACTGTCAAATAGAATCGAACGTAAGTTCAAGTATTGGTATCAAGAATTACTTAATAAAGACCACCTCAGCCTACTAATGTTTTATTTTTCCTTGTAGGAATTATTTATGGCTACCATTGTATTACAGAGGGACAAAAATGTGATGAAGTCTCTATCAAAAGTCCTGAACACAAAAAATGAGGACTTGATGAATGTCACGTTGCGTTTACTTCTCAACCTTTCGTTCGACGCCGATATTCGAAAGCAAATGGTGGAAGAAGGCGTCTTACAGAAACTTGGTCAAATTCTAGGTAGCCATTGAAAGATATTTTTTTGTCGACATGCGTGTGTGTGCTCGGACTCGCGCGCTGCCTAGAGCGCATATAGCAGGGGCCCTTCCAAAATATTGAAAAATGAACCCCCCCCCCCCCTATTTTTTCAACCTTGTGAAATTAAGAAACATTATTTTCATTCAAAATCTGATTTATACAGTAGGCTAACCGGTAGTTAGAATAATAAGATGATATAAATACAATAAGCATGATAGTAGCCTACATTAATTAGTTATTACATATTCAGTTAATAAGGTGGTTAAGCTTGTATTTGCTCCGATATAATGTGTTAATTTCTGCTTTGTTGGGGGAGGGAAGAACGTAAACTCAAAATCAAGAAGTAGCTCATTGCTGTACTGGTATTTTTTATTAGATTTTAACTTATTTCTTTTGTCATAGTGTTACACTGTTACAGCAAACCAGGAGGGGATAAATTATTTCTAATTTTTTTCACGGAAAAGTGCTCATACCTGCTCCTAGGGGCCATAACCCGCATGTTCGGAACCCTGGCTTAAAGGATAACTACTGTCTTGCTTTAACAATTTGTATCTATTAATATTTCGCTTCTTATAACCTTTCGAGTTTTGCTGATACTGTAATTTTATCAAAGATGACCTTAAATGTTCTTGTTCAGAGAACCCTATTCACCGTGTGGTCGTCATCTGCGTTCTTTATCATCTCAGCGTAGACGAACCTGGGAGATCAATGTTTTCTCGCATCAACTGCATACCGATGGTAAGGTCACTTAATATTGGCAATCCAAATTTTGTTTCTCTTATAATCTACTCGCCTAGGCCGTAAGCTGTCGTATGTGACTATCTCACACATGCATTGCAAAGGTGCTCTTACCCCTGGAAAGTTTCAAAGGTTTCTAACAGTGTTGAGTTTAGTACGATTCAAGTACTGGAATCCGCATTATCAATTGTAATGAGTTCAATTGATTCAATTCAATTTCAATGTCAAATGTCAATTGAAGTCAATGTGACATCTGTGGTCAGTCAAAGATGTGAACAAGTTCTTGGAGCTCTGGCTGCATGTGGAACGTAGAAACTATTAGTAAAGACTACACGTAAACATCAGTTGGATTGGTACGCAGCTATGTCTTTTTAATGTTCACGGTCGAAAATGTCTGCTCGCAAATGTATGACCCGAACAAAACAAGTAGTTCGTGGCCCTTTTTCTCAGGTGGCCAAACTTGGATAAAATTTGTGAATACTTTCAGATTGGAATTTCTCTTTCAAATGGAAACTCTGTGTGGGCCGCTCAAAATCTCGCCAAGGGCCGGTTCAAATGCTGGCCGCCCCTGCTCTAAACGTTGGTTAGCCGTTTCTCAAAATCGTAAAACATGTGCATTAAGAGAGCTATGAAATAGCCGTGGTCCAGAAATACGAAATTGCTTTGAATCCCATGTCAATGGTATCATATCCTTGTGGCAGAAAAAAAGATACATATTTTAACTTAACTGAGTCATTGTTAGTGTCACGACGTTAATACTCGACGCGTGTAGAATTTTCAATCTGCACACGGCAATTATTCAGGATTCTTGCATGTTTCTTTTTTCAGCTGATGAAATTCATGTTGGAGACGACCGGTGAAAAAATCGATATCGAACTTGTCGCCCTTGGTATAAACATCGCAATGGACAAAAAGAGCGCTCAGGTGACTTTGCCTGTTTGTCCCTTATGGCCAAGACTTTGACGTCCAGCTCTCCAGGTCGTCAGCGAATGTTTCAGCGGGAAAGCGGTCAAGCATTTGGTAAGACGGGCTTTCAAATTTAAAGACACGCTGCTCTTGAAAATGATCAGAAATCTGTCGCAACACGAAGGTCACGCCAAACGCAGAATCGTGGTAAGCGCAGCATTAGACTCCTATCATGTGTGTTCTAAAAATGGTACCGGCACATTGAACCTAAGCCAGTGGTTTATAACCTATTTACTAAACTGCAGAACACATAATTGCTATTCTGCGAGGCTTCACGGAACCTCTTTACTTTTGAAAGCTACTTACGTGAGAGCTTTTCAGACCGTTGATTTTATAATTTTGCTCGAAATATTTTGACACGTCATGGAAATTGCTGCCTCTACTCAAGTAACAATGCTGACTATTTTGACCACCTATGGGATTAGGGTTAGGTAGGCTATTCAAGTTTTACGGTTCAATTAAGCCTCCGGTTTGCTTGCGAGAGCGTAGAAAGCTGCGAATAATATATAATCTTAACTTGGAATTATGTCTTTTGTGTTAATTGTATGCAATATCAATCATGGATCCTATAGTAAATATGCCCTGCATCACTATGCAAATTGGATTATTTTTGTACAACCTATAACTTTCCTCCCAGCCGTACATTTCCGAATTCGCAAAGACGATCAGTACGTCTCCAGAAGAGGATTTCTGTATCGAATGTATCGGGACGCTGTCGAACCTGACACTTCCGAATATCGACTACAAGATGCTTTTGCAAGAAAACAATTTGATACCTTTCATAGAAGGTGTTCTCGCATGTAAGGCTGCTCAACTGTGTATCTTTACCATTTTACAATGTTAACCTGCGCTGGCTGCGCATTATGTGTATCTTGATGGAATATACCTCGATTGCATATGGTACTGCTGACTTTGTCAATCATTAAAAACCCTCATGTCTATTAGCTTCTATTGTTCTTCCACCTGAAAGTGACAGGGACTTAAGTTTCCACATATGATGGTGGCGTTGATAATGGCGAGTTTAGGTGTGGTCTAAAACAAATAAGGATGTATGTATTTTTCGATCACAGCCAATTCTAAATTTATTGAAATCTTATCCACTTGGTCGATAGACTCTACGTTCATTCCCAATCTATCCACATATGTGATCAATTACTTGTGAATTTGGCATTGTGATATTACGGCTCTTGGTTAGAAGTTTAGGTTGGGTGTTTAGCTTAGGGATAGGTTGGGATTAGGGGCCGCCAATTCACCAAGTACTTGTAACCACGTATTCATACATATGTGGCCTATTTTGCTACATATGTCGGAAACATCCTATAAACCCGGCCAGTAATCCCAAACTTTGTTTTTAGCCGGGGCTCCTGACGACCTTGTCCTCGAAACGATCATTCTCATCGGGACGGTTTCGATGGACGAAGACTGCGCCGTGGTTTTGATGAAAAGTGATATCATGGAGACTTTGATTTCATTGCTAAACGGTGAGTCTTTAAGTCGGCTCTTTTGTCGCTGAAAAACGAGACTTTTCTCTTTTCACACGCAGAGAAACAGGACGACGACGAACTTGTGCTGCAAATCGCGTACGTTTTTCATCAGATGGTCTCGCACCCGGCCACCAGATCTGCGATTGTCAAGGAAACGCAGGTTTGAGCATCGCGATTTCGAGTGCTCTTGTTGATAGGTTCCAGAGGTGGTCAGTAACCAAGTACTCCTAATTTTCGAGTATGTTTCGCCTAATTGAACTACAATGGAAGGCAATGCCTAGGCTTATAGTGCTGAGTTGAGATATGTTAAAAATTATACGAATGCCTAGTTTCTGTTCAGGCTCCTGCATACTTGATCGATTTGTTGCATGATCGAAATAAGAACATCAGCAAAGTCTGCGACACCACTCTTGACATGATAATGGTACGTCAGTTTTCTCACGTTTATTCCAAAATGTGTAGAATGCGAGATCTGATTGGTATCGGAGCCATTCTTGAGTGTCCGCTTATATTTTAGATATAATGAAACTAATATTGTATTTACAAAGATAGCACTCACACTTCAATTTATCTTCCATGTAAAGAATGTGACATAAGTCTAGGTTAAGTGAATTTCAATGTATTTGTGATATCTTTAATTTTACATCACTCATCTGCTGTATAATTTTGAAGTATTTCTGAAATTTTACGTCGGAACTGTCTAACATGAAATTACAATTTGTATGCATGTAATTTTTTACTTGTCATGATTGGCTAGCGAATTTCACGTGTCTTATGATCGTAGTGACTGCTGTCGCCTGTCTGTATTGTATAATTTCAAATTTTTTTGACAGGAGTATGACGAAGAATGGAAACGTAAGATCATGACCTCGAAATTTGAATTTCACAACGCCCAGTGGATTGAAATGGTGCAAAGCCAGCAGTTTCCGGACAACGAATACATGTATGCTGACGAACCTTTCAACCCCTTTATTCACGAAGAGGATATTTTGGAGCATCCGGAGCTTTATTACAACCCAGGTGAAGATGCGCAGAGATAATGACATACTTGCGACATCACAATAGAATGCATGAGAAAAATCTTTCTGATGCCACCTAGTTCTTTCTTTAACCACGCCTGCGGCTGTTGTGAACTGTAATGCCCCGATGCAATCCTGGATTCATCTTCTTTTGCCCAAAACTGCTCAAGTGGAAGTGCAAGTAGTCTTGAAACATAACCACTCAAGTAGTATTGTGATCCTAAAAAATTGCGGTATCGTTATTTTGGAAACTAATTTTTAGAAATCATGCTCGCAAATGGCCATATGGATCCGCAAGATATGGACGAAGCCATGTTTGCTGCTTCCATGGATAATATGATGCCGCACGGAGTTCATGGATCGTGAGTTTCTACTAGCAATTTGGCGATGGAAATGTTTCGATTAATGTTAACAAAATCATTTTTGATTCAATCTTCTGTTCTTTTACCTAGATTCGATCCAAGTTTCGAGCCTTACGAAAGAGAACTCGAAGCACGGCAAATGCAACGTCCTAGTACACCAGACTTTGAAAGATACGGACGTTACTAGATTTTGAGCATTCGGTGTCCTCGGATTCGTAAAGGCAGACGTATGTTTGTCTGTGCGTCTGTTCCTCGAAACAGAATGTTCTGGAATTCCAAGAAAAGAAGTTGATGTCCGAGTAATACGATGTCTTCGTATCGATGTAAAGTGGGCAGTGGGCATATTGAGCCGCCGTACCACACCAACTGTGAAATTACGTCAAACATGATGTTTGGTCGTGAAAGTAGTGTCATAACAGCACAGCAACTTTTTGTGATTGTGTGTAAAAAGTGTTACCTCCAACGACTGTCCCAGAACTGTCATTTACAAGTGTGCAGACAGATACACATGTAATTTCGTTAATCTATGTGTTTTGGAGAGTATTACAACAGCTGTCCCAATCCGTATTTTACAACCGCACTCAAAACTAGAATGCTTTCCTTGCATTTGTGCGGCTCCAACGTTGTCAATGCGATGCTCTGTTTGCTTGTGATTTCACTAATTTTGTGTGGTTTTACGTCAGCGTCCACTGTGTCCAGTATTATATTTAGCGCTTGTGTAATGTTTGACTTTGAATAATACGAGAAGAAGAGTACTTTTACTTGTGATTATTTTGATGTCGATACAGGCTACCTCCATGTAGGTTGATTGCGACTGGTTGGCATGAAAACCAAGACTAGGGGCAGTCGCTTGCAATCGACAGTGGTAAAAGTAGGCTAGTATAAACCTCATTCGGCAAGGCAAAGTATCGTGAAATCGGCGTGCGCCAGCTTCAAGTTCTACTTTGTCCTTGTGTTACATGAATAAATTCGGATATATTTTCATAAGCTGTATACTGTGACGCGATAGCGACGTTATAACTGCTGGTGCAAGTCCGCTATGTTGTTGCGTATGAAAGTCGAAGAAGGACGTATCCCAGCCAGGGGAAGAGAATGATTGCGTGCATGCGGCGACGCAGCGTACTCTAGTAGTTGCTTGCATCCCAAGGTTTATGCGAGATATGCGTAGGTAGACTTATATTAACGGGATAGAAGATGTACGTTTTGTAGGTTTCGCAAAGATTATCGCTCTATCAAATATGCCGGGCCTGAAGTGTGGACCAGTATCTCGCCGGCTATCCCACAGTCGTCGAGCATGTCCACATTCAAGTCGAAATACGAGCAATTTCTGATGAATGAATACTAGTCGGCCCTCACCATTTACCGGACCACGACCTGACATATCGATCTCGCCTTCCGTCACTTGCCACCATATTTTGGTGTCAGGTCAATACCGAGAAAACCATAACCGAGAATGCCATTACCGAGAATGGACATTATCGAGAATGGACATCACCGAGAATGGACGATTACCGAGAATGCAGTGTTCTATCATAGCCTTTATAAAGGCTATGGTTCTATATGCAATACAGGCATGTTATGCATATGAACAGGTCGTGTGTGCGCATCACGGCGTTGCCACATTCGGTATCGATGCTCAGGTATAAATTTCTTGGCAACGTCAGTCCCAGTAAGCTATATTCTTGACATTGGCAATTCTCGGTAATGCCCATTCTCGATAATGTCCGTTCTCGGTATTGAAATTCTCGATAATAGTATAGAACCCCTGATTTTATCGCTTGCCACTTTATATTATCTTCTTTTACTTTCATTCAGGGTGCACTGTGCTGTGCAGTGTGCATGCATGCCTCCTCTTTACATCGCCTCTAGGCCCTAGGCCCAGGTGGGTGTCTGATCTTAAGACTACTCCTAGTCGTTTCGGCATATTCCTATCATTCATGGTATTGCAGTCTTGTGATGTTTGGAAATTGGAAGTCATGAAATTTTATGAAGGAACTTGAACTAATCATCTAACATGTTGAGATGTGCGACTTGGCTATCTTGAGGTCATTTTATCGTTCCTGTTATAATCAATAGGCCTGGTTACATGTTCGACTCGACTTGGCGTTCAAGTCGTCTCCGGTGACGTCACGCCTCATCTCCGAGCTGACTCGTAAAAGGGCCCTGTTTACATGATCCTTCAGGAAGCGGTATCGTGGACGACCGGGTGTCGCTTTACCCCTTACAAATATTTTCGTAGTGTCTAGTGGGCTAAGGTACAACGACAATGTGTGTTTGGTCGTACTCTGAAACGTTTCTTATCCTCGAAATTAACGAGGATGATGAGATACTCTTAATATCGATATTTGTAGAGGAAAATACTCTTGTTCATGTCATGATTGTAAAGGAAAACAATAAGTAGCCTATAAGTAATAAGTAATCAGCTAGCTTTTTCGGCGTCAACGAAGATGGGCCGTGGAGTAGGCAGGAGAAACGACTGTATTGATATTTCCGGCATCACTTGTCGATGCGATTAATATAAGGTCATTACCACTCAAGTGACCCACTTGCAAAACCCATATGTGGCCTCTCCTCTGTAACAGACTACCCCATGTATGCGGGTGACTCGATCAAGAATCACGATACAGCAACTACTGCAAAGACTTTATTGAAGCATCTTGTCGGCATGAGATACCAAATAGGAAGTAAACAATACCAAGAATGTCTATAAAAACTGTCAGCAGATCACTATAACCCAGAACTAAAAACAAAGCAATAATCCCAACACCGCTGCGCTTCATCATCACCAGGAGAGTCACAAATCTCCATATCATCCTCCCGGGAGAGACACCAGCTCCATCCCATCACACGCGCGCTCACATCAGTTTAGCCAGTGGAACAGTATGTACGAAATGCAGCAATCGTTCATGTATTCCCGTATCGATGTAGCACACTGCACAGCCGTTTCTTCAATCGGTTTACTATGCATAGGCTATGCATGTCGTAGTCGAATTGTATATACCGGTACAATAATCCACATATCTTCCGATCTGTAGTCGAAGAAGTAGAAATACAAAGCACGGTTGCTACACCGGTACTGGTGTATTACATGCATTCCGTCGTAAACAAGCGAGCACTTACAAAGTAACCCCACCTTTCCTTGCCATGTTTGCCCAATTTCTCAACAACAGATGAAAAACATGAATTACGATGCCAAGAGCCCGCGCGACAAAAACCGGCGCCGTCGAAGGAAAATCGTCGGACGCCGATGGCCGAATACTCAAGCCGATCGTAAACCACATTACTCGACGGCTTGAGGCTCGAGTCGACTTGAAGCAGTTTGCCTTTCTCTCTTCATCAAATACGAGAGAGTCAGATCGACGAGTCAGCTTCGAAGCTGACTTAAACTGTCATGTAAATGGGCCTAGTGTTGGGTAAGTCATTACCTTCGAGTCACGAGTCATTTCGAGTCATTTCTCATTTTGACTCGACTCAAGTCAAGTCAATCGATTTTCGAAGGTGACTCGAGTCAAGTCAAGTCACTCGATTTTTGGAGGTGACTCGAGTCAAGTCGAGTCAAGTCAAGTCAAGTCAAGTCAAGTCAAGTCAAGTCAAGTCAAGTCACGAGTCAAGTCACAATTCAAGTCAAGTTGCTTTTTCGAAGTACGAGGTATGATTACGCCATTGCATTTTGCTGCCTGTCTGAAATACAGATTGAGTGGTCATTGATTCTGAACCGATAAACGAACATTTTTCTATCAAATTACTTTACTATATAATCTAGTTTACGACAAAGTAAACTGTAAGCTTCGATCATTTCGTTTGCGGTCAATTTATTTGTGAGAGAACAATGGAGGCTCAGTAAATCGCACGATCATTGAATTATTGGTCGCTCACACGGGTCATACCAGCGTTTCGCGAACAATTCAAACATATGCAAGATACAGTTGACCATTTTTATCCACACCGATTACCGATATGCATATGCGCAGATCGTGTGTATGTGTATCATGAGTCGGTGTATATGCCGCAAAAGCATCGAGGACAAAAATAAACTACGTCCTTTCCTTTTTTATCTATCCATTATATGTTGTCTGTAAAAGCTGTAAAGGAGGACGGATTGCCTAATAGGGGGACAATTAGGCGTTCTCGGAGGATCCCTGGCCCAAAGGATCCGTGGAGCTGATATCTGCGCACCATAAGAGGCCGGGTTTGGTCAGAGAGACAGACGGAGTCTTTATTTCTTCATCCAACTGAAATACAAACAAACAGACGGCAATAATGGTGGTACGGTATTCGGTACCAGATAGGGATATCCACACGGTGATACAGCTGATACAGCTTTATATCCACAGGGTAATACAGCTGATACAGCTTTATATCCACAGGGTGATACAGCTGATACAGCTTTATATCCACAGGGTGATACAGCTGATACAGCTTTATATCCACAGGATGATACAGCTGATACAGCTTTATATCCACAGGATGATACAGCTGATACAGCTTTATATCCACAGGGCCGTTACAAACCCAGCCCTCGGTGAACTCGGTCCTCGGGAAATTTTGTATTCACGGATTGAGTAAGCAGGGTGGGATATTAGGGTTGCCGGAGGTGGGATATTAGGGTTGGGGGAGGGGGGATATTAGGGTTGGTGGAGGTGGGATATTAGGGTTGGGGGAGATGGGATATTAGGGTTGCCGGAGGTGGGATATTAGGGCTGCCGGAGGTGGGATATTAGGGTTGGGGGAGGTGGGATATTAGGGTTGGGTTTAGGTGGGATATTAGGGTTGGGGGAGGCGGGATATTAGGGTTGCCGGAGGTGGGATATTAGGGTTGCCGGGGGTGGGATGTTGGGGGATGGGGATATTAGGGTTGCCGGTGAATACAAAATTTCCCGAGGGCCGGGCTCACCGAGGGCCGAGTTTGGAAGGCCGCGCTTGGCGCTTGCGCAATCGTGATCACGTGATCTGATCACGCCGTGACTGCGTGATCTACGCATGCCCTGAGCTCCTTACAAGATCGACAAATCAGTTGATAATAACATTATTAGTTTAATAATTCATAATAATACTTGTTAATACACTTAATTACAAAAGTTCCCGAGGGCCGAGTTCACCGAGGGCTGGGTTTACCGAGGGCTGGGTTTGTAAGGCTGGGTTTACCGAGGGCTGGGTTCACTGGTAATCCGTTATGATTATCTGTGACTTCCATAAACACGATCAGCAATCTAGATTGCAACTCATCTTCAGCACACACACAAACTAGAACTAGGACAGAAAATGTACAGGAAGAAAACAGCGATTCACATTTCACATGGCCCACGTCAAACTCAAGCTAAGTAGCAAATAACAATAATTATAACCAGTGTTGCCACTCTAGGTTCCCGGAAAAACACAAGATCATGTCGTGAAAAAACACTAGATTGGCGAAAAAAACACTAGATTAGTAAATTGCAGGAAAAATTTGCCCTTGCCAAGTAATCATGGTTACCAAGGTACAAATCCATAGATAAGAAGTGTTCCACACATGAATTCGATACATATACTGCATGATTATTCAACGAAAATTAATAAAACGAATTCAATAGCGCAAAAAATATCAAATATTGTCGCTTTCGAATTGTACGGCATTATAACAATTATCTTTCGATTGTACACCATCCATCAAACATTAGTATCTTTTGTGTGACATCTTGCTCACTACCGTACATCTACAACCAAACAATAGGGAGGAATCCATGTGCAGCATACTTCAATTCCACGAATGCAGTGGAATGTGGCAATGCCAAGAGCTTCATCATGAGCTTCTCCAGTAAAGGGAATCTTGATTCACCGAATCCATTGTGCACAGATTTCAATTTTTGCTAAAATTCTGTTGGAGGGCATTGACTGATAACCTGCAGCTCATTTTGCGATCTTGCCAAAGCAGCCCATTCTTCCGACAAATCATCATGTTCATCAAATAATATTACAGAGGGAAATTGCACTGCTAGAGGAATGATTGATTTTAATTCTATTTTTTTACTATTCTTCGGCCTGCGTTCCTTTTTTTATATGTATTTATGACACGAGACTCGAATTGAACAATGCTTAATTAGTACTCCATCAATGCAGCTGACTGGATGATCCGCGGGAATCGCGAAGGATCGTCGCTGCAACATGTATTATATTTTAATTGCAATTTTGCTCAATAAAACTGTCTGTCTGTCTCGGCAAATGAAAATCTCGCCCGAATCTGCAGACTGAGTTCAACAAGAAACGACATATCATCAGATCGAAATCGCTCTTCATTTTTTGAGATACTTTCGCTCATTAGCACGGATTCACATCGACCCTGTTACGTAATAATTACTGCACCACCACACAGAATTGTTGAAAACAAACACAGCCAGAGACACCAAATCGCCTTATTAGCGATAAATTTAGCGTATAATTTAGTAGTCTAACGTTAGAATATTCATTGTTCGCATAATTGCAGAAAAACACTAGATCAGCAAAATTTTGCGAAAAAAAACACTAGAACACTAGGACGACCGAAAAAACCCTAGATCTGCGGCCCGTTATATCAGGCAAGTTGAGAACCCCCGCCGACGTGGAGAAAAGGCAGAGTGTGTCCATTCTCCATTGGCAGCATTCATCACAATGAATGTAAAGACAATTCATGGTTTCTAGTGTACCAGCGTACGTGACACAGATATTCTGACATCTTGGCCGGGATCAAATGAAATTTCGTTACTTTGTGTTAAAAGCTCTGCTTGCGAGAAACTCTGTTGCGAATAAATATTCGTTGGTGTCTTGCCTAGGGTTACCATATTTTGAGGTACGAAAAATAGCACACTTGGGCGTCCTCCGATGACACTTTCGATTTCTTGAAACAAGAGGGCAAAGAGCCGTGTATGCACTCGTGTGCCTACGTGGGCCTATTACGAAGTAGAAGTAGCGAAAATCAGATCTACTTGAGTAAGTGCCAGAAGTAGAGAAAAACTACTTGAGTACTTCGAAAAAGTAGAAGTACTTCGTTACTGATCATGATCACCTCTGTTTATGACCCTAGGAGCCCAAGACTCAAGTTTTTTTGGGGAGCCTGACGAAGTGCTTTTTCGTTCCTGCCAACGGGTATAAACCCGGAGATGTTTAATTAATTATTATACGAGGGGTCCTTATACCTTTTCAAACACACTCACTCAGCTCTACCGGTCGGTAGCCTAAATCAGATTACGTGAGTAGAGAGAGGAAAAAAATTGATAGCAATCTATATGCAATTCGCGATCATATATTGACCGACTCAATCATGAAATATATAAATTTCTCTTGCTTCGCGCGTTTACGCAAGAAGAGCTGACTCACTAAATGTGTGATAGACTACTAGACTATTTCGCGCATCCCAGACATAGTATAGACGTGATACAGCTGATACAGGGTGATACAGCTGATATAGCTTTATATCCACAGGGTGATACAGCTGATACAGCTGATACAGCTTTATATCCACAGGGTGATACAGCTGATACAGCTTTATATCCACAGGGTGATACAGCTGATACAGCTGATACAGCTTTATATCCACAGGGTGATACAGCTGATACAGCTTTATATCCACAGGGTGATACAGCTGATACAGCTGATACAGCTGATACAGCTTTATATCCACAGGGCCGTTTGTAAGGCTGGGTTTACCAAGGGCTGGGTTCACCGGCAACCATCATAACGTAACATGTAAAAGAGGCATGTAGTTCAGTAGTTGTATACTGTACTGAATGTAAAGTAACTCTGAAGATAACATAATTAGTGGCAATCAATGAAAATGAATGGTTGCCAGTAAATTCGGCCGTAGGTCACTTCGGCTCTCGGTAAATTCGGCCCTCCGAGAATATTGTATTAAAATGTATTACCAACCGTTAACATGAATTAATTACATAATTATACTATTATCGAGTGATTTGGAGGTCAGGGTATGCGTAGATCGCGTAATCGCGGGAGATAGCGCGGATATTCACGGGGCCGAATTAACATGGTAAATTCGGCCCTCGGAGAATTTTGTATAAAAACGTATTGCCAACTATTAATGTGAATTAATTACATAATAATATCATTATCAAGTGATATAGAGGACAGGGTGTGCGTATATCACGCAGTCACCGCAGATAACGCGGATATTTACGACCACGGTGAAGTTAGGGTTGCCAGTGAACTCGGCACTTGGTGAATTCGGCCGGACAAACTCGGCACTTGGTGAATTCGGCCGTCGGGAAATTTTGTAATAAAGCGTATTCTATTAACAACTATGAATATGAATTTAAAGTGTACCAATTATGGTGATAGGTACCGCTACGCGATCTACCACGGCACGTGATTCTTCATTATCTGATATATATATTTAATGCATTTTTATTACAGAATTTACCGAGGGCCGAGTTCACCAATGGCCGAATTCACCAATGGCCGAATTCACCAAGTGCCGAGTTCACCAAGTGCTGAGTTTGTCCGGCCGAATTCACCAAGTGCCGAGTTCACTGGTAATCCACTTCTACGGGTCTTGAGCAAATGAAAATACTAGTAATATCGCTATGTTAAGCATTTCTGCTCACGTTGTTCAGTATTCCAAGTTATTTGTTGCCACTGAAGTTCTTGACCCAAGCACTCCTCTATGTAAATACAAGCTATGTAAATATATCGTCTAGTGTAAACAGTCTTCAAGTGGCAAAATTTGTGTAGTTTTCGAAAAGGCGCTGTACATCAAATTGTTTCCTTCCACGACTTCCAGCATATAGCTAGCCTATATGGCTAAAGTGGAAGAGATTTGAATTGGCCGGAAATGTTTGCAGCAACCTTGCTGAATACACAAAGCGACCAGAAAATATGAAGGGAATTGTAATGCTGATATCTGTAAGTTGAACGTGAAAACGGTAATGAATAAACGATATATTTAATTATTTATTATATATGCTATAAGGCTATATATCAGTGGTTCCCAACCTTTTTCGTCGCGTGGACCCCTTGGCCGATATTTTAGCCAAAATTCCCCACTTAGAAAAAGTTGCTTGGTGACTAAAAAAGGTGCTTTTTAACGCACAACCATTTTCTGACGGAGCAATATATGCCCAAACATATTTAGATATACCCAAACTATGTCGAAAGCGGACCGCATTACACTTTGGTTAAGTACCGCCGGCTACTTCCATATTAATTATTCAACACTAGGTGTATTGTTATTTAGAAATTAATTGAATCAAAAGAAATTAGGTCATCACTTTCCGTTGTCATAATCGTTGTCTAAATGTGGCCTGTTTTTTACCTGTCGGGTAGCTCCTGACTATAAATCACCAAGTTCGCTTTTGCGATGGCGTTGAGTTTAATCGATCAATTTGGTATCTTTTTCACGTTATCTCAGATGTTGGCTTAAAAAAGTTGATCATTTCCGCAGCGGCCTTGTTTTTCTGAATTCGGCATGACTTTTCCCTGCTTGGTAGCAATTTGGTTGAGAGGCTGTCGCGGGCTCAACGAAATCGTCTCGCGAACCTCGCTTTTTCAGGGGGTAGAATTTCTATGGAGAGGAAAGATTTTAAAATGCATTTAAAGATATATCCAGCTAATAATCCGATAAAAGAAACATACAATTACAAAGACGAACTAGTTTCATAATTTACAGTTCTACCATGAAAGTCCATAAAACCATAAAACTTGTGAACCCATCGTACCATGCGTTACAACCAGAGGTGGTCAAAGTAGTCAAGAAAGCTACTCAAGTAGAAGTAGAAGTAGCGACGAAAAAGTCTACTCAAGTATGAGTAGAAGTACTTTTCCCATAAGCAACCTAAAACTACTTGAAGTAGAAGTAGAATTGACTGACTTCAAATCTACTCAAGTAAGTAGTTGTGAAAACGATCCTTATTCGTTCGCGTGGATTGTCAAAAGGTGCAAATTGAGCTATGCGAAAGGTCCCGAGCTTGATTCATATTGATGCATACCAGGAGGTATCCAATTTTCGACGTCCGCATCATGGGATGAAAATGTTAGTATTGATATAGAAATGCGATACTAATCCTCTGCATACTCGAACAGCACGTTTTAGAAAATATCATGGTATCGCGCCCGCTTCCACATTATAAGGCCCGCAGTTTAGTCAAAGAGAAATACGGAGAAGTTTTATTGGATACGGTGTAAACACCTTGCGCGATTAGTAAACGTTAATAAAAAATATGGTGGATCGTAAAAATGCCATATTGTGTAGCTTTATTCTCGGAAATTAAAGGCATTGCTACCCTTGCTTTTATACGTCAACATGTATGTTATCCAGGCAAAAGAACTGATATTAATTAGAACTAAACGTATATGATACTGGGAATTGAAAGTGAAATATAAATACTACTTCTAAAAGCGGATAATGTATTTCATGTCTTTAGTCCAGAAAGTTTCAAAGGTAGTATGCTACAACAGCTCTAAAACTAAAAAAAGTCAGAGACCACTTTTCCAGATTAGGACACGCCATGGACTGCTAGATTACGATATGATAAGTAAATTCTAGATTGCGAAACATCAGTTTCCAACGTTATGATGAGCCATATATACTGTGATGAAATATTTCATATGGGCGACGGGCGACAATGCTGTGTGAACGGAACCACACCAACCCGCTACCTAAATTATATTCACCGATGCTTTCGTTAAATCATACTGCTAGTTACTCTGTATCCACGGCGCGCGAGGCGCGACAAGAATTCTGGGCTTTTCTGAACTTTTATGAAAATTAGATGTTGATACTCTGTGAAAACAGCCCCGAAATTCCTCAGGCTATCTTCCTGATTGGAGGATTAAACTACTTTTACTTGACAAACTAAAAATAGCAAAAATTAAGCAAGTAGATCACAAAACATTATGAAGTAGAAGTAGTGAAAATCAGACCTACTTGAGTAAGTGCCAGAAGTAGAGGAAAACTACTTGAGTACTTCGAAAAAGTAGAAGTACTTCGTTACTGACCACCTCTGGTTACAACCCTGAAGCCAAATTCCCCCCTAAAAATTTCAGAATTCCCCCCTGGTTGGGAACCACTGCTATACATGTGGTTTAAAAATATATACTTCATAATAGCCTATACATTTAGAATCACTGTTGGCTATCCGGCCATTATAGGCCTATGTATGCTATAATATGGCAAAGTGAAATTGGTGGAAACGTCACAAACAACTTTCTGTTTAATTTCTAGTTATTCTATGCAAGAAATCCTTCTGTCACACGCAACTTGTTGGCGAAAAAAATGGCTATCTAGTCAATCTGCAGCCGTGAGGCATCTCGACTCAACATCTCATGGCAATTATTATGCTAGCAGGTGCTAGCTAGGTCTGGGAAATATTGAGTACTTGATATATATAATATTTATTGGATACTTCAGTGATTGGAGTAGCAGGCATCAAGCCAAGTTTTTGGGTACTACAACATAGCAGTAAGAATAACTTGAAAAGTTGAAATTATGTAACTTTCCTGCGGCCACAAATAAAATAATGCGAGTCCAACAGCATAAACAATTTGATATTTTTCGACCTTGTCTATTTAATAGAACTTTGTGTCAATGCTGCGGGTCAATCACTAAATTCATGTCTAATTTTGAAGAATGGACTCATTTACGGCACCATTTGTCATAACCCATTCATTAGTGGAGATGGTTCTTGCAATTTTGAATGCTGTCACCTGTGACAACTAACGAAAGCCTCCTCCCGATCTACTTTTCAAGTTAATTACTGCAGTAATTTTCAGATTTGCTGTTTTCTACTTAAAGTACTTTAAATATGTCCTGAAAACGGCTCCTTTACCTTGTAATTGAGTAGAAATTTACGGTATGATGTCTAATTATATGGTACTTGAGTATCGTCAACGACAACTTTGACTGCTGAGAGCAGTAGGCTATGCGCCATACGAGTAGAAACAACATGCACTAAACCACAAACATGTACAAGTACACAGTACAGGTACACATAGTTGCATACGAAGGCAGCGCTTCTGTTTAGAAAAGGGTATTATATATACAAATCTACAACAGATCTGCAATTTTGTTTTGCAGACTGCGCTATTTCTGTTCGGCCTGTTATCTGTGGCATTGGAGATCGGGTCGTTTTTGTATTGCGACTTCTGCGCCCGAACATTGATGACACCTCAGAGACTCATCTGTGAATGGACCTTCTCTTTGCAAGGACTTTGGAGAGGGGGCTTGGTAGGCCTATGCCAATATACTTATTAGACTATATTTCTACTTTAGAACCCAATTTTCTGCTTTATAGAGTAAGGACTGTGCAATACTGGTTTTCATAGAAACTTTCCCCCTCGCACACACATTTGAGGTCTTTACCTATTCCTTATCATAGCATGCAGGAAGCGGCCTATATGTATGCTGCAGCGTTGATGCATTGTAGATTTTAGTTTTTTTATGATCGCGGTCATTTGTTTGAGAATATGGCGATGATTCAACTCAACTGTGTAGTCAATTTTCTAATCAACTCGACTTTTACTTACGGTAATCATTGGGCCTAACTTGACCAAGTCATATGACTTGCTTAACTGTGTGACTTGGTTCGAGTAGTATATTTTGATTATCTTTCTCTGGCATCTTGTAGATGTAATGGTAAATCTTGGCCCAATGCTTCCGTTGTATTCACAGCACAAAACAAAGTTCTTCTGTAGGACGTATTACATATGAAAACTTCCAGAAATTTCCGTAATAATCGCACAAGCGTTACTCAGCTACACTCATCAAGAATTCGCTAACATTAAGTGTCATTAACTGGTATGTAAAATACAGGAATATTTATATATTTCAAGTGAGGTTCAATACTTGGAAGTATCTCTTGTGGCTGTCTATTGCTTGTGACGGAATACACATCATACTAAATTTCATGAACACTCAAACTCACCATACATGATTTTTAAATTACTCGTGACGTAAAACAAAGACCCGAACTGAGATTCGATGGTTTGTACCAAGAATTGGACGCCACGATGAAGTGAGAATGACTTGAGTAGAAACCCAAAATTTCAATATGATTGTGACTTGGAACTTCATGACTTGAATAAAACCCTGTTACCGTAGACCTATATTGACGTCGAAATGAACCCGAATATTTTCGGCTGACACTCGTCAGGGGTAATCGTCAGCAACTAGTAGAGAATTGGAAAGAACATTGTATATCAACAATCGTATCACAAAATATGACGTCACCAGCATGAAATTTCGAATGAGAGAGCGTTCAATGTACTATTTTTAGGTGGTACACGAACTCCTTTTGTTGACAGAGTTTTGGTTGGTGTATTTTGATAAAAGTTGATTCCAAGGCACACAAATGGAATTGTGAACGGCCTCGACCTACGATTCGAAATCGGTCGTCTCGATAATTATTCGTCAAGACGTCTGCAGGACCGCATAAACCAACATGTCCCCAGATTTATCAGAACACGTGCGTCACGCGATGTGAAAAGCTCACCCTTAACTCATCCACTTAAGATTGATGCTGATCGATCAAAGGCAATTAATTCTGCCATCGGCAAACATCTGTTGGATAATCCGATTTGTGCGAATAATTATCGAGACGACCGATTTCAAATCGTAGGTCGAGGCCGTTCACAATTCCATTTGTGTGCCTTGGAATCAACTTTTATCAAAATACACCAACCAAAACTCTGTCAACAAAAGGAGTTCGTGTATCACCTAAAAATAGTACATTGAACGCTCTCTCATTCGAAATTTCATGCTGGTGACGTCATATTTTGTGATACGATTGTTGATATACAATGTTCTTTCCAATTCTCTACTAGTTGCTGACGATTACCCCTGACGAGTGTCAGCCGAAAATATTCGGGTTCATTTCAATATGAATATACTATTTAATTGTATATTGAAGTTCTGTACCTCCAAGAAGCTCTTCATATATTGACGTCATAGACAGACGCACATACTTCATGTTGTTGGCACACCCGCAACATAGCGAGTAATTGCGTTCTGTAGGATTATAGGTGTTGTCATTTGATTAACAAAAAAGATTTTTATATACTTGAACGCTGATGCAACACTTTGCCATGAGCTAAAGTCAGTCCTTTCATAGAGTTTGTTGTGTAACAATGGAATGACTATGTACACAGTACACATTATCAACGATAACAGGTCAAAAGGTTCGTTTGGCAAACATCATCCGCATATCTTTTTGGTATTTTCGAGAAGACCTGATAGGCTGAATGTATATAATATCATGTAGATAATTATATACAACTTGGATGCGCTTTAGGGGCTTCAATACCCGACAAATAAGCACTAGTGACGATGAAAACCTATTATGGCATTACTGATGGAGTACGGAAATTGCAACGTCACAATGCTTCAGCTACGCTTGAATTAGCTCGTTAACAGGAAATGATTCCACAAAATGTGGGGATGAGCACATTGTCAGGACGTCAGCTTGTGCTGCAATAGTTTTGCATTCCTGCACATATTTGCTCACAATTCCCTGAATTTGATGTCGATAACCTTGCATGGGAGTTGTTCCATTTGGAAGCAATCAATTTTTCTGCAGAAGAATTTCCGAAACGAGCTGTTTTTTTCAAATGCTGTTTGCTCTTAAATCCTATTCCGTAATTGGTGCCGAAGCAATCAAAATGTCATCGTCATTTGGATCTGTATGGCTATGTGAACATGACTTTTCTGTTTTTACTGAAACTGCAAACGAGACTGACTACTTTAAATTGATGACGGAATACGGGTATGTCTTCTCTTGCAAGTGTGCCTCACCAGCATTTGATAGTGTTTCCAGCTTGCCACAATCTATAAAAGTTTAGGAATCACTCCAATGAACCACTGATTTTGCAAGTTTCATATATCGTAAGCGCAGTCACTGTGTACACGGCAGGTTTTATTTGAACCAAGCCAACACCTATACAAGCCTTGCACTTTGACCTTGAACCAATGTGATTTCTAGATCTTCAACCTAATGATTAATATGCACTCAATAGGTTTCGCTTTGCGGCTTAGCCGGAATCATTCACGCATTCATTCAGACAAGATGCTGCGTAAGTGAATCTTCCATTGACAGTTTCGTTGTTGGTTGTACTAAAATCCTACTGATATCAACTTTCAGAATTTGACTCTGGTGATTATCTCTTGCCTGACAACGTTTTTCTCCATGGCCGCTACCGGTTTCGATATCATGAGATTGCTTCGCGTAGAATGGGTCAGGGACTCCATCCAGACTTTCACGTCGCAATGCCTTGATTCCAGGACTTGGATTAGTGAGATGCAATGGAATGTATTCATTAATTTGTCTCTTGCGGTTGGAGGATGCTGCTGTCTGCTTAGTATGCTTCTGTTCTTTGTGACGGGATGTATCCAGTGCTGCTCTACATTGTCAAGCACGCGGGTAAGGGACCACAGCTAACTTATAAGCCGAGTCTATATGATATAACATAGACGGGATACACTGATTTGACTTGTAAGGATTTTGAAGGCATTTTTTCTCATTATAAATATATTTGAAGAGCTTCTTGGAGGTACAGAACTTCAATATACAATTGAATAGTATATTCATATTGAAATGAGCCCGAATATTTTCGGCTGACACTCGTCAGGGGTAATCGTCAGCAACTAGTAGAGAATTGGAAAGAACATTGTATATCAACAATCGTATCACAAAATATGACGTCACCAGCATGAAAGAGAGAGCGTTCAATGTACTATTTTTAGGTGGTACACGAACTCCTGGAGTCGACTTTTATCAAAATACACCAACCAAAACTCTGTCAACAAAAGGAGTTCGTGTACCACCTAAAAATAGAACATTGAACGCTCTCTCTTTCATGCTGGTGACGTCATATTTTGTGATACGATTGTTGATATACAATGTTCTTTCCAATTCTCTACTAGTTGCTGACGATTACCCCTGACGTGTGTCAGCCGAAAATATTCGGGGTCATTTCAATATGACTATACTATTCAATTGTATATATATATTCCAAAAAATCTTCGAAAATTGCATGTAGGCAAACTAACTGTGCGTAATCAAATACAGAGGAAAATCCTGAGAATACGATTTGAATTTCATCAGATATCGAGTGGAAGGACAGAGTTGCATGATGAAACACAGACTACGGCGGATAATGGTGAAACAACTCCTCTGACTGGTGAGCTGACTGCGTAGTGCGTATAGTATGTGTTCGTATTCTCAATTATTGTAACATATGACTGAAAATTGCGACTCTGACTCGTGGGCGCTTTCATAAATATTGTGATTCTTACTCAATTTCTGGCTCTCCAGCCGGCATTAGGGTTTCTATATTTTGGAATCCGGGAATGGGGACACTTTCTACAAATCATAAAAGTCAGATTACCGTGCTAGAAAACTGCTGATTCTAAAATTTGTACTAAAATTTGTGATTGTGATTAACGTAATGATTATGTGTGTGCTCCCGACGCTCCTGCCACGCGATCGACAGAACGGGCTCGAGGGCGAGAGGACTGGTTGTGCGGTTTTTACTGAAACGTTTTAAATACATTGAACTATATTACAAGCTATCGCGGCACAATGGCGAATATGAAGTTAACTGATATTGTGAGGAGTTATGAAGATTATCCAACATCTGGTGATTTTGCAAAGTGGGTTGAGAAACTGGAACTGGTCGCCGAGCTGCAAGAACTGACGGACAAACTGCCAACTATTTTCCCATTGCTGTTGGATGGCCCTGCATTTGCAGTGTTCAAGCAGTTGCCAGAAGGCGACAGAAAGGATTACAAGAAGTCGAAACAAGCTATTTTGAACGCGTTTGGAGTGAATTGCTATGACGCGTATAGCGAATTCCAGCGAAGAATACTGCTGGATGAAGAACCTGTCGATGTGTACCTTTCCGACCTCAAAAGGCTTGCGCTATTGATTGGGATGAGAGTGGATGCATCCGAGGCGTTAATTCGGTGCGCGTTTGTAAATGGTCTCCCCCCAGAGGTTTCATGTCAGTTAAAGTCTGTAGCAGAAGTGGACAAAATGAATTTGAGTGATCTCGTCGCGCGGGCACGAGTAATAATGTCGGTCAGGAGCAGCTTCAATGTATCGTGCGCGGTCAGTTCGCGTCAGCGGAAGGACAACTGTTTTTTCTGCGGGAAGCATGGTCACTTTGCTAAAGAATGCCCTATTAAAGAGCCAAGAAATGACGGTAACGAAATGGCCTGGAGACAACCAAGATGTTTTTCCTGTGGTAAGCTTGGTCATATAGCTCGCCAATGCAGAGCCGATGAACGTCACAAGATCGCAGCAGGAAAATTACCAAGGAGAACCGTCAGCACCGGACGCGTTCTCCCGTATTCACAAGTTGGAAAAAAGGTGCTACCGTTTGTTGTGGTTTCAATTGGTGGAAAACCTCTCAAGGCTCTGGTGGACACTGGGTGCCAGCAATCTGTTGTTCTTGAAGACGTGTGTCGTCGTATGGGACATACCGTTTCGGGTCCGAGAAGGATTGTGGAGATGCTGAACGGGGAAAGCACTAGTTGTTACGGAGAGACCATGGTAATGATGGTTGTAGGCGAGACCAATGTCAGGGTGCAATGCTTGGTAGCCTCGGAGCTCGTATGTGCTGCTGGCGTGATTCTCGGTATTGATGTTATCCAGCAATTAGGCGGAGTATTCGTTGATTCAAATCTTGACGTGTGGTTTGGTGCAAAGGTGTGTGTAGCAAGTGCGGTGGCCGCGACGAATAAACGGTTACAAATTGACGATAAAGATTTCATTGCAAAATTTGATGGAGCGAAGTGGACTATGGAGTGGAGATGGGAAAATGGCGAGCCTGAGTTGACTAATCAATGTGGGGGATATCAGATGCCGTCGGAGTGTCGTACATCGTTTGATGATGAACTCAGCCAATGGATCAGAGACGGGTGGTTGGTGGAGTACGATCCTGCCCGTCACGGTTCCCACGGCGGAATAATTCCGCTGTTGGCGGTCAAGCAACCAAACAAGAAGCAGAAGGTACGGCCAGTGATGGACTACCGCGAGCTGAATTCCCATGTTATGAGTCACCCCGGACTCGATGCGGCAGTATGCCAAGAAAAATTGAGAAATTGGCGCAAACGAAGTAATCGTGCATCGGTCTTGGATCTCCGGAAGGCATACCTACAGATTCACGTGTCCGAGAGGCTGCAAAAATTCCAAGTAGTGCGGCATCAAGGAAAAGTTTACGTTATGACACGAATGGGGTTCGGTTTGAACATCGGCCCAAAGGTGATGACCAAGATCATTTCTACCGTATTGTCACTGGAAGACGACATAGCAAGGGGAACCGACCATTACATCGACGACATCTGGGTTGATGAGAATGTTGTAGCGGTTGAGAAAGTGCGCAGGCATTTGGCAAGTTATGGGTTAGCGACGAAGGATCCAGTTCCGTTACGTGATGCACGTGTACTTGGATTGCGGGTGAATGAGACCCAGAATGGAGTACTGCAGTGGAGGAGAGATGGTGATCTGCCGAGTTTGAACGGCCGCATGACGAAGAGAGGGCTATTTTCTGTGTTCGGCAAGCTCACAGGGCATTATCCCGTGGCCGGGTGGTTAAGAACTGCATGCAGTCATGTAAAACGACTTACTAACGAGATAGCGTGGGATGCGGTAATCCCGAATCCAGTTATGCATTTGGCTGAAGAAATCTTGACGAAGGTACGAGAGAACGATCCAGTAAGAGGGGACTGGAGAGTATATCGTGATGGAAGAGCGCAAATTTGGTGCGATGCGAGCAATATGGCGGTGGCATGCTGTTTGACCGTAAATGGGAAGGTTGTCGAAGATGCAGCATGGATGAGGAAAGAGGACGACGGAACGCATATAAATGTCGCGGAGCTCGACGCTGTCGTAAAGGGATTAAGTTTGGTGCTGAGATGGGGTTTCACTAATGTAGAAGTTGTGACCGACTCGGTCAGTGTGTTCCATTGGGTCAAGTCAATATTGGAAGATTCGCGTCGACCTAGAGTCAGTGGGCTAAGTGAAATGATTATTAAAAGAAGATTGGGAATTATCGCGCAGCTCTTTCAGGAATACTGCATGGAGGTCACAATCCGTTGGGTACCATCGTCGGAGAATCTCTCAGATGCACTAACGAGAGTCCCGCAACGCTGGCTAAAGAAGGTGTGTCTTGGAGTATACCGGCGTAATGAGAACGTGATTGAACAGGTACGGGCTCTTCATAACGTGCATCACCTAGGTGTGAATCGGACGCTTTTTGTGGCCAAAAGAAGCATTGGCGAAGCTGTTACTCGTGATGTTGTTCAACGAGTAATCAATGAGTGCAACATCTGTCGCAGAATTGATCCGAGTCCCGTGAGATGGGAACACGGGCAGCTTTCCGTTCCCGTTGTCTGGGAGCGCCTGGCACTTGACATTACTTACGTAAACACTCGACCATACCTGAGTTTGATCGACTGCGGGCCTAGTCGATTTGCGATATGGCGGGCGGTGCGAAATGAAACGGCCGATAAAATCATCCAGATCCTTGAACAAGTCTTCTCGGAAAGAGGTGCGCCGAGTGAAATTCTGAGTGATAACGGACCTTGTTTTACTAGTCAGAAAACGCGCCAGTTTTTGAACAGTTGGGGGGTGGAACATGTGTTCAGCTGCGCCTACCGGCATTCTGGAAATGGTATTGCGGAGCGGAATCACAGAACTATCAAAAGAATGGCCGCGAGATCTGAAGGTAGTGTTGAACGAATGGTGTATTGGTACAATCACACTCCGAAGTCGGAGGATATTGTACCTGCGGATAAGGTGTTTCGCTATGAATCTGGTTTGCCATCTTCAATGATCCGCGCAAGCAGAAAGAGATTGGACCGACAAAATAGTTCCAACCCATACCGAGTCGGTGATGTAGTGTTCGTGAAGCCACCAAATGCTCGATGTACTACTCAATGGAATAGAGGTGTCGTTACCAGGGTTGTCGCCGACGTGGTGGTCGAGGTTGACGGGATGAATCGACATCTTTCTGACGTTAGACTCGCCGTCGGGGATCTACCTAACCCACCAGGAAGTGTTACGACGCGCGAAATCGACTTGAATTGTAGCAGAGAAGATGATGCCATTGATACGGAAAACAGCGGTAACTCGGGTGAAGCTAATGACCCAGTCGGTACGGAAGAGAATATCACCGATGGGAATAACTCAGCTGATCTGGATCAACCTGGTGATGACAATGTCGACCATGATATTGAGAGAAATAACTCTGACCATTCGCGACCAAATCGGGATCGAGCGCCGCCACAATGGTTGGCTGACTTTTATGTAGGCTAGATGTTGAGTGTATCGATCTGTACTAAGAATAAGTGATTTTTTACATTTTGATTTGTTCGCGCGTAAATGCTTATGCCTTGTGATGATTGCATATACCTTGCAAGTTTTAGCCTTCAAGTACGAATTCTGTATGCTACAAATTCCAGTTATCATCGCTTTCGTCCATCGTTTGAGGCACACCCACACCGCAGTTTTTCGTTTTTGTACGCCAGTGTGTTTTGGTTGTGGGATCCACTTTGTGTGCTTCTAACAGCGAACGACTCGTGTTAATTTATTCAGAATTAGCCTATTGGCTTATATAGGCTAAACTGCGGGGTTACACTTAAAAGCTTTGAACTTGGGTCAGTGATCAATAGATCACGGGGGTAGGAAGACCAAATGACTCCCCGTCCCCGTCAATAGATCACAGGCATATATCGAAATTTAACTGCCAATTTGATGTATCGATATGTGTACACTGCGTATTTGTTTGTTTTTGTGTCCACATTTATCACGTTGACTTGGCTTCCCGTGCGAGCTTCAGACCAAGGGGAAGTTTGCCGTTTCATGTAGGCTATACACTGTTTTAGAATTGTTCACCTGATTTTCACGTTTGAAGTTACATCGTTGCGTTATGTGTTGGTTTCCCATGTGATCTTTAGATCAAGGGGAAGTGTGATTGTGATTAACGTAATGATTATGTGTGTGCTCCCGACGCTCCTGCCACGCGATCGACAGAACGGGCTCGAGGGCGAGAGGACTGGTTGTGCGGTTTTTACTGAAACGTTTTAAATACATTGAACTATATTACAAAATTCTTGTTGTGTTGACTGGAAAAAGGGTCGTCTTTCCGAGTCGACTCCCAATTAACCAATTTATCCACTTTTTACCTATACCGATGCGGTGTTGACTAAATAAAAAGGTCATTTTTCCAGTTCTACTCCCGAATGACCAGCTCCGCTTTTTAGATTTCGAGTCATCTATGTCCATTACCCTGGCTGTCAGAGCTATAAAGGAGGACATATGCAATATAATTTCGAAGAATAGTAAATTAACCACACTATTGGGATTTCGCCTATTGGTAGTGGTACTTGAAAATGTGACCAGAAACTGCTAAAAGTGAGGAAATTTAGTACATTATAAATGCGAACCATTCGATATCACCAAACAGGGTTATGAAAAGTGGGTTCAACAAGAATTTAACTGGAAACCGAGCACTTGGGCAGTCTACACAATGACTTGGTCTCGGACTTGACTCGGTGGTGAATTGAAAATGACTCTACTTGACTCGAGTCAAAACTATAAAATTGAGATTGACTTGTGACTCGGAGACTTGTGATTCGGTTACAACCCTGACACATGGTAACCCTACCAAACATGTCTTAGCTTTTATATTCAACTGCTCAACTACAAATGCTACTAAAATTTGTACAATAGAAAACTAGATGCGAGTCTAACTCTATCAACTCCATCTTGTGCCTCGTGCGTGCTGCAAACCACCCAGATTGAAGCAGCCCAAAGGCGTCAAGTGATACCGGGAATATTCCGTTCTCCCACAATTGCTAATACAGATATACTCAATATTGTATACTACCGAACGCATATTAGAGCTACGAAAAGCGAGAAATCTAGTGGCACATAATCGCGAGAAACGCTAAGAAAATCAATCACCCGCGGAATTAATTTGCAATGATGTACAAAAAATGTGGTGGAGGGTGGCCCCTTTTGCCACCCCTGGTTGCCCCAATGTGTCGAATATGTTGCTTTTTTAGTCATCGACTTGCCAAATTTCGCGGTCAGGCTAATTAAAGTTTTCTTTGACAATAAGTTACTCGGGCATTACATTTTGTGATAATTAGCCAATTTCGAAAATTAGCGCGAGGATCACATGTTGGCCACGCTTGGCTTATGCCAACAATACCTCTTTTGTCAACATCTGGCTGTTAATTCCAGCACATGAGGATTGTGAAGAGCAAGACTCGGGCTATTGTCAATGGGTATCTCCAGCTGCTAGCATCCGACATCTGGCCCCGGTATCTGAGCCGTGTCCCGTCGGAGATTTGATCACCTTTACTTCCGACGATGAAGAACAGCCGGCTTGCAGTCCGGCCGGGCAACTCCAAGTTACCGATCGGCAGAACCCGTTTGAACTTGTCTACTTCACTCGGATGCCAAATTGAACTACATTCACCTGTGCGTCCTTGCGGCCGTGGATGCGTTGGTCTTGAGGTGATCTTAACTGTATCTGCAGCTGAAGAGAGCATGCTGTCAACGGGTGCAGCTCGTATACGACACGATAAAGCTCACACCCATCTAGTATTGAACATTCCATCCGAGTTCAATCGATGTTATTAACCCTACCGTCTATAGCAGTGTTTCTTGCCGTGTTCGCTGATTGACTTTGAAGAGGAAGGAATACCCGGCCTCGCTGAAGGAATATCATGTAATAATAATTGCAACACTCTCCATATCGCTTATTTAATAGAAGTTTAGCTAGGTGCTCCACGCCTTTAAAGCGGTGGTATACAGCTACATTCATTTTCACGTCAAACGGCGCTGTGGCACTAGGCACTCTGTCGACCGAGAATAAAATATAGGTTACAGTACAGCGCAAGAATTCATACCTAAAGGTCTGGAAATTACTAGTCAAATATCAATAGTCAATAAAGTTTGCGCATTCCTGGTCTCAATTTAAAATCCTCTTCATGCTGTTGCTAAGAGTATGACATCTATCATTGCGAGGTGATTTGTTTATATATGTTTCAACAAGTGTTGTATGTTCATTGTTCACTGTTCAATTCTTTAGTATGTTATGGCTGCCAAAATAAGCATGATGTATACATTTTTAAAAATACATAGACCAGTATTCGATATACGCATCGAGTGCTTTCTGTGCGTAGGCTATACATAGAATCGCTCTTCTATCATGGCGTAAATAATAGGGTTACCATATTTTGGGAATCTGAAAAGATGACACCTTCAGACTTGCAATACCGAAGAAAAATTGGTAAATTTACTCGATTTATAGTTAGTTGCCTAAAAATAAAGAGGTCCTCACTTTCATTTGACTTCAAATTTACCCACTTTTTACTTAAAATTAGTGGTGTTGACTAAAAAAAGGTCGTTTTTCAAACTCAACTCCCGAAAGACCCGTCTGACCTTTAATTGAGTGCTGATTTCCTATATCTCAGTCTGTCCAATTTTCACATACATTGAACCAAAATTTTCAAAAAAGAGGACAAATCCTCTAATGATAGGACAGTGGTTCTCAACCTTTTTTGCCTCGCGGACTGGTAGAATTTCAAAACATGTCTGGCGGACCGGTGAACTGTCAAAATTGAAATGAAGCCAAAACGTTAAGTATGCAACCGTTTTTTTGCAATTATAGGATGCTAGAGAGTGACATTTAGAGGATTTTGATCGTATTTAATTATATTCATGATAGTATCCATGTGATTCTATGGTAGTGAGTCTGCCGAGTCGAGGTGAAATTGCCTTGTCCAGATAAACGTGCTACCGCCGAGAGTCGTTTACAGTCTTTCGAGCCGAAGGCCGTTGGTTTAAACGGCCACGCCAACTACAATAATATTCTTATCTTTGACAACATCAAGAGAAGAAGCGTAGGCAATCGGAGTCGAACCAAGCACCTTGTCGTGCTACCTTGCTGATTGCCCACTGCCGCATGACGCAGGCTACTCTGGCAACTACGAATACAATGCGTGCCGCAAGAAAACACAGTACAGCAGCTATACCAGCCATCCGCAAATCCGGGCCGAAAAAGCATTTCGTCAGCCCACCCCCATAAACGTTGGTCGTGGAGCCCCCGCAGGGCGATAAGCCAAACTTACGGGGGCTTCACCCCAAGATCCTACACTTGGGTTAATGTTTTCACCTGTACTTGTGACCACATCCATTGTACTCGGCGTAAGAAGAGAGTTTACGTAGCTTATCGCGACAATACCGAAAACTCTCGATCATTCCCGACTGAAGCGGTTTTCTCGCGGCCGAATTTTTGGCCCAAATTTCGGAGTCCCATATCTTAACCTAAACTTCATTCTGTGTGGATACGTCGTGGTACGGTAATGGCTGACGCCGAAATGCCTATAAATCATGCGTATTTCTCGGAGAAGGGCACCTAATAAGCAAGACATTTAGGGACACTAAATCGTGCTAAGCCCGAAAAGAAATTGAAAAATGTTGGAATAAGTTTCAAACAAAACGCTATGATTTATGACCATTTGCGAAATAATTTTGGGCCCTATTCAAGCTCGGCCTCTCTCCAATTGGGCGGTTTGGGGTGCCCCAGTTACGGTCCTGCACAAAATTAATGAATCGAAAACCAATGATCAAACTGCGCTGTCTAGCGATGAGTGAGCTCGCATCTGTTCTGTATTTGTCGCTCGCATGTCGTCAAATGAAACGTCTTGAACTTTAAGTCAAATCGAACATGTTTCCAGCCCCAATGTTACCTCACGAAGTTTTCAATCAGTTTAAAACAAGATGTTTTATTTATTTTATCAAAGGACAAGCCTTCAACATTGCATCTTGAAATTAAAGTATCAAATTGTAATGTACCTCGCGGACCGGCAGGAATGTCGTCGCGGACCGGCACCGGTCCGCGGACCGGCGGTTGAGAACCACTGTTCTAGCGCCGTATGGCTTCATCGTTGGCTGCGTAGGCTATTCCCAAATCGGCGGACATTTTCATCAGGGGTTTTCGATGGATTCGCAAAATCGATTAATTCCTCACAACGCTCTGTTTTTTCACTTAATATAAAACGTAGAATCAGGATATGTAGAAGCGAATGGAGGATGAATGTTACTGAAAAACCACACACAAGCTGTTGTCTACAATAGCGATCCTCCAATCCTAGCAAGAACCGAATCCTCGGCGATGCGTACAAATGCAATACGCCAGCGGTTCTCAACCGCCGGAATTCTAATATGCCTGGCGGACTGGCATAGATGTTCATTGATAAAATAAATGAAACATCAAATTTTAAACTGATTCATAACTTCGTGAGGTAACAGTAGGGCTGGAAACATGTTCGATTTGACTTAAAGTTCAAGACGTGTCATTTGACGACAAGCAAGTGACAAGTACACAGAACAGATACGAGCCGACTCATCGCTAAGCAGCACAGTTTGATCATTGGTTTTCGATTCATTCATTTTGTGCAGGACCGTAACGGGGGCACCCCAAACCGCCCAATTGGAGAGGGGCCGAGCTTGAATAGGGCTCAAAATTATTTCGCAAATGAACATAAATCATAGCATATTTGAAACTTTTTCTAACATTTTTTCTAACATTTGCGGGTGGCCGGTATAGCTGCTGTAATGTGTTTTCTTGCGGCACGCATTGTATTCGTACAGGTAGCCTAGTTTCCAGAGTAACCTGTTACCGGTGGCAGTGGGCAATGAGCAATGTAGCACGTAAAGGTGCTTGGTTCGACTCCGATACGATTCTTCTCTCGATATTGTCAAAGAGAATAAGAATATTATTAGAATTGGCGTGATCGGTTAAGCCCACGGCGTTCGGCGCGAAAGACTGTAAAGGTCTCTCGGTGGTAGCACGTTTATCTGGACAAGGCAATTTTACCTCGACTCGGCAGACTCACTGCCATAAAATCACATGGATGCCATCATGAATAATAATTAAATACGATCAAAACCCTCTAAATTTCACTCTCTAGCACCATATAATTGCAAAACACGGCTGCATACTCTGCATTTTGGCTTCATTTCAATTTTGAAAGTTCACCGGTCCGCCAGACATTTTTTGAAATTTTACCGGTCCGCGAGGTGAAAAAGGTTGAGAACCACTGCGCTAGAACATGATTTCCTTCTTACAACGGTGCTATATATTACAGTTGAAATTGTGAATTCAGGCACCAAACATGCTCACAGCGCAATTTCCGCAATATATTCAGGGCCAACCGTAAAAAATGGAATGAGTAAGGCCTTGAGTCTGCCCACGGCTTGACTCGGAAAACGCTTGCTCATACGCCGCATTTCGAGATCGACTCCAACCTCAGATCGTCATTGAATCCCAGCAAACACAAAACGGTAAAAGGATCATCCGGGATCATCTCCATTAGGTTCTGATTTTCTAAGTGTCGGGGGTATGTCTGAAATACGTGGAAAGGATGGTCTTTGGGTTACATTTAATCAGAATGAATTCATACTCGGTGTTATTCCATCTCATGCATTAGGCTTAGTTATATCCGGTAGTTAACCTAATAATGCCAATTTTTTATCTCTCGCCGGTATGACTAAAATGCGTAGAAAGGATGACTTTTGCGGTACATTCAATCGCGATCAATTCCTATCCGTTGCTCTTCGATCTCATGCGGTAGCTTCGTTATACCCATTAGAAAACATCATTTTCCCTTCGTTTTGTTACATGCTGTCCAACCACCCGGCTCCGGAACCTTCGGTTGGACAGACCAGTCATGCGTATAGTGTAGCGTGCTGACTGATGGTGATAGCGAAAAAGAGGAAGTATAAATATTCAGATTCAGAGTCTTCGGAGTGGTGTCTTTTGTGAGTTAGTTATTACTGTTAAGTGAATATTCCCAGATAGAACGTAGAGTTTGAGAGCAGTTCGTCAGTTTCAAGCGGCACGACTAGCTTGCTGGCTTGGGGCGGCTGGTGCTTTACCAAACGTATATATATTAGAATTAGGAGATCTCAGTGCGTTAATATAGCAGTTTGCTCTGAAATCTGTATGGGTATATGTGGGCTGGCTCCTGCTTCATCTTGCTTTTGCCGGCAATTCAAACTATAGCAGTGAATGAAGGTGTGCAACAGTGCATTGTCATAACTGAAATTGACGCAGAATCATTTCATGACATCCTTTGATACGGTAATCTGCAAGAATTTTTTGAAGCTGTTGATATTGTATGTAAGGACTTAAAAAGTATGATCATTGATGTGTTCAATATCTCAAAGTCATATCCAAATTATAAGCGTGCTGCTCACTGGTATATGATGTATTGATAAGATCAGTATGTATTAGTAATTAAGTCAGTGTTGGGATGACTCGAGTCATGACTTGACTCGAGTCACTTTTTCATATGACTTGACTTGACTCGAGTCACTTTGAAAAAATGACTTGACTTGACTTGACTCGGCGCTTCAAAAATGTGCATTGACTCGTGACTCGGAGAAAAATTTACGAGTCAATTTCAAGTCATCAAGTAAACGATGTCGATTAAATCACTGTATTTTGTGTTTATTCGTATCGTTCGCGACACGCCTGTGTCATTTCTGAGAGTAACCATACATTCACTGATTGTACGTTCACTGATCCTCTATTGTTACATCACAGATATATTGACCACAACCGAAATGATCACAGCTTACGCTGTCGTAGTAGCAGTAGATTAATCCAATAGCAAATATCGCAGGTGTTTCTTTAGGCGGCCCAGTTCTTACACTGATTACAGTGATCACCTTAACCAACCCTCTCGTATGATTTAAAAATCGAGCGAATATAATTTCTGCGTCTATAGTCTCACGGATGTGTAGATGGGAAGTGTATTGTATCATATCAATTTTTTTCAACTTCTGGTGGCTTCGTATTCAACCCTCTTGGTTAATAATAACAGACTGTAGCAAGTAGCTGTAGCTATAGGCCTACTATACAGTTACTCACACATTTTATTAGCAGTTCTACGTGTGCGTGAGCGATAAAACGCCTTCTTGCATGCATATTTACCTTTACATTCGTTATTTTATTCAAGATAAATGGCCAATTATTCTGTTTATCACACAGCTAGCAAAATGTAATGAGTATGAATCGTCACTGATACCGCGAAGATTCAATTTGACTTGAATTGTGACTTGACTCGTGACTCGACTTGACTTGACTTGACTTGACTCGAGTCACCTATAAAAAACGAGTGACTTGACTTGACTCGAGTCACCTTCGAAAATCGATTGACTTGACTTGACTCCAGTCAAAATGTGCAATGACTTGAGATGACTCGTGACTCGAAGGTAGTGACTTGATCCCAACACTGAATTAAGTAGCCTATAACCCAGAGTGGAATCGGTGGCAACAGCACGCGCAACGTCACGCGAGCATTTACATCTGATCACGCCAATTAATGAATTATGCTGACGTCACAAAGCGATACCAGTGTCCAGATCCAGAATAAGACGCTTGCGCTTTACAATGAACGCAAGCAAGAGTGGCATTCGCGCAACAGCGAATATGCGGCGTTAAACTAGTCCGACGTATACCAAGGTCTATTTTAGCACATTGCGTCGTTTAAGAAGTAATTCAGTATCGAATCAAAAAAGAGCGAAAAGTGTTTCCGTCACGCGGATGAAATTTTCCAATCACGAGAGAAATACGTCTGTCACGCACAACATGTTGTCGAAAACAACCACCGATTCCAGTCTGGGCTAAACTGGTTTGCACGACGCACCAATTTAATGTTATAGGCCTACTATAGAATTAGATCTCAGTTTCTCAGACTATGGAATGTTAACATGGAATGGCATCGACCGATTTTGCAGGTTTGTCCCGCTTCGCTGGGATTCGAGCGATTTCTCAGCAGCTGCTCTGTTGTACGGGAGCTTCACGTCTTTCGTCCGCCACGGAAGGCCTACCTGGAAACGACCGTTCAGTATGCGTGCCGTATCTTTCATTAAGGCGAGCGCGCGCTCATCGTCGATCGAATGTTGAGATTCGTAGGGGTCAACCCAAATGTCCGAAAAATCAGCGTTACAGCTAGAACACAATGGCAATGTACGCGAATCGAGATGCTTAGAAATGCGTGTATCAACATGTACGAAATTAATCTCGATAAAATTGGCACTATTAGGCTCGGAATCGGAGCTCGCCATGGTATAATCTGAGCCCCCAAGACACCAACCAAAGACCGAGAGCTCGGCTCCGGGCAAGCCGTTCTGAGGCTTGATAACTTCAGTGCTGGGGTAGCGCATTAGGAAATCTTTCGCAGGTTTGGTCACAGAAATGTTTCCTGTAATTCCAAGACTCAAAGCTGGGAAAATATCTTTAGAGGACTGGCGAGTTGCACAGCAACGATTATCGAGATCGGAATACACTAGTAACGTGGAATCGGCTTCATCAGAGGCTGAAAACGTGAGAGAAAGACGGCCGCCAAAAAAATTCTCTGAATTATCAGATGAATCATCCTATGGTATGCACAAACATTGTTTGCTGCTAGTTTTTGTGAACCAGTTTTGAAATAATTGATTAGTAACTTCAAATTTGTTTCCAATGTGAACTTCCTATCTGCTGGTTTTTCAAATATTCATTCACATTCTAACGGCAATAACAAAATGAATCTTGCAATAGGTGAGGAAAGCTCGAGAAACGTTCACTCACCGAGTATTCAAGACACTGAAGAGTCATCAAACAAGAATCCGAAGGCATCTTCTGGTGACCATAACACTACTGTGATCGCTCACGATGGTGAGTGTGTTAACACTAAACCAATGGTTCTCAACATTTTTTAGACACTCCCCCCTTTATGATAGTGAAAATTTTCGCGCCCCCCTTATCGTCATATCACAAAATCCAACGGGGATGCTAGCATCCCCAGCAGATTGTTTGATGCCATGGAAGGTTATGACTGAGACTGAGGATGAGAGAATTCAACAGTATGAAAATCGGGGTATATATAGAAAAACCTTAGTTGACCGCTTCTTCGCGCCCCCTTCAGATGCTCTCACGCCCCCAGGTTGAGAACCACTGCGCTAATAGACTTAGACTTGGACTTGTGGAAACTACTGGATTTTCAATTTTCAAAATGCGCAACTAGAACTACTCAATTTTTAAAACTCGCAACTAGAACCACTCAATTTTCAATCGAAAACGATAGTTATTAGTTTGTAGCCTACAAGTCTGACATAAAAGTATTTTTTGGCAAATGAATGAAATGCATTTTCCTACAGATAAGCAAAGAACAACTGAAAAAGCCTGTCCCGCCGAGAACACCGGTCAAGTTAACATGCTTGGTGTGTAATAAAGTCTTTTTGTATGGCACTAATTATTGACCTATAATTCAACAAAACCTCCAGGTAATGAAAGTGAATGCGGATTCAGTCACGGTTCCGAAATGCCCGACTCGTATTCATTTGGCGGAGACATTACTGCATCTGCTAGAATCGGTATGTAATTCTGAGATACTAATTTGATTTCAGCTGGTCAAACAGATCCCATTGATACATGAATTTTAAATTTCAGAAAACACCATGCAAGAAATGAAGGCAACTTTGGAAAGATTGGAGCCTATCATGATGGAGATTAGGCAGAGCATAAGAGGAAGAAGTGATAAAAAGAGATCAGAGTTGATCCTAGAAGATATAATCCCAGAGCCACTCACCACAAAGGAGGATTTAAAGAAGTTCGATGACAAATTGAATGACAGCAAAGCCTTCGCAAGAGATGCGGTATGTTGAATCTGTTATTTTTAGAAATTCATCAGGCAAAGTTGTCGATCGTAATGCTTGGATCGTTTTTAGGCGTATTTTAGCATCTTCGAGATGCAACTCTGCTCTGAACGTGGACGGTCATGAACAGTCAGCTAATTTTTTTCCTATATTGACATAACAGATATTTGCACTCAGTACCGTAGGCGGCGACAATCTTGGTCAGTCAGCAAGAAGCATCATGAAGAAAGTTGCCAGTGCTGGTGTCTGGAGCAATTATAGCCGAGTCGGAAAGAATGGGAAAGACCCTTTCATCAACCTCCATTTGAACAAGATCATATACCGTAAGAGACTCTCATGATATGCTGCAAATGTCACTGTGTTTTTATTGTCTAGTCAACCCCGCTCATGTGCTATTGAGGCTTCATGCAATGTGAATTTTCTTTGAAAATAAATAGTATAACTGGTTGGCGGTACCAAATTTGAATACTGCTTTTAAAAGTACATTAATGATAAACGTCTATTAAAATCCACTTATCCAAAAGCTACCAGCACGATGAAGGAAACAAAACAGAGTTGAATTCAAAACCAAATAAAGAATTATGACACAATAATGTCAAATTTAGAAATACCATCAATTGAGCCAGAACATAGCAACAATTCAGCGTATAACAGTAATGCGAGCGTGAGATACAGTTACGCAAGCGTTGCTATACGCTGCTTTATTGCTACGTACCTGCTCCATCGATGTTATTTATAAATTCGCTATGATCGTGTGATTATTCTCCATTTGGTATTGACTTCAACTCTGTTGTGTTTCCTTTATCGTGCCGGTAGCTTTTGGATAAGTGGATTGCGAAAAGTTCTTAGGGTTTCAATAGACGTTTATCATTAACGTTACGGAATATTTATTTATTATTCTTGATGTCAACGCTTCTAAAAATCGTTTTAGGAGCTTGCAAGAAGATTCATGTTGGGACGAACGAAAAAGATTATATTCATGTTATCGGGGAAGCACTGCGGCACTTCCCAAGTCAGAAAGGGGGATGCCGATGGAAGGTAGGATTTTTTCGTATGTTCACTGAAATCATAGGCCAATGGTTATCAACCTTTTGTCTTGGCGAACCCCTTATGCACCGTCACGGACCTCCACGGACTCCCCAAGTTTTAGTACAAATCAATTATCGTACACCCGTCATCTGCCTTATTGAAATTTTAGCTGCAGGGTACTAATGAACAGCGATAAAATGACTTTACTTAAATTTACCACGATACTATTTATGCAGTAATTGTGAAAACTTTTATAAATTTACAGCGAATTCTGTAGCCGCATTTCTTGAAATACGCGGTCGAGTCTCAAAATTCCGCGTGGTGGATTTGATATGAGCGAGTACCGAAAATCCATGACCTCAAGTCGCAATATATATGGCACCAAAATTTAAAAAAAAACGAAACATACAACGTCCAGCCTAAAGTCGAGCAGCTCATCTTGGAAGTTATTCTGGAATAGCGGTTATGTATATCACATGAAAATGGATTTTTGCAAACAGATTTTTCTAAAACCCCTACAAAACATCTCGAAACAGCAATATGTTTACGGTATTGGCAATTTGGCAATTAAAATGGGTTTGCACAGTAAAATATTTCATCTTAGATGGCCATTGTGTTTATGAAGCGAAACTGCTCGTGATTTCTCTAATTTTAAAAATACAAATTATGTTCATCAAACATTATTTTTCGCGGACCCCATGAAAATGCTTCATAGACCCCCAGGGGTCCGTGAACCCCCGGTCAAGAACCACTGTCCTAGGCTATTGCAGGACCTAGCACACATGCGAATCGGGTTTTCCAACTGCATCACTAAAAGTAATAAACTTGCTGGAGTGGCCACTTGCTGGAGTAGCCAATGTAAAATCCGAAAGTCATTCTCGTTTAGACTTACTGTGTGTTTAGCAGTTGAAACCTATTAAAATGCGTCAGCATTTAAATAAAAATATAACCAGAGTAAGAATATCATATAAAATTATCGTGGTGAAGTATGATAAGACAAATAACTTGCCTAGTGCAGTTTTTAGATTTTTAGTAAGCATTCTATCAATATTTTTATTACGTTTCTTGAGCCCCCCGGCCGTAGTTTTCGATCCCCTGGTCTGAATTTACCTTTGGAAAATTTTGATATGTTCACCACATCACAATGAAAATTTATAATAGTAACTTCATCATAAGTACAGACGCACAGTAGAGTAGAAGAGTAGTCGATCATTATGTGCAAAGAACCATGATCATTTAGAAAACGTCATCCAACACGCATTTTTGTGACATAATCCATTTGGCTATTGCACAGTATTGATGTTGATCATAGCAAACAGCTTTTGATATGTCATTAGCCCTGTAGCAAATGCTTCACAGTCTGCCCTGGAGTCTGAATGAATGCCTTAGCTAATCGGTGTTTCTGTCTTATCTTTACAGGAGGTTGTTAAAAAAAGAAAACTAAGTGACACCATATCTTCAGACGAGGATGAAGGTGCTGAAGATACGTATTATTAAGCTTGCTGAAATGAAAGTTATTTTTTCGTTCGTTCTTTCTTTTCGTTTGAATTTTTTAACGTTCTTTCTTTTCGTTTGAATTTTTAATAACAGCAATTCAAAGCTATGATTTGTTTGTTCTCAAGATCATGTTTGCCTGCAGTATTGACAGTATTGCGGAGCGTTATAAGTACGTTGTAACGAGGCATTACGAGGAAGTACCTAGAAACGAGTCGACAAGGCAGGGATAATCTTTTTACATTCTCGCCAAGCCGTAATAAAGACAGTCTCGCAGATTGTAGGAAGTACGTGAAAAAGGGGCCTTATGCACCATCTCGCAGAGCGTTGGAAGTACGGTGAAACGAGTCGACAAGGCAGGGTCTTCTTACATTCCCGCCACGCCCAAATAAAAACGGATTTTCTTCATTCCTAGTCTGTACCTGTGTTTGCTGGGATACCATAACCACAAAAGTACAACTCGAAAGAGCGCCAAGCTCGACTCCAGTCGAACTCAAACTCGTTCTCTCGCCTCGCTTTCTGAATACCGATTCTTACGCAATGTTGACGCAAAATGAGTTTGAGCACCGAGTAAGGTTTCTTGAATATGGGCCACTGTCTCCTCTCTCGACCAAATTCACGTTCTTCTTCCCTCAATCAAAATGTATTTACGCGCAAGTTCGTTAAAAAAATAATTTTTGAGTCAGTTTCGTGAGTCTTTTTAATTGGAGCGCGAAATACGACAGTGTGTTTGTGTAATGTGTATGCCTGCGAATTGAAAGCCATTGCTGCGCCAAGTGCGCACATTCATTACTCTAACAAGGTTTTGCTAAGTTTTATCGGGAAATGCAGCAATGCAGCGCAAACGTCGTTATAATGAGCAAACAATTGTCGCGATGTCAGACTCGGACGGAATTATACTGATTAGATGCGCGCTTTCTCGTTTGCTATAATCTGTAGGCTGCTAATTATTGTCTGTTTTATGCACTCGCATTCCCTCGATGTCACTTGTCTTGTCAGTGTTTGATTTGTTATTGATACTGCGCATTGTTCAGTGCGCGGCGTTGAATTACGTCGTCAAGTATTGATGCAACAAAAGATTCTCGTGGCGCAAATTCGGAATTTATTCGATTAGTTTGAGCGGAAACCAAAAAACTTCATTGCTGGGCGGACTCTATTGGGCGCAACCATATCGCGGATCGACTTTCAAACCATCAGGATTTGTATTTCTATTGATAAGGTTGCGGCATGCGCCCATATTGCTCTTGCTGCAATCACACCTGGATAATTGAAATCGCTCTGTTTCACGATCAAATTCGACTGGCTTATCTGGACCTACGTAGGCCCCGGGCTGAAAGTAAGCAGCGCGTTGTCGGTATTAAAACCCTAGGTGCGTAGCAGTGATGAGCATCGGAGCGGAGTCGGAGTGAATTCGGAGCGGAGTTTTGCCGATTTTGTGACAGTCGGAGCGGAGTCGGAGTTCACTACAGATATTTTTTCGGAGAATTTCGGAGTATTGTAACTTTTGTCTCCGATATCTTTGGATAGCTCGGACCAGAATACACTATTGATTATGATTACAAACCAAAACACAGACGGTTGACACCTTGTGAAGTTGTAATATGACGAGTAACATGCAAAAATGATTGCCAAGCGCATAAAAATCAGCCATCTGCGCTGCAATTGGGGACTGGAGAGTAAACAATACTATGAGACCAACCATATTATCACATGTACCATGTTGTACCATGTGTACCATGTACCATGCTTGCCACTGTTTCGGTTACTTGACGAGATTCATCGGAGTATCTCGGAGTCTGGGATTAAGCTCTTCGGAGTCGGAGGGAGTTTTCCTCAGACACTAAAGTTGTCGGAGGGATTCGAAGTCTCAAAAAGCACTATCCGCTCATCACTGGTGCGTAGCCAGTGAGTTTCTCATTTAAAACTAGCAATCCCGTCCTTTTGAAATGCCAATTCACTAATTCGTATTATCGATGCTGCCTACGGCAAATTAGCGAGAATAATTTGTATGCAAAATGGGTCATTGACATCTGACGTGCGCTATCGTCTCTTGTCTGATTTAGCGCGTCCGCATGCAGGCCTGCACGCTATAATCACTGGCATGAGCTATCAGGTGTACCAGGCTAGGCCTGATATCGTTACCAGCCTGAACTATCGAGTCTACAGCAGGACTGGCGCATGTCATTACTAGTAACTACGCTGGCCTAAATTATAGGGACTGCTTCAGGCCTCGCATGATTTGCCTGCTATCTCTACTTATGCGATTGTTATGTCATACTGGCTTAAGAGTGACTGCGTGGAATAAAATAACTTTGAATCTGCGCAATTGGCCACGAACAGACTAGAACGGACGTAATTGATTAGCGCTAATACTAAAACATCAGAAGGGTGTGTCAAGGCCGAGTTATCAAAAGATACGACAGGCCTGAATCACCTGAAATCGGTGCCGTTACAGAACCGATTCCACGGCAGACTTCAGTCGTATTAAGTTGTGAAATTGTTCGTCATCAGCGAGGTTGCGTATTCAATTGTTCGCGCGCGTATTGGTGAATTGTTGATACTGGAGCGAGATCGAGGAATCGCTAATTAACCGCTGGACTCGCTGGCAAGCTTACGCGCACTTATGCGCGTTAATTCGTCAACACGACGAAGCTTGTCCTATCCATGTATTATGAGCATTTACGCATGTGCTTAACCGTTGTAAATTGATGCTGGCTTGATAAATTTGAAACAATTTTAGACCCCTCGCTTTTTTCATCTCGCCACCCCATGTAAAAATAAAAGTCGGCGCCTATGCTTACACTAATTTTATTTACAACAGCCTCTAATCCTTGGTTAGGTACACGAGTAAACAACACTTGCTATAGATCTAATGTGCTAATTGTTATAGTTGAAGAACGGTAAATTCTGTTGTTAGCCAACATGGATGTGTGCCAAAATTCCAATATTTTGCATTCAAATATGCCAAACGTCAACACTGGCATCAGCTACTATCACCTACATTCCTACAATAAGGTCCGTATACAAACACGACCATATACGGTGGATACTTCCGAGCAAGTGAGCAACTGATACCGATTGAACTCCTTCTTTTTTCCATGCAGTGACGTAATCCCCTCGCGCGGAAATGTTATCTCAAACTTTGCATTATACACGCACCGGGAGCGTTCCTCACTTGTGAACTAGAAAAGCCTAGCTACCAACAAGTTTTCAGAATTGCTTCCAAACGACAAAATTTACGGGCTCACTGTACTTAACATCGTGTTTATTTGAATTATTCCACGACGGAAAAAGTGAGAAACATGGACAATTTTCGTTCGCACTCATCCGGATTTTTCATTCGCACTATTCGCACCACGCTCGTCATTCGCACCGAAATTTTTTTCATTCGCACTAGTGCGAACCGTCACACAGGTTGAAAAGCACCTGGCCTACTGCACGTTAATAACGAAAGGAACACTGAAAAATGACTTCGTGCGACAATTTCGTAGTACGAATGTATCAAGTAGACAACAAGAAATATGGTTGATTGCAAACGAGAAAGCGTGTATTCTAATCAGTGTCGCCACGAATGGGTTTTGAGTTTGACACCGTATTGAGTAGCTTTCGTCGCGGCAATTTTTTTCTCATTATATCGGTGTTTAAGCTGTATTGCTGCATTTCCCGATTAATCTCACTGGCAAAGCCTTGCTAGAGAAACGAATATGCGCAGAAGAAATGAATTCCAATTTGCAGGCACACACCAACACACCCTCCAATTTCGCGCTGCGATTACCAAGACTATCACGAAGCTAGCTAGATCATGAATGGTTTTGTAAACGAACATGAGCGCACATAATTTAGATTTCAGAAAAGCAGGACGTCTATTTGGGCGCCTGGCAGGAAGAGGGGATCTAGGATGGTGCTTCTCAGCACACGCTAGGCGCGTAGCCAGTCGAAAAATTAGGGGGTTTTGAATTTACCAATATAGCATCAATTCAATTGCGGGAGTGCTGTCAATTAGTGAGTCCCTGATCTCTGGTGAACAATTAAATACGCGCGCGTATTACGCAGTCCCGGCGACAGTTTTCGCAAATCAAAATGTCCGAACTTGATGGCACCGATTTCAAACCTTTGTCGTCTTTCAGAACTTGAGCCACGATTGATACACATCTTCAAGTATTAGCGGGAATTAATTACGCACGTTAAAGTCTGTTTGCAGCGATTCGATGTTATTCAGTTTCGCGATGTCGCTTTTTAATCAATATATGACATAAAACAATCACTAATTAGCGTAAACTCGACCGCATTGTCTCCAAACCAGCGAGAGATAGGAGCCAAAGCATGCTAGGCACGAGACGCGATAGTTAGGCCAGCAATGATAACTTCCACTCCAGGCCTATTGCAGATGCTATTGTGTAGACCAGCGGTGATATCGTGCACAGTGCACACCAGGCCGAAGCCGCCAATGCAGATGCGATTGAACAATGTTCATGTTCAAGCCTGCGGAACCAGGCTTGATCGAGACTCGATAAATCAGGCTAGCGACGTTTGCTACGCACACAAGAACGGGAACGAATGACCTAATTTCGAGACCATCTCAGCCGGAGATCATCACAGACTCTTCTCGCTAATTGACAACACGTTTCTCGCAAATCAGCTGCGCGGAACACTGATAACACAATTATTGAATTGCAACTGATTATTAGAGTTAGGATGATCATTTCAAAATGACGGGGTTTCGCGTTTCAAATAGGGAAGTTCGACTCCCGAAACCCCCGTGGCTACGCGCCTGGCACACGCGTGTATCGAAATCGAAAACATCTCTGACGAGGTCGCATCGATTCGTCTGATTACTATAATTACTGGTCACAAATCACTTAGGCGTTTGAGCATTTTGTACGAGGTGGCCGCCACCTCGTAAGTCTGCGCCTATGCTGCGCAGCGCCGTAACAGCACTTCGTCAGGCCCCCCCAAACGTTGGTCTTTGGGCCCCCCATAGGGTGATAAACCTAACTTCTGGGGGGGTTTGCCCCCCAGACCCCCCCTCAGGCTATACGCTGTTTACTGCTACATGTCATCTACATTGGGTGTCCATTTAGTGAGTCAGCTTTTCTCGGTTGAACGCGCGAAGCGCGTAGAAATTTCTATAATTCATGACTGAATCTGTCAATATGATCGGGGATTGCATATATATTCGTATTAATTTTTACCCTCTCTCTGCTCATGTAATCTGATTTACCGGTAGAGCTGAGTGAGGTGTGTTTGAAAAGGTAAGAACCCTCAATAGCTAAACATCTCCGGAAGTATACTGTATAGGCCTACCCGTTGACAGGAACGAAACAGCACTTCGTCAGGCCCCCAAAAAACTTGAGTCATGGGCTTCCATTAGGTGATAAACCGTCCCTCATCACGTTGTTCACTTTTACCACGAAGTTATAGTGCAGGGCTGGCCAACCGTTTCAGCCAAAGGGCCACATTCGATTGACGAAATATTGCGCGGGCCACTTACCGCGCGAAGCGCGAATTTTTTTGAAGTTCATAGGTCAATAATATTGTCATTTGAGTATATTGCGGGCCTGCCGTATATCGCTGGGCTGACTTTGCAAGGACTGGGCTATTCGGCGCATGGACATATCGATATCGAAAGCTGCGACCAACAAGCGTCAATCTTTCCGTGCCTAGGTTTCATAGTCAACGATCTTACTGCGAGCGCAAACGCAAGGTCGCATATGTTGAACGACACTTTGTCCCGTAATCGCGAATATAGTTCGACTCAATCTGATACATTAGGCGTTTTTCCATTTTCATAAAAAGGGCAACAATATTAAAAACAAGGAATCAAGTGACAACATGTTGCGCTAAGCTTGTAGAAAATTTTTACTTCTGATAAATCTATCGCAAATTATTCTGCTTTATTGTAGTGTATACGAAGATATACCAATATGTGACTGGCTGATGGATCTGTCAATGCGTCGGAACTGATATTTTAGTCATCACATCTCAAGTGTTGCGACCAGACTCATCAAATTTTTGGTTGGCATTGCAAGTTCACAATCTGTGCAATTCATTTTTGATATTAGAAATTTCGGAAATTACATCGCGGGCCACTCAAAACCTTCTCGTGGGCCACGGATTGGCCGGCCCTGTTATAGTGGTACCGTTTCGTGAGCCAGCGCCATGCGCGAAAATTTTCGATAATTCATGATAAATCGGTCAATAAGATCGGGAATTCCATATATATTGCTATGAATTTCTTGTACTCATATTTACCGGTATAGCTTAGTGAGGTGTTTTCGAAACTGTAGAGCAAGTAAATATCAATTAAACATATTCGGGCGGCGTACCCGTTGGTATGACTTCGTTACATGATGTTATTTCGTGACCTCCTATCTGCTATATCAAAAAATACAGAATCGCCCAAATGTACGATTTCAAATTGGTATTTCTTCATTGCCATATAATTTTTCTCTGCGGGATGGTATTTGTCTTGTGAGGTTAAGGTTGCCAAGACATTCGGCGCCAGTCATTCAGGCGCCTATGGACAATTAAACCTATATGTAATTTGTATATATAACGAAGTTTTCGGTCACAGTCCCTTTCGGCCGAAGTTTTCTCGCTGCCAATCGTTCTGGCACACTTCTTGGAGTCGCATACTGCATGGTCTAAGACTTTATACGTCTTGGTTCGTCGTGGCGCGGTAATGGCCAACGCTGATATGCCCATTTCTATAAATGTTGCGTATTTTTTTCTTGGGGGAATAGTACCCAATAATAAGGAAATTTGGCAACTTGGAATCGCGCGCAGCACGAAAATTTTTTGAAAATGCTGCACAAATTTTCAAAAAATACTCTACAATTTATGCTAATTCATGAAATAATTTTGGGCCCCCTTCGAGCTCGCCCCCCCCCCAATTGGGGGGTTTGGGGTGCGGCAGTTACGGCCCTGCTAATGCTGGGAATACTACATCCAAAAAGCGGTATATATATTTTATGTCTTTTGTCCAGAAAGTTAACGGTGTTCTGCTAAAACAGGTCTAACGCACAAAAAAGTCTGAGTCCGCACTTTTCCAGATTAGGAAACCCGCCATGGGCTGCGACATTACGATATGATAGGTAATTGCTCGATTGCGAAACGGTAGTTTTAAATGTATGGGCCATATTTATTATGATGAAATATTTCATATGCGCGACATTGCGTCATGAACGGAACCTCACAACCTAAAGTATATTCACCGATAATAAAACATATTTGTCACTCCATATATGTACCGTGATTGAAGCGCGACAAAAATTTTGGTCTTTACTTAACTTTTATGAAAATTAAATGTTGGTACTCGAGAAAAAAAACCAAAAAAATTCGTCAGGCTATCTTTCTGATTAGAGGATTACACTACTTCCACTTGACAAACTGAAAATAGCGAGAAGTAAGTGAGTAGATCACAAAATTTTACGAAGTAGAAGAAATCAGATTTATTTGAGTACCGCCAGTAGCGGAAAACTACTTGAGTACTTCGAAAAAGTAGAAGTACTTCGTTACTGACCAGTGACCACCTCTGATTATGACGGGACCACCCACCAGTATGGTACCTCCCTGTCACAATTCCATAATTGGTGACAACTCATACTTTACAATCACAAATTCTATTCATCCATCCAACTAGTAATATGCCTGTATAGAAGCAACAAAGACTTGAAAAAGGATATACAAATACATACCATCAACAGTGAAATAGAATGAACCTGAACCATGGTGAAGCAATGACAAGATATTGCATCGAAGGGACACTCCTTTGGTGCAACATGTCATGAGAAATGACTGAGCAACGTTTGATATGAAAACTGTGCCAGTAAGTTGTCATAAATGCTACAAATATCACATGTTTACAAGATAGGCCAATTTCAGTATATGCAACATCAATCTTAACATTCTTAAGTGCTTACATGTGACGTTAAAAGCTGTAAATTTCATCGTATCTCACAATAAAAGATTTGTCAGAAGCAGAACACAAATATGATTAATCCCACAGCTCTTCGGTACGTCCAAATTTAAAGACCATAGTTGCAAAGAATATAAATGCGTTCTGCAGGAACACTGCCACGCCGGGATACGGATTTTGCACATGCGGCACTACATATACTTGGAACAGAATCCACATGGACGCAATAAGCGACCCGAACTGGAGAATAAACCCAGCCAAAAGCCAAATTTTTCCAGCCAGAGGTCCGAAACATCCTTCGTTGTAGGAATCTCCACGAATGTGTCCATTGGATATGGAATTGATCATAAAAAATGCCACAGTGGCAACCGCTCCACATGCATGCACTGCGTGATTCATGGCGTCATTATCATATTGAGCGGCGGCATCGATAATAATCCACCATCCGGTGAAGAAGAGGGTACCCGCGGCGATTGAAGCAATAAGATTCCGTTTTTCACCCAGTTCACAGCACTCGCATTCAGGCCATCTGAAATTATCCAAAAGCCCAGCCATGCTAAGCAACAACTAATCAGGTAAAAGCTGGTCCGAGATCAAATTTCTTTCGACTTATGTAATATAACTATAAAAACAATTGATAGATGAATCTTTTCAGGCAGTAATGTAAGCATAAAATTTGAATATGTCAGTTTATTAATTTAGATCAGAATTGATGTGCGAGTTCATTTATAATACATAGAGTACTGGTACAGTAGCGCAGCAAGAGAAAGCATGTGATATTACGATCAGAAAAATTGTGCATATCAAGTATTTACAAGTGGGCCTACTTGTGGTTTCATGGTCATCACTTCCAGGTGTTTCTGGAGATTGTTAATGACTTCAGATTGTGTTTCCACAATGGTTCAACAAATTTAATCTAGCTTTCTAGACTGGCCAGGAAAACTAAATAAACATTTTACCGTTTTGAAATGATGGAAATATAAATAAACGAATGAATGAAAGACGTTGGTGCAATTACCTTCAAAATGTGAGTAGGCCTACCTGATAAGACTTATCTGGTCCTGAGTAGCCTACATCAAAACCAGTTTAGTCATCTTTAAATATGGCGTACCAATTTACAGGAAATCATGATGCCTCAAGATTACACAAACAGCTGCCAAAGTTCCTCTGATAGGTGGTATATTAAATTATACTGACACCCTACGTGATGCCGATATGGTGAGCGATGGCATATGTTTCTATAGCTTGGCAGAAGAGCTGCATCTTTGAAAGGCTAAGTAACATGTACGTTCACTCCAAAATCTTCCAATGCATTTTTATCTATCATACATTGGGTCTCATGTCAGGCGGGAGCTGCAATACTGTAAAAGATACATGCATATTCAGTATCAAGCATCAGATGAGTGGACCAGAATTTGCAAGAGATTTCTACATGGGAGAGAAAATAGTGAAATTCACAGATGACTATAATGATTGGCGTCTCTATAATTATTGGCAGAATGATGGCATAGCAATGGCAAAAGTTATAAAAATTAACTACCTAGATGATTGGGTTCCATCAACAATCACATTGAAGGACATGAAAGAAACCGACAAGCCACTCACAATTGAAAAGGATATTGGGATGTCACAAGTGATGTTGCTAGATTCTATACCAACACCGATCCCAACATTATCTTGCCGGGACCTATACTATGACTTTTTGAATAGTGTCGCTTACTCGCTGCACTTTACCAACGAGCAAAACATCAGACGATTGACAATTCAAGGACCAAGTTACCTACTAATCATATCAGGAAAGTTACGGGTTGCGCTACTGCACAGCAGCAGGGAGCATTGTTTGGACACTTTTCAGAAAGGAGAATTGATATATATACCTTACGGATTCAATTCATGTTCACTTACACCAGTAGGTAAATTCCTTGCAGTGAAAATGAGTTGGAAAGCAAACCTCAAAAGGACAATACATTGCAGCCCATTGACGCTAAAATCAGTCATTCAAGACAGGAATGAGGGTAGAAACACATCCCTCTCTCACGAAGCAAACAGCCTTTCGTTAAACACCGGATATTTCATACCACCAATAGGATTGGGAACCTACAGTCTTGGACACAACAAATCAGCGGTTATAAGTAGAGCTTTGGAGATTGGGTATAAACTTTTTCACATCGTAAAATCAAACGAAACTGGCAATCTGTCCTTGGAGCACCATATAAGAAATAATATGGAGAAGACAAAAACCAAGCGAGATGAAATTTTCATATCAATAAAAATTAATCAGACCACAATCGCCGTTGAAGGTGGAATCGAAGCAATTTTAATAGAATCTCTGGAGGAACTTGATTCTAGCTACATTGACTTAGTTTTACTAGAATTACCATACAACGAGAAGGATTTTCAGAAAATTCATATCACAATGAAGGAATTGACTGCACTTAAAACAAGAGGAATGGTACGGTCCATCGGGGTTTCTAACATTGAAAACGCCACAGAATTAGATCTTATAAATTCAATGGCGGAAAATGGCCTTTCTGTAGTTGAAAATTGGTTTGATTTGTTACATCCAGATGAAGAGATTCGCCACTATTGCAAAGAGCTGGGAATCAGATACATGGCTTACGGAATATTTGGATTTCACAGAATGAGAGTAGAAATGGTAAGTTCCCAGCAATCAATTGTATGTAATATGCAAGAAAGCATGGCACTATTTAACCTAATGACACTGTCTCAACTCTTCACATTGGCACTACGACAATATTACATCAATCATCAGATAGGCCTCTATAGATACCATACTAAACAGAAAATAAACATGACATTTATTATTCTCAATCCTTTTAGACAACCAAGAATTCAATCCTGGGATCAGTTGACTTAAGAAAAACGGCTCAGAAATTTCATACATCAACATCTTCTCTTCTGCTAATGTGGGCGATAGAAAAAGAGGTTATATTAAACCCATCAACGTCTGATGAGTATCATTTGGAGAGTAACCTCTACAGTAAAGAAACAAGGATGGCTGACGATAGTCTACGGAACAAAATTAACAAGATGGCAAAAGTTGGGACTACCAAATCACTGTCCCGCAAACGAACGGACCAGGACATAACTTCAAATTACAAGCATGAACTATAAATAGACCATTTCAAATATATGTGGACAATATTGTGCTTACGGTAACAGGCATAACACCGTAATAGCAGAAAGTTTCAGATTCTATTAAATTATCATCAGACCTGTTGAATATAGTATCTCCTTTGTGAAAGGAACAAGGATGAATGGTACGGTAGTTTCTATACACATATGGCAGAGTTAGGAGCTTTTGAAAACACATCACTTAGTCTGCGAGCAAGGACTGTTTTAAAACTCGACGTTGACAGGCTCTTGAAGCAACTCGAAAATAGATTAATCGTAACTGAATTCTCAGCAGCAGCGGTTAATCGGATATTCACGATCGATAACTAATACAATATCACAGTACCGTACCCAATATCTTGATAACATATCTATTGCCTATGCCACCAAAATGTAAGATATAATATGTTATATTAATAATTGCGAATAAAGAATATAACAATAACAACAAGCTTAGGATGTCAGTCATTGAGCAACTCCCAATCAACACCAAAGTCACTCAACTATGACAAGTCGTCCGACTAATAAGCACAATGTTATGACAGTACTGGAGCGCAAAATGTTGCACAAAAGTCCGTCGGCGCTAACCTACCGTAATGTAAATCCCTGCTTGCCGACCTTATATTTCGACTTTTAACGGTTATTTCACGAGAATTATTTGGCTGTGTGTGATTTCCACCAGTGTAGTATGTATTTCAACGACATTAAAACGAAATATTTATAAATGGGCGACCTTCAAACGAAATATACCTTATATATGCTGCAATATAAATTTTGGCTTAGAGCGACAATATTACTAATCGGGATACAGGATTATTGCTGGTCATGGCCTTCCAGTTATACAGTCCACCATAGTCGCACGAATGCGATGACCTGCTATCATTGCCCAATGGAACTAAAGTACTCACTGACTGGAGCAACAACCTGCAAGCGGACAATAACTAGCCTACCACTCGGCGCTCCGGGATTTCCGACTAGCCTCCACGTCTAGACACATGCAGAAACCTTATCTTCAAAGTCCACAGATGTAAAAATAGTTTTTTTTATTGTTTGTCGCCTTATACAAGACCTTCGGCACATTTCCATGCATACTGTTTTCTCTCTCTGATGACACTTCATTTCCTCTATAGCAATTCACAATCTGACAACAAATTTACAGGTGACTTTTGTGATCGATCCATGTATTTGGACGACACGAAATATAGGTGGTCACTGGTTACAGTCATAATTGAAATTTTCATCATATCATTACACCACAAGATTGCAATATAAGGAACAAGATCGAACTGTGTCTAAATGATTTGGAGCAGTCTTTTCAATCAGACCCCCACCTTGACCAAGAGCATGCAAAGAAGAGGTATACACACACACTACAGGAAAAGAAAAACATGAAAAGAACTAGCAATAAAAATGATTAGTGTCAGTTGACGAGGTCGACATATCATATCAAAGTCCTGCAGGCTGAACAGTATTCCTCCAGTAGAAACCGATTGAATGTAGACCTAGACTGGCTTGACGACTGCCGAGATACTGTTCCACAGGTGTGGTCCGGCATACTTGATGGAGCGATGATAGGCGTGTATGCGTTGTACTTATGCGCTTTTGGTTCTAATGTACAGTGCTTTCATTGCTCCGATTTATATCTGATGTGTATGACCGAATATTCATCAATGTCGTATGTGGGTCATCGTGAGGTGGCTGCACGAATATTGACCAGTGCACCATGACAAAATGAACGATTGGTGAATTGTCCATTCCGCCAGTGCCAGGTAGTATCAGCCACTTCGGAGACCATTCCATGCATTCATATTCCGAGTCATCAAATTGGGGTTAGCATGGAATATGGAATTGAGCTACAGTCAGCAGTTTCAAAAGAAGCGATGAATTCCGTTGATGTTGCATGATAATTCCCCGCATGCAGACCTGAATAAAAATATAACATACTAAATGAATGAATAAACTAAATTTAATCTTGTACCATGTTAAATTAATTTGCGATTGCACCCTTTGTGGACTGCCCAAACAAGAGAAAATCAAGGATGCGTTTTGCAGGCAACAGCAACTGCTTATGGCTACAATACAAAGTATGCTCGATAGTCTAATGCCGGCTTCAACTGGTTTGCTTGACAGGTAACTCAAGGCTGGTTTCCATGTATGATTGTAAATTTCATTCATTGAACAGATGTAATGTAATCATTTGAAAAATGCTCTCAAGGTCACTGATAATGACAAAGCACAAAATTACGATGAAAATCATATTGCTACTTCACTTCCAGAAATTCAGGCTTTGTGAGAACCCCCGACACTGATCCGTGACCGAGGACAAAAGACTAATAACGTTTTCAATGAGTAAAAGGTTGTGCAGCATCAAACAATGCCTTACCTGTGCCACTGTCCTCACAACATCATATGGTATCGTGATGGATGGTTGAATATGCTTGACGGGTAACTCATGGCTGATCTTAGACTTTTCAGCAGATAGAACGAATGTGGTATTTCATGTCAATTTCTAATCTGCAAACGGAATTATACAAGGTTAAGTAATGTTACCTTACTTTGCAGCAGTACAATTGAATCATACCAGCCAGCCGCTTTCAACATCCGCACGAAGCCTCATCCGAAACCACCTTGAACTGTTTTTGAGAAGCGAATAATAATTTCAAGAGTGATATTCTGAAGTCTTCTCTCCATCGGTGGGATTCTTGCAGTAAAATCATATGCTGCATAAAATACAGCCCACGATTAGGACAATATCAAGACATGAAGGATGAAAGTATCGTATCACAAGGCAATAATCAAAGCTGATGGTCATTCGAGACACTTCGAATTTATATTGCAGCATTTGTATTAATGAAGTGGTATGTTCATAATATTGGACTGTGTTAAGTTTACTTCACCCCATGGCCCATATTATTTACTAGAAATTACCGGCTCACATTTGATTGTGTATGTGAAAGCCAAAGTTCTCTATATATGATATTTTCCAGACGCTACATGTACTACAGTAGACTTACTACTTATATTACGGTACTGTACCTTCCATCTTATACTTCTTCTGCAGTGACGACGTTGAGGATCCCATTTCTTGAGAAGCGAAATAGAACAGAACATTCTCTATCAGACACTATTTTTCTTCTTTCTTGAGCTATCCTTCCTTGATGCTTCATTTTCCTGACCTTTCACAGCACATCCAGTCATATTTGCGCCGCGAACACCAAATAATCCAACCTACACTGGCGTTCGCCGTAAGGCGCCCTAGAATTTCATCCGCGTGACGGAAACACTTTTCGCTTTTTTTTGATTCGATACTGAATTACTTCTTAAACGACGCAATGTGCTAAAATAGACCTTGGTATACGTCGGACTAGTTTAACGCCGCATATTCGCTGTTGCGCGAATGCCACGCTTGCTTGCGTTCATTGTAAAGCGCAAGCGTCTTATTCTGGATCTGGACACTGGTATCGCTTTGTGACGTCAGCAGAATTCATTAATTGGCGTGATCAGATGTAAATGCTCGCGTGACGTTGCGCGTGCTGTTGCCACCGATTCCACTCTGGCGCCCTACTACCAAACATCAAGTTGTGCAACATTTCTCGCTCCATGAAAATCTGTTCGGACGACTTGTCATAGTTGAGTGACTTTGATCAACACATCACGAGTTTCGCTACAGCAAAACAGTCGGACAAAAACAGCAGGACTAAAAACTTCGGACAACTCGACATCAACATCTTGCGGCACTCTTTGAATCGCTACATGGACCTGAATTTTTAATTCATATCTCTCACTATATAAAACAGATGTGAATGGAGTAAATAAAATAAAAAAATGAGTAGTAAATCGAAAAAGTACTTCTCGATTGAAAAAACAAAAACTGGGGCAAGTTAATGTCCAGTTGTGATGCAAGGTACGTGATACCGGACATACAGCACCATATTTTACTATGTCTGTAATATAATAGTAATATGGTATATACATATTTGTATCCAAATCGATCAAATGCGGGCTATGAAACCTCAAGTTGAGAACATTGTGATGAATTTATGAATCATTCCGCCGAAAAAACGACCAACCCGGATTTAGCATCACGTGATCACCAACGCGTGGCAGCGACGCTTTCTTTCTAATCTACGGCTTTGGTCGTGGAAAGCGGTTTTACGTCCTTGCTTCTTTACTATATCAAGGGTATTGCGACTGGCCTGAATCATATTAACAGCTTTGGTCACACAGGAGAGCGAGATAGTATTTATAGGAACAGACTTAGCTGTCGTTGTCGGTACGGTAAATTGTTGGTGGTGTTCTCAGACGATATAATTGGTCCCGTATAAAAGGAAACTTAACCAGAAACATGGCGGATAATGACGAACTTTTGGATTATGAAGAGGAGGAGAACGAAACCACTACCGAAACCGGGGACAAGAAGGAGCAAAAAAAGGACGTTAAAGGAACTTACGTGTCCATTCACAGTTCTGGATTCAGAGATTTTCTTCTGAAGCCGGAGTTGCTGAGAGCAATTGTGGACTGTGGTTTTGAACATCCTTCAGAAGGTTAGTGTTGGTGCCAACAATTTTTCTCCGCCCTTTCGAATTAATTCCCATTGCTTTGACCTACTTTGTTCCTAGAAATTAATTATCATCCTCTTTGATTGTAAGCTGTTACTGTGTCACATTTTGTAACATCTATTTCTTTTCAGTCCAAAATGAGTGCATTCCACAAGCAGTACTTGGAATGGATGTCGTGTGCCAAGCAAAGTCTGGTATGGGAAAGACTGCGGTCTTTGTACTAGCTACACTGCAACAGCTTGAACCCGTTGATGGCTTGGTAATGATTTTGTTGTATTTACAAGTTTCTGAAATCTAATTTCTATTACTCTCCAGGTATCTGTGCTTGTCATGTGCCACACCAGAGAATTGGCATTTCAAATCAGCAAAGAATATGAACGATTTTCCAAATACATGCCGACCATCAAAGTAAGTGATGTCGAACACGTAAGAGTGATTATTTGGAGAATAACTATTTACTATGTTCTGTTAGGTTGGTGTATTTTTTGGCGGCCTTCCAATCACGAAAGATCAGGCAACACTGAGCAATAATTGTCCTCACATTGTTGTCGGTACTCCTGGACGCTTGCTTGCATTGATCCGTAACAAATCTCTCTCATTGAAAAACATCAAGCATTTCATTTTGGATGAATGCGACAAAATGCTAGAACAGCTCGGTATGATCACTTCAACGTGACTTTGATGAAAATGTTTCATGCGTGTGGTTCGTTTTCAGATATGAGGCGTGATGTTCAAGATATATTCAGATTGACGCCGCACGAAAAGCAAGTCATGATGTTCAGTGCTACTCTCAGCAAGGAAATTCGTCCAGTCTGCAAGAAGTTCATGCAAGATGTAAACAACCGAAATGATCTTACGTGTCATCTCGTCCTGTCATTGTGTAGCTAGTGCTCCTTCGATACGTTCGGTAGTTGATTGCCTGAAGATTCTGCTCCATAATAGCATGGATCACATCTCGGGTTTTAGACTTACGGGTCGGGTCATCGGCGTGATTTTCCCCTTAGATGTATGTGGTCATTATGGGTTGTGGGTCACCTGCAAGAAACGTCCATGGGTTATATATCGTAGTTGTTTTCCGGAGTCGTCGGTAATTGATGGATATCGAAAGACTTCTTCAAGCCAAGACTCTTGGTGAAGGAGGGAGAATGACTTTGGATGATATCGGGACTGTCTTAGTGCATCGGTGGAGGATGGCGCAAGATCAATTTGAAATGAGATTCATTGAATGATATTCGTACGCTAACCCTGTATTTTCCTTGCAGCCAATGGAAGTGTACGTGGACGACGAGGCAAAGCTTACTCTGCACGGTCTTCGGCAGCATTATGTCAAGCTCCGTGATAACGAAAAGAACCGCAAGCTGTTTGACTTGCTTGACGCTCTGGAATTCAATCAGGTTTGATTGGAGCGTGAACTTGCTTTCGTTCTATAAGGGTGGACTAATGCAAACCATTCATCAGGTTGTCATATTCGTCAAATCTGTGCAAAGATGCATTGCTTTGGCTCAACTCTTGAAGGAGCAGAACTTCCCTGCGATCGACATACACAGGGCCATGAACCAGGAAGAACGTCTACAGCGTTATCAGCTGTTCAAGGTTGGTATTTTCAACTATCTGTGTGAGCTGTGTATTTCTGTAATGTATGCTGTTATGAAAGAGTACAGAGCCAAGGTTAATCCGAATCGATATGGAGTTTGCCATGTTGTCAGAGATAATTTAGCAGGCCATGGTTTATAGCTATATTGTTGGTTGATAGGGAAATTTATTGCTATTACTCGCGACTTGACATAAAAACTCTGAAATCCTAATCCAGTAAAATTTCAATTCTATTTTGCCGTAGTATCTATGGATGAATTGTGTAATGTGTGATGTTTCTGAATTTCAGAACTTCCAGAAGAGGATTTTGGTTGCTACCAATCTTTTTGGACGAGGAATGGATATAGAACGTGTCAACATTGTTTTCAACTATGACATGCCGGAAGACTCCGATACCTACCTACACAGAGTATGTAGCAAGTGTTTTTTTTGTCCGTGGGCCCGTCACCTTGAGAAACTGAAATTTCAGGTCGCGAGAGCCGGCAGGTTTGGTACAAAAGGGTTAGCCATCACATTTGTTTCTGATGAAACGGATGCTAAAATCTTGAATGACGTGCAAGACAGATTTGAGGTCAATGTCACGGAACTACCTGAAGAGATTGAGATCTCTGCGTACAGTAAGTGCTCACCCATTTCATTTGTCTGTTGTACAGATTTGCCTGTAGACCACATTCTAAAATGTGCACAATATCTTTTCAGTTGAAGGTCGCTGAATATGCCTGGAATCTTCTCCAGCTGGTGGCCTGCTGATGAAGCTATATCGTGCATTTTACCAATCATTCGTGTGTCGACGAACTTGTTGCATAGGGCCTTTTTATGTGTAATAAACTGATATTTCGTATGTTTTGCTGATACTCAACCTAATCCACTAGGGATCCGTTAGCAGATCATCAAGGAAGGGGTTTGGGACTGAAGACTGCAAATTTTCTGTTTGAAGCTATAAATAATGCAAGTGCTCTGCGCATTTTCGCAATCAGTGGTGCGTCTGTTAGCTTGTTACTTCGGCCTTTTCATGTGTAATAAACTGGTATTTCGTACGTCTGATGCAAATTAACGAGTCTACTAGGACTAAGAGTTCTTGAGCATACCGACGAAGAACACTACCAATTTTGTGGTCCAGTTCAATAGCGCTTTTTATCTTAGGGGTCACTGTTTCGGCCTCCGAAAAGGGCGAAAAAGGTTCGTTGGTGTTTTCCAAGATCTGAGTGTGGCCGGTGAATACAGCCACCACTACCGTCAATTTCTGGCGATCACAACTCGTCAGACTGTTGTGCGTTACAATATTGATCAAACGGCACTATCCAGTTCGCTGGCAGCTCGGGGTTAGAACGATTTCTTCCCAGATGATTTTGGGGTGATTTGTTCCTTGCCCTAACTTGCTCCCGAAGGCAGGCCACATTGAATCCTAATTCCAGATCAACGCAGTTCGAAGCGACAGATGGTTTGCAAGTTTCAGGATTTTACACGCGCAGCAAAACGTTCTGCCGGTTTCATTTCATGCTGGTGCCGTCATATTTTGTGATTGTTGATGTACGATGTTCTTTCCAATTCTCTACTAGTTGCTGACGATTATCCCAGACGAGTGTCAGTCTAAAATATTCGGGTTCATTTCAATATGCATATATTATTCAATGTATATTGAAGTTCTGTACCTCCAAGAAGCTCTTCAATTTTACATGGTGTCGAGGCCGTGAGTAATATTTTCTACCCATGCCATTCATTGAAGTCGTGCTTCAGCATATTATCTAGATGTGGGAGTTCATCAAAAAGTGGGCTGCAAAATACCGACGTCCATCAGGGCACCAGCTTTAACCCAGCCCCAGCTGACTATCCGGCGCTCGCGGGTCATGTAAGTGTATCTCCGCTTAGAAAGCCCTATCATGACATGTTTTGACGGGAAAGTTCGATATAGACCGGGAGAATCCATTTTGTTCAAGTGGGCGATGCGTGGCCGATGAATGCCTTCGCCACCGCCACTAAGACATGATGCTGTTGGCGGCATCGCTCGTGTTATTCTACTGTGAACGCTTAGCGAAACAAAACGTTTTTGACAAAATTGAAGGAATGCTATTACCCCAGGTGGTTTAAGCGTTGCTTAGATTAGACAACAGCGTCTTTGAAGAGTATTGATATGCAAAGAGCAAAGGTTCCATGCTTTCCCGTAGTATCGCAAACATCGTCAATCTAATCAGATATCGGGCCCGAACTTCTCGAACACCTTGCCTGTATTTACCGTGTTTTCAAGAAAAGTGTTCTAATAGTTGGCTGTCGAGCTTCTGGCACAGTTAGGTCATTTTCGTAGTGAAGTGTAGTAGAGTTCGAATAACGCCATTTTGTTAAATACGGTCAGTCATCTCTCCGATATACTGAAGTTGTGCCGACATCAGCGGGATATTCAATTTGATGGTGGGTATGACGCATTCGTTGACCGACATGATATGGAATACTTACATGGTATGGCAGCTTGGGAGATTACGGTGTTTTTGAGAACACTTGAAACGCGAGCACTCACGGGGTGTTTCGAGATCGCGGAATGCTAACTGAGAATTTTTGCTTCCATATCGTATATTCTGCAGGATTCCTAGAGATAGAGACGTGTGTTTCAGGGCAAAGGTAATACTTTGGCCAACTGATTCCTGATGTAAAAATTTTACTGGATCTAGACTTCCTAGAGAGAACTCGCTGTTGTTGCACTGGTAATTGTCTCTGAAATGTACTTCAACCCCAATTGGGTTGATGCAGCTATTGGTAGTGAACTAAGGTTGTCACCCACGCTTTCAATCTCTCAGATCACCATTTTCTGACGTATATATTCGTTTTGTGTCAGATTTTTCTGAATGAAATGTCCGATAAATCATTATTCTCATATTATTGGCCTACTGTGATTTAGTGTCTATTTTTGTACATCGATTTCACTGTCATGTTGCAATACCGTATTGAATCATTGACTTGGGTCATGATAATATTAGTGATTGGATTTTCACATGCATTTTCAGTATGTCACTACAGGCCTATTCCTTACAACTTCCGAGATACAGAATTATAGGTCTAGTAATGCAGCCTAAAGTTTAAGGTGGCCTAGTGATGCAAGTGTTCCGTGTAGCCAAAAGGCCTTTTAAGCACTGATATTGTAATCAGTGTGATGGATGTGTTGATGATACCAGTATCAATGACATGTAGCCTGAAGGCAAGATGAACTTCTGTGTTGTTTTGAGTTGCTATTACTGTCATTCTTTACAGTATCTGTAAAGAGCTAATATCCTGGAATTAAGAGATGAAGAGAAATACTAAAAGTCGTCCATTTTGTTTAACTAATGTTGTTTTTGAAATGCCTGCTTCACCCTGTCATTGTTTTATTTCTTCTCTACATCATTTCGTACTTTCCAGTGACTATTTTCTCTTTTTTATTGGAAGCTTAGCGACTTGAGTTGGTATTTCTCTACCATGAACAACAAAATTGTCTGAAAGTTTAATCAGACATTTTAAATGGAGCACAAGGAGAAGTTTAGAGTTCACGCACAAACGTTTATACCAACTGTTGAAAGACACACTGATAATCCAAGTTTGATACAGCTTGCTTCAAAGGCGAGAGACTTGTGTCAACCCCTGAACAGTGACCATAACCTGGATGTAGGCCCGAATAAAAAAACATCTCATCCACAAGTAAGTCTGAAATCAAATGCACCATGCAGTGACTATTCAAGGAGCGGCCATGCAATGATGGCCGATAAATCCTGCAAATCGGTGATGGATCAGAGCATGCCTTACAGTAATTCTGGAGGATTCGGAAAACCTATGCATTTAGGTGGAACTGCCTTTGAGGATGAAAGATTTTCTGGGAAATCAATGTCTGAAATTGGCCATCGAAGAAATACTTCATTTGTTAGCAAATCGGATATACCTGCCTCTGGCAATAAGTCTGTGATGCCTACCAACTCGTACCCGACTAGTAAATCAATTTCCGTTCCATTAGCTGATAATTCTAAGGTGAGCATTTTCATTCACAGTCTCTTTACACATTGAATGGTAAAAAGTCGGAATGAAGTTGTATAATGACAGTGATTTCTGTCAAGTTTCACATATAGGCGAATTGATTAGTGTGTTTATGTGCACTGTGCAGTCAGGTAATGTTTTAGGACTGATGCCGATAAATCTCAATCATGTAGATTTTCAACAGATATATGAGTCGCATTCCAACCACTTCCAAGTAATTTGAGCAATTCCGTGAGGGCTTTAATTTAATGTAATTTGGTGTATGTATTGAAATTTGTGTGTTTATGTGTCAGATACAGTTTATAGTATTCTTTAGTACCATATTTCTCTTCCGTTTAATTTACTGTTATACCGTGCTCACTGTCCCCCACTATGACTTGTTACTTGATTCCAATGACCTTGAAACCTCAACTTCAATTGCACAAGTTTATTAAAATAACTAGTGAAAAATCACTATATAAGATGGAAGAAACGTCCTGGAAATATTTAGTGTAGATCCCTGTATTAAATGCAAGTTTAAGGTTTTATCTTCTGGCAATATCCCTCCCATTTGGTCAATAGCAAAATCTTTGTCAAAGATAGCCTGTGATTTATATTAGTTCAGCTGCTATGCATTACTCAAGGTGGGAGGTGTTATGTGGTAATAATATGTTTGTGAGGTAACGCAGTCAAGGAGTAAGGATGAGGCTGAAGAAATATAATATTACAGTCCTGTTTAATATACCTTATCTAAATCCGAGTCCTGCAGAAGTTGTCTTTATCTGCAAATAAATCTTTGAACGATTGATATTTAGATATGAAAACATGATAAGAGGTTTATTGGATTCAGTAGATTAAATGCTCGATAGAGAGGTAGCAGTCAATTGACAGATATCCACAGTACCCGACATTTACGCCTGTAGTATTCTGTGATTTTCGATCGCAGCGTGTGGGACATAATTAATATTCCTATATCCCGCTCTAACATGTCATCGGGTGTGTTGGCGGTAACTCGGAGATCAAAAGTGTCTGTAATAGGTCAAATCAATATGAAAAATAATCGAAGACACACTCAGCGGGAATTGGAAGTATAAGGAAATTACTACCTCGCCCGCATGATCTAATGAAAGAGCAATATTCACGATAAAATGGGGACTGTCACAAGGTTTACCGATTGTGGGATTGTACAGTACAGATACTGCTGACGTATAAGCGCTTATTTACCGATTTCTAGCTGCGTTTATCCGGCGCCCGACCATCCACGTATGTCTGGCAACTGGCCAGGTATCAAAAGTACCTTGTGCGCTATCGCGGTAGCTTTTTAGGTAACAACGGCGCTTCAACTGCTGAGGCCTTTACGTGCTAGATACATTTTGATTGAACCAGTCACGGCGTAATAGCGCGATATCCGCTTTGCATAAGCAATTCCGTTTCCCGCTAATCTGGAATAATTCGTTCGACACAAGGGGCCGACGGTTTGCCAGTTCGGTAATCACGTTAACAGTGTGTTACCACTGTATTGATTTTCACGAAAAAGTTAATTGCATTTTACGGTGGGGAATCCGATTTATCATTCAACCTGCTTTTTCCGAATCGCTTATCCACATATATTTTACAATTTCTGATCAAGTAATATGTGCGTAGCCGTCAAAATGTACTATCGTAGACATGTACGATAAAAAAATGCTCAACTAGAATTAACGACCTTTTAAATCCAAAACTGACCAACTAAAACACAGCGAACTATTAACTGAAAATACGAATTATTGAATTGCAAATGAGCCAAGAAGTGTTGTAGATAGAATTGGCATTTCAAAAGTACGTGACTTCGAGTCGAAATTGGAGGGGTCTCGACCCCCAAAACCCACCCCTGGCTGCACGACTCAGTAGTGATGATTCTGAGCTAGCAATGGCTTCAAGAATATCACACAGCAGAGCGCCGTTATCACGATTCACGCCAAAAGACATGTGTTTTCAAGTTGATATACAACTATTTTTTAAATGCGCAACTAAAACTACTCAAAATCAGTAGATAGTTGACCGTCAACTAGGTTAGTAGTTTGTACGAGTATGCGTAGTTTTGTGTGCAATGCCGCTTTAAAGTTGACATGATTTTCCACGCGCCGCCGTGCGTAGGCGGATGAACATGTATTAGGATAATGTTATAAAGAAAATAATCTCATTCCGCCAGGGATATACAGAACTCTCTCTGTATATACCTGCATTCCGCACACCAACTTCCTTACATCGTTCTCTGATGGCCTGCCAAAAGCGCAGTTTCCACTTTCTTTAATCACACTTTTAATCGCGAATATATCGCTCCGTAGAGTGTAAAATTAGCCGAAGTTTCGGCAATCGCCCGGGCGATCACGTTTTATTCGTTCATAGAGCCGAAGTTGCAGTGGTGTAATCTAATATCATCCGACTTCTCAAGTGTGTGCTGACCAGCGGCGTTTTGTATCAGCGGCCTGTGTTTTGGTGTGACTAGTTTCGAAATTCTACCTTCGTCGCGCTCGCCGTGTGTATACCGATTTCGGTAATTAAGTTATACTGAAATGTAATACCCGAACCGATTCTGTGTGACGCTAGTCGCCGAAGATATAATCTCGATGAGCATCAGGTTTTTCGGTTAGTTCCTCTGACGCACTCGTGTATAGGTGCCGTCGTCGATAAGCGTCAGCTTTAACCGCGCGCAGACGTTGAGCCGAAAATCACGAAAAGTCAACAGTGTTTTGTTATGCGAGCTCGCGTTATTATGATATGGTGGCGATATTTCGCCTTATCTCTCGCCGTATACCGAATATTCCACGGGGAGCTTACGAGAAATTTTCAGTGTTTTGCATATCTGGAATCGCTTGTTTGCAGATAAGTGTCTGTTTTGCGTTCGTCAGGTATTCGGCGGCCGTCGAATTGAATCGTTTCGAGAAGAGGTGTGAGTGTGATGCGAAGCTTTACGGAATTTAGCATCTTTTCTTATGTTATTTTGAACGCGTGTCGGTATTCTGTGAGAATTAATTCACACGCTTCTCGTGATGTTAAAAATTTTCGTCTGCAAATATTCCATGACAGTAAATTTACAATTTGATAAAAAATCATCTGACAAAAAGAATCTCGCCTATATTCTAATCTTTAATGTAACTCCCGAATTAGGTTTTTCGCCGAAACGTGCACTCCCGTATGCATATTGCATATATTCAAATTCCAAGTCACTGCAGTCCTTCCGCGATCTTTTCCGTATGTTGAGCAAATCGGGTGTTCCAACGGTGCTCTAGTCCAGCGGGACCGCTAATGATTACGTATGTATGTATATATGCGATTTTTGATATGCAATGTTCCGTCAAATTCTCAACTCGTTGCTGATGAGTATTAGCCGAAAATATTCGGGTTCATTTCAATATGAATACACTATCCAATATAGTTATAAGTGACGATAACTTATCGTAGGTCCCGGTTATAACTTCGGTAATAATTCGAAGTGTGCTTTGCTTGCGAGTAAGCTACAATTTGTCCTGAACGTTTAATCTGTCATATTGGTTCATATATACTGGCTGTTATCAAAATGGGTCCCGCGAATTAGTATTACAGGACCGGTTAGCACCACGTAACCACGGAAAGTTTTCTGCAACAAACTTCCGACTCGCCTGAGTTGACGAAGTATGATGATGATTGAAAATTCGGCCGTGTATATATCGCTGTACTTAAGCGGATCTAAAAATATAGTTGACAAACCCAATGCGGCTAGCAGACGCCTATTTCCGTTGTCTTTCGTTTCCCTGGATTAGATGACGAACGGCCTCATTTTTACCTTCACGACATCGTATTTTGAACAGCTTGTTCGCCGAAATTTCAATGTAAAGATTAGTCGAGAACCGCGCGCATACGGGCGCCGTTCCAGCGCTGAGTTTTGAATGGTGATTCTAGGATTTCTAGCGTTTACGCTTTTTCTCGCCTCATTGTTTGTGGGCCGCGAGAGATTGCAATAATCGTAAGCGGATCATTGTGCAAATTTCTGGAAAACAGCATCGAGCCCATCCGATAATTTGCAAAGCGCGTCCACTAATTAGATACCCGTCCTTGCAATCGCTGTGGAAAATCGCATGCGCTTGTGCATAGTGCACCCGTTCGATTTTACGCCGTTTTTCGTGTGGTGATCAAGTTTATTGAGTATCAGAAATTCCGAACTTAATACATGTAATGTATGGGTCTTGGTTTTGCGGTTCCGCTGCGCAGATTTTTGAGGCTTGGCGGATGCCTACAGGTTCAGGATAGATCGTATCCTCTGAAGGCCGCCTGATTGTAAAATCGTAGTTAACAGTTTGTCGGGCCGTATCAGAAACTTTATCCGTCCGTTCTCGATCAGTATTGTGACGATCGGCCGTAGATATTTGCTCGCAAAACTGCCTATTTCAATAATGAATCACCCTCTTTAAACACTACAGTTGTTGAATGGTGTTTCACTCCAATTAAGGGAGGTAAATGCCTGCCTCGTCAGAACTGCCATTTTGGCTCAAGCGCGGTGAGATTCTGAATTGTATTGTTTTGCTTGGCGCACCTATGGACGAAGTTGGTCATGGCACGTAGGCCGATTTTTTCAGATTTTATACGGTGGGTCAGGAGTTAGTATGTTTGTTCCGTGGTCAACAATCGCTGTGTTCGTGTATTTACGCGCGGCAAATTTCAACGAATACCGTATCCGATTTCTGGCAGCCACATCGATAGGGCGACACATTGATTGCATACAATTGCCGGTCAGTGTCGAGTAATGGTTTTAAAAGGACTTGTTACATCGCATTTGTGTGTTCTGTGACTATGTGGTCGGATTTTATAAACTGCCATGCACATTGCACATGCACTATGCGCGAGTTGCTGTTTTTAGCCAGGGCATCAAAAATAAGTTATCATAATTAGACCCCGAACTACATTACAATTTTGGACCGATACCGGTAATAACGAATACAGATTTTTGTTGATAAACCGAACTTTTCGACCGATATCAGATTGTAATATATTTCCAGGCATCGAGTAATCTTGAATTGCAGTCGATATCGATTCCCGCGATTACAGCATTTTCAAGTAGTCGTAATCGTTATCGACTATATTTGAGAGAATCCAAAGTAACCGTAATCGATTATTTAGGATAAATATCATCGATTGCTATGTAAAAGAATGATAACTCACCTTTTAGTTTAGCCAGGACCGGGATCGTAGGCCCCGCCAGGACTAATGACATCAACTGAACAAAGAATAGCGGGATGTATGGTGATTCTCACACCAGAAATGTTGGATTTTTGAACCTCGCTGCTTATTAATTACTATCACATAACAAGTGATAGCTAAGCTCATCAGTGTTGTCGTAACGAATTATCCACTCGCAATATTGCGCAGTGCGAATATAGCGCTCTGCCGTGTTATGATCACCAATTGGTGCAGCCAGCTTGTAGAAGGAGAATGACCATCATCCCTGTTTCGATTCTAGCTTTTTTATATTTATACATTTCGGAACAAAATCTTAATTACCGGTAGTCATTGATATTTAAGCTTGTCAGGCAGACGCAGTTTGAACGTTTCTGTCAGGCGATGAGTTTCTGAATCGTACTAATAATACGATTACGGATTCAAATGTTCTATACATGACAAAAACACATAAATCATTAGATCTCAGTGATCGCATGTATATTGTATAACCGAGGTGTTCTTTAGCGCTATTTGTAACGGCGACTCGCAAGTCAAAATATTCGTATTACGTGGATCATAGGTATATATTGGAGTGTTTTTTTACTAGAAGCAAAATTTTACATTATGGCAGGATTTCCTGTTCATTTCGTCCTGTTCTTCCATCAGTTCCATGATCATACGTAATGCAGACACCAATCGTTATTCGCCATTCTCTACTCTTGAATTTGAATCAACCGTTAGAAGCCCACATAATTTTATATTACGTTAGAATAGGCACCATGCAGAACGGAAATTGGCAGAGACGATTAATCGTCAGCAACAAAGTTACATAATGGATATATTGTGACGTAAAAAGCAAACAACGTCACAATTATCACACTGGCGCCGTTCCATTTTCATATTAGCCCTTGGGAATCGTAGCCAACTTCAAGTAGAATTGATGACGCTGCGATGCTTACGTTAGAATTGACCCACATTCGAAATTGTGCCGACCACTTCGCTAATCGCTATACATTACGCCTAGAGATCAGAAGTTGGTAACAGTCTTGAGCTGTTTGCGATTACTTTAACGTCGCTCAAAGAGTCTTTTAGTTACAGCCGAAGCGCTATTACCGGACTAAACCGATTAGATGCCGCGCAGTATTTGTGCGAGCTTCATTAGATTTCCAATTGCTGATTTGATCAAGTAGGCTATATCGTTCGATTAATGTGACGTAAAACGTGGCCGCGAGTGTACCCTAGGCCTGGCTAGGATTGTCGTAAAGTCGTTACCGTATGACGTCACCGTGAAGGAGATCAGGGAAGATTACAGGGCGCATATTACGTGTATTGGGAGATCTTGCGGAGCTGCAGTTCTAGAAAGAGAACGCCGAAATGATGATCGCCGAGTGTTATTTTGTGTAATGCGCCGTTGTGATTCATCGTACGCTTCTTTTTCAGTAGTAACAGTAGCCAGGATTGTTCAAAACTTCAATATACAATTGAATAATATATTCATATTGAAATAAACCCGAATATTTTCGGCTGACACTCGTCAGGGGGAATCGTCAGCAACTAGCAGAGAATTGGAAATAACATTGTATATCAACAATCGTATTAATATATCGTTGGATCGCTTAACAATTCATACTTGTTGAGAATAGACGGGAAATACACAGGTCATGGACGTTCAGGATTGTAGGTTTCACCCCGCTGGCTACGCGACTGATGAGTACTCCGCGTAGGAAGTTAGTTTTGGCGCTGACGAGAACAACCCGTGAACTGCTACCGCGATTCCATCATAATATATTCACTGTTTCGATTTCCCTAATGTGAAGCTCAAACGAGACTTGTTATTCGAATCGGATTTCTTTGGCGTTACGGGGAATTTTGCAATCTTGTTTATTCAAAATTAGCTAGGGCTACCCAACCCCCAGATCCGTGACTAATTCCATGTAAAAGTCAGCGAGATGTTGTCTGATGCCCACCAATGCGATGGTTTTCATTCAATTTTTTACTGGCTTAGGCTTTTCTTGTACATTTTGCTCCGAATTTCACGGGGATCGGCGTTAAATGCGAGTTGTTACCTTACGAAATTTATTCAACGAATTGATCGTCACCAAATTTCACGAGAGCAAACATACAGTACCGTGGCGTCTTCTGAGCCACGTCATCGAGAACGGTAATATTATACGTTGAGCGCCTTATGCCCTTATCACTCGCAAGGGCGTATTTCTTGATTTTATCACGCGTAAACGCAAACAAAACTCCGTTAATAAAGTGCATACTTCAATGTCAGTCGTGTCTGATGTGGGAACAATATTTTTGTCGATTTTTCTTCTGCAACTTGGACATTAGTAACACAACACATTAACCCCCTTCCAAAGTCTGATGATTATTGAATTTTTCCGTCAAGACACCCTCTATTCCGTCGGCTTTGAAGCGATCCATATCGTCGATAGCAATTTCTGCATCGACAAATCGCAAATGATTCGCTCCTGCATATCGCACGGTCGATCAATAGCGCATTACCAGTGGGCGACCGATCGACCCGCCTGCTAGAACAGATAGATAAATCTCGATCGCGCAGACTCCCGCACTGTTTGAGTATTCAGTCGTTACTGTCACGTGGCGTATTCTTTCGTAATAATAAAGCTATCAATCTCCGGACGTGATGCGATCGCGCCGTAAGTATCCAGGAAGATTTCCGGCAGATGCGGCCGGTATTATTGAGCGCGCCTTAGTTCCGTTCCAAATAGTTGTCGCGAGGTAAACAAGGCTTGAAATCGCGCGGGCGAAGTCCGTTTTCTCGTTTGCGATTTCCGATTTCACCGGTTACTGCGCGGCTCGTGGCTCGTATTGCGGCTCGCGGCTCGTGGCTCGTATTGTTCGAAACGAGCCAAGCTTGGTGTGTAGGCCTACAATTGGTACATACCTATGCCGTTCTCGAATGAACCGGGGCCTACGATAACTTAGTTAACTAAGTTATATGAACTAAGCGCGATATTTGTTGATTTTCTTTTGCGATTTCTGTAATTCTAATTCTAATCTAATTTGGAAAAAATGTGTAGCAATAATTCCCATTCGAATGTAGTTTGGAGAAACTCAAAATTTTCTCTGGACATTTCCTGGCTTATTTGTCGGATGATATTTTCCAGTGCTGAAATCATACGCTCCTTGCCATCAAGGGGTAAGTACCAATTCGAATTATAGTTTCAATGCTATTTTTCACTGTGTAAGGCTGTAAAACTCGATTGGTCGTAGCGCAGCATACGAAGCATGTATTACAGAGCTACGCACGTTTGCGCAAATGATATATGTGCGAAGTCGCGAGCAACTCGCAGCATTGTAACGAAGTTCAATGATATAGGTACCGGTATAGGTAAGGCATGTTTTTTCCGACTGAGGCTGCTGTGCACTGTGTCGTATGTTCGATTATTATCCGTGCAAATTCGCGCAATTCGACACCGAGACGCGCAGCCCCCGTCTTTGATCGTGGAGGCAGGAACGGGTTTAGAGTGGAAAAGCAGCGATAAATACGTGTGGAAATGCGTCGGTGGGCATTGGTGTTGCAACGGCATTTGCGGGTAAAGCGCGATGTTGGGTCTTGAGTGCGATTGCGTTGAGCCAAGTTCTTGTCAGCTGATAAGTGGACGGATTACGTCAGCGTTGATTGGTGTTCTCGGCTTTGTAAAACGTTAGTCGATATAACTGCGTGTACTGCGAAAACACCGGGCGAAAGATATACTAAAGCAACTTTTCGTATGGTGATTGGTGAAGGATGTTCAAGTTCATGTTCGCCCTGCCCAAGTGTCCAAGCTAATTTCATCAGTCGATGCGATATCAACTATTATTTATCGAAGGAAATTCGTGTATTTTCGAATTTCGATATTGCTTACGGAAATGAATGTAATATAAATATAATGTTGCTGACGATTAGCCATGACGAGTGTCAGCCGAAAATATTCGGGTTCATTTCAATATGAATATATTATTCAATTGTATATTGAAGTTATGTTCCTCGAAGAAGCTCTCCAAATATAACGTTACTTTCCATCCGCCCTGTTCGGCATTACGTGAATGTTTCCGTAGCGTGGGAATTGATATCTTATGGATTGCGTCCGAGAATCTAATGAATTTTCGCATACAATTTCGCTCTATCTAGTCGAGTATGTCGACGTGTCTTGGTAATTCATTGCTGATTGTAATCATTACCTCTGCCCGCAAACCAAAAACCTTGTCGCTCACGATAAAACGGCGGTTACGGCCGTTATTGAGCTGACGGCGGGATTTTTAATAAGATTGTTCTCAAGCGACCAGCCGTGTTTTTCGGCCTGTAAGGTCGAAGGCTCTAATTGCGCAGCGACGCCGTGAGATTGCCGACGGATTGACGGTGTTCTAACGTTTCGAATAGCTCATGTCAGACGGGTGTAGTTATGAATTTGTGCGCTCGGTTTGACGATTTGAACGCGTAAGCAATATTGCGCTTTGTAGGATTTATTCGCGATTATCGCGGAATTGCGTTTATTTGGCAATGGTTTGTGGTAACGCTTTTAATTTCCGCGAGACTCGGTTATTTGCGCATTCGATTTCATCATTCGGATTTCATCCGCTGCATTGTTGAATATATTTACGGAGGCGTGAATGGTCGCCATTTTACCTGTGCTCACGAATGAATTTGAATCGTGAATACACGCGAAGTTATCGTCACGCATTTTTCAGAGCTGTGGCGGCGCCGATGACAATCGCTTTTTACTTTTTGTTACATTATGGGTTTAATGTGGATTGGTCTATTAGTGCAAGTATATGCTTATGATTAGGGAATGTTTGTCTCAGCTTTGGCGTGTTTTCAGCTGTCATTGTGTTTCAGGCATTCAGTGTTGATCTGTTTGATGCTGCAATTGCTATGATATGGTAGATATTGTGATTGAGCCACCAGGCACAATATTCATATTTTGTTTTTTTCGTGCCATCTCACTTTCATTTTGCTTCAAGTTCGCTCACGCGAAAGTGGATACACGGCTTAGCAGTGTGGCTTGTCTGAGATAAGAAATTTCAGATTAGAACATATAAGAAATCAATCTGAATCATGTAAAGCCGTTGATTATTAAGCTCATCTAAACTTTTTCTCAGAAATGTTATGTTTACTGACAACACCCGTATCACTTGAAGAGCATAAGGATTTGTTATCTATCTGGCTAGCGCATTAAAGGTTATGATATTGTAAATACGTATGATTCAGTATTTTGTGATATCTGATTATTATCTACCACCTGAACATTATAAGTATAGGCCTAACTTTCCAGTAGTTCATTCTTTGAAATCACAGGGTGTAGATCTATGCATTTTGAGAAGGTTATCCGGACATCATTTCATGGAATTGCACTCAGTGAAAGCATACAGGACATAATAGTTTTGAACCTGAATAATTGAGAGTAATCTCATGGCACAGTGGTTTACTGTATACTGTAAATAATATTTCCAGTCATTGTCACGTGAATAGCTTCATATTTTTTCCCTGCATAAGGAAATAATCATGGTCGAATGAAGTAAACCCCAAAGCAGCCTGGATGATAGGTTTTTGAATTCACAAAGCATTCATCCTCAGTTATCTCGTGGCCAAAAAGTGCCATGATATGCAATGTTTTTTTTAGAAGTAAAGATATTTTGTTCATAACCATCAAAGAATTAACTTCCTTGATACTCGTACCTCGCAACACAAGAACGATATTGATTTAAAAAGTTTGAGTCCTCGTGAAAGAATAACATAATTATAGGGTATCACTGTTTGTACATAATGTAGCCTACATTCAGCAGCAGATGAATAAGAATATCGAAGGGAATCTTAGAGTGAGGTTTTAGTTATATCTTGAATCTTGCATCTAGCTTCAAACCTGCTTGTTTCTAAAAGCATAATTCTTCTATTGATTTAAATGCTATAGTCCCATATACTGGGCTCGGTTTTAACACAAATCTCAATCACTTTTCAGACTCAATCGAAAGACTCTAATTACTCTGCTAATGATAAACGACCGAAGGAAGACGCTGACAGTTTAGCCACGGCACATTTTGACAAGGACAGCGGAAAAGGAAAGGTTCCATCCACTCAATCATCGCATTATTACCGCTCATTCATGTCGCAATCGGAGCGACCGCCTCCAATGAAAGTGGAAAGTAAGTTTTATGATCTCCGTCACTGCGTTCCAATGCCGAAGTGTTTATTATGACTAAAATGTCTCGAGTTGTATTACTTGCATGTTTGGTATTGTTGAATTGTGAAAAGTAGTGTGAACTGGTATTCTTGCTGACAGAAAGTGTAGCCTATGTTTCAAAGATAGCCACTTTTTGATAAAGGTTCCCGATTCCCGTGTGTTTATCGACGAACCTTCAATGAGTATTGAAGACGTACTTATGCTAGCCTAATTGACATTGAAAAACCATTGGTTTGTAAATTAGTGCTCAATTTAATGTGAGTAGCCTACATGAAATATGAATGAAATCATTAGTGGTGTAGATCATGACAGATAATTTGCATTTGATTGATCATGTCAGTCTCATTTAAATCTATCGCAACTTTGATGTATTTTAGTATGCAAAGCCGATTAATTTCCTAAGTAAATGTAGGAGGGCTGATACGAACCGAGATTCAAGGACTGCAGAGTTTATTTGCAGCTTGAATCTATAGCTTTCATGTTGAATTACTGTATGACGCAGATACGTAGGCTGTAGGCTATCCTGTAATCTTGTAATAAGAGTTCTGTGAAACATGTTTCTGTTGCACGTGTCAGTTTGTTTCAAAGTATTTTGTGTGGTGATGAGGCTATTTTTTATGTTTTGTGTTTTTGACACTTCGGATGATATTCACTTAGTCATTACCTAAATTTATTATGCCTGTTTCATTGTGCGTCTTTCATGCAAATCGTGTGTGCATTTAAAAGGCTGTATGTTTCCAAAGTCTATGTCCAATGTTTGTGGTATGATTGAATTCCTTCATGAATTGACACACTACTTCCCATCTGCTTTATACCCATGTTTTATTGATGTCAGCATTACCTTAATTTTCTTGTAAAAGCAATAATTCGCTGGCTTACGAATTCCGGTTGGTTTACCAGTGGTACCTCTAATCGTTTCATGAAATTTACCCGAAGTGAGTCAATACTCTCCATGATGTTTACAGTGTAGATATGATTGTGTGGTGGTCGATTACCATTACACTCATGCGTGTTAGCTGATTTCTACCTTCTACTAAATTATTGTTACGGTGTCCACCATTTTGTGTGGCAGTCCTGGTACACTATTTTATCCCCACAAAAATATAATAATCCGTGTTTCCACTAGCTCAGGTATTGAGGTTAATAAATGGGTGCTTACTAATGTGGAATTCTCCCATAATCATGGCCCTATTGCTCATAATGTCTTGGAATAATGAACATAATCTCTAAGGTTAATGAAGTTACTGTGGTATGCTACTTCAGCTTGTTAGCTGGAATGAAATCGTAAATTTATAATTTATGATTTTCCAAATTCCAAGTATTCATATCATTATCAATAAAAAGTGTCTACACACTGAATTTTCTAACATAAATATTTGTTCGGATACAGCTACAATAAATTGAGGCTTCAAGCCAGTCTTGTGAAATTTGCAACCTGCACTCCCATTACTCTGCTCGTACTGTGACTGTTTAATGTTTATGGTGTTTATACTGACTCACCATTATAAAGTTAATGGCGAATTCATGAAATAGATTTTGACTGACAGTATGTTAACAATGGTTTGTTTACATCTGCCAGAACTGTACAAAGTGTACACGCCATCAAGGTTTAGTGTATAGCTGTGTTGTGCAGTCATGCTTTCATGCAATTTAGCTTTCTGCTCCAGGTATATAAATTGGTTGGAGGCTAGCCATGCTGATTTGTGATTAGCTGTGCAATTTTACAACTTGGTATTCAAAACACCAGTATCGGCACATAATTATGTCAATATGTATTGTCGCTCGGCTTGTCAATATTTAGATTTCAGACTATCGGTTTCAAAATTATAAACTTGGTGATATAAGACGCCCTGAAACAAGTGGGCCTACTTCTCCAATGTGTTTTTAAGATATCCAGATGGATTAACAAGTGTCTGGTGCCAGCCAGAATTGTGCAATTTATGAAATGTTATGTTCACGAAAACTGGAATGAACTTCGTGTCTGATTTTGTCTGAGGTCTTGACAGTGCTTGAGTTTCAAATTCCAATTGCATAAAATCTTAACATACAAGTTCTTATGGACAACCGTACTCGTTACTCGATAGGAAGTCGCGGAAATCAGAAGCTTCCAGTCGGCATTGCTGTGGCTCGACAAAGAAATCTGGCCGCTAGTAGCAAGTCGTCTCATCCGTCAGCGAAAAGTGCTTCCCATGGTGAGTTTGATTCTATATTTTGTTCTTGCATCTAGCAATGATCGAAATGTTATTTCGCCTAGATCTGGATCGGAGACATTTGGAAAATGTGTTGAATCGAGAGCGAGAAGTATTTTTAAGGTAGGAATATAATTCTTGATCACGTACTTTACTAGATGTTTTCGATGACGTGCTCTACTTTGTAGTTTTTAAATGCGTGACATCATCTTCAACACAAAGCTTCGTGCATTGCAATTTATTGAAAGATAGCAGACTATTTTCTATTTGAAACACTTGGAGAGCGGTGCAGTACGAACTGAAATTGGCGAGTCATGCCTGTGTTGAAAGTGTTAATTGTTCATTAATTGCTAAGAAATGTTAACTGTAATCATAATTGGTGACTCTGTGTCTGAAGAACTTAGGTTGAACATTGGATAGGTTGGCGATAGGTCATGGAAAAATTTCGAAGACAAGCAAATTGTTGGGTTGCAGGAGATCTTGAACGGTTGTTTTGTGATCAAACAGATCATTTCATGTGTTCGGTAATGTTGGTTCGGTGAAGGAAAAATATTTATTGCACTGATGCTGCGTCTTAATTGCTTAATCCTAAGTACTCACTAAGTACATTTTACTTGTGTACTTAAGGGAAAATAAGGAAATTTCAAACTTCACTTCGATGCTGCAGGCCAATGTTAGCAATCCATCGTTCCCTATGCTCAACGTACAATGCAACTCCGCGTTGCAAGGAAGTGAGTTAATCTCTGTCTTGTTGGTTGTTTTTCTATGTCTTTCGGAAATATCGGACTCCAAGTAAAGTTTGTTTGAGGAATTAGGAACAGTGGTATAGCTGCCATTTCTTTGTAAGCTAAAACATTTATGCAGAAATTATTGCATCCAGTATTAGTGTCCATAATCTGTGGACACTGGACATTAGACAATACCTATTGGTAGGAATTGTTTTCCATTTCTGTCAAATTATATGTGGTGTATATGTCATTCAATGCTAGATTTCGGCTTGTACCATTTAGTTTATTGTAAAACTATTCAACTTCATCCAACCAGTACATGTTAGCCTTTCCAATGTGATGATGATGATTGAAGATTACCTTTCGTCTTTTTATGCCTCGAGTATCATGCAATTACTATGTTTACACCATCAAAGATGAGGGCGTGCTGCAGTCAAATTCGACTTGAGTACCCTTCTCCACTTCTTCAAAGCGCGGTGTCATAAATCTGTTACATTATAATCTTCCCCATAACAAAGTGGTGCTGCCTTGCAAAATATGGATTACCTTAAATAAGGGTTACCATTTATCTGCCAGCTATTGACTTTCAGTACGTAATGACTTGTGATTTAAAATGATTGCTGGGATACCACCTAGTAATTTTCCTTCAATTTGCAGTGACTGTGTGTGAATGTCTCGTCGCTATTATTGCTTGGGAGATGTGCTTGTAGTTTCGCACCGTGAAAGTTCAGCAGGGCTGAGAGCGTGACCTATTATTCTGTTGTTGGTGATTTAAATAATCATGAGACCAGGCAGGCATGATACATTATAAAATATGACCTCAAATAGATAGTATAACCATATTTTCATATCTGATATAATTTTGCCCTTTGATTTTAGTTTGATGGTAGTTTGAATATAATGATATTGATATGTTTCACGGCAATGAATTTTACATTATTATTATGTGCCCGCTAACTCGCAAACAGGTCCTAATCAGATATATTTCACGAGCACAGCGATTGAATCAAATATTTGAAGATGTATTTTATGAATGTAATACCAGACGTAGCTCGGTCATAACTTTGCAGTAAGGTCGCTGGGAGACTTGTGTTTTCTTTTTAATGTGCACAAATGATTTTTGTCCTAAATTTGAAATTTTGACACCAGCTAAATCTGATAATTGTACCGTGTTCAGATTGGGAAAAAGAAAGATCTCTCATGACATCACTACTTCAATGGCAAGCCCAGCAACAATCGTCTCTCATTGGTAGCGGGCTGCAAAACCCATCCATGTGGCTCGGCGGTACGTCGCCCTACCACCTACCCGGGAACCAGCCGGTCACATCACTGGGATCGCAACAAGGTTCAATTCCGGGTTATCCGTTCTTGAGCGGCGGTTTGGGCGGACTGGTTATTATGCCGCGTAAGTTGACGCGTTCTAGGTTGAATTTACCATGATTGTGTTCTGACTTATATCGTTGACTATTGGTTTCATGTTACAAATTTTGGAATAATAAGGCTACAGTAGTTATCGGCGCACGGATCTGCGTAGGCTACTCGGTACCAAATCTTATTGTGACAGTTGAATGTTTTGATTTTAGACACCAAAATGGCATTACGTGCCACAAAATTTATGTCCGCGATCCGCCGTTAAGTACCAGTGATATCCTCAAAATTGTTTATAGACAAGTAAAATTGAAACTAATGCAGATCCTGGAGACGACGCGACTATGAACGGCCCGCGAAAAGTTGCTTCTAAGACCTACTTCTGAATGTTAACGCATGTCCGTGTACTAAAACCATAGGCTATAGATAGAAACTGGACCCAAAACTTGTTTACTTTGTTTTCCTGTTTATTTATGTACCGTAATTATGTAGCCTACGTATGTACGCCGTTTGCGTGATCCCGATTAAAAATAGGCCGATGTAGCAAAGTATGTTGTAACAATTTAAAGTCACAAGACACTGTTTCTATTTAGTTTTGTCCCAAGCTTGTCGGTCACGAATGACCTTGGCTCTGCATTATTATGGCGCTGAATATAGTTTAAACTTTTGGCTTGGCTCGCTAACGTATTTTGTGCCTATCATTTGGTCCCTCTGGAAGAATAATTGCCCACTCCTGGTCCAATGAATGGTGTGGTGTTCAAATTATGATAATAGCGTGATTGTCAGATCAAAATTTTGAAGAGAGAGGTGGCTATGAAATATGAAGAAGATTAGCAGAACGTCCATCGAAAGAGCTGGGTTGGGTTTGATGCCCAGATAAGATCACAAGATCGATGTGATATATTATCCAAATAGATATAAGCGTTTGACGGTTTTGCTGTAGCTACATTGTTCTGGTTAATATTTACTGTGTCGGCGTCTTTGTACGATTCCAGTATTATTCTAGACAGATTTATGAGCAAAGCCCAACTAATACAATCATGTTTGACACGAAAAATAAATTTTCACGCTCGCTCTCCTCGTGCGACAGAACTCCTGCAAGACCCCGGCGCTGGTGGGATGTGGCCGTCATTGGCCGCGTTGTGCGGGGTCGCCGGACCGCCGCCTTCGCACAACTTACCAGGCTCGTACGCCAGTCTGCTGTCGCACCGGCTCGGAAATTTGTCTCATCACGAGTTGCAGATGTTGCAGCAGCAGGCTATGATGGCGCAGGGCCTTCCGTTCCATCTGCCGAAGGTAGGTGTGAATCGTGTGCGGTATTCTGTTTCGTGTACGGACGGAGGTGGTCAATGTAGTCACTACTCGATAGAAGTAAATTACTAAAGTAAGCAGTTTCAAAAAGTATAATCGGTTGAGGGCTCGCATATTCTTGCCAGTTACGTAAAATTTGGACCGAGCACTTTAATGTAATGCTGCGTTAACTGTTATTGAACACACACAATATTCAGGCTAACCTACGGAACATCGACGAATATAACGGCGACATGGCTGCTTCAAGACGCCATTCACCAAGGACCGATCGCACCCGTAGTCCGTCTTCATTTAGGTAAGTTTATGTTGCGCCTACAGATATGGGTATGATAGCTTGGGTTTTAAGGTTCACTCGGCGTACTTGGATTAGATTGGGGTTTTTTAAACTTTGAAATGGCAGTAGAAAATTTTGCGCCCCCATCATTGTCAAATCGGAAAAAAAAGTGAAAACAAGCAACCGGGGTGTTTGAAATGAAAACTTTTAGTTTCGTGATGGGGAAGGCTTCACAGGTTACAGGATCAGCAGCTGTTCTGTTTGTAACTCTGCAGCGTGTTACTATCCTGATGACGAAACAGGAATGCTTCTTAGCTCCCAGTATTTTGTTTGTTTTTCCCGATCTTCCCCTATCGCCGTTATCGCGCTGTACGTGCCTTTAGTCTGTTTTTGAAACCTTTCGTATGTTCGGCTGTTGTTTAATGTTACGTCTCATTATTTATGGTCGCTTCTACTGGATTATCTGCGCACCCGATTGGTCAGTTTTTGCGGGAGATAAGCTTTCGGATTGTGTTAACAGGATTTGTAGATGTAATCTCTTCCTGTAATTGAACTTGTATTATTAAAAGCTCGCTCGTGATGATGAAATAAATCTCCATTTAGGATATAGCTGACTTGAGGAGCTGTTAATTCCTTAGCTAGAACCTGGATCTGCATTAGTATACTGGTATACACTATACTCTCCTATATGCTTAACAGAATATATAATTCTCTCTCTTCTTTCTGTCATAGGCACAGATCTTTGACATGTAGATGCGAATTTTCGCTCGAAATCATATTTTACGCGATCATACATTCTATCTGACTTTATAGAAAATGCGCATCTCCGGACTACCGAAAACGGACGTTAAGCTGTTCATCGAACCCGACTGTTGTTTCTCCGCCACCGAAACCAAATTTACGTGCGACGCCGGACCCGAAACCGGTCCAACCGCCGCGGGCACGTCCGAAATCGAACCACGCAGACGCAAAATGGACCGGACCCCTGGAAAAGGATAAGGATCTACCGCGAGTGTCTGACAATCGAAAATCGGAAGGGCCCGTTTGCGTTGACAATTCGTCAAGCGCAGTATTGGACCTTACTGTATCGTCTGCCGATAACTCGCCCTGTTCCGAAAAAACGACGCCTTCGAAAAATGACAGCCTCAATTTCGATAAACGCGCGGTCTTGGACAGTAAATCGAATCACGCCGACTCTGTGAATATATCGAGAGAGGTTGTTACGTCTCCTGTTGCAATCGATGTTGAAGAATTACGGCCCGTTGATTCCGCGCCTACCGTGAGCTCTGGCGTGGAATTGCTGACCAGGGCGGCCGACATCCATTTGCGGAACTTGGACACGCGGGAGGATTTGTCGCGGAAAAGGCGGCGTTCCGAGTCGACCAGTGTCGTCGACGGGGCGGTGCGGGTGACGAACGGCGGGGCTGTCTCCGAGGGGGTCCCGGGAAGTGCAGTCTCGCTAGTTGAAGCCTTGGCGTTTGACGCTGACGTTTTGGACGCCGTTCGCGGGATCACGATGTTAAGTCAAGTGAGCTGGCTTGGTCTGTCGCAATGGTGTTAATATTAGTGGTCAGTGGATATATGAGCATATGGGTTAAAGTTAGCATTTGGGTAGTGTTAGCATTAGATTTAGGGTTACTGTTGGGTAAAATTAATTTTATAGTTGATTTGCGCAAGATGAATTATTGGGAAGCGAAATTATGTGTGTTACTGATTTGCGATACGATTTGTGACAACTTGGTCTTGTCGTGCGCGTCTTCCAATGTATCCGTGCAGATGTCACAGGTTTGTCCTGATTATATCGACAACGTTCTCTTTCAGTCATACCGTAACCAAAACCAAACAAACGTGCGAAACCTTACGACCGGGGACAGCAATCCGAAAGCCCCACGAATAAGCGACACGCCGCAATCTCCTTTGGACTGTAACAGCGACGTGCAATCAGCCGTTTCTTATGGATCCACCGCTGACTTGGCAATCATTTCCGGTGGTGAGAAATTATTTCTGTTTTGGATGCAATGGAATGATGTTTTATCTACATGTGGGATATCCACTGAAACCCTGATCAACAGGCTTTTATCGAATTTTCAATGGTAAGTGCTGTGTCACGGAACATACTCGATGTGTGTATATTTATATAGGAGACAGACTCAGTTACGTTATCTGCCTTCCTTGAAACGAACTTGCATTACGCAGATGGGATGTCGAGCAGTGAATTGAAGGACTCTGAAAACTCGAAGTTACCGCTCAAGCGTCGGCTCAAGAAGCCACTCTCTTCGAAAAAGTTTTCCAGGGAGGAAGAGAGAGCGACAGGTAGGAAACTGTTTGGCTGTGTAATGTTGGGTGAAGTTAGGCACCTCGTCAGGAAGGGGGACATCATTTTTTATGCAACCTCGCGTGGCATGATGGACATCGATTTCCATCAGTACAAATTCAATGACCCGTCTCTACGGGTAGGCTTTGTTGTCGAGTGTTTGAAAACCACTTATTATGATGGCATACCAGTAATAATAACCTGGAAAGTTGTAACGTACGCTTTTTACGGCACATCATTTTGAAGTTATTTTATGATTCTTGGCCGTGACCATTTCGTAGTGTTTTGTGACGATACACGCTGGTCGATCACTGACTTGTGGAAATGTTCTTTCAGCAAACACACGTAGCTTGTCCAATGTGTTTTGAATGCCAAGTTATGAACTTGAGGTTTCGAGGCTGCCACCGTGGGCAGAATCTAACAGAACTGTATTTTACGTTGTTAAAATTACTCTTAGTACGAAGGGCGCGTGTTTTCCTTACTCAAAAACATAACTCTCGACGCATCACAATTAACAGTCGACTCAGATTCGAGTGCTTGAATTGTGACTTAACTGGGACCGGTGCCACGGTTTGGCAGCTTCTTTGGCATCTGTCGCCAGACTGGACACTGGACAGCTAGAAAATATCCAGTCTTTAAAATAAGATTAGAATTAGATTTATAGCGATATATTTTTACGAATTAGCCAATAACTAAAGTTATAGCTACACCGTTTTTTTCCAAATTAGATTACAATAGGATTATAGCTGCAGTTCTTTTTCCAAACTAGATTGCAATTAGAATACCGATTTCGCAAAAACTTTGGCATTGATTGAAGTTCGGTTCATGCCAAATCAGAGGTCATTCTCCCGAGTATGAGAATCGCAAATATCTGTACAGCAAGCGTTGGCTCGTTTTGCACTGTACATTTCTCTTACAGCATTTTCAGGAAACCGAAAATGCGATTAGAATCAAAATTACAGCATAGGAATATTCCACAAACTGAATTAGAATTATACTACCGGCATATCGCCCTTAATTAGTCTGATTAGACGAAGTCTGTCTGCCGCAAATAGCCGACCTGTAACGCAGCCGTTTCTACCAGGGGCTAGCTTCAAATTGGACGACAGCATGGAGGCGCGAGAGGTGGACATGAAAATGAGACTGGCCGACCTTCAGAGACGCTATAAAGAGAAGCAGAAGGAGCTGGCCAAGATCCAGAAACGAAACAAAAGGGAGAGAATCGACACCGCATCTTCCGGCGGCAGGTACGCAGGTCTCTCACGCTCGTCTACTGTAACTCTCGAGGGTTCGTTTTCGGTTTCTAGCGTGGCCGGGGAGCACTTTTCTGTCGGAAGTCTGAGTTCCGTTTCGTCGACTTCCCTGCATTATTCGTCGCCCAAGTACAAATTCGGGGAGATCACGGCTCTCACCGCCAGGAACAACGTTTGTCCGCGAACTGGCTCGCTGCCGAAGGTTTGTTGAATAGAACGGTGCTTTTCAACCTTTTTTTTCAGAGTTTTGAACCCTTTAATGTCGTAGCTTCAACTCGTGCACCCTTTTCAGCGATACTGTCTGTAAGAAGATGTGACTTCCACATGTAAAATTGCCAGTTCGCGGTATTAATTACTATTTCGTAGACTTTAGCCGACTAAAAATACACCTATCTGCCAAATATTGTTTGTTTGCTACCTAATTTTCATTTCCTGACTAAAAAAGAGAAAAAACCTTAACATCCTCTGTAAGATGCAAGTATTTCCCGCACAAATTCATCGGAAATTCACAACTTGTATCGTACGGAATGACATGGAACGCGTTCCAAGATTTGGAATTTTACGCAGTCGGCACGTTTCAATTACGAATAATCCGTATTTCAGGACCTTGGGAATAGCGGCCGAGACCCGAGCCTTGAACTGCACCGCGAAAAATCAATATTCGAAAAGTTTGCGTCGGAGGTGTGCGCTTTCGAGAAAGTCAACGAGAATGGCTGCGGCTTCAAAGGTGTGATAAAATATTATGCGTTGTTTGGAATGTGGGTTCAACATGTGCTTTGCCGCTTGCTTCTTGCAGACATTGAGAGCGAAATGGGCCCGGACCAGCATCAGGCGCCTTCGGGAAGTCGTAAACGTAAATTGGACAAGCCGAAACGAATTTGTTTACCGCCTGGGGAGACGCCTACCGTGCCTTTAGTGGACCCGGCGAAGAAAAATGTAAGGATATCAAAGTGGTCCTTTGTTCTCTCATTCAGATGTGATTTCAAATATCTACTCTTACATTCTGGCTTGAAGTTTGTAATTGATCTGCTATGTCCGTTAGACATACTCCTGTTGGGATCACTGGATTCGGTGAAAATATACAGTGTAAAAATGTTAATGACTGAGGTTTTGTGAATAGCACGTTACCCCAAGTGCGTTGTACGTCATTGTGACGGAGCTTTGGTTGCGTGGATCGCACTGTTTTGAAGGCCTGCTTCCAACTCGCAACTAATCTGCCGTTACGTGCTGTAGTGACCTTTAGGGTCTGGGAAATCAAGTACACTGCCAATATTAAGTTTTCGAGTCTCGTACGTTATGGCGTCATACGCATTGGAATGAATGGAGAACATCCTCATGTTTTCCCGACCATAAATATGATACGGCAGTCCAGGTTTCAAGGCTTTCAATGTTGGGATTGAAGTATCGGAACGTTTGTTGTCGTTGATGGAACAGATCTAATTTACAAGGGGTTTATATATTTGATTATGGAAAAATTGAATCTCGCACTCAATTCTAATTACTAAACTACTGATTACTAAACTATGAGCATTACTCTGTGCTGTCATACATGAGGATGAATGATAAACTCTACTTCAGCAGTCGAATTTCGCCGGTTTCAACGACGGGAAAGCTTTGTTTGCTGCTAATTCCGGTCGGAAAACCAAGAAAGCGTCAAAAAAATTTCCACTCGAATCGGCCGAGGATAGCGCGACCATGTCTTGGGTAAGTCGATCTCTTTTATACGTTTGTTTTTCCGGTAAATCTAGTAAATGTAACCGCGGCAATATAGCTATTTTTAGGCATCACTGATATGACTTGAGTAATGAATTTTTAGCGATACTATGCAATTGGTGTAATATAACAAGTGTCGGCCGAAAATATTTGGGTTTATTTCAATGTGAATATGTATTTCTATGGTATAATTCATCAACAGCATCGTTTTTCACTATTCTAACGCCGTGAATAGTGTTATTGAGGAAGCCTCGATCTGTTGCAGGTTTTCAAATCGAAGAGCAAGTCTGAGAAGCATGCGGAGAAGAGCCACAAAAAGCGGAAACGTGAGAAGGCGGATACCGACTCTAGGGTAATTTTCTCAGGTTTACTTGCTCAGCAGCGTGTATTGACGTATTGTGGCTATTTGGTTTTGACGCTTGCATATTTGGTTGGTGCTGTATCAGAAATGGTATTAAAAGGTTTCTGCCGAGAATGTATCTTTTCTTGTGAGCCGGTAAATATACCTTTTTCTCTTAGCTATAAGTGTTTAAAGTATAATTACATTCAACTCATCCCAGTATTATGTCATACAGTCTTTCATTATACAGTCTGAAGTAGTCGAGAGTAAAGCAAAATTATTTATATTTTTACGATGCAACGTGATAAACATAAAATCATCTATGTGTATTCGAAACATTCTCTCTTTACAGAAGCACGGGTCTGCCAATGGCGGTAAAAAGAAGAAAGATCGAAAGGCGCCGATTGAAAATGCACCTCAACTAGCAGCACCAATTGAGCCTGAAGTTGTGGAATCGGAACAGATACCAACTCCGAGACTTGAGTTAGTATCAAGCTCCATTAACCATTAAGTGAATATCGGGTCAGCTGCCGCATTGTGCTTTTACTTCTGCTGACAACCAAACTAAACAGTCTGTGACATATTGAACCAAGTGTGCTTGCAGCAGAAGCCAACTGCGTATAGTAAGCACAGATACGCACCATGCATATATGGTAATTCCCACCATGAAAAGTAAATACAGCTAGGCTCTTATGTAGTGCAAGGCCAAGCGTATCATTTCGTCGCGCTTTTCAGGCTTAGAGAAGAGGACCTCGTCAAAGGCTTGCAAGTTCTGGTGCCTCTCGAAGACAAGTTGCTCTACTTGTGTCAAATCAATCCAATTCAACCTCCCGACATGTAAGTAAAAGTCTTGAGTGCTCTTTTGAAATTTGTTGCCTCATCTCCAGAGCTGGCCAAAATCTGGTTCCTGGATGATTTGATGTCGAGTGAGGTTTTCGATTTGGCTAAAGATTCGAGTCCCTTGACTTTTTTCTGTAAAATTTCATCAGTTACGAAGTCACGGTGGAAGGCGAACGCCATCGGCACCGGCCGATTGTCATGTGCCTGGAGCAGATACTGAAAGAGGCCGTGCCGGACATCAAGCCAAAGAGCGCGGCGGACGTCTGCGAGGGGTCGAGGGTCGCGGCATATTGGAGCCACAAAATGCACTGCCTGTACACCGGGACCACGGCATTCGGTGCGCATAGCTTATTCATACTATCGGCGTATGTCATATCGTAGACCACGGGTCAGGAACCTTTTGCATCATAATAGCCATGTCAACCCTGTATACCGTATTCAATTTCAACTCCCAAGTTTGAAGAAGTAAACGTCCCGTACAAACTTCATTTATTTACGAGTAAGAAACTTGTCTGTCCACTCCTAAAAGCATTTCACGGTCTGCATACATCAATCCGTCAGTACTAGGCATGATAATGTCATTGGAGAGGCTGACAGCTACTGATCGGAATGATTTTTCTATGGAGTTAGATATCGGTCGGTCTCCATCGCAAACCCGACGGCTGTTTCTCATCATGATTTTTCTTTTCACACAAAACACTATTATTATGTATATATTGATCCAATTCTATGAAGATCATACACCGCTTTGGTCATGTCATCATTGTTATGCTCCACAAATTTGCACTGTACTTTCTGTCATCGGTTAACGAAATCTCTCTCTCTTGTGAGACTCGGTTACATGGCAGAAGCTTAATTCACTACCGAATAGTCCGCGTTTTATCGGGAAAATAATTCTCTCCTTTCACGTACAGACGATTCTGATGACTCTGATGCGGAGGACGGTAAGGAAGAGGGAATGATCCAAGTCGAGTTCGACGATGGAGACTCGAGCATGATTCCTCTCGAAGATATCAGGCTTCTGCCGCGAAATTACCCGATCATGCAGCCCGACACCCCGTTCATGATGAACTTTGTGAATCGCAGGAGGAACACTTCAGGTGGGTGTGTTGATAGTTGCGGGTGAATTTGGCACTCGGGGCCCCCAAATCCTAATCCAACCCCTAACTTTATAGCTTAACTCCTAACCTGAATACATTGCTACTATGTGCCAAATGATGAATTCACCAGGCACCATGTTACGTAATTCACATGCACATACATTGAAAAATATTCAAAAATATTGATGCATCGCTTTTATAATGCCTAATTATAAAATGCGAGGAATTGACAGTTGCCGTCTCGACATGTATGAGTGGATTTGGTATTTTCAACCCTATCCCGTTGCGACTGACATCCGTTTGAAAGCCAAATGATAATCGTGAACCAAGTTATCAGAAATCCAGCTTTAAAAATACTGTGAATCCAAACGTATCCAAAGATATCAAACTCTGTTTCTTTTTTAACATCTAAATCCCTGAATTTGTGACAATTAAGAGCGTTTTCCCGCAGACATGTCGAATAAGGAGACGCCCAGAGCGACGCAGAGCAGGGCGAAAAAAGCGAAGTCCGACAGCAAGGCCAAGTCCGGTGAAAAAGGGCCGGACAAGACCGCGGGACCCTCTAAATCCGGGAACGCAAGCCGGGACGCGTCGAAGAGTCTGGAGAAGGCGCCAAGTCGTGGTGACGCTGCCGCGTCATCGTCCGCGTCCTCTGCTGATGATAGCGATCTCGGTTTTTCAGACAGGTACATCTATGTAATTTAAATCCAAATAAATTTGGTATCTTGTGCAAGTTCAAGCCCGGTAATAGCTGGAATTCCTTCAAAATTCGCATAAAAATTGAAAATGATTAGAAATTTCATGTCCATGACCAAATCCACCTTATAAATGATCCAGATCCGGCCAAAATCATCAAATCTGTTTTTCTTTCCAAAACCATACCAAATATGTCCAGCGTCACCGTCAGCAACATATATTTACAATCAAACACCAGTTCTACAGGAATCTGCTATTTCTAGTTTAGGAAACGTAGCGACTTGGCATTCTCGCCAAGAAATGAGCTTCCACTGTAGTCGTAAAAGAATTATCGACTGGACTAGGCCAACTCTTATTTCTCCAGTTAGAGTTTCGCCACAATTATGCCCTAACAGTCATATTATTTCTGTGATACAATATCCGATGCTTTTGCCTTGAGTTAAAATTAGAGTTAGAACCCGCTCCTCGCAAAAAAAATGAGGTAAGGTGCGAGTTTTGCGTTAAATCAGTAACGGCTTTCCTTTGCGGTGCCGTGTTCGGTATTTAAATGTTAATTTGTTAAAATATTTAGCAATTAGGACCTGTTTGCCTGCTAGCATAGCACGAGTGTGAGGCAGAATGATTTTACGTTCTCGTATGTTGCTTTATCAGCGACGATACTTTCGACGGGGAAATCCACTGTGACGGTAGACGGATTCCTTGCGATTTCAACGAGGAGTCCAGCGTGAATCGCAGTAAGTACTAATTTTATGCACTTGATAATAGTTCTGGTCACAAAGCCATTTAATTTTCACACTTGGGCTTTTGTAAAGTAGAAAGTAGTATTTGCATCGTAACGCCGAAATAGCCCCATATGTTTTTTCAAAATTGTTCTGTAGTATTCATTTTAAATCAGAAATTCTTTCTCGAGCTCCATCTCGTCAATTCTTTCATGTCATGTCATTTTTTTTACGGCATTTTGTATTTCCGCAGAGCACAAGCTCTGGAGCTGGCACGACAAGGACGTGCAGAAGAGGACCGTGAAGGGCAAGGCCAAAAAGATCTGCCACAAATCAATAAAGAGAGGCGACGAAATCATATCGGTAACGAGCTGCCTGTTGATAACTGCGATCGCGTGCTGACGGAAAGCTTCTTTCACAGTGTGGCGATTCGGCCGTGTTTCTGTCCGCCGGCCGGATGCATTTACCGTACATCGGCCGTATCGAGTCTATGTGGGAGTCGTGGGGCGACAACATGGTGGTCAAAGTCCGGTGGTTTTATCACCCGGAAGAGACGAAGCGCGGTCGGCAAAAGTCGCACGGCAAGGTAGGACACTCTCTGTTTTTCGCAGTGCTTTGTTGGATACGTAATGGGGGCTGCATTTCTTGTGTCTACTATAGATAACTAACCTACGGATGGATACGCAACCTCCGTCATCCGCTTGCTTGCCCGGAGCGAATTACTGCCCTGCAATCTAATAGCAGTATAATTTCTAATCCAACAGCTGGCGAACTGAGCCCGTTAATAAGCTACTGCCGCGCCGATTCCGAAAATATACATTCAAATTTCATCAGCGCAATGGAACCACCCCAAAATACCGTCAAAAGTCTGAAAATCGGGATTGTTCTAAACCAGTGGTTCCCAACCTTTTTTGACCCATCGCCCCCTTTTCAAGGTCAACACCTATCATCGCCCCCCAAATTTTTTGTACCGAAAATTGGGCATACAAACTGTAATCACCGGCGGGTTGACTAAAAAAAAAAAAAGGTCAAATTTTCGGCTCGATGTCCAATTTGACACCCTTTTGTAACTAAATTTCCGTGGGTTAACAAAAAAAAAAAAGGTCAGCCGTTTTGACGCGTCATCGCCCCCTTCGCTATTTTCGCCCCCCTTTGTCCATTTTCGCCCCCCTGTCGCCCCCTTCGTCATTTTCGCCCCCCTAGACTGCCAATTCGCCCACGTTGGGAACCACTGTTCTAAACAATTGCAGTGACCTTTGCGTGGTTGAGATTGTTCAGAACAATGCGAAATTTTATACTTCAACGTCTGTTTCGAGAGGTTTCCATTGGCCTGATCGGATTTTAATGTGAATTTTCTGAATCAGTGCGACAGTAGCTTTCAAATAAGACCAACTTTATTTAATTTGAGGGCTGCGGTCGCCAACTATGGGATTAGAAACCATATTGCTTTTAGGTTGCTGAGCAGTTGAGTTCTCCGGGAGTCGCGTATATATACGTAGGTACGTTATCTATGTAAGCCAACATTGACGTAAGCGGCAGAGATGAGCTGCTTTAATATTTTCGTACCCAAATCCAAAACGTGAAATTAATTTGTATCCCGCCCAAATCCAAGTTCGTATCCGGTAATGACTGAAATCTTATTCAAACACCGCATGAAAATCTGAAGTTGTTTGAATTGAATATTATTCTCGTATTGAAACGAAGCCGACAGATAAGAGCAAAGCTACTCTTTGTCCATTCGATATAAATCTATAATAATATTAAAAGGGAAATTTTTCCTTCCCCATTAAAAACGTTGCTAACTGCTAACCCCACTCCATTTACTTATCAGCACCCCTTGTACAAGTCGTCTCACATCGACGAGAACGACGTGCAGACTATTTCGCACAAATGCGAGGTTGTTTCCTACAAAGAGTACTGCCGTCGAATGAGGAACAACGAACAAAATATCTTCTACTGCGCCGGGACTTATGACCCGGCCACCGGGCAAGTTACACACGAACACACAGACAAGCGAAAAAATCCAAAATCATGAGTTAGGCAATATGATATCGTGACGCAATCAGAAACCTATTTGCACATGCACAGCTACATATTAGCGTGATAGTTCTGTATATGCTTCACAGTCTGTTTCGGCCCTAGCCGATGTATTCCGTGCATGAGATGTTGGTCAGACATGGGGTAATTGTATTTTTCGAAATATCCGTATTGTTCGGATTGTAGGTATAGCTAATGTGTTGCATCGCGATATGCATTCTTTGTAATGGCTGAATCTCATCCTATTCTCGTATTGTCCTTCCTGAAGCAGCTATCAACCGTTTTCACCATTCTTTAGTCGCAGATCGTGAACGATAAAGTAACTCACATAATGTCACAATTTCATAGAAACTTGTCCCTCCATGGTGCAGTCTCCTCGCAATCATTATATTACTTTTCCATTTGGTCGTAATGGATAACCGCAAGATTTTTCTGTAGTTGTAGTAAAGTATCTGTAATCTCAATCGATCTCATGGATGAGATAATTGCCCCACGCCTGATGATGTCAGCTCTTCCTATGTACGAATTTCATGCATTGCCATTTATGCAGCAGTTTCATACGGCAGTGTATTGTACTATAGCCGATTGTGAGTGTTACTATATTTTTGGAATGTGCCACGACCAGCTTAGCTAATCATGGCCAGGATTTTGGCGGTGCGTGCTATCAAGTATCGCTGATGTTATTCGTTTTTGTTACGTGATATCCCATCTTTTTGTAAAGTCATTGGTGGTTGCAAACTTGTCTTCTTTAGAAACATGACTGTTATGCATTATATAGGTTTGGACAATATGGCGTTCATGTATTAGCAATGCTATCTTCTTTCGTCTTTTTTATAAGCTCTTTTACGCTGTATTTTCTTATTAAGCTTCGGTGCCACTCTTGAATATATCTCGAATCAATTTCTTTCTCTGCTTGACTTCTTCTCTCACTTTCGTTTTTATATTATTTTGCTTGTTTCTATTGTGATAATGTGCTTTTAAAGATGGAATTATCGCATCCTTTCAAAGTTCAGACTTGCGGTGTTGCAAGTTTTCTTGCTGGTATTGTGATGATGCCAATACACTTGAGATGTTTACGGAAAGTTTTCCGTCTGTTGATCGATTCTAGTTAGTACTGGGTGGAAGCAAGGTGCAGGCACACGTACGACTCCGAACACTATCGTAATCATAAACTTCTCATGAAGTGAAGCATAAATTGGAAGAAGAGACACCAACTTGGCTTCAGAAGTGTTGGCAATGCTACGGTCTACCAATGATATGATTTTTTGCACTGGAGGTATCGTCCAGGATCGCGTAATTAGAGCCAGTAGCAGAACTTGAGTAAAACGGAATTCTCCGGCGTTTCCCTTCCAGACGTGATGCATACAGCGTTTGAGTCGATCAATACTATTCTGCTATGTCCTTGCTGCCCTGCATTTCACTGGTCTTAGCGCGCTACAATGCAAGCCGATCTATATAGACCTATATTCGTGTGATAATCTTCATGATTCATATTATATTTGTCCCGTAATGTCACATTCGTGAGATGTGTTGAACTGATTAAATAAGGACCCTAATATAAAGCCGTAAAAAGCCTATTAAATGTCACGAAACGATATTTTATACAAAGCGTACTAGACTGTGCAGTTGATCGATATTAGGGTTACCATATTTTGAGATAGGAACAAGTGGACACTTAAAAAATACTGAAAGCTCTAATGCCGGAAAAGAAAACTGTTCGACCCATAGTACTGCGTTGTCCTAAAAAAGGTCATCTTCCCATCTACTCAAATCCACGTCTCGCCGTATTTTTCGTTGGTTGTCTTGCCAACTCTCGCGTGAGCTGCGTCGGAGTCGACTTTTTTTATCTCATATTGATACTTTTTCTAGAAAAAGAGAACATTTAGGCGTCCTCCGAGGGCACTTTCAATTTATTAAAAAAATAGGACATACGGTAACCCTAAACCGATACAGCCGGTTCGTCTCGGTCGTATTGGTGTGAGTGTGTGTGTGTATACTGTGGGGTGGGGGTGGGGGTGGGGGTGGTGATCAAGCCGTTTTTACAATATTTTGAGGCTACTTCGTTTATATCTCTCACCCGCCGTCATTCAATTTGGTTCCAGTAATCCCTTATCCAAACTTGAACCCGATCGGAACAGCCATCAATACCGACCCACCAAAAGAACGTAGGTACTAGTACATAGTGATCGTGATTAGTTCTAGTTCAAGTTTATTTATAAAATTTCATCACTTGAAAACATCACAAGACTGCAATAGCACGATTGATAGGGAGATGCCGAAACGACTAGGAGCAGTCAGACACGCCACCTGGGCCTATGCCAGTGGTTCCCAACGTGGGCGATTTGGCGGTCTTGGGGGGCGAAAATAACGAAGGGGCGAGGGGGCGAAAACGGACGCAGGGGGCGAAAACAATGAAGGGGGCGATAGGGTGGCGATGACGCGTTAAAACACGGCTATATGGAGTCTGGACCGTTTAGAAATTCATGCAACTTTTTCAGGCGCGATTTACTATATTGTCATAAATCTTGATTTGGGGGTACCCTTCCCCTACTAAAATCTGCATGATTTATGGGAATGGAGAATTTGGCGTCGGCCACTACTGCGCCACAACGCACCAAGACATATGAAGTTATAGGCAATGTAACATACGACTCCGAGAAGTGTGCCAGAACGATCACCAGCGAGGAGACCTTATTGGAGTCCTGATTGGAGTCAAGTTGGAGAAATGACTTTCACGAAAATTTTGCTGTAAAAGTTTAATTTCGAGGTCGAGCCGAAAAGTTGACCTTTTTGTTATTAGTCAACTCGCCGGTGATCCCAGTTTGTATACCCATTTTTCGGTTCCCAATATTTAGGAGGCGATTATCGGTATTGAGCTTCAAAAGGGGGCGATGAGCCAAAAAGGGTTGGGAACACTGGCCCCGGCGATGTAAAGAGGAGGCATGCACACTGAATGAATGTGAGACAATATTTCTCAGAAGTTCGACATTGAAAAATACGAGACAGCTTTATCGAGTAGAATGGGGCTGTTCCACTTCATTTTGAACACGCGGTGGCGACAAAGGTAACTCGACCCAAATCTGTTTTGTTGCTATATGCTTTACTATGGGAATGGACTAAACATGGACCGAATTTCGTCTCTTGGCGTACAACGAGGATGGTGAAAGTATCCATATCAATATAAATCACCATATGGATATCAAATAACTGTTAGCCGACGAAAATGAGGCTATTTCCTGGCGTCTTGTCCTCGTGCTGGACATTGGCACCTGGCAGGTTGCAGCTTACCGGTACATTGCTGTAAATTTTCCGAGAGTCGTTGATATGGCAAGTGTTATATGCCTCATTGTGTAAGGATGACGGTCATTTGATCGCAGAAGATGCATGAATTAGAAACAAAAAGTTATCGGGAGGATGGGTTCCGTTTACGAAGAAGAGGTATTGATGCCTGGTCCTCTCCTGGAAAAGTAGTCTGCAGAATATCATTTCACCAGCATGATTTATCCTGCTTCGGCTGCAGTAAATCAGTACCCCCATGAGTGTTGTGTGTTGTGGAAAATTATGCTATGTACAATGTACATTGTACATTTGCTGCTGTGAGGTCCTACAACATATAAAAATCATGCGCTTGAATTACAATGAAGCTGATGAACATGAATGTTCAGTCAAGGCAGCCTCATCTATTCTGTTCTCAATGAAAGAGGTTGCAGAAGAGACGTCAGTGTCAAAAGCTGTTGCAAAAGAATTGACCGTACAAGTCAAAAGTCACGGCATCTTGTTCTGACAATTCAACAATTCGGAAAAGGGGATAGCTGAATCTACAGAGATTCACCCGTTATTGAAAGAAGCATACTCTATAGTTGATAGTGTAAAGCAACCATCATTCCAATTTTAAATCCTGAACACTCAGCACTGTCGGATATTGAAAGCATGGCGTCATTTGTGTACTTCCAACTGAAAGACTTGGCAATCAGGCTTAGTTGTAAGACAACTATCTCATATTACCGGTACTTCAACAAAACAGGACTATTGTCGGTTGCTCACTACATGGACTCTTATTATACGTATCTGATTATCTGATACCTATTATGTTGGTAGCACAACGAACTTTGCTACAACCTTCAAGATTTTCAAGTACAAACTCGATGATCAAAAATGACCAAGGCTCACAAGCTCATATTTGTGTTTTACAATTCTTGGATATGGTAATGCTATTTGTATTAATTTGGTTTACACCATAGTATTTTGCTTTTTGTCTCAGTCCCATACATGGGTTTCTCAAATAGCAGGTTGACATTCCTTCTTCCTAAGAATTATGTTAATGTGTAATAATGAGCCTGCATAAATCCGTTGCTTAGAATGTTATAATCCAATGTTTATGTGCTTACCATACTATTTATTTTCGGGTCGGGCAAAAAAATATTCCAGAACCTTTGCTTTATAGACTATATACGCTTTGCTACTTCAGTTTATAACCGTTCCATTTTATTCAACAAAATAACGGTAACAATACAACTGGTACATCCTTTAATTGTCAATGATCAGAGAGGATGAGATCTATAGTTGGTATTATTAGTATTATAACTGCTACAATACTACTGGTACCCTGTTCAATTGTCAATCATCAGAAAGGATGAGATCTAGTTGGTATTATTAGTATTTTATCATTTAAAAAGCCAACAGATAGTGATGAGATTGAAGAATAGGAAGGTATTGGAAGGACATTAAGTCTATCAACCAGACAGCTATTTGGTTAAGGTAATAATATATCTAGAGCGGGTTTGTGTTGAACCCAGTCCAACCTGGTGTAGTATTGGGCGCTAAATGGCGAAAATGATAATGATAGAACGATTGCAGTTGGTGATAACGATAGAATCATAATTTCAGCACTTCCATCACGAGGACAAGACGCCAAGAAATAGCATCATTTCGTCATCTAACAGCTATTTGATATCCATATGGATGATATAAGTTGATATGGATACTTTCACCATCCTCGTTGTACGTCAAGAGACGAAATTAGGACGATGTTTAGCCCAGTTCCATAGTAAAGTATATAGCAACGAAACAGATTTGGGTCGAGTTACCTTTGTCGCCACCGCGTGTTCAAAATGAAGTGGAACAGCCCCATTGCATTCGAAAATAAAATACAAGATGTATTGATATGATCCCGCGGATCATCCAGTCAGCTGCATCGATGGAGTAGAAAAGCGTCTTTCAACTCGAGTCTCGCGTCAAGAATAAATGAAAGTACACAAGATATCGGATACACGTAAAATGCAGGTAAAATACGACGACGATGGGAAGGAAATACTACCAAACAAGAGTCACCGAAAGGTTTTCGGTTTCATAAGTCACGGAAGCCCCACAACAGCGAGCACAACGCCGGTTTGAACTCTAGCTCCACCATGCTATCAGCTGGTTAGCAACACACCCCAACCAACAAAGGTTTTTAAGGCCTCGCAACCTCGCGTACCGGCATCTCGCTTGTCCTGGCTTGGCATCAGTTGGCCAGGTTTTCTTTTCATGTGGGTTGTTTCAGAATCTTTGAACTTTGGCTCTTCCATGGAACAGGGTATTTGTGGATTTCTGTTGTGTATCTATCAATGTTGAATATAGATATTATGTCGAGTACGGTACTGATTATATCATATGATTAGCTCGCTTGTTTCCAACAAGAGAGTATTCGATGCTACTGATACCGTTGTAAGTACGTGTACAGGACAAACACTCAATAGTTCAATGTTTAGTGGGTATGGTACGGGACTACTTTCCTTAAATCTGGATGCTGTACCAAAGTTGAAAGATTGATATATTCTTACCGATCTTTATACTAAAAATTTTACGCGATACAAGTTAGAAGATGCAGGTAGGCCTATACGTAGTTCGCTGATATTCGTCACTCACGCCCATGGCTTGGGGCCTTTCTGCCTTGGGCTGTTGTGTGGATACGTCTTCATCGGTTCAGCTGAAAATTCCACCAATGAAAATATAAAATTGGCTTGTTTCTACCTTTTCAATAAAAAACAGACGGACCAAGTACTTACGGTCCAGAGTGGAATTGGTGGCAACATCACACAGAACTTTCTGTTTAAGTAATTAATTATTCTGTGTAGAAAAGCTCTCATCACACAGGATTTATTTCAAAAATTGAACCGAGATTCCACAGGGGCTTACGGTAGTCTTTTGTATCTGTTCTTGAGAACCAGAACCTACTATTCAAATATAATGTAGGCTTACTAATTATCAAAAAAAAGACAAGTATATATCTGTATAGAAATAACACTTGGAAAATTCATTGAAAGTATTTTCTGGTAATGAAATTGGTCAAATAAGCTACTTGAGCTAGACTGAAATGAACACCTTTAACTGGCGCATTCGTGCTACGAAGATGTTCTTGGAAACTTAATTTGAATTCAACAATGATTTGAGTCCACCATGACATACTTTCGGGTCATTTAACATCACTCTTCCAAGGACAAGTAGTGGTCGCTGATTCATGCCAATTAACTCTTTCGTGTTGCAACGATGTAGAAATGACGGAATATGTTGGTTTGTTTCCTTCCTCATTGAGGAACAAGTTGGAATGATAGTTTTATTCAAATTTGAAACACTTAATAACCCATTTAATTCGATTAGCTACAGTATTTTGATATATAATATCACAGGGTCGGAAATGACACAGTAGATGATAAGTAGTTGTTTCGTAATTGCAATTCGGCTATCACATGCATGCTTTTATTTGGAGTGGCATCTTAAGCATAGCTCCATGCACTTTGGTATACCTTGTTCTGTATTGTAATGTGCTATTATGAATCTGCTATGTTTCCAACCAAATGTATTTTAATGGTAAATTGGCGACTTTGCTGGTGATGTAGAAGTGTTTTTGTAATTCACTGCTACACTCCTGACAGAGCGAATTGGACTGTTGATAAACAACAACACTCTTGGTCTTATTACTCTTATAGAGTGCTCTTAAGTTCCGTATGACTGTCTAGCTTTACAATGCTTGAGTCGGGAGATTATCCCCGCGTTTTTCACGGATATAATTTGGGTTATGTGTAAATGAAATTGATTTTACGGCTACGTCATTTATAATATTATTAATCCTGATCTTAAAATCAATGTATAAATCTCTATTGCTATCCAGAATGTGCCTTCATAATCATTCACTCGAGCAGCCTGAAAAGGTGTCATCAGAAGTAAAATTTGCTATTTAAGTAACTGCTGAGTTGTTTGCTCAGTCTGCTTTGTTACACGTATATATTGACATATCCAATTGAATATTCAACTTATTGATTGTTTGAAGGAATTGTTATTCTTTGGTTGTTGAGATCTTAAAGTTTGTTATCAATAACGGTTGAATTGGAAGGAGTCTAGTTACACAACATGGCTGATAGTTTGACTTGCACTGCAGTTTGTGTGATTGCATTGACTTTTATTTTATGGCCGTTACAACTCATGTCATTATATCATGTCATGGTTGTCTTTGATTGGCTTGGTTACTTAAAACTTGCTAGTTCTTAATCATTGCACATACTTGGATTATGCAACATCTGGAAATTGACTGCTTACTCATGAGTTATCCGATGCCGGAGACATTGATATAAGATATTATAGCATTTTATATGTTTCTAGCTTGATATACAATAATGTATTGTGCTATAACAAGTCCTGGGATACTTGTATTTGAAATCTGCTTGCAGTGTGGTGTTTGACACGCTGAAGTTTTCGTAGGATTTTTCTGGAACCTGCTTGCCGTGTGGGTGTGGGTAAATTCTGATATTTCTTGCATGTTTGTAGCTCTGATTCCTAGTGGTGGAAGGATAGGAGACAGTTTATTTTTGTCTGTGTACCATGCAGATACTTTGACAATGTACATGTGATGCAAGCTCATGTGTTCTACGTTATATCTATCACATAACGCAATCATCCAAGCTCATATTTCCTACATTACGGAAAAAACTATTTCCTCTTTTCACTGGTTATGCTCGATCTATATTAGACTACGGCAGTACTAAAAGTCATTACCGTATTGAATGAATTTGCTCGATAATTTATCCCAGATCCTTCATTTAGGAGTAAGTGTTGCGTTCCTTTGAATTGTATAAATGTGATTGTCTCACTGCTTAGAACAATGCTTTTGTTTTGACGGGCCTTCAATTTTGATTACACTCTCTCTGACCTAAGCCTGTGTGGGTGATTCTAGGAACTCGGTTGTCCAAACATGTTGTTTGAGTGTTCAATCCTTTCAGCTTTCAACTATGCTGGTTTCCTATCATTCTCATATTGTATCAAATTATATGATGCTGCGTACTGCGTAGAATATATTAATGTTAGCTATACCATGTTTTGAAAACATTTAAGTTAACATGACAAATCTATATCAAGGCAGGACATGAATAATACACCGGCATATTTCCTTTCAACATAAGGTGTGGTGTGAGTTGACTATCTTTTGAGATCATGACCAAAATGCTTTTGTTAGTCGGCCTCTCTTTGTGGTGGAACTTTGTTGTTCAAGGCCCATGCTGCTTGTCGTTCATGGTTCCTTGTGTGAAACATTATTGCAACATTGAAGTGTACATCTTGGTGATAGGTGAGCTCTTTCATTCAATCAAGGTATGAACGAGTGCAGTAAATTAGAATAGCTTCTGTTATTTTTAATTCTGGTTTTAGAGTTTAAGAGGATATATTTTAGTTGAAATCTGCACTTTTGCAGCATAGAGCTCACTGTCCAGGTGGCTGCTTTCAGGTATATTTCCTATTTTTTGAAAACCAATGCTTGCCCAGTAGCAGAGGAGTTGACAATAATCTGTGTGAAACTTCCTGCGTCATAAAATATCAGTTTATAGCAGTTTTTATTTGTACCACCATTTTTATTTGTGAAGGTATCATTAGATAGAGGCAGGTGTCAAAACATGCTTGGTATTATTGTCAGTTTGATGTGAATACACACAAAGATCGCATATTTAAATTTTGTTGTGTTGGATCGCATATTTAAATTTTGTTGTGTTGGAAGAGTTTGTGACACTATCACTTGGAAGCAAGTAGCTTGTCACATGGAAGCACGTAGCCTCTTTATATCGTTCAACTTTTAATTAGATTTTGTAGCTAGGATTGTAATGTTACTGCGGTAGGCCTATGTCTTTTGTAGTGTTACGAGGAGCACTAATCTGAAAATATGTGATTTCTCTTCTTGACCTTGCATTTTCCAGTATCGCTATATGTCCTGTCATTGGAATATGGTAGCTGATGCAATCCATAGGAGTCGACAACATGATACTGTCTGCATCTAGGACATGTTGTTAAATACGGAAATATATTTTTCAGAAAAATTCGAATCGAGATTAATGCATGGAGTGATTATAGTTGCATATTTTAGTTTTGCATCTTCTAAATAATTTCTGAGATGGAGCTACGCGTCGGAAACAAATACAGACTCGGCCGCAAGATTGGCAGCGGCTCGTTTGGTGACATTTATCTTGGTGGGTTGGATTTTTTGATATCAACTATACTATTTCTAGTCGTAAATGAATGAAATGTCGGTCCTGTTAATATCCCAATTGGTGACTTTGGTTGGGACACCTGTCTCCAATAGTGACAGACCTTGGTTGTATAACTTCAGTCTGTCCTTTATGCATATCTATCAGTTTCTCTCAATTTGTTTTTGTTATTGTGAGATCACATTATTGTGTAACGGTTTCCAGCAGCTGCGAATATCCGTATGTCTTTACCGAACGTTAATGACACCTAGACGATGGTTATTCAATATTCATGTAGCTGTATGAAAATATTTATTGTAGAAACATCAACGTTCTAAACCGGGGGGGGGGGCAATAATATCACATCATAAGTATAGCTCCATAAGCTCATACCTTGCATTGCGCTTTAGCAGGTAGCGTATTGTCCACTATTAGTGTTTGGGTATTCAATATGCAATTATGAATCTGTTAGATTACTTGGAAACTCGATCAGAATTTCTAGGCCTCTGGGGACATTCTGCTGCATGGTGAATTGGTGATCTGTCTGTTTTTTTCTGAATAGGGTATTTTTGTTGTATTTCAAGAATGAGGTGTAGATTGGTTGAAAAACGAATTTACGGTTTGCATGGCGATCAACTGTTTCTTTTTTCAGGTACCAATATATCAACCGCCGAAGAAGTGGCGATTAAGTTAGAATGTGTGAAGACGAAGCATCCACAACTCCATATAGAAAGCAAATTTTATAAAATGATGCAAGGCGGAGGTGCGTTAGTCAGTTATTGACAATTGAATCCGACTATCAATCCCCTGACCCTGCAGTTCAGCACCCTGGCGCCTTGCTAAATTATATCAATGTTTTGCTGAAAGCAGGAAACCAAAGCCGGGCAACGTGAAAATGTGGTGTTGAAATGTCTACTGTGATGGCAGTCATATTTCAATAATGTACTGTATTGTACAGCAACAAGCTGATTTCAGAGTAGTAGGCTATCTATGCCAACTTGTAACAATATATATATTCAATATTTATGATGGATATCGTCATTGCTGTATGTCAATTGCTGTAATTGCTAGAATTCGACCGATATAAAAATTATTTTGATTACAGACCGTTTGGTAAATGCCAAATCATGTAAAGCATGGGCTTTTTTTGTCTTGTGAATTTGTACATGTGATAAATATTGTTGGAAAACAAAGGCCGTGTCTAGACAGCCTGTTACGATTAGGGATTGATTGGTGTGCACAGTGCACCGTATGGCGTAGTGCATTTTGTTGAATAATTCTGTATCTGTGCTATGAAGTGATTAAAGATTCAACACCTGAGCATCACTATCAATGTTTCCCACAGATATCGGTAGCTGTAAGAACCTGTAAAATGTACATCGTACAAGTGCATTCTAAGACTTGAAGCACTGCTGAATCTCTTGAATACTGGGTGGGTAATGATTCAGTGTTATCCCTCTCAAAAACACCTTACTGCTCATGTTACAGTAACAATTATCCTGGCCACGTATTTTCTCTCACGGCTTTGTATTTTAAAGGTGGTCATCAAGTGACTAACAATTGTATTGTGCTGGTTGAATAGCAGTGCTAGTTGTTTGGAGATACCACAACTAGCAGTCCCTTGATGTCATGACTTGGTGACTGAAGTAGAAACTAGAAACTAATGGAATTAGTCACGTTGTTACTTGCTGGGAATGCAGCTGCTGCAATGATCATGTTGAATTCGTGTTTTGATAGTTGTATGCAAATTGAAAAGAAGCGCGTATTTGCTGTTTTTATGATGTCTCACAGTTAGTGCATTATCATTAGATAGAGCCTACACACAAAATTCCGTACGGTATTATATTTATTGACAAATTTTGCGCCCCAGTGTTCACGATCTAAATTGAATTTAAATCCCAACAGCAAAAGGCTAATCTGTCATCTCCATCTCAAGTTTGTGATAATTTCATCTACCTAACAATTACCAATATTTGATGTCTTTTGATCAAAAAATATACCCGCTCTTTGTTGCAGCGACTTTGTGATTTTGCCCGTGCAAGCTAGTCAATGTCTAGCTAATGCTGGTGCTGGCTATACATCTTATCGCTAGCGGACCAAGAATTGCGGCATAATCTAACAAAGACACAGTAATTCTAGTTGCAGCAGCCCATGTATTGATAATACTGGTAATTTTGACTCAAGTATGAGACAACCTCTTGGGAATTTCGTCTGTGTCTGTAAAGTTTGAGAATTTCCATATATGTAGTAGAATGGTAGACCATTTGCATCATATCGTGTAATTTGTAGTTCTGCGATTATAAGATTTGTTACTATTACAGTTGGGATCCCAACGGTAAAATGGTGTGGTGCCGAAGGTGATTATAACGTACTCGTGATGGAGCTGTTAGGACCAAGTCTCGAAGACTTGTTCAACTTTTGTTCAAGAAAATTCAGTCTGAAAACAGTCCTTCTGCTCGCGGATCAGTTGGTAAGTTAGCATATGTAATTTCAGGTCGCCAGACTGTATGTAGTCAACAATCTGTGGGAGTCGGTGACCTTATTTTCAGCTGCATCTTTTCTACGGTTAAGGCAGTCACACCTTTGACGTCATGTTTTAAGCCAAACCCCTCTGCAGATGCCCGCAGCAGTGAGATTAACGTAACATTTAAACAAGCCTATCATCCAAACATAAACCACTTCATTTTCCAATGATGAGAAACGTGCTTCTTTTTACGTTTTATGGACACTGTATGTAGGTACATACTGGTCTGTGATTTAATTATCAATGTAGTACATTGTACATGCACCAATATCCAGTTAATAATAATCATTTGTGTATGTGATGCAGTTGAAAGCAGCAGGGTATGATTCATGTTCATACAATAGGTACAGTATTGTTTATAATGACGTATACGCATGACTCATAAATGCAATCTGATGTTCGAATAAAGTAAATAATAGTGTTCTGCACTTTTGATCAAAATATTTTCTGTATTTTAAAATGGAAAATCTCCTGAATATATCTCTGCCTACCTTATTTGAAAGGCCGTTTGTTTTCCCGTGGTATTTATCTACTGTAGGAACACGAAACTACTTCAGTTTTATAACGGTATAGGTGTCGAATGCCCGCAAGTGGTTTATAATATGCTGTAACTGACCGTGGTGGGATTCATATCTAATCGTATCACGAGTAGCATCATCTAATACCGGTTTTGCACTGGTTCTATAAATCAAATTTGGCGGTAGGTACTGTACAGTGTGTTGCTACTCCAGAATCCATACATGTTAGATGTTCTCTTATGCGTTGATTTATTAGCATTTCGGCATGCAAGAGAAAATTTCACAATTTCCTAATTAGAAGGTGTCCTTTCCAATTGTGGATTTTATGGGATATTCTTTTGGTGATCAAATGCCCTGCTTTAGTATAGCAATCACCGACCACCGTGGCTGTTTTTGCGATACCTTCCGATATTTTTGTACGGCACATTAAATATTGACAGCTTTGTATCAGCTTGATTTCTTTCTGGTCCCTTTCTGCAATATGCTCCATTTCGTTGAATCAATTGTCAATCAAACATATATTGAGCGTGTCAAGCCTCTGATTGCGTCAGGAGTCATTATGTTTACTAGGTTGTAAGATGCTCAGTGCAATTACACCAACCATGATAGTGATAGGAATGGGTATCCAACCATTAACGAGGTGTGTTTTGTTAGTGGTATTGTGTTTCAAAGGCATTCCACTTGACAGGTCATTAGACCCGTGTTGTCCAGTTTATTTCGGCCCTGAATTCTATTGCATGAAAAGCCCCATCACAATGTTATGTACACTTTAACTCCGTCTCTCGAATCGATGAATGTGACTATTTTTTTTGAGGCAGCAAGCACGTTTCATTATTATCATGAGGTTAGCCTACTTGGAATATCTCTGAATCAATTAGTGGATAGTACTGTGATCAGGACAAGTCCATCATTATGCAACAGTGCAACATAACTCCACAAAGCATACCCATGCTATCTAATACGTACCTATTGATTCCCATCATTACAATTTAATTGCTGCCTTCTAGAGCTTGGCTAATTTACGTTGGCATCATTCCCCCATTATTAAAGCCAATATTTCCTCAGGACTCGTTGACTTTGTCAAGACTATGTTTGTAAATGCAGCTATCAGATTTTGATTGCTGTGTTTGTTTAAACATTAATGGGAAGTCCTGGCGTTATCGACAAACATCCGTCTGTCGATTGCTCATATATTCCCACAAGTTGATTGTAATATGTCGTGCTATAGATCCAATCAATTTTCATGAAAAACTTCAGAATTGCAACTAGTGGTGGTAGGTAATTTTTTTGTGTTGTACGTTTTTTACTTGACGGTCTCGTGCCTGATTTAGCCTAGAATGTTTCCGTGTTCAAAACTATGCAAGGTAGCCTACTACAGGTAATATGTCTGGCATGTAATAGCAGTATGCCTCACTAATGATGTAGGCTACAGATGTCAAATCAATGGATTCCTATCTGGATCTGGATAGGCTCTCACATCTCAATCTGTTGCTTCAGATAAGCCGAATCGAATACATCCACAGCAAAAATTTCATCCACCGCGACGTCAAGCCCGACAATTTCCTGATGGGTCTTGGCAAAAAGGGAAACCTAGTCTATATAATCGATTTTGGTCTCGCGAAAAAGTTCCGGGACGCCAGGACACATCAGCACATCCCGTACAGGGAGAACAAGAACTTGACAGGGACAGCTCGTTACGCCTCAATCAATACGCACTTGGGAATTGGTAGGTTTGGAATTCGTTATTAACAATGCTGATTCCAAAAGTATTTCTTCTCGAATGCTCGAGAGGTTTTATATCTGTTTTCGATTATGGTTAATGAAATTTGACACTGTTCTGTTCATGGTTTGTTACCTCACCATGCCTCGGGGCAATGACTTCTCATCTGATTGTGATCAATCACTCCTGAAAGCATCACTGGTTAAATCATTGTTTGTCCATTGTAATTGGTTATACTTATACATTAATCCAGTTTGGGGAGAACCTTTTTCTGCAGTAAACATTAATTTTGCTAGTTTTGTGTGCTTGTTGGTGGCTGTCTGTTTCCATAAAATGACTTTATACACACTCTGCCGCAATCCTATTGGATATTGGTGGATCTCACTCTAACAATATTGTGCTGCAGTTTCCCCGTGTGGCTGACGTAGATGGTGAATTGTGTGACGTCTTCTCTCCGATGCAGTTTCTCCCAACTTTCATCCTCACATCGCAATATTACCACCAAAATAATGTAAACATGACTCATATTTTTTGACCTGTGAAACCTAGAGTTGGTGTTTTGTTTTCCGTCATACGACAGATTCAATTTTTTGCTGGGTTTAATCAGATTTCCTGGAAAATTGTGTCGATACATTATCATTATCTCTCGGCTGACAGGTTAAATATTCTCATATGCTTACACAGCCTTGTTTGAATTAGATGCTCTTTAGACAATATAGACATAACCTTGCTGTTATATTTGACCGATATTACAATATACCATCATTTCCTATTTTTTGACCCTACCTTGCCACAGCATGTTGAACTCACAAGTACTGGTACAGTCTATTATTCATACACTGCCAACCCTGGGTCTACGATGTGATTATTTAATTTCAGAACAAAGTCGACGGGACGATTTGGAATCGCTGGGATACGTGATGATGTACTTCAACCTTGGCAGCCTGCCGTGGCAGGGTTTAAAGGCTGCTACCAAGCGGCAAAAGTACGAGAGGATCAGCGAAAAGAAAATGTCAACCCCGATCGAATTGCTCTGCAAAGGATTCCCGTGTAAGTCACAGTCTTGTTGTGACGTGCACTTTTGCGGTGTCACATTTCTTGGAAGTCGCCTTAGGTCGAGTGCCGCTGTTGTGATTTTATGCTTTCTTGACAGTTAGGAATCTGTCTATTTTTGAACTGTAACCCAATTCTGTGAAAATCTGGGGTTAGCGGACCAATACGTGAAGCAGCCGTCTGCAGTGGAGCGTTTGGTCTCGCCTGTATTAAAAATCAAACCTCCTCTTGTGGCCATCTGTGATGTCATTTGATGATAAACACTAGTTTCATAATTTTGTATAACTGTAAACACATGAACATTGAACCATTTCATATAGCAGTGGCTGCTCAGCACCAATGTTAGTGCATTGAGACGTCACTGATATTGGCTGATGACACGGTATTGGTTGTTTAGATATTTGGTTTTTGGCGATAGTCTTGTTATTAACACAATCACAGCAATAAACCAGATTTATTCTGATTATGTTGTAATTGCTCTTATTACATGGTGTATCGTTAGTTAACTTAGTTAACTTCTAGTGTGTTAACGACATGGACTGTTGTATCGCAAAGCGTCTTTATATCTTCTCCTACATCGCCAAAGTCAAGCTCAAATTTCGTATCCTGTTTCCCGATTTAGCCGCGCGATAATCATTCTGATATGATAACCTTTGCCGTCGTTCGCTGACTTTTTCTCATGTTGCAATTACGGTAACCAAACCCTCCAGCTAAATTCGCTCGCTCTATGCTTTATACGGTGTCTAGGACTATCCGAGTCTATTCCGCACAATTGTGGCTTACCACTCCTAGCTTTTATCAGATTTTTGACGCTCAAAAGATAAACGTAACATTCATGGATTTTCACTCGTGCAATTTGGAAATTGAGCTTGATATTGATATACGTCGGAGTCAGTTGGTGTATCTGTGGTGGTATCTGATAAAATGGTTCCTTGCGTGTGCTGACACTACACGAATCTGCTGATAGGCAAAGATTTTTGTGTGGGTTGTGTGTATTATGTTAATAATATCATCGAATGTTCTTGAATGATCCATGTAAAAGACATCTCTCAAATTTTGGAGCTGACTTGATTGAAATGAGTAAAGCTATGCTATACTATACTATGGTATGGAAGTGTATATTGATGTTCCATCATGATTACAAGTGTTTACAATACTTGTATTTTATGAAATAATAGTCCGATTTTTTACAATGCAAATGTGCCGTATCTTCCTACTTCAAACTCATCACATTTAAAAAAATTCATGAACGTAAACTGTTGGATTTGAGAAAAACATTGCATGCCGCGTAGACCGTTGTTATTCCCCATCGACCAATGGCTAAACCTTCTCTCACAACATCTGTGGTTTCCTTCACATGCTTACGAACGATTCTTGCGCAGGTGAATTCGCCACTTACCTAAATTATTGCCGATCGTTGCGATTCGACGACAAGCCCGACTACTCCTACCTGCGTCAGTTGTTCCGAAATCTCTTTCACAGACAAGGCTTCACGTACGACTACGTGTTCGATTGGAATATGTTGAAATTTGTAAGTGTGATCTTATTATGATTGTTACAATATGGACAGGTGTTGAAATTTGAAGAGGTATTTTCTTCGGATTATACCCAATAAGTAATGGAGTGTGTTGATGTCGATAAAAGGGATCTTGTGTTTTGCTCGTAGCCTAATAGAGTTGACACGAATTTACTGTATTCAATACCCATCCGCAATGCATGTTTGTGTGTCTTTAAGCTCTTTAGATAGAGCGAGAATTGACAATCTCATTCTTGTCAGGATGATTACTATGTCTAGTTGAAGTAATTTGTGTCTTTTGGACCCTGAATCTCACCCAAACCGCGTATGAATAATAGGCTGATATCAGTTATCGTAGATGCTACAAAAACATTGCTTCATTTGTATGTGCTTGAAATTAAAGTGTAGGTCGCCATTGTGACATGCTCACGAGGCGGATACTTGAGCAGCTTTTTTTGTCGATTTCAACAAAGATTAATTCAACCCTTTGTGTCTGGGTAATTCAATTCTATATGGGAATCATGAATGATTAATCGCGGCCGTCCCGTGGTCCGACGCTCATTGAGAAATTTGAATGAGGAATCAACTCCGTTGGCGGCTTGAGGACCATTATGTTTTGAACGTGACATTTCTTTTTCGTGAGGGGGTGCTTGATACAATGAGATGAATATGTTTTTCATTGCGTCATATCCGAGAATGTATTCATTGTGTTGGTCCGTATCTAAGATAACATCTTTTATTTCTCTTCAACCCCATTTAATTAGCCTCTATCCCAAACAGCTGTCCTAGGCCCTATATTATTACTTGCCTTGTCCGTTTTGTGAATTCCGACACTGGTAATTGGAAATGTTTAGTGACTAATTGTGACAGCTTCATAAAGGTGCAATTCATTATTTTACAAGTGGAAACCGTTAATTTTGAGTTCAGGAATGTCGTTGACCTTTCTGTGCTGACCAACTGCATTCTTATGGAATAATCCCAACTGCAGTATTGCCGTCAAAGGTTTTATCTTTGGTAATCTCCTGTGGTATTTCGATTGTTGCCGGTCTCGCTTGTTCCATTAAATTGCCACAATACAACATATTTCGTTTCCTTCCGATATAGCCTGGATTGGATGATGGTTGTTTAACCATGCTCAGTTTCACAACAAACAAACCTGACAACACGCCCCGTTACTTTTTGATCTTGCTTTACGCCCGATGGCGATTTTACTTCTGGAAATGTTGATATTCTTTTTCGCAAGACAAATGTTCCGATTCAAGCTTTGGTCGTTAGCGCCACTTGCATCATTCATGTACGGTAGGCCTACTACATTTTCGATAATGTCCTGTCCAGAGGTGGTCACTTGTCACTGGTCGGTTTGAGTACCCAAGTGGGATTTGTTTACTAGTGCTACGAACTTGCTTTGCAGTTTTGTAGGCAAAACCACTCATTTCTCTAACCTTGGATTTTTAAAGTAGGTGCTTGTGGCATTTTCATGAGTGAAATTATCATGACAACTAAGCGAACGAGACCCTTTATCACGGTAACTGTATAATATCTTCGAACAGTGCATTGGCACCTATTTATGGTATTGTCAACGATTGTTTTGAGTCAGACGTGAGAATGCTCTTTTGAATTTGGAAAGTGGCCGTTTCCGATTATCTTCTTAAAGTATGCGACAGATCAACCAAATCTACTTTATGAAACTACTAACTCGAATAATTTTCATATCTTCATTTCCTACTTCTACTTTAATTAGTTAAACATGTCGTTGTAATAGATACTTCTACTTTTAATGGAGCAGAAATTTACGGCTTTACATCAGCAGTGACTACCCTGACCATCTCTGGTATTTTTCTGAGCCTTCCATTGATTGGAATTTTGGATTTTAAATCTATTACCACTCCTCTGTCATCTGTCTACTGCGTAGGCCTATCTTTACTGTTGCACTATGCTGTCTACCTCTTGTTTGTTTTTGATTTACATCGCAAAGATGTAATTTCTAAACGGGTTATCTCGTGTGCACGGAATTATATCTTCGGTATTCAACAACGTAAGTCTGTTACACATGCGTTTGTGTTACAGAGTAGCCGGAATAACGCCGACGGGCAAGACAAAGATAGGAAGGACCGGGAAGATCGAACCCAGCATACTCGTTCATCCACGAACCGCGCGCTCGGCGGCACTGCCGCCACGGGCATTCGCCAAATGCAAAGCTCAGCTGCTCATCACGGACAAAGTAAGATTTAATATTGTGACATCGTCAACATGATAGTATCGTATATGTCAAGCAACAGCGGGGTACAGTTAGTAAAATTGGTCACACGAATCAAGTTCAGGCATGTTTTTGTTAGCTCCTTTTTGAGGATAGAATCGGAAGGTTAAGGCAAGAAAAGGTAACTGCAGTCATGTAGACTTTGTGCAGGGAGACCGGTCTGCTGTGTCGTAGGAATAGTGTGACTGTGTGACAGTTTTCAGTGGTAGATAGCCGATACCATTGAGAGTGTAGGATCTTATGAGCTATGCGTCTCCGTTGAAGGTGTATGTCGTTTAGAAGAATTGGTTACGTTATCAATGTAGTATGTGCTTGTCTTTGTGCCTCTGTTTGTGGTAGCCGCATTGTTACACGTGTATTTCTGTCAACGGTATTATCGATCGTTTTCCTACAACGCTATCTTATACCAACTGCGCTACGAGCAAACACAGTAACGGACATACATTTGAAATATTGTTTACCCAATGGTGGAAAGTTGCGGAGTGCTCTCGTGCAATTCTGTGTCGATACATGTTGTTGATACATTCGATTATTGTTTTGCGGCGATCAACAAATCAATCTCTCTGGGTTCCGTTGTGTGTCCGACTACGATTTTACCATTTCTGTTGACATTTTGCATTAAAAATGTCTATAAGTCAGCTGTGTGTGCCTTGCTCATGAACAATTGAACATAGCTTAACACTACATATCGTCATTTTACTGGCAATACTTACTCAGTGTTATTTTTGCACTTCTGTTCATAAAGATTTGGCGAGAACATCTGAAATTTTTTAAACCCTTCCTGTTTTTCTGGTGAACTATGATTCATATTCAAGCTTTGCGCCTCTTTGGCTCTAAAGGACTTGGAGTTGTCTAGGAAAGCAATACTCATGTTGCAATCTTTCCAAGTTCCAAGTAGGCCTACCATAGTGGTACTACGTCAAGCTTCAGTCCAGGGTTAGACCAGAAACTCGTTGGCTTCCCCGCTATAGGCACTCGGCATCCCAATTGTCCAAGCATGTTGATGGTGATGGCAAAAAGGAACTGCTTTCCTCCTATATTTTCAAATCCCGATGCAACAAGCCTCATTGGTATAGGTTTGTTACACTATTTCATAATAATTGCCCTTTGACTGGTGTTTGATTGTAATGTTGGTATGTAAAGGAATACAAGTTTGACATGTTTCTCCACCCTGAAAACCTTCACAAGAATGGAATGCCTGTGAAATTTGAGATTCCGACAAACTTGTTATGTGGCTAAATATATGATGTCATGACGCCGAATTCCCTTGGCCCGGTCCATTTAAATGTATCCAACCCTCACACAATACAATTATAACGTTTGTTGTGATTTCAGATCCTTTATGTAAACAAGGCAGTCCCTTTTTGATGTGTTTTCCTTTGTTGGAAACAAACTGCTCCCATTGAGACATTATCTTATGGTATTGAAACATAATAACACAAGCCATTACAGTATCATAAATAGCCTTCTGTGTACACTGGAAACCACACGAGTTTTCTTGGAAGGTGGTTCGTCACTTTCTGCTTAGTAATTTTCCATTGATAATCACATCTTATTGATTTCAATTTAGAGGTCGGAGGTTACTGATTAGATGTTTATCATTTATTACTTCGGTGTGGATCTAGTGATAAATTCTAAAAATGCCATAGAATTCTGTCTGAATGTAGTGACGTTTCTTCACACACATGGAAAATCCCTTTAATTGATGTTGGTTTTCTTAATTTGTTTCATTACTCTCTATTTGCATGGCACCGCTGATTTCTAGTTTCACACGTTTGAATAATGTCATGATGCTAGACACGATAATGTCTTGTTGAGACTCTTGAATGTGCAGATATACAATTGAATGATATAAATTCATTTTGAAATAAACCCGAATATTTTCGGCTGGCACTCGTCAAGGGGTAATGGTCTACTAATTGGTGACGATGACCCTGACGTGTGTCAGCCGAAAATATTTGGTTTATTTCAATGTGAATATATTATTCAATAATATCTTGTAGGAAATGCTATCGATGGCGTACATAGCCGATTGTGAATTTCTGCCGTTGTTGTTATGGTATCAGTATTCAACGTCTCTCGTCTGTCGATATTGGTGTGTTCATTGTCTTTGAAATGTCTCTATATGTTCTGTATCACTACTGTACGTGTTGTGTGTCTTGGACTCGTGCAAGTGAATGTCGGTGGTAAACTAGATTTGCAAAATCGTTTTAGTTGCCTATCCCGCAATCCTTTTGCCTGCACGCCGAAATGAAGGCACATAGAAAGTAATATTCGCCAGCAAAAATCAATACTGTCTGTAGACCAAATTGACGTCTGAGATCGTTTCGGAACAGATGTCCGTTTTACTATAGATAACTAACCTACAGAAAGATACGCAACACCCGTCGTCACGCTTGCTTGCCCGCAGGAAATTTCTGCTCAGCAATCTGAAGGCAGCATAATTGCTAATCCCATTGATGACGACCCGCGTGCTTAAATACGATAAAATTGATCTCATTTGAAAGCTACTGTCGCACTGATTCCGAAAATATACATTACAATCTAATCAGGGCAATGGGACCCCCTTGAAATACACCTCAAAGTCTGAAAATCGGCATTGTTCTAAGCAATCGCAGCGACGCATCCCAATGCCCATAACAATGGCACTTGCATGGTTGCGATTGTTCAAAACAATGCCGATTTTCAGACTCTGAGGTGTATTTTAAGGGGGTTCCATTGCCCTGATTAGATTGTAATGTATATTTTCGGAATCAGTGTGACAGTAGCTTTCAAATAAGATCAACTTCATTGAATTTTAGCACGCGGGTCGTCCGCTATGGGATTAGCAATTATGTTGCGTTCAGATTGCTGAGCAGTAATTTCTGCCGGGCAAGCAAGCGTGACGACGGGTGTTGCGTATCTATCCGTAGGTTAGTTATCTATAGTTTTACCGATTTCATGTTGGGTTTCCTACACAATGTCATGTGTGCTAAATAAGCGATTATCATTTTGCTCTCTCTCCCTCTCTCTCTCTTGATACTATGCTTGTCTCTGTCTCATCCAGCGAAGCGTACAAGCCGGACTTCGCTGAAAGAAAAATCATCGAAACACAATGATGTCGGACAGGGGAACGAGAAAACTTCGCACGCCCTAGCCAGCCTGCAGCTCACCTGCCATCCGCTCATGAGACAGATCACCACAGAATACGAGCTACGCTGCAAGACCAAGGCCTTGAACTGGCTGCTTAAAGACTGCGCCTCTGTCGGCAGCATGGAATCGATACACAACACTGTAGTGTCAGATGGCAGGAGTGACGCAGACAGGCATAGAAACGCCAACCGTGTATACTTCGGTAAAGGCAACAAGAATCGAGGCTACGTGAAGGCAGGCGAGAGCAAAGGCACTCTGTTGTTTTCGCGAAGCCACGGCATCGCCAAAACGAGATGGGCTCCGGATCACGGCGGTTTGGTCAACTACATTGTGTCGAAGTCGACGTTGGATCAGATCGGGAAGAAAAAAGTAAATGTAGTGAGGGATTCGACATTCGAGGTCAGATTAATTCAGTCGAGAGCTCTTTGACTCACATTCATTTACATCGCCAAACAGTCAGTCAGTATTTAATGTTTATGTCGATTCAAAAACCCCACAAGATAGCGATAATGAGAAGATAAGAGAGTGTCCAAAGGACTTATAGTAGTGTTTAATCAGACGCCCACCTTGGCCTAGAGCAATAGTAGTGTTTAATCAGACGCCCACCTTGGCCTAGAGCAGTGATTCATAACCTTTACTAACCTGGCAAACCCTTACCCTAATTTGCAAGCCTTCAGCGAACTTCTAATTTTCTCCTAGTCGCAAAACCAAAAGTCCACCACATCGCACATCTAATACATTACTAAATATTACCGGTGCACAAAATGAGCTGTGTATCAATGCCAGTGTTAAAAGAACAACACCAGACACGATTTCACATGAAACAGACAACAATGAATAAATGCTGGAGATCAGTGGGCCTGCCACTGTATGAGTCGGGTCTGTGGCTTGACCTCTGGCGAACCCTCGAGACAGTGAACCCTGGTTAAGAACCACTGACCTAGGGCATGTAAATAAAAGGCATGCGTGAATGAAAAGTAATAGTAGATATCATAAAAGGACAAACAACAAGAGCGAAAGTAGCATTTGTCGGTAGGCAATGTCCAATTGTCCATATGTCATCTAGGCGATTTATCTAGAATGTACTTTTAGATTTCATGGCATAGTGTGCACTGTAGGCAGGGTATGTAGCGCCAAACTATGAGATATGTGTGAACGCAGAACGCTACTTTTAGACCTCTTCGAAAACTAGATACGAGCCCAAGCAGAGCGAGCCGCACGCCGCCAGAGCCAGATGTAAATCGTCGCTGGAGTCCACAGAAAAAGGTAGTTTGTAGGTAGATTAGTAGATAGATATAAGCAGACGTACGTCAGTATTGAAAGTGTGCTTTTGGTTGACGTGCGTATTATTGCCAGACCCGCAGAGCAAGAAAAAACGGAGCCAGCAGAGGACAGTCGCGGCAAAAAGCGAAAGCGATATGACCAGGCAGAAAAATCAAAGGCCGAAAACAGCCGCCGACGGCGAACGCCATCACGTCAGCAACTGGAAACTAGCGCAGCGTCGAAAATCTGCCGCTAACGATAGAGAAATATCCTTCCAAGGTGCACGAGGCACCGACCGCCGATCCTCAGTGGTTTTCAAGCAAAAGGTGGCGCCCTCAGACTGCAGCAAACGTAGCCGGACAGCGTTAAGCTCACGAGAGATGCTCACTCTGAAAAGTGTGTCGCCAGGGTGTGACGACCCTCGTAATTTACCTTACTCTATCGTGCGTGTCGCTAATTTCTTCGACCCTGTTGATGGCAGACATCACCCATCGAAAGACAACAACGCGGTGCTGTCTAGCAAAGAATTTGCAAAAGTTTTTCGGGGTTATTTGAAGCTGTACGATTCGAACGCGCCCCGTGCGCCGCCGCCGAGCCACCTCAGCCGACGCCCCAAAGCCGGGGACCGGTCTAAGAGATCGCCGAGCGTGAACAGTGGCCGAAAATCTCGGAAATCCACTAGTAGCCGATCGCGATCACCGTCTAGAGATGATAAAGAGAAAAAGGAGTGTCAAGTTGACACGAGGAAAATAGAGCCTGCCACGCGGACGAAGCCTAAAAGCGCCAGGCCGATATCTGAACGTGAGTCTAAGCCGGAAATGCCGAGGACCACATCGGCTGGGGACGCTGACGCCAAAGGCGTCATCTACTATGCGGACGCATGGCCTAAAGGTAAGGCCACTCCTGTAGGACTCAAAATGCAGAAGAGAACACTAAAATGGCTGTCGCATGAACGAAGAAATGCGGCTGAAGACAAAAACGCAACTATAGTCCATGTGTCCAGGTCTAGAAGCAAGAGTCGGGCCGAAAGCCGTAAAAGCCGAGAGGACTTGGCTAGAAAGCACGTGGCTGAAGAGCGTGTAAGCGACGTGGCTAAAGCGCCACCGACGAAAAATGGGGATGACATACCGCCGTCTGAGAAAGAAGCGATAATCCGTTCCATACTGTTCAAGAAGCATCAAGGTGACGTGAGATGGGCGCGGAAAACCGCGTACGTCGGCGACTCTGGTGGCTACGGTGCCAAGGATCGTGCTCTTACGCACGGCGGACCTGACGCCTTGCAACTCGCGAAGGATCGTATCGCAAGGAAAACTCGGTCTCCGTCTCCAAACGCGAACACTCGCAGGTTCTATGCGACGCCATTCGTGTCTGCAAAGCCACACCAAGTCCCGTACACTGTCCGGGAATATGTCCGTTCTATAAGTAGTTAATGCACTTTTTTGTTCCGTAAATGAAATGTTTAAATCTAGTGTAAACGTAAGCGATATGACTGTTTTGCCTCTGCCGATTGCGAGAGATTTATTTAAATAAATGAAATCAAACTGTGTCTGTGTCACGCTCGTAGATACGTGTAGAGCTTTATCGCTAGCAGCAGCGAATTGGACTTGTGCGGTGTTGGAATGTAAAGGAGAAGAAAGAGAAACGCAAGATGATCGGTGTCTGTCTAAAATTCTCCCGAGTTACGTATTGTCTGACGGAGTACGTATCTTATTCGCAGCATCATCCTCGTCGAGGCCCATGTCGCGAGCGGAAAGAGAGAGGCACGTGAGCAGTCGTTTGCACCGAGGCGCCGCTGCTACTATGACGCCGGACGGCATTCCCAGATTGGTGAGTACAGTGTGTGTGTGTGTGTGTGTGTTATGCTGCGGTGCCTTTGCTGCGAGATATGCCCGAAAGCGACCGTGTGTGTTTTACTTTGTCGCCGGGTATTCGCCAGAGGTGGTCGGTAATGAAGCACTTCTACTTTTTTTAAATACTCAAATAGATTTCTTTGAACTTTTTCAAGTAGCAGTGTTTTTAGGCTATATTAAGATCACTTCTTCTTGGCTGTTATTTTGGGCGAGGCTAATGCAGTTTTGGGTAAATGTTTCCATTGATTTTCTCTAGTGAAATCGGCATAGCAACTGGGTGGAATAGTCCAGCATTGTGACTTGCACGAGTCGAACACCCTGCATATGATATTGCCATAACTTGAATATGTTCTGCTAGCGATTATATTTGATTTTTCGGTTTAACTGTGTGCTGGTCATGCCTTTTATTGACAAAATCAGAATTTATTTTGGCTCATCTCAGTGTGAAATGATTCGCACAATGACGACCCTGGTACAGTTGTGCCGAGCAATAAAATGTGTATTTTTGGTCTTCATTTTCATGTAATTCACAGCAACACCATCATATGCAGTCTGGACTCGCGGGCGCCAGCAACATGCGAAGGCCTGACGATGGGGGAATGGTAAGCGCGCGCTCCTTACACAAAAAGTGACCACATCGCGGCTAGAGCGCCAGAAGAAACACGACGCCGTATTTTATTGGAACTACATACTGTCGTTTAGCGGTTGTGATGATATTTCCGGAAGGATCTTAACCACCAGACACGAATTTTATACACATCGCATGCACTTACATTCGATCGAATTACCGAAAGGGAATAGAGAGTACAGCTGACTCGATTATACTCGTCACAGCCTGGTTACTCGTGGATAACGGGTAATGATGTGTAAGGCAAAGTGATCCATGCGATTATAACGATGTAGCGTGTGATTTTCTGAGACTCGAACTGCCTATATTTATAACGCAGATACATGTAGTTACTACGAACCGAATTGAATATGCCGTAAATTACAGAATCCGATAATGCTCTGTATATGGGTGTAGCTCACCAAGTATTGTAGAATTCTGGTGATTCGGGTGTCATTCGTAACCTGGAAACCTTATTTTATTTCTTGCGCGTTTGCTGTCACTTATTCACCTCATTCTTTGCTATTCGAATGTAAGGCTTTGTTACGGTGAAGCTAACTGGCAGATTTGCAATTCGTACTATTCGTCTATGTGTTCTGTTTCTGTCGGTGGGGAAGTCTGATTTCGTATCATGACTGACAACTGGTTTGACTCAACGAAAGTCGGTTATGACGGTTAATTTCATCAGTTTTTCCAGTGGCTGCTTCCGCTGTAAAGTTTGAGATACTTTTTTTATTTTCTCACTTTTGCCTCGATGTTTTTCTTGTTCTCGGAGGCCGACAATCGCCACCTGAAACCTAGACCTTACTTCGCGTTTCAAATTGTTTGTAAAATGTCATTATCGCAAGAGTCGGGCGATGCCTTGCGTCGCTCTGTGTGTACGACTTGATGTTGCTTTTATGACAAGAAAAACGTTTCGTTCGTAGATGGAGTGCTCTACTGTGACGATTTTGTAGGTACCATTTCCTTCTGTACAGTGCTTTAATAAATTGATAAAATGCTGTCGCCGTTGTAGGGTTTAGTTGAATTCTGGAGCGGTTAGATCTGCGTGACATGATCGAGTTATGTCGGAACCTTGCTTTCAGTGTTTGCTTGTAATGAGTTTGTTGAAAGGTTTGAACAATTGGGTAGAGGCCAATGTCAGTTTCTGACGTTGATATAGTCTTGATTTGGGTCCAACTGTAGAGTCGATTGGAACTACGGTGGTCAATATAAAAGTAACTCGACTTTGTCGAAGCATGGTTGGTTTTCGCCACTGGTAGTTGTTCTAAGAAGCTCTCGCTTGAGGTTTTATGAGGAAATCAGTTTCGTGTCGATAGTGAAATCATCAAGTTACATTGCCCCTAATGACGCTAAATGAAATTTCAGTGCTTGTGTTTTCATGCTAGTTGACCCCTGTTGCCAGAGAACCTAGTTCACTACATTTTTGCTTCACAGTTCCATCGAGAACTGGGTTGACCTCACCAAAACGTACCTTATGCTATACTTTGGTAGTTCAGGGCATGCAACCCATCATCATACAGTAAATCTACCAAATTAGTAGGGCTGAATGCCATAACTGTGCCAGGCCAGCTCGACACTAGTTCTACTATCGACTGCACATTGCCACTTACATGACAGACTTCACCACCTTACAAATACACAAGATTCATTTACTATAAATGATCTAGTCATTCTAGTGTATTCCGCCGAATTACAACAAAAGAACAGTGCTCATACAACAAATTCACATATAAATTGCAGGAACAGTGCAACTACTTTATATCTCATAATTAACCAATTGACATATCACCAGCATACTTGTAAACACGAATGAATAGGTCTTGACACCCAAAATGTAAAGTAACATCAGAAAACGGATCAACATGTAGGATGCATTACTTATTCTGGCTTCTTAGCAATTGATTTTGGAATTGGAACATCAAAATACCGGCATAGCTCATTCCTGATTGGCCTCACAGTTTGAATTGGCCCGTCCCACTCATTCTCACTGAGAAGCACGATAACCGTATCGAGATTTTCACAATCGGGCACCAAGTCTTCGTACGTCAACACTGCTTCGTAGAGTTGTGTCGCGGTCGACCTTCGAACTTTTGGAAACTGATGGCCCAGCATGCACACTAACCGGCTCATGGTGCGCTTACGCAGTTCCGGCGAAGGAAATTGAAAGAAATTACAGAACACTTCCAGCCCAATCAGTATCTTCTGTGCGTCTTTGGTGCGCGCAATCTCGTTTTTAACGAGCGCGAAAATTCGATCGGGAACGCTATTAATCGGCGAGTCCGATTTCGACGGGTCCTCCATGATTTCAGAGATTCCGGTGAAGTAACCTCGCTGTAGGAGTAATTGAATCGTCTTCAGCAACGGAAGAGACACTCTTGTGACTTTCTGGTAATTCTCAAATATCTTAATCAAGGTATTCATGAACTTTAACAATGGCTGCTCTTGCTTATGTATTCTGTCGACATATGCACAGAGAGCCTCACCACTTGCAGCAGCTAGCGACAACGTTAAATCGCCCACAGACACCACAAGTCCCAATAGCATATTGTACAAATAAACGTCGAATGCCAGCACCCGTGAGGTCATTTCGAAAAGGTCTTTCATACCAGGTTGACGTGTCGCGCTGTGAAATATTTGCCGCAACTCCTCGCGGTGTGGTATGTGCGGTATTTCTGGCTCGTGAAACAAAACTAAGTACACCGCGTCTCTGGCGCCGTCGCGTACACGGTGTATTTTTTCACCAGAATGTTGCAGGAGACAGCACATTATTTTTGTAACCATCTCTTCGTCCAGTATGGCAGACTGCTTTTTGACAAGGTTACTTGTCAAAGCTCGGATACCTTTGATACCCTCAAGTCTAACCATCGATCCTACGTCGCCTCTTGAATCTTTCGTATAGTCCGACAAGCTCTCTACAAGGGTGTCAAAAATATCGTTAAGGGTTTCCTGGCATAGGTATGTGTCCGGGTCGCCCGTCACATCAATCTCCATGCATTGAGATATCTTCACTAACGCCTGCACGGCTTGCATATGAGCTTCTGCAAACGCCGAGGTTTCATTGCCGTACGGCTTCGTAGCTCTCATTAGAGTATACAGAACTTTTTTGTAGTTACCTCGAAGTACATGCCTCGGCAGAGCTGATATTGCTTGGGAATATCCGACTCTCTCTTTTTCCGATGAGCTTTTGAGCTTGGATAAATATTGATCCAGCACCTTTCCAGCGTCGCCGGCTGAATCCTTATTTACGGCTACTTCAGTGAAATCGGGTATCGTAATATGGTTCACCTCCGACAGCGCATTGACAGCAGAATCGCACATTTTTTCAACCTCTGTAAACAAATGCAGATTGGAAAGCGTGTCGTGGATGATGTCCAGCCAGCTTTCGGTGGTTCTGGGAGGCGGGGCGATCAAATCGCGGCATTGAGACGCACGGGTGATTAAATGACAACACGCCAACCGCATCAGCTCGTTACCGTAACCGCGGAACAGTTTCGCATCACTCGCGACTTTCACGATATTGTAAATCGTCTTTAGATGTTTATTCTTTGATATCAAACCCACAATCGCCTTTTCTGTTTCCACTTCAAAAAGTGCATGCATAATCTCAGCGACAGCGATAATACTACCATGGCGTCCTACCAAGTCAATTCCTGTACACATGGGTAACAACTTTTCCAACACTTCCGTAGACATATACAACGGACTCAGCGGCGTTAGCTTTGCGAGAGATTTGGCAGCGAGCCACTGTATGTCTATATCCCAATGGTCGATCTTGCGATCACACAGATGGTCTATGAAGGATTTCGTATATTCTTTGTACGAAGCGATATAAGGAGCTATCACCAAATACGCGTCAGATCGGTTGCCGACAGCAAAATAGTCTGCTTTTGTCAGAATGTCGATTCCGTGTGGAAATTGACCCTGTCTGCCAACATTTTCTTGAAACGCGGCAGACGCGGCCCTGCGGCAATTCACTTCTCTATCGAACGCCGTAACGATAAGCAGCGATCCTGCGATCTTATCCACAAAAGGAGCAATGGCTTCCGACGCGTACGCACGTGCGAACGACCATGCCAAATAGCAGGCGGAGTCACGAACATTAGCCCCAACACTGAAAGCCCCACGTTTTACATCGAAAACCAACGATCGCAGTAATAACGGAACTACTTCACCAAGTCTCTCTGGTAATAGCAACCCACGTCTCCCCAGTTCTGCTAATGTCAGACATCCGCCATGGTACGCACCGTCAGACTGAAGCTGTGAAAAGCAATCGATGACAGAGCCCACCACTTCGTCCGCAAGCTCACGAGGTAAACGCCCAGTGACTCGGCCGATTCCTTTCGCAGCAGACCAACGGACGATGGTGTCAGAATCGTATAAAGCTTTTAAAAGATGTTCAATGACTGATTCAATTTCGTCAGGGATGTCATATTCATCCTCCTCGTCTTTTTCAGGCTCCATCTTCTCATCATTTGATTTCAAATTCTGACCACTCAAGGTGTCTTTCAAAGACCTCGATCCTCTATGATATCTCCATTTTGGCAAAATAGGCTTCAACAAAGTAGTGCCTATTCTTTGAACAAGTTTAACGGCCAATTTCCTCATATTGGAATGAGTGTTGTTGAAAATATCATGCTTCTCCAGGCATTCAAGAATGGTAGGAGCATAACTCACAGTGTTGCTACGTTTTCCGATGGAGAATATTGCAACAAGTGCCAAAAGCGGGCCACGCAACAGTGCGACTTTATCAAGGACCCCTTCTTTGATTTGTTCCACACACCAGTCCAGGAAGGCAGGCAAATGAACGCCTTGCGCATCGGGCCTGGTCAACAGTTTAGCAAGCACCAAAGCTGCAGCATCTTGACAGTTGTCTGTATTCAAGGTAAGGTATAGTTTGCCGATTTTTATAATCCTCTCCATCAACGGTTCGTTCTTTGAACTATCAAATCTTTTCATATCAAACGGAATCAGACATATCATAGACAGCCACAGTAACAGCATGTACTTAACTTCCCACGATCCTCGGTCATGCGGATCTTGCTTGGCTAACATTGTCATAATGGGTTCCAAATCTGCGACTTCATGTGGGAACAGTCTTACGATGACTTTGTGCCCTCGGACTTTCGTTATGAGGTACATATATCGGAAAGCGTGCAGCAATAACTTTGATGAATCCTCCTTCCGTACATATTTCATCAGTCTTCTCAGTAGGTCTTCTAAATGTGGGTCCAATAAATGTGGTTGCTCTTGATATTTGTCAAGTATGCTGATGAATTTCTCGTCAGATAATTCGGAGCTTGTCTGTGTGCGGTATGCTTTCGGTAAGTTTTCTATCAAAGCTACAGTTTCTTCATATTCCTGAAAACTGTCTCTGATGTTGCCTTTAGCGAGAAAGTCGTCCTCTTCGGCGGTGTGTTGTTTTGTATCCATATTCATTTATTGATTGAAGCTAGAGAATAAAAATTGCATTGTTTATTGTAACTTTTTTAGAGCACTTTTATGGACATTTTACACTTTGCACATATACATTGTAAGGCAAATATGACATTTAGTGTGGGTGTGGTGGGTTCTGAAAAATGCAAAATATTCAATTACATAATATATTCCTGCCTTGCTTATAGTGCCTATGGTTGGCTGACTGTTTATGTTTACTGTATAGCCGTGACAAGTATCGCAGTAAGATTGAGAGATAACAGTTTAAAATGGTGGATAAAAAAGGTAAAATCACATTGTTTAGACGCCTATCAGTCTGCCATTCAGTACCATACCTGGACCGTACCGTGACACCGTTAATCCCATACCGTACGTGGCCGGTATAGCATACAACCAGAGATGCCACTGAGATATTTTGGAAAAACCCAGATTTGGACGTTAAAAAAAACAGAAAAACTCAGACCCTCTATTTCACTCAAATTTCTATGATATAGCTGTAAAACAGTGACTGAGAGTCATCAATCACAGTTATACGGACATAGAAGAAGTTTTAGCCCTTGATATTGAAATCCCAACGGTTCATTTCCATAGCCTACTATAATAGTTAAATGAGCAAATCCATCGAAATATGATGTTTTCCTCTCGACACATTGCTACCAGGCATTCGGTATGGGGGGGTCAATACGTAGTGTATTATATATTCGCAATGTTAGTAACAATGCTAATCCCCATCTATCGTGAGGATGATTGTAGGGTAGGCCTAGTTCTAGTGACTGTGAGCTGACCAGATAGTTTGAAAATAGCTTCATTAAACCTGGGACAAACACTTTTATCTGGGATGTTTAGTCGAAAAAGAAACTGCCAAATCATGAAATTAAGAGTACATTTGCGTTAAACAAACCCCTCTCTCTCTGAATAACTTGCCCGGTTGCAAAAAATGTCTCTCTTCGAGTGTCCCTGTTGAAAGTGAATATACTCTAATGTCAACATGGTAAATTAGTTGGATCAACAATTGGTCTTTCAATGTGCATAAATTGCATACTTTACAGCACTTACATACTATTTACTGACACACAACGAATTTGTTGCAGCGCTACCGGTACCATTCAAGTCCTAAATCAGAATTGCCCTGTGAACATGACTTTCTGCGATCTAGTAGTCAGTATTCAATGAAGCTCTATCGCATCACGCCAAGACCTCTAATTTTAATGGGTCTCTTTGGACTCTGCCGTTTCAATCACAGTGGAATCCGTCGACATAAGAAGATCTTACTAATCCATTTTGCGCATGATTTTGCACATGATGTTGGAAAAAATATCAGATTTCAAGCACAAAAACCCAGGTGATGCCCGAAAAACCCAGATCTGGGTGGAAAAACCCAGTAGTGGCATCTCTGCATACAACTACGGTCGCATTTGACTATATAATATATAATTTGACAACGAATGTATCAGTTTATTCAACTGCTCTCAGTTATTATTAGGGCTGGGCAAAATCGAGTACCTGAGTGATTCGATTCTGAATCACGTATTATGCTTCGAGTCGAGTCGAGTATTCGAGTATCACTCGTTATGACGTCACAGAAAAAATGTAGTATGTCAAAGTTCAAATATGTACCTTTTATGCCAGTGGTTCCCAACCTTTTTCGACCCACGTACCATTTCGAGGTTTTATGCAGTGCTCGCGTACCACCTACATATGTTCCACAATTTTGATGTCATAATCGCGTATTTGACCTATGCGAGGTGTAATCGCAAATTCTGTTAAACTAGGCATTATCAGCCAGGGTTGATGGAGTGCATGGCATTGTTTATTCACCACCAGTGACAAGAAGAACAACATAATGAAATTTAAGGCGATGGCTGCATTTGTTTATTTTTCACTAGCTGGTCGATGCGTGACTCACAGCATAGTGTCCTATATGGTGTGGAAACAAGCATATCTCTCACGGCTCAGTGAAATTGGTCGACGTAACACTTTCCATTTGGTCAAAGGCAACTTTACGGCCATTTTTGACCGGCTTGCCGAGCGCTAAATTGGATAAAACGTGTATCAATGGAAAGCTGCTGCTGTAGTGAACACGAAAATACAAATTTTAGTTTGCTCCTGGTCCCGGAACCCCCCAAAACCTGCCTCGAATTTTGCATTGTGATCGAGTTTCGAATTGTGACGCAACAATGCTGCCTGGCTCTTTCTTTCTTAACTTCACTCTCGTTTTGCCGGACAGAATTGTTGTGTCAGAATGTCAAAACTCGGTTACAATGCAAAATTTGAGGCTGGTTTTCGGGATTCCAGGACCAGGAACAGAATAAAATTTATATTTTCGTAATCAGTACAGCAACAGCTTTCCATTGATACCCGTTTTATCGAATTTAGCGCTCGACAACCCGGTCAAAAATGGCCGTAAAGTTGCCTTTGTTGCCAAATGGAAAATGTGGCGGAGACCAATTTCACTGAGCCCTGAGATTTGCTTGTGTCCACACCATATAGGACACTACACTGACAGCGCATCGAAAGTCATGCACGAGCGCAACATGTCGGTTTCGTTTCTTCGACTTGATAGTCATCAGGGATGAAAATCCTTGCTCCCACTCCCACGTAGAAGGGGAAATTAGCATCTGGGTAATAATAGCGTGAGAAGCTAGCGCCGAGTACGAGAAGTCCATGCTAAGCCAGCAGTTTATTCGAGAAAAATCTTAGTGTTTCGTCTTTGGTGTCTGGTCATCCTGGATATATATGAGCTCCTCTTGCTCCCCAGTCCCGACAGGCAGGTCGGCTGGATCAACAGAGAATAGACCGGTCATGTAGGCACAACATGTCACAGTGGTGAGAAAAAACGTACCTTACCACGGACGTACCATCCCACGACGACGACGGCTTCAAAAAACTCAAAATCAACCCCACCTGAACTAATAACTCTCTTCATTAAAAAAAAGAAAATAGAAATCTACTCGCGTACCACCTGGAAGACCTTCGCGTACCACTAGTGGTACGCGTACCACAGGTTGGGAACCACTGTTTTATGCCAACGCAAAGAATATATTGCCTGATATCCATCACATTGAAGATACTTCGGTATTTCCCCGACCCTACCGCTTTCATTGCACTTTGTGACAATGTCGTGGGAGGATCATGACTTCGGAAATGTTTTTTCCAGTAACCTTAGTAGTTTTGTACTATGCTTCGTATGCTGTGATACGGTAAATCAGAGTTTCAAGGCTTTCGCAGTGGAAAATGGTATCAAAACCATAATTCTCGTTGATAAAATAACTTTCAGTATCGAGGAGCGTATAATTTCAGTACTCGAAAAAATCGTCTTTTGCTACTCGACTCGAATCATGAAAATAATTACTCGATTCAGATTCGAGTACTCGAATCATTGTGCCCAGCCCTAGTTATTATGACGACACCGTTACACCATAGTGTCCTATATGGTGTCGACACAAGCAAATCGCACGGTTCAATGAAATTGTATCACGTCACAGTTTCCATTTGGCTACAGGCAATTTGACGGTGATTTTTGACCGACTTGCCGAGCATTAAATTTGATGAATCGGGTATCAATCGAAAGCTGACGCTGTACTGCTTGCGAAAATATAAATTTTATTCCACTCATGGCCCTGGAACCCCCACAATCTGCCCCAAATTATTCATTGTCGAGTAGATTGGCAGTGTGACGCAACAATGATGTCTGGCGAAACGAGAGACTAACTCAAGAGCAAGGATGCGGCCGAGCGGCGAGAGTGGGATCAGCTGACGTCGCGGCAATAGCAATGTGCAACCGCGCCACAGAGAAACGCTGCGCTGTTGATACTTTTTCTATGCGTTTCGGTACAAGCGAGCACACACCAGCCTTTCCTTGACTTGTAAGGGTAGAACTGGGTCCACGGAATGTATTAGGGCCCTACAATTTTCGCGCAATATCCTTCAGCTGATAGAGATGTGTAGGCTACGTCTAAGTAGTCTACATCGGATATGTCAGATTATTATGATATCGATTGCCTTAGCCCGCTTGTAGCGTAGGGCTCCAGAGATGCGTGGCGCTGTTGATACTTTTTCTATGCGCTTCGCTAAAAGCGAGCACACACCAGCCTTTCCTTGACTTGTAATGGTAGAACTGGGTCCACGGAATGTATTTGGTCCCTACCAATTTTCGCGCAATCCTTCAGCTGTTAGAGATATTTCTAGTAAGAAAAATATACTTTCAAGTAATAAGATTCACTCAAGACAGCAAATTTAGATAATATAAATATATCATATTGTAGTAATACAACTACAGTGTTGAGTTTTCACTCTAGTCCCCATAAGCACCACGTCGGTGACCTTGCCAAATTCCGAGAAGGCGAGAAAGTGCAAACTCTGTTGGGCCGAATGGACAATGGACATTCAGTTATTCACAGATGCGAAAAAAAATACTGCAAATCCGTTTTACGTACGTTACATTAGGAATATATATACAGGCTATAGAATGAATATATTTCAAATATCTGTGATACCACTGTATTACTTTTGACGCAAAAGGTGCCCGGCATTCAAAAAAACTATTTGGTGATTGAAAAATGCTAAACCAAATTCCAACGTCAATGTTTATAGTGATATCAGATATATTCCAGTGAAAAACAAAGGTATGAATTTGGTGGTAACATTTTGGAATCATTTGGCAGGTATGGCCCGCAAGCTTTCTAGTAACGGATTGAATCCGGACAGCGATACCAGTTTAATTCGACACTCCTGCTGTTACACTGTTACACTTTATTCAACAATCAACATTTTACCTGCTGCATTCGCGGACCAAGTCCTACCCATACGGATCAAATAAAAGCTTGTAATGTATGCTCATGCTCAATGCTCCTTCCTCACACTTAACCATAAAAGCGACTATAGAAAGTATCGACACCCGCCATCAACAGCGCGACGTGTCTCTGGAGCCCTACGCAACAAGCGGGCTAAGGCAATCGATATCATAATAATCTGACATATCCAATGTAGACTACTTAGACGTAGCCTACATATCTTTATCAGCTGAAGGATATTGCGCGAAAATTGGTAGGGCCCTAATACATTCTGTGGACCCAGTCCTACCCTTACAAGTCAAGGAAAGGCTGGTGTGTGCTCGCTTGTACCGAAACGCATAGAAAAAGTGTCAACAGCGCAGCGTTTCTCTGTGGCGCGTTTGCACATCGCTATTGCCGCGACGTCAGCTGATCCCACTCTCGCCGCTCGGCCGCATCCTTGCTCTTGAGCTAGTCTCTCGTTTCGCCAGACAGCATTGTTGCGTCACACTGCCAATCTACTCGACAATGAATAATTGGGGGCTGATTGTGGGGGTTCCAGGGCCGCGAGCGGAATAAAATTTATATTTTCGTAATCAGTGCAGAGTCAGCTTTCGATTGATACCCGATTCATCAAATTTAATGCTCGGCAAGCCGGTCAAAAATCACCGTTAAATTGCCTGTAGCCAAATGGAAACTGTGACGTGATACAATTTCATTGAACCGTGCGATTTGCTTGTGTCGACACCATATAGGACACTATGGTTACACTCATGTTATGTAAACGCTACATATTACAGATATTTTTAACCCGACTGAGTCAATCAACTGGAAAGTGAGCTGTTTGCACTTTCAAAATCTGCAAAGCAGAATAAGCATCAGAGATGAGCGGATTTGGAATATCTATGTCCTAATCCAATCCAAATCCGAAGCCTAAAATCCAAATCCAAAACTTAATCCAGAACTTTTTCATATTCAAGACCATGTCCAATCCTAATCCGATTCCAACTTGAAATTCAGAAAAAATGCTAATTTATGCAAAGGAGGGATTGTTGGGATGACTCGAGTCATGACTTGACTCGAGTCAGACTCGAGTCACTTTTTCGTATGACTTGACTTGACTCGAGTCACTTTGCAAAAATGACTTGACTTGACTTGACTCGGCGCTTCAAAAATGCGGATTGACTCGTGACTCGGAGCAAAATTTACGAGTCAATTTCAAGTCATCAAGTAAACGGTCTTAATCAAATCAGTGTATTTTGTGCATATGTTCGTATTGTTAGCGATACGCCTCTGTCACTTGTGAGAGTAACCACTAACCGTAGGCATTCACTGAATGAACGTTCGAATGCTCCTCCATTATTGCATCACAAATATATTGACCACAAACGAAATGATCACAGGTTACGTTGTCGCAGTAGTAGTAGCAGAAGAAGAAGAAGAGGAATACAATAGCAATTAACGTATCCATGTTTCTTAGACGGCTCAGTGCTAACATTGCGCAGTGATCACCTTTACCAACCTTCTTATATGATTCAAATCCATATCAATTTGTTACAACTTCTCCAGGCATCGTATTCGATCCTATTTTTGGCTGATATAATAACAGACTGTAGCATAGGCTAGTCGCGTATTTCATTTGCGGTTCTACGTCTGCGTGATAAAACGCCTTCTCGCATGCGTATTTAACTTTATATTAGTTATTTGATGCAAGATAAGCAAATTATTCTGTCTTTCACACAGCCATAGCAAAATGTAATGACTTTGAATCGTCACTGATACTTCGAAAATTCAATTGACTTGAATTGAGACTTGACTCGTGACTCGACTTGACTTGACTTGACTTGACTCGAGTCACATCCAAAAAACGAGTGACTTGACTTGACTCGAGTCACCTTCGAAAATCGATTGACTTGACTTGACTCGAGTCAAAATGTGCAATGACTCGAGATGACTCGTGACTCGAAGGTAGTGACTTGATCCCAACACTGGGGATTGGAAAATTTTCTTTCACAACCAATGATTCTCTTGATTTAGAATAACTTAGCATCGGGCTGCACCTCATGTTCATTTACACCGAGTGTACCGTAGTGTAGTGTACAATCAGTAAATCAATAACTGATCTGAATAAAGTTTGTCGCCATTCACCACACGACATATTAATCTCACAGAAAATCGGTAAATCCAATCCAAATCCTAATCCGTTCAGAAAAAAATCCCTAATCCAAATCCAATCCAAATCCGACAAAATTTCACAAATCTTGTTTTTTAAAATCCTAATCCTAATCCATGCTCATCTCTGATAAGCATATCTGACTCCGATCATATCTGATCAGAGATGAGCGGATTTTCAATTTTCGAATCCGGTTTGATTTTTGCTGTCAAGAGAAAATTTATTCCATGAATTTCGGTCGTAAAAATTCACTATCATCCAGCGTTAGAGGCGATTTTAGAATACAGATGCCTTCCGTTGACGCTATGATATGTTTATGATATTATGACCGCGTTCCGGATCCTGGACTTTAGGAAAAATATTAAACCGGATCTGCCCAATATATTTTAAATTAGGCTTACCATATTTTGGAAATCTAAAAAGAGGACACTTTTTCAGAACTTTGACACTTGCAAAACTGGAGTAGAATTCTCAAAAAATGTTTCCACTTTGTGACCGGTTGACTAAAAAAAAGGTCATCGCTTCGCACTCAGAGCTCAAAATAACGTTTTTTTCTCCGCATTGCTAGGTGAATGACAAATAAAAAAAAGGTCATCTCTCCACACGGAGCTCAATATAGCGTTTTTCGCTCCGAAATACCCTCCGGAGCGTCACTTTTGTACCAATTTACGGCATATCACTGGCAATTTGCTCTAAATCTGACCTAAATTTTAAAAAAAGAGGACAAAATCTCAAAAAAGAGGACAAAAGGCCGTCCTCCGAGGACACTTTCAAAGAAGTCAAAAAGAGGACAAATCCTCTTAAAAGAGGACGTATGGTAAGCCTATTTTAAATAGAATAGAAATTTATGATACTTGATCGATTTTCATCTTCTCGCCTACTGATATTATAGAATGTAAACACGGAGGAACGGCAATGACCGATTTTGCAGCTTCGTTCCGCTCCGCTGAGGCTGGAGTAGACAAAACGAGAGTGAAGCTACAAGAAAGCCAGGCAGCACTGTTGCGTCACAATGCCAAACTCGATCACAATGCATAATTCGAGGCTGATTTTGGAGGGTTCCAGGATCATAAGCAGAATAAAAATTATAGATTATTCATCATCAGCAGCTTTCCATTGGTACCCGTTTTATCGAATTTAGCGCTTGCCAATCCGGTCAACAAATAGCCGTAATAATTGCCTTTGGTAGGCTTATCATATTTCGGAAATCTGAAAAGAGGACACTTTTTCAAAATTTTAAAACTTTCAAAACCAGAGGAAAATCCTGAAAAAATGGTAAATTTTTCCCACCTCGTGGTCGGTTCATTAAAAAAAGGTCAACTCTCTTGCTCAAATCCCGAAAAATACAGTATTCTTTCACATCATCAGGTGATTACCAAAAAAAGGTCAACTTTCTGGCTCAACTCCCGAAAATACATTTTTTTCTTACACGCCATAAGGAGGTTGACTAAATAAATGTAAACCTTCCGGCCCAGTTCTCGAAATAGCAAGCGGAGCGTTACTTCAGCGCAGATTTGATGTATCTCAGTCGAATTTTGCCCCATAATTAATCAAAATTTTCAAAAATAAGGACCAAATCTCAAAAAGAGGACATTTGGACGTCCTCCGAGGACACTTTCAAAAAATTCAAAAAGAGGACAAATCCTCTTAAAAGAGGACGCATGGTAACCCGACCTTTGGTCAAATGGAAAGTATGACGAAGACCAAACGCAGTGAACCGTTCAATCTCGCTCAGTCTACACTATGTAGGACACTGTACGTGAGACCATAGTGTCCTATATGGTGTCGACACAGCCAAATCTCACGCCTCAGTGAAATTGTATCACGTCACAATTTCCATTTGGCTACCGGCAATTTGACGGTAATTTTTGACCGGCTTGCCGAGGATTAAATTTGGTAAAACGGGTATCAATCGAAAGCTGAATCTGCACTGATTACGAAAATAAAATTTTTATTCCGCTCGTGGCCCTGGAACTCCCACAATCAGCCTCGAATTTTTCATTGTTATGGAGATTGGCATTGGGACGCAACAATGCTGAACAATGCTGCCTGGCGCTTTTTCTCTTGAGCTACTCTCTCGTTTCGCCAGACAGCATTGTTGCGTCCCAATGCCAATCTCCATAACAATGAAAAATTCGAGGCTGATTGTGGGAGTTCCAGGGCCACGAGCGGAATAAAATTTTTATTTTCGTAATCAGTGCAGATTCAGCTTTCGATTGATACCCGTTTTACCAAATTTAATCCTCGGCAAGCCGGTCAAAAATTACCGTCAAATTGCCGGTAGCCAAATGGAAATTGTGACGTGATACAATTTCACTGAGGCGTGAGATTTGCTTGTGTCGACACCATATAGGACACTCTGGTGAGACTGCTGTGTCAGGTTATGGTCCAGTAAACTCAGTCGATGGCGGTGGATTTACAAGGGAAAATACCACGGAATGGAGTAAAAATATGCTACATTGGCAAGAATATCTTATATAAAAACAATACCAAGTTGCGCACATTGAATGTAATGGACATTCGACAGCGTCCAACACTAGGGTTGGAATCCTGAGGACACTTTTTACAAATCATAAAAGTCAGATTATTCGACTCCCGTTTTACCTATATTGCTGTGGTGTCGACTAAAAAGGTTTTTTCAGTGCTACTCCCGAATGACCCGCTCAAACGTCCACATTGTAGATTCCGCGTCATTTTTCCCTGGCCTGGTTTTTCTTAATCTAAGCACTGGCTGTCAAAGCTGTAAATGAGAACGGATTTCCAAATAAGAGAGCAGTCAGGCGTCATCGTAGGACGTTTTTGATTTCCAGAAAATGGAGGACAAATCCTCCAAAAGGAGCGCATATTGTATCCAACACGGTCTCCGGCGAATATAATGGAGTACTGGACCATGGAAACAGTTTTTCAGGATAGGGCTATGCAAAAATACAGCATTTATTTATCTGTTTAATAAAAGTACTACGAATAAAATTTGTTCAAATGTACGTACTACTTAGGGGAAGGCAATATTAGAGAATATTATGATATCTCTAGGTAGAAATCGATCAGTGAACAAGAATGAACTATATCCGATACAAGTGGGCGCTCGAGTCATAGGCAAGGAAAGAACTTGTAAGAACCCACTTTCTAGCACCGCTGATGGGCCGCATCTTGCAAGGCATTTTGACTTTTGCTGCGGTAATGTGCACGTAGAGCAATGCAGATTGCGGTCAGCTAGCTGGCATCGATAATTTAACTGTAAAATATTCAGACAGCTTGTATGAAGAGCGGACAGTTGAACGAATTCCAATCCAGTCATGACTATTCAATTAAATGGAAAGAGGATAATATATGTTAAAGAGTTTTTTTTATCTAGAAAGGGCTTGTTACTATCCATAGTCGTTGCGTACGGAAATAGTGTGTTCATTCCAGACAATTTATGCATAGCAATGAGTGTGCGATCCCCACCAGACCTTACTAAGAGTATCAAAACAAAAACTCTCAAATACATATGTACAGTACACACCGTAATCATGAATTGTATATCGTTATTGTCTCTTAATTAGTGATAACTACGGGAATTATAGACCCATGATAGTACAATTTGAAAAAAGGAATGTGACTTGTTGGAAAGATAAATGCAGTATAAATATTCTGATATGTGATACGATTAGTGATTGCCCTGATTGGAATCGCTGGCCTTTTTGCCTGATATATCAGGTGAGCAGCGATGATTTTCCAAGTTGAAATAATTTAATAAAAAGTGATTGAAAAATAAAACAGTGTGAGCACAGGACACCGATTCCATACAGGGTGATTGCGTTAATCTTCTCTTTCACATCTATAGGTAACTTAACCCACTTAATGATTCAATCAGAATGTAACACTTGAATTTTTCAGGTTACTGTATTCGTGACATTTTCCTTATCAATGTGTGAAATTCTCTGGATTGAACTGGGAATTTCGAATTTGGAATGAAAACATTTGATATAGAAATGACATTTCTCAAGCAGTGAACTATTAGTAATTTCACAAATTAGCGGTCCAAGCAGTAGACCATGTCGTGTATCGATATTTGTGTGATCTCTGTGGAAATGTGTTATTCATGATTGTTCGTGTATAAAGTGTACATGAATAACAACAACTGCTGTGAGAAGAAATTGTATGTACTTTGATTGACGGATTAATCTCGCAACAAACGATATAATCATATTGCCAAATATATTTCACTCTGAGCATTTTACCTGACTCTCATCAGGAACCAACGTTAGTAAATTTCATCAACCAACTTAAAATATGAACTTTACTGCTGTTTCTGACTATTCTCCTTATTTAGAGTGCGGTATAGATGTTATATTGTAATACCGATATATGGTTTATTGCGATATTGATGTTTTGCATCCCCACACACAGACGACTGTATCAGAAGGAATATCAAAGTTATAGAATAACATATTAGAGAAAGCCTCATTGATATATTTAAAGAGAAAGAATGCAAAATGCCTAGTAGGAATATAATGACCTCGTGCCTTTTTCTGAATTGTACAACATTTAACGTTTACACCAAAGTTAGACACCACAGTCCAGGGGCCCCTTTGGAATCTCGGTTCATTTTTTGAAATCAATCTTGCGTGATGAGAGCTTTTCTGCATAGAATGAATAAGTAATTGAACAGAAGGTTTTGCGTGATGTTGCCACCAATTCCACTCTGGCCAGGGGGAGTGTTCAACATTGACCCTGAGTGGGTAATTAGTACCGTACCGTAACAAAAAATAACGTCATAGCCTCGCTCATACTAGCATTGTCGTGACTAAAAAGGTCATAACGTTGCTGCTGCGGTGAATCATGGTCTCAGTATCTGGCACGCCCCATTGAAGTGGTTCATGCTTAGAGAATTCTGGTACACCTGGTTTAAAAGCACTGCTCTCGATCACAAGCTTCAAGTAGTTTCACCTACACTTAATAGCCCAGTGTCTGGTTGTTGATATTATTACTGAAGTCGTAGCATGTGTATGTGATACAGATCATTCAAAAGATTTCTTACAAGTTACAGGTAACTGATGTTACTGGCATTGGTTGACCATGTATGGAATATAAAAACGTAACGTTTTTGGTGTCTAATATGTGATAATTGATTGATCGCTGTAAGCAGGCCTCAACATAGACGGTGAAATTCTATTAGTCATGCAAAATGGGTTCAGACCTGTTACACCACAAGCCGTCTTGTAGGCTGTAACAGTTTCCAAGCTAAGGATATGTTGTAACTAACCCTTGAAGAGAGGCAGTAGTTTCACTGTTAAATCTATAGCATTTGCATTACATAACATACACATATTGATCTCAAGCATTTTACTCTACTGAAACTTTTTAAACACTGTTACCATTGTATTCCGCACATGAAGTACGCCTATTTCTCTTGCTTCAGCAATTTAAGTAATCCTGTGACCTTGATTAATACGTTCCAATTTATGGTTTCAATCAGCTTGCTTTAACGATGTAACAAACGTCTCTGTTTCTCCGCGTTTGCAACTAGCCTAGTGATTAAATCATGGCTGATAAACGAAAATTACAAAGCGAGATTGACCGGTGTTTGAAGAAGGTGCAGGAGGGCGTCGAAACGTTCGAAGACATCTGGCAGAAGCTGCACAACGCTGCCAACACGAATCAGAAAGACAAATACGAGAGCGATTTGAAAAAGGAAATTAAAAAACTCCAGCGGTTACGGGATCAAATCAAGACGTGGGCGGCTTCCAATGACATCAAAGACAAAAAATCGTTACTGGAAAACCGAAAGTTAATTGAAACGCAAATGGAGCGTTTTAAAGTCGTAGAACGGGAAACGAAGACCAAAGCGTATTCAAAAGAAGGCCTAGGCCTCGCGGCGAAAATCGATCCCGCCCAGAAAGAGAGAGAGCAAACGAGGCAGTGGTTGCAGCAGACGATAGACAAACTCAGGTTGCAGATGGACATATTCGAGAGCAGAATAGAGAGTAGCTCGTTGAGTTCAAGAAAGAAGAAAGGAGACGGAGACAAGCAGAAACAAAACGAAGAGCTTAAGAACTTAGTCGATCGTCACAACTACCACATCAACAAGCTGGAAATGCTGATGCGAATGCTCGACAATCAGACGATAACGCCGGACAGGATTAACGACTTGAAAGACGATTTGGAGTATTACACGGAGTACTGCGAGGACCCGGACTTTGAAGAAAACGAGTTTCTGTACGAAGATTTGAATTTGGACGAGGCGCTAGCGTTGACGATCATGCCGGCGACATCGCCTGTCGAGAAAAATCTCAACAGCAGTATGACGAATAACTCTTCTGTGAAGGGAGACGAGGAAGAGGCGGGTAAGACCGATGTTACATCTTCGACATCGCCCTTGCCCGCTAGCAGTCATTCTTCTACGTCGAGTCATAACGGTAAGGAGGACGCCACGGAGGCGCGGTCTAGAAACAGGTCGGGTACATCAGACGATATACTGTCGCCGAGAAAAGGCTCGATATCATATTCCACCACCACAGCCAATTCCTCAAAATCCGTGTCCAGGAGTCAGTCGGCCGGCGCCACGCCGAGTAAAGCCGCCCCGAAAACGACAAACCAGGCGTACGCAGCGGCCGCCAGCGGCCAAGTACACAATCACATCAACAGCACGCCAGCGTCGAATGAATCACATTCCAGTTCGGTCGACCGCAGAGCGGCCATTAAAAATTTGACCAACGCCTTGCAAAAGTCTTCGGAGAAGGTTATGTCTTGGAAGACGCAGACAAACGCCGGGTCTATGTCGGAATCAAACACAGAAGCGCAGAATGCGGTGAATGACATGCTTTCGGCTGCCACTCCGAATCCGATGCCCGTTGACGGGCCAGTCACGACTACTGAATCTGCGGTACTGACGAACGGGGGTTTCACGAATTCGAGTCCCGACGACGCGACGCAGCACGCGAAGCCGTCTCTGTCTCCGCTGATCGCAGACTTGCAAAATTCCAATCACGGAGAGTACGGGAACTATCTCAACGCCAGCTTTGCGAGTCTGAAGACGATCGCGGAAAAGGCGTTGGAAAACGCGCGCCTGGGACAAGCCGACAGCAACGGCACAAACGCGCTCGCGGTATCCACGGCTAATTTGTCGCTAAATTCCAGCGACGCGAAGACGGAGCAGAAAACGACGACGCAGTCTAATTTGTCACGACAGACACCGGCAGGCTCGGGAGAAACGAGAATGACGCCGTTGTTAGGTGTAGCCCCTTTAGGGCCGATTCCCCTTGGAAAAGACAACGTGTATCAGCAAGCCATGCTCGACGCGTCTTGGAGGCATATGCCGCACCCATCCGACTCGGAGAGATTGCGGCATTACTTACCGCGCAACCCTTGTCCTACACCGGCCTATTATCACCAGACCCCGCTCCCGCATCATCATTCTATCGATTTTTATCTCCGGCTATCGACGGAGACGTTATTCTTTATATTTTACTACATGGAGGCGAGCCAGGCGCAGTATTTGGCGGCGAAGGCTTTGAAAAAACAATCATGGAGGTTCCACACCAAGTATATGATGTGGTTTCAGAGGCACGAAGAACCCAAAACTATTACGGACGAATATGAACAGGGGACGTATATTTACTTTGACTATGAGAAATGGGGACAGCGGAAAAAAGAGGGATTTACATTCGAATACCGATACCTGGAAGACAGGGAACTTCCGTAAAATACTTCTGTGTTCTCCGTCGTATTGGTAGCCTACTATGCACAGGCTCTTGATCTGACCCTTACGTTCCTGCACCCGTGCGAGAAGAAACGGTTTTACTAACCAATATTTATCTGGATGGTTAAAATCGAATTGGGCTCCCTGAAAATTCCATATCGTCATCTGCCTGGCGACTTCGTGGTTGTGTAAAATGTGATGGAATAAACAGAGCTTCTCTGTGGCTATCTTTCGTATTGTGATTAATAGAATTCACTCGCGAGAGTACACGGCGGTTGGATTTAGTCGTGCACGGTCCGTGACACGTGGGCGGGGATAGGATAGGTTAGTGAGCTGTTGCCCTGGAATGCATTTTTTCACATATTTTAATTAACCGACAAATGTTGGATCAGCATCGCACTGTAATGCCTGGTCGTGGTGACCCACTGCTTCAATTACCGTGCCCAAATGGTCAATGGTGAACTATGCCTACTGGAATGTATAATTATTAATTATATTAATATAATATATTCACCGATATGTTCGTGAAATCATATCAGTATACTGTGCGCGAAGCGCAACGAAAATTCTGGGCTTTACTCAACTATTATGAAAATTGAGTGTTGATACTCTGTGAAAACAGCCTCGAGATTCCTCAGGCTATCTTTCTGATTGGAGGATTAAACTAGTTCTACTTAACAAACTGAACTAGCGATTAGTAAGTAAGTAGATTACAAAATACCAGAGGTGGTCAAAGTAGTCAAGAAAGCTACTCGAGTAAAAGTAGAAGTAGCGACAAAAAAAATCTACTCAAGTATGAGTACAAGTACTTATTCGATAAGCAATCTAAGAATACTTAAAGTAGAAGTAGAACTGACCGACTTTAAATCTACTCAAGTAAGTAAGTAGTTGTGAAAACGATCCTAATTCGTTCACATGGATTGTCAAAAGGTGCAAATTGAGCTATGCGAAAGGTGTCGAACTTGATTCATATTGATGCATACCAGGAGGTATCCAATTTTCGACAGCATAAGCATTCGTCTGCATCATGGAATGAAAATGATAGTATTGATATGGAAATGCGATACTAATCCTCTGTTTTCTCGAACAGCATGTTTTAGAAAATACCATGGTATGGCGCCCTCCCTCATATTATAAGTCCCGTAGTTTAGTCGAAGAGCAATACGGAGAAATTGTATAGGATACGGTGTAAACACTTTGCGCGATTAGTAAACGCTAATAAAAAATATGGTGGACCATAAAAATGCCATATTGTGTAGCTTTATTTCCGGAAATTAAAGGCATTACTACACTTGCTTTTATACTTGTATACTTGTATACATGTATGTTATCCAGACAAAAGAACTGATATTAATTAGAACTCAAAGTATATCATACTGGGAATTCAAAGATAAATATAAATACTACTTATAAAAGTGGAACATGTATTTCATGTCTTTCGTCCAGTAATTTTTAAAGGTGATATGCTAAAACAGCTCTAAAACTAAAAAAAGTCAGGGTCCACTCTTCCGGATTACGACAGGCCATGTACATGCTAGATTACGATATGATAAGTAAATGCTAGATTGCGAAAAATCAGTTTCAAACATTATAATGAGGCATATATACTGTGATGAACTATTTCATATGGGCGAAGGGCGACAATGTGGTGTGAACGGAACCACACCAACCCGCTACCTATATTATATTCACCGATACTATTGTGAAAATACACTGGTTACTCCGTATCCATTGCGGGCGAAGCGCGACGAAAATTCTGGGGTTTACTCAACTTTTATGAAAATTAAATTTTGATACTCCGTGAAAACAGCCCCGAAATTCCTCAGGCTATCTTCCTGATTGAAGGATTAAACTACTTCTACGTGACAAACTGAAAATAGCGAAAAGTAAGTAAGTAGATCACAAATTATTACGAAGTAGAAGTAAAAGTAGCGACAATCGGATCTACTTGAGTAAGTACCAGAAGTAGAGGAAAACTACTTGAGTACTTAAAAAAGTAGAAGTACTTCGTTACTGACCACCTCTGCAAAACACTACGATGTAGATGTAGCGGGAAAATAGATCTACTTGAGTAAGTACCCAATTAGCGGAAAACTACTTGAGTACTTCAAAAAAGTAGAAGTACTTCGTTACTGACCACCTCTGGTTATTAAATACACATTGTCTTCCTGATCTCCAGAGCAAAATGAACTGCCGTGGAAGTGACATGCACAATTACAAAGTCGAAATACAAACAGCGCCATTGCTATCCAGTTTCCACGTTCTTGATTGGTAAGCAGCTTTGTAGTACCGGCGATAGAATGTAGGCGTGTAACGCAACGTTATATGTTATTACCGCGGAATACTTCGAGAATTGAGAAGTCGTTCAGTATTTAGATTTTCGGAGTCATTGCGACAGTCACATTCGATCAATATCAGTTATTATAAATTCTAAGCTATCAATGGTACGGCTTAGCCCGTCTGTGCCTTACCTCTCGTTTAGGGCTTTATTTTCGAACAATAAATATGTAAATCGCCTAATTTTGGGAGAAAAATGTTCAAAATCCAGTCATTCATAAACATCGATAGAAAATACCAGTGTTGGGATGACTCGAGTCACTTTACAAAAATGACTTGACTTGACTCGGCGTATCAGAAATATAGATTGACTCGTGACTCGGAGCAAAATTCACCAGTCAATTTCAAGTCATCGAGTAGTTGGTGAAGATAAAAATCACTGTATCTTGCATATGGTCAGATTGTTCGCAAAATGCTGGTGTAACCCGTGAGAGCGACCAATCATCCAATGATCATGCGTTTTACTGAGCCTCTTTTGTTCTCTCATAAATTAATTGACCGGAAACTAGTATAGTAAAGTAATTTAATAGCAAAATGTTTATTTCTGTTCCCTGTTCCTACCTTAACCAAACCTCTTCGAATTCGAATATAGTTTATATAGTCCTCAACCATTGGTCTCGAATTGTATCACACCAACTTGTAAATGGGTAATGAGTTGCATCTTATCAACTTGTTTCTCTATTCTCTATTTTGACTGGTAACTATAAACTGAGGCTGTGCAGTGTGCAATTACGTAGTTTAGCAGTTTTACTGTATAAGTGAGCGATGCAGCGTTTTCTTGCGAGTGTATTTAACTATATATTCGTTCATTGGTTCAGAATCAATGACCACTCAATCTGTATTTCAGACAGCTAGCAAAATGCAATGACGTAGTCATGCCTCATACTTCAAAAAGGCAACTTGACTTGAATTGTGACTTGACTAGCGACTTGACTTGACTCGAGTCACCTCCAAAAATCGAGTGACTTGACTTGACTCGAGTCAAAATGTGCAATGACTCGAAATGACTCGTGACTCGAAGGTAGTGACTTGATCCCAACACTGAAAATACCAATAGTAATTGCAGGTTTCACACTTCGTTCACTCATCCTGACGACAGGTGAGGCGCCAAGGCTGTGGAGTAGGGCTGTTCAAAAATAACTTTTTTTCCCGGATTCCCGCCATTCACTCATTAAATTGTCAGGTTATCCCAAAAAACGCTGCACACCAAATTTGGTTCAATTCCAACAAGTATAAGACTCTGCAGATCCCATTAAAAATTTTAATTGAATTTATTTTTATAAAAAATTTCAAATTTTGTTGTCAACCCCATGAAATTGTTGAGCTATCTTCAAAGACGATGAAAAACAAATTTGAGACAATTCCAACTAGTAGAAGCGGAGTTATTTGAGTTTTTCGTTGATAATCCTCGGATTATCCTTGAATTATATAGCCCGTTGCGGGCCGAAGAATAGCCCAACTAATGGAATTGTACCAAAAAGATGTCATATAATGAAATCACGACAGGACATTTCGCTCCAGTCTCTGACGCCAAGCGTATACTTTGCTAAGTGTAACCTCTCGTCTCCGGCTGGAAAGACCAGACATGCGTATTGCGTACTAGGGTTAGGTGTGCGAATGAGATCCTCAGAAATTAGGCGGTTCTCGTTCGCAAACGAACCTTAGTAAGCGTAGGTTCTCCACCAGACCTGCGCAAAGTGCGGCCCGCGGGCCAAATGCGGCCCGCGAAAGGTTGCTTGGAATTCAAAACATAAAACTTGCTTTTTGAATGAGTAAAACCATAGGCTCTATCAAATGAACAGGAAATTCGTTTACTTTGAAGCCTGTTCATTAATATGCCACGATTACGATTCCTACGTACCTGGCATGCTTAATCCAGATTCAAAATAAAGGCAATATGGCAAAGTATGAGTAGCAATTGAAGTCACAAGAAATCACTCTTTCCATATAGTTTAGTTCACACCTTCCTTGCTGACATTGTCACATTACGCATTATACGGTATGTGTTTCAATTTGTGACGTGATATGTTTCCAAATCCCTAATTCGTAAAACAAGTCAATCAGTACTCGCGATTACTATATGACATCATATGTATCACCCATAAAGGGTTAACGGGCATGCCGAAAACTGAAATTCAAAGAAGGATTAGGTTTTGAATTTAGAGCACTAAATATTCGCATACTGGAGTCAGGGGTACACCCATCCTTTCAGTTTCAGCCGATAATGTCGCCGAGATTAAGGATTTTAATTAAAGTCGGTCTTATGACATAAGCACGAAACACTCTGTCAAGGGAGGGCGAAGTTCAGAAAAACTGCAAGCTTCGCTCAACATAAAGGCTATATTTAACCTGTAGAGTGTACACTAGGGCTCTTCAAAAATGACTTTTTTTCTCAAATCGTACTGGCTACTTGATAAAATTGTTAGGTTACCTAATTTAAGCCTACACACAAAATTTGGTTCAATTCCAGCCAGTAACCGCTTTGCTACAGGAGAAGTAAGTTTCTATTTACTATATGAAAATAAATAATGAAAAATTTGAAAATTTCCTGTTCACCCCATGAAAGTGTTAGGCTCTCTATAGAAACGATGCTCACCAAATTTGGTTCAATTCCAACCAGTGGAAGCGGAGTTATTGCCGTCGAAAATTTTGGATTCGAATAAAATAGTATTTACGGTGAGCACAACCATAATAAATAAACAAAGAATCGGTCACCGTAAATACTATTTTATTCTAATCCAAATTTTTCGACGGCAATAACTCCGCTTCCACTGGTTGGAATTGAACCAAATTTGGCAAGCATCGTTCCTATAGACAGCCTAACACTTTCATGGGGTGAACAGAAAATTTTCAAATTTTTATTATTTATTTTTATATAATATATAGAAACTTTTTTCTCCTGTAGCAAAGCGGTTACTGGCTGGAATTGGACCAAATTTTGTGTGTAGGCTTAAATTAGGTAACCTAACAATTTTATCAAGTAGCCAGTACGATTTGAGAAAAAAAGTCATTTTTGAAGAGCCCTAGTGTACACTGCTCGGAAGGCAGTGACCAAGAAAATAAGCTTTGTATTATTGCATATACATTTCAGTGCAGTGGTTCTCGAACTGGGAGACGTGAAAGCATCAGAAGGGTGGCGCGAAGCCGAAGTTTATTGAAAAAAAATTTCGCGCTCGGCGCGATATACCCCCAGCTTATAGTTGTTGCTCTGTGTATTGTCCGAGTTTAATATTTCATCATTCTCTCATCAACAGTCATAATCTTCCATGCCGTCAAACTATCCGTTGGGATTGCTAGCATACTGGTTGCACTTTTTAATATTTTGCGATATCATGATAAGTGGGCGCGAAATTGTTCACTATCATAAAGGGATTAGTATCTAAAAAAGGTTGATACCCACTGTTTTAGAATCTTAATATAAGAAATTGGATAGGGGTTTAAAGAGAGCTAAAATGTATCATGTTTAACATTGTTTCGAATTATGACAGCTGGTATATATTTTTTTAATTAACTGCCACTTTCTTATTACCTAATATCAACACATTCACTGAACAGCATTTAATAACATTGTAGTTTGGAAATAAAATTAAAATACACTGGAGAATATAGCTAAATGTTTTCACTTGGCCCGCCAACTTATTAATTTTTCTCATTTGTCCCGCGGAGGAAAATAATTGCCCAGACCTGTTCTACGCTATGAAAAAATTACAATTTTTCAAGTTATTTCAACATCTTCAGTTGAAATTATTTTAATTTTAATTTTGGATGTTTCTCCAAATAGCGTTGGCAGCATGGAATAAAATTCAGGACTAAACTAAAATGCTCCTTGACAATTTCAAAACTTTTATTTGCCGTGTTACAAAAGTTTGATTGAAATATTCAGCTTTTCAGTTTGTGAATATTTACGACACTCTACAGCAGGGGTCACCAACTTCTTGAAACCAAGAGCTATACTTGTTGTGTATTGATTAATGCGACGGGCTACCGCTGGCGACTCATTTGGTTATCGCGGGCTACCGGTAGCCAGCGGGCACCGCGTTGGTGACCCCTGCTTTATAGTCCGAGTCCACACGGTCATCGCTGCTAACTTGGTCCGCCACACTTCATTCACGAACATAATACACTACACGTAGGACGCAGAGTAGGTGCAAGATAGTCAGCGGGCTGCGCTGGCTCAACAATCAATTGATGAAGATAATATACCGTTATGTAAAGCTTTTGTTTTGTGGCATTCATGGTAGTTGTCGACTACTATGGTCCTTTACACCAGGCCAATTTTCTTCATATTTATTCCGTAGCTGCCGACTTGTAGCACGGCCCACTTCTAGGCGTTTTTTTATATGACACCGCTTACACCAGTGGTTCTTAACTTTGCCACCAGCGCCCCCCAAGGGGCGCTGGCGATTTTGAAGAGGGCGGAAACGCTCAGGGGTGATATGGGGGGCGCTGGGCTCAGGGGGGCGATATGGGGGGCGCTGAAGAAAAATGGCTTCGCAGTAGATGATGTAGAAGTAGGACATATCCTTAATGAGTATTCCGAGCAAATTAACATTCCACAAAACATGTCAAATCTCGAAGTTTTTGGTCGCGCTACGCGACGATGTTTGCTACATATGTTTTCATAAATGTAATGGGTTATTATAATTCGTGTAAAATGAATTGCGCGTACTTTCATATCGTCAATTTAGCGTTAAGACACTACCGTCACGCTTGCTAGGGTTATTTTCAACAAAATGTTTCGAATTGGGTATTATATTCTGCAGCGCACAGCGTGTGGGAATCGAAGAAGGAGACACTGTATATCACTTCTGAGAGTGAGCGCCCCTTGTACATAGAATATGTTTTGAAGCTTTGTGCACGAAATGAATAACTTACTATACTTGTATTTGAGAGCTATGATTAAATCGTGCGAATAGTTTTTCATCGTATCATAAAGGGTGATACTATCTAATGTTGTGGTCCACAACCTTACATGAGTGTTATATGATATGAGTTGCCTTGTTTGGAATACATTCATGTTAATATTATTAACTGGGTGTAGTACTAAATTCAATGTGAGCAGATATCTGAATCCCATTCTCAGTTGACATAAACATAAATTACACATCATGTTTTGACGACTCCCCCACGAAAAAATACGCATAATTATAGAAAGTAGAAATAGGTATTTCGGCGTTGGCCATTACCATGCCACGATGCATGAAGACATATGAAGTTCCGGCCAATATGGCACTCCGAGAAGTGTGCCAAAAAAAAACGTCAGCGAGAAAACCTTAGCCGAAGAGGATTGCCCTTATATTGACCGTAAACCTCGATCTATATACGTCTAATTGTCCATAGGTGCTTAAATCGCTCGTGCCGAATTATCATGTTGTCGCAATTTGCACCCCACAGGACAAATAACATCCATCAGAGAAAAATTATTTGCCAGTGAAGAAATACCAATTTGGAATCTTGTGCTTATACCATAGTTTAGTACGTTTATGCGTTTCAATAACTTTTGACAATATAGCGGAAAAGAGGGAACAAGATAACAACATGTAACGAAGTAATTTTACCAACAGGCACGCCCGAATATGTTTATTATTGTTTAAGTATCAATTACGTGGCCTTCATTTTCCGAGACAACAGCTCACTCAGAGCTACTGGTAAATCTGATTACGTGGGCTGAGAGGATCAAAAGTTTATAGCGACATATATATGCAATTACCACCTATTCATTCATGCATTATAGAAAATTTTGGGCGCCTAGGGCGACCACATCATACAAACTTTGCTGACCATCGAAATCACGCGACGGGATTATTGGGGGCGAAGCCCCCAGATGTTTGTTTTTTTACGCTAGGGGTGCGCAAGACAATCGTGTTTTAGAGGGGCTGACGAAGTGCTGTTTCGGCTGTCCCTCTTACCCATTGTCTTTATTACAGTCCTTACGATATGGTGTGTGTGTGTGGGGGGGGGGGGGGCGCTAGAGCACGATAATTTTCGAAAGGGGGCGCTGGAGGAAAAAAGGTTAAGAACCACTGGCTTACACGGATGAGATGACGAGAAGGAGCCTAGATAAACCTCCAACACTTAGGTAGAAATTCTGAAGTCGACATCGCGGTCGGACTCGAACTCGAACCCGCAACCCAATGGTGTTGCAGCTGTGGATTATACCACTACGCTAACTCGCCACTTGTTGTGTAAAATAAAAAGTCGTTATTGTACGCGCAAATACAAGCAGATATGTGAGGACTCCAATATCCGTCGAACTGAGGCAAAACACGCTTTACAATACTACTCCTTAATCTTTTCGAAAATGACGATTTTAAAATGTGTAAATTAGAAAATTTCAATCTGGATTGGTGCTAACTTCAAGAAGTGGGTTGAAGAATGCAGGCGAATGACCAATTGACCATTAATCAGAATAATAACAATGCACATGTAGTCGTGCGGATGCATTTGATTTGATATTTCCGAACTTCACAGTGGCAATCCGCTATTACTGCGTTTTAAGACACGAATCTATTTCGTCTCTCAAATTGCACGATGTACACGCACAATTTTATTCTCATCCAAATGTGTTTGAAATTAACATTACGACGTTTCGTGATGTTTGACTGATGTCAGAGGTTCGTGTTAACGTTCGCATGAGATTCTCGTTCACACGAGCCAGAACCATTCCTAAACTGCCTACCATACTATCCAGAAAAATGAGGAAGTGTTATTCTTCTTCTCTGATTTGACCTTCGCTGCTGTCTGTAACTGTGCTTCGCAGACGTGGTCAGTAACGAAGTACTTCTACTTTTTTGAAGTACTCAAGTAGTTTTCCGCTACTTGGGTACTTACTCAAGTAGATCTAATTTCCCTCTACTTCTACTTCGTGATATTTTATGAACTAATTACTTACTTTTCGTTATTTTCAGTTCGCCAAGTAGAAGTAGTTCAATCTTTCAATCAGAAAAATAGCCTGAGGAATATCGGGGCTGTTTTCACGGAGTATCAACATTAACTTTCATAGAAGTTGAGTAAAGACCAGAATTGTCGTCGCGATTCGCGCACAGTAGACCAATATGATTTCACGAACGTATCGATGAATAAAATTTGGGTAGAGGGTTGCGTGCATGGTTCCGTTCATACCGCATTGTCACCCATACGAAATATTTCATCACAGTTAATATGGCCCATCATAGCGTCTGAACCGTTTCGCAATAGCATTTACCAAACATATCGTAATCTAGCAGCCCATGGCGCGCCCTAATCTAGAAAGGTGGACTCCGACTTTTTTTTTAGCTTTAGACCTGTTTTAGCAGACCACTGTTGAAACTGTCTGGACAATTGACATGAAATATATTTTCCGCTTTTTAGAAGAAGTATTTATATTTCTCTTTCAATTCCAAGTATCATACTTAGAGTTCTAATTGGTTTCAGTTCTTTAGTCTGGAGAACATACATGTTGAAGCAAAAAAGCAACTGTAGTAATGCCTCTATTTTCCGAAAATAAAGCTACGCTGTATGGCATTTTTACGATCAGCCATATTTTTATTAACGTTTACTAATCGTGCAAAGTGTTACCGCCGTATCCGACACAGCTTTTTAGTATTGCTCTTCGACGAATACTACGGGCCTAAAAATATGCGGGAGGGCGCCATACCATGATATTTTCTAAATCGGGGTGTTCGAGTAAACGGAGGATTAGCATCGCATTTCCATACTAATGCTACCATTTTCATTCCATGATGCGGGCGAATGCTTATGATGTCGAAAATTTATACCTCCCGGGATGCGTCAATATGAATCAAGCTCTGCACCTTTCGCATAGCTCAATTTGCAGCTTTTGACAATCCAGTTTAACGAATTACGATCTTTTTCGCAACTACTTACTTACTTGAGTAGATTTAAAGTTGGTCAATTCTACTTCTACTTTAAGTAGTTTTAAGCAGCTTTTAAAAGAAGTACTTCTACTCGTACTTGAGTAGATTTTTGCGTCGCAACTTCTACTTGAGTAGCTTTCTTTACTACTTGGACCACCTCTGGTGCTTCGTTTCAATATAGCCCCCGAATCTGCAAGACATGTCTGTGAGAAGTCTTGTCTCTTTTTGTTATGATGAATAACATTTATCTCTCTCTCTCTCTCTCTGACAGCTAGATAGAACAAGAAGTTGTACAACCAGAAAATTTTTATTACGATTATTGCTGCAGAGTTTTCCTAGGATAGATTAGCATTACAATTATAGCTACGCTGTTTTTTTTTATACAAATTATATTAGCATCATTGAATTACTGAATTCGTAAAAAACTTGGAAATTGAATTCAATTCCGTACTAGAAAGAGATATAGGCCTATAAAAAAAACATCTTTAGTTCATGTCAAATATGCGAAGTTTTTTTCTTATGAAATGGCAAATGTCTGTAGGCCTACCTACATGCTTGGCTCGTTTCGCATTTTCAGAAATTAGACTAGAATTCAAATTAGATCATAGAAAGATATCACAAAATAGATTAGATTTAGATTACCGGCATTTTGTCTCAATTAGTCTAATCAGATAACTATGGATAGGAGGTTGAATGCTCGCGTTCATAACCAACCTATCATAGAAGTTCGTGCTCGCGCCATCTGTACTTCATGCTACGATTATATACAACCTGAGAACATCTCACTGATCTTGTTATTCGCAGTAATTTCTAATGACCATCATCAATCTTTGATGAAGATGGTAACGTCGCCAATCAATCAATAAAAATGCCTGATATTTCCCGTTGTAGCGTCCGTGAATTTAAAACGGATTAATGACGTATGTCCTTTTATTAAAAAATTCACAAGGTAATACTACTTTCAAAGCGGAAAAATGGCACAGTTCTAGAAAAATGCAATGGGCTGAAGAATTAATCAATCATCATGTAATCTGCTTATATAACCATATAATATTTCATAAAACTATGCAATCATAAGCGAATGCATTGATACTACCATGGGCGTAGCCGGGAACAGAAAGGACGATAACTGTATAACCAGTAACATGACAAGTTTAGTTCGCGGAGATGTTCACACAATCGCCAATATATATGTATGAGATTGAATGCATAGAAAAATATATGTATTTGTGTGCTGCTTATTTCGGACCTGAAATACTGTGGTACACAAATACCAGGCCTCATATAAATATACCTGCACTGTCAATCCATCGGTGGAAAATAGGAGCTTTTATCTGGTTTTAACCATAGCGCGTGGTACAAGGTAAATCGCATTCCGGTGAATCAATTACACCAATCTTCATTGAGATATATGTCAGACGCGTGTTTACGTGAACCATCTTTTTTGGATTTCTAGGATTGGTTCACGCAAACATGACGCAATACACCCCTGGAATATATCTCCAAAAGAATTCGTATATTTGACTCAATTTCGGCCATTGAAAGGGTGTGAAAGTACAATATGGCGATGAAAATGCTGTTTACCTGATTTTCACCATACGGTAGAGTAAAAATCGGCGAAATACACGATTTTCTTTTACAGTGTGTGTTTTCATTACATAGAAATGGACACCTGAAATGAACACTGTCCAGACTACGCGGGAACAAAGTTGATTTATACATTACACGTTGCTTGGATATGTCAATTGGAGTCGACATCATCTCCTGTCCTTGTCATTTCTTGAAACTGGGGAACAGTTTAAATTGGGATGATAAATTAACGTGGCAGTTGAATCTTGTGCATTGGAAAATATCAGAGTCAAACACTCTCTATTGTAGTTTCGCTGCTCTGACTGTCGAAACTAATCGCACTCAAGACTCTTTTGAGATGACCGCCTCCGTGAGCCGCACCACCGTGTCCGTCGCTCTGTAACATCGCTAATCTCTTCCTTCTTTCATCTGGTTCCTCGGTTTGCATACAGCACATAAACGCTGTTTTAGCTCTTTTGAGTCCCAGCGTCAGGAATTCGCATAAGCTGAGAATAGTGGCGAACACGCCTTGGAAAAGATATCATCTCCCATCAATATTGACTAGGCATTCTCTTAGAATTCACCGTATACATACCCAAGCCATACATTAACCACAGAAGGCAAGTTTTTTCTTGCGGTCTGGACACGAAACAGTCCACCGTTTTGGGACACGGCCAATACGGACACTCGTACAGTTCATGTACCTCCCATCCATAGAGGTAATATTGACCCAATAAGCAGGCCACCTGAAAATATCAAAATATGAGTTAGACACAGGTTAGTATATTTGTCGTTGCGTGTAGCGTTACAAACCTCCAGACCTAACCGCAGAAATACGTGCCACCAATACGCGCGGTATAACTCTGGATGCTGGAGCATTTTCTTCTTAAACTTTCTTTCCATGATCTGCTGCTCTTGTGGTGCCATTTCGCTATTCCAAAATTCATATCGACGAGTGCGCGGGTTGTAAACTGGAGTTTTCCTACTAAAGGTCACACCGTTAGAAGTGTTTGTACTCTTTTTCTGGTGCCTGGACAGGACATATAAACACTAAGCATATTAGGCAAAAATGCCGTGGCCCGATGGTTGCTGCCAAAAGCACACTGGTTCAAAATACCGATACCATACAGCCTTGGCCTAAAATGACCACCGCATGATCGCGGAAAACTTCGACCGCGATAATGCTCTTGCGTCGATACGTTCTGTTTCCACCTAACCTCACTCGTAACGCTTATAACCCGGTCGTGAGCGAAAACAGAAAAGGATGAATTTTCATCATGCTTTGCACTCGTTTCCTGGGCATTAGGCATCTACATCTCACCTGCGTCCCTGATTAATATCACCTCCGAAGGATGCATTATTGTCCGTGTTGGATCCATATCCACCATCATCCCTACT